>NW_026972111.1:16000000-17200000 GCF_036711695.1 Zophobas morio
TGGATTTGCAAGGTTATCTTTATGTATGCAGAAATAAAACTCACTTTTTTGTTTAGAATGGTAGTGTCATGAACATTTGTAAAGAAAATTACATATTTTTTATTTACTTTTTACAATTTAGTTGTTTTATTTAAATTTTAAAATGTTGTAACACTGGCTACAGTTAAAGAACTGTTTATGTAAATTGCATTCACGTTATCTCACAAGATTAGTACTATTAAAAAAGTTGTAGTAAGAATACTATTATAAAAGTTGATACATGATTGTGGGTTCCTAATTTATTACTAGAATAAAATGAAATTATTTTTTCCTTTCCTAAATTTTCCTCAAAAACCAAAAGAAATATTGTGATGGGTTTTTTTAACAAACGCGGAATTTCATTAATCAAAAAGTATATTCTATAGTCATTTTTATAACTAAATAGTTTATAATAGTAATTGTTTCTTGCTGATTTGATTATAAACATTTATAATCTAGTGGAAACCGTTTACTATAGTAAATAATGACTGCAGCATCATCCACAGAGAGAACTACCATACAACACACTAAGGAACATATTAAATTAAGCTGTGTTAACAACACACTTGCTGTGCCAAACAAACATCCTTTCAGCAAGAGTACTTTGTGGTCAGTTGTTAGTTTAATCTAGATCATAACCTGTTGGGAGTGCTCTGTAAGGATAATTTACATCTAAAGTCGCTATTCAGTACGAAACTATTTCCAGTATATTTTCCACTAATTATGATGAAACGCCCTGTATACCGATTATATTGACCGCAGAGCTGTTTTATTCAACAGATCTAAATGCCACTATTTTTACATGTCGGTAGGTGGATTATTTATCCGATTGCATTAATAAAGTTACAACTTTTAATTTAAACCGGAAAGCCGCAGTCTGCAATGTACAGCTGTAGTTCCGATCTAATTAGCACTTTATTTGCTTCCCTTTGTACAAGTTCATTAAATTTGCTTCCTCTATTACGATTTCATTCAATCATATTTCACTTGCCGAGTGAGAGGCAAGGGAATTATTGTAACTACAATGTTTAATTTAACGTTTTGTTGGAGTTTCAGAATATACAAAACGCGAAAATGCATGTTTCTAGTTTCGTCTGACTGATTAAAATTTATTTAAATAAATTTCAGTTTAAAAAGTACAGCATAATCTACAAGCTTACCAGTCATATTTTTAAATCTGCGTGTATTTAGATATTATTGCGTTAAAAAGTTTCAGCTCAAATATCTATGGATTACATGAAAATAATGTAACTGTAATGTAATTATCGATTTATGATGCTTCCGATAACGTTTGCAAGATTTTCGAGCATTCGGTTTTAGAATTTCGTAGTTGAATAATTGTAAAATTGTGTTATACATTTTTTTTCAAAAATATGGACATCTAGGTTAAACTGAAGACGGCTAACTTATAGACCATAAGAGCCGGAGTACGTTAGTTAAATTTTGAAAAATATTTACACTGTAAAATTTGGACATGATGAAAACATAAAATGACGCATAATACTTTCGCATAATTAATTTATTATTTACAGGTTTTACTTGATTTTACTCTAGAAAATTATTACCACGTATACCTAATTATTCATACAAATGAATTGAAAAAAAAAACCTGTTAAAGAAGATAGACTCGATGAAATAATTCCTATTTTCTGAACTTTTACGGTATTCAAAGCCAGAAGGACTAAGTCATTTTTTGTAGATAACTATTTCTTGAGAATTTGTTTGCAAAGTCTAATTGCCAATTTCTGATTTTTTATTTTAAAATGATTAACGTTTGTCAATGAAAGTGACTGAATGTCTCCTTAATAATAATAGTTGTATATTAAAAAACCTGTTTCATAAGGTCCATTTCAAACGAGTTCAAGTTTGAAAAACGGGCTGCTTGTGGCGCGTGTAACAATTATGTTATAAAACAATTTTTCATATTATTTTTTCTATTCATAGAATCTAACGTCTTTATTTGAAAGAAAATTAAAGCAAATGTATTTACTTCGACAGCTTTATTAGTTAGCAGCCATGCAGGTTAGAGTCGAGTTCCGATAAATATCATTTTTGACGTTAAATTAAAAAAAAAAGATTTGTGTCCTCCTTCTTCTCACCTCGCTTTGGGTGCTTTGAATAGTTGAACAGGTTTGCATATTATTTTGAGACGAAATTTAAGTTTACTTTACAGATCTTCAATTAGGGTTATAGAATTTTCTAATTATGCAGAAATAATATGAAAATCGTTCCAATGTGATAATCTGAATGATTTCACATTATAGAGTCAGGGATACCAATACACAAAAATGTGCTTTAATGTGGTTGTAAAACACTAAATTAGAAAATTATAATATTGGTGCAGATTTTCGTGGAAAAACCGTTGCTTCCTTTTCACAAATTTTTATGAAATACAAGTTAGAAAATCCTAAGCGTTTACATCATCAGTGGTATTCCACAACTCTGAAATTTTTGAATAATGCATGCTAAATTGAAGACTAGACTGCTGCTGTTTATTATATTATTCAGCAGGCAATCATTCCTTCTTGAATGTGTAAAGTCTTGAATAAGTAGTAAATTGGTTCTTGGTTATAAAAAGTTACGTATTTGAAAAATAAGTTTTTGTTGGTCGCCTAATTGTGATAGTAACGTAAATTTTACGAGTATGTAAATAAAATAGAATAACAAGGCCAACTACTGTGATATGTAAATTTTTGGGTTCGAACAAAGTTTTTTTTGTAGAATTTTAATATGGAAAATTTTTGGAAAGGACAAAGAAATAAATTCTGCGTGCGCAAAATTTCGTATTAATCGCTTTTGCAGTTTCTAAGATATTAATTAGTATATTTTGTAAAAAATCAAAATGGTTCAAAATAAGAGTGAACCAGTAATCCGCAAATATGACAACATATTATTTTACACATTCTAAGTAGAATTTACGTACCGAAGTTTTAAACTAACGCTTCAAATTTTTTGTGGACACGAACAGACAAATTTTGCCTAACGCCTTATCATCTAAACTGTAATTCTAAACTACACGTAAATTTTGACAGACGGACAACCAGACAGACGACAGACAGATGGAAATAGGCGACCTACTTTGCATGGAGCTACCAAACATTGAACAATTTTATATTATTTAAACAGATAAATAGACAGACAGACGACAGATATTGTGCTTAACTTTGAAACCAGTTAGTTCTAAAGTCCATTTAAAATCTGTTTGTTATTATTTTAAAATGAGTACTTTCAAAGCCTCTACACTGGACTCCTTATTGTAAAAATAATATTGTGAAATTTACCACTTACAATAAACTAAGCTCTTAATAAGTTTAAGTGGTGAAACTGATCACTTAAAAAGTGCTTATGCAGGTGCTTCGCATCCTTGCTAAATTAGTCTATTGTCTGTCTCCATAAGCATAAATATTGATTTATTTTAAACGAGCCGTGTAAATCGTGACTAGTTACTTTAACAGTCCAACAGTTGGCACTCTGTAATACATATCACGTATTAAAAATAGATGCCTAAACGAGTAGAATTCTAAATATAGTAACCGTGTTTCGTTGCCTGCATTGTTATTAATAACAAACAATAAAAAATAAACACGCGGCGCGCAAATAGTTTAATCTAGCGAGACTTAAAGAGTCAAACTCTGCGAAGGTATTTGAACTGTTTACTTTCCTGCGCGAAGTAGTTCCTGTGTGACCGTCTAGTCAAGTAGCGGGAGAGTAAAAGCGAGCAGTGAATAGTCGAATTCAAGTTGTCATTTAAACTAACCAATTGGATTTAATTTAATTTTAAAGTTTAGTGAGTGCTGCAGAGAATAATTACCGTAAAGTATACAAATAACAATTATTAACTAATATCCACATTCGCCAGAATTACATTTTAAGCTTGTTTTATATTTAACATATTTGAATTCTAAAATTAAACCCGGTCGAACAGTAATATGGTCAAAGCTGAATGAATCAACCGGCTGAAAATTGCACTGAAAATACTGAAATTTAAGTCTTTTAAACCGTATTTTTTTAAATTGATTTCTTTGTTGATTTAAAAACAATTTCTATTATTAAGGATGCCTTATGCAACTATGCATTTGCTAATAAAGAGATTGTATGCACTTGAAACTTTTACATGATCTTGTCCTTGTGCAATAACTCATAACGACGTTTATAAGGCGTTCAGCAATTATTTTATAATAGTTCTACGCACGTTCATTAATACTCCCTTTTTTTACAGAAAATGATTACTGAAGTTACTGGTACCCTGAAAAGGACGATGAGTGATGTGACGTGTTTATTGTACAGTTTTGGACTCAACATTTGCTTTGGACTTGTGATATTGTTTTCTATCTGTGTACATCTTCTGAATAGTGTCAGTTATGAGAATGGTAGAAGATTTAGATATAGTATATTTTAGGGAAATTTTGTTAGTCAATATATTTTATGTGTGAAAATTGTGTGTTGTAACTGAAGCTGTTGTATTAATTTATTATGTCTCAGTATTCATATAAAGGCTTGATGTTAGTTTTATTTTTTTTGCCTCAACTACCTATTCTGTTACAGCTCTGACGTAAAATACATCCGTATTGAGTTATAATCGAGTAATACTAAAATTTCAATCAAACGGAAATTAGAAGATTATATGATAATAAACTGATGTTTAAAGTTCCTGACTCACTATTCGGGGTTAATTTAGTAGCTTCGATCAAATCATAGGTTAGATATTCGGTAATGGTTTAACTGATAATCGTAAACTGTACGAGCAGTCATGCATACCAACTGTTGCTTACAACAATTTGATGTACTTGTCACCTACTTGGTGTTACAAAATTCGTACTTTTTTAAAAAGTACTAGTAAATTCCATAATTAAAATTTATAATAAGAAAAATATCTATTTATTCTGAGTACCTACGTACATAAAATAAAGTAATTTTGCATCTCACGCATCAGACAATAACACTGTTTATTTCTGGATTTACTGGCCTAAAAAAAACTTTACCTGCTGTTGTAGCTTGCCAGATAATTAATTTTTTAAACCGGATGTCCAACTAAATTGTATGCAATATTTTGGTTTAGGTAATTTAGTAGTGGCTACTAACGTACATTCAAGGTAATTTTTACAACTCCGCATTTTTATTAAGAATAGTTGTTTAACATATATGCTAATTAGAGAGATAGTTTTCAGTTAATAGCTATGACGAAATCTGTTACTTTGTGTGTCCACTGAAGTGGAAATAACCCTCACGCTGTTATTGCAAACTTTCAGAAAATACGTGCCATCGTCACAAAGTGATCAGAATAGATTGTTTATACGATATTAAAATAAGCTAACGTTTCGAAAATCTTTTCTAAATTTGCTTTGTTTTTATGGGTGTAATATGAACAATATGTACCCAAACTGCAACTGAAGCATTGAACAGGATTTGATAAGCGATTATTCAAAGGTTATTAACACATATTTTACACTTGTCTTCTGTTCTTTCTAAATGACTTTTTTGAAAGAGTTCTATCTGTTTTATATTTTGTCTTCTAGTTTTTTGTATGTGCGCACTTTTTTTTTAATAAAACAGTTTGAAGCCGACTGAATGCATCCCAAAACCTACGTTAAATGAACTAAGAACACGACAAAGTGGGGACTAGTGCAACAATTTTCGTTCTGACGAACTCGTAATAGTTGCACAATGTCGATTAAAATTATCCGGTTAGATATTATTGTGCGAGGCCGAAGGTAAACAAGACGTTGGTCGGATAAATCAGAGTGTTTCAGCCAGGTTAAAAAAAAAATGGAAAACATACATAGCAAGATTAGAGCAATATTTTACCCCTAATGGTGTTCAGGAGATAGTGAGAGTTCCCACTCTAATTGCAGTCGTAGGTGATGAAACCTACGAACTAAAGGTTGATTTGGTTAGCCCCAGTGGTCCAGCTACTCTAATCTACGATCCATTTTAGGATAGTGTCTGAATTAAGGCTCGGATTGTATGCAAAATTCATAATTCCTGTGACATATTCAGAAAAAAAAAGTTTTCTGGCCGCGTACTCGTAACTTCTTTTTTTGACAGTGGGCTTAAAAAATGCATGTTTTGTATATTTTTCAATCTTACTGCATATTTACCGATTAATTGCATATTTATGCATATTTTGTAAAATTTTCAAATTGTACTTTTATTCACCAAATACCAAGACATTTCTGTAGAATATTTGCCTGAAAAAAAAAACAGTAGTTGAGATATCTTAATCCGAACTGGAAACATTCCATTTATTGGTATATTCCGCATCGGGCTTAAAATTATCTTAATTCTCCGTGATTTAACTCTTCAGGTAGGATCCTTCTAGCAATTACTCATTTTGTCATTTACCCGTTTCGTTCTTAATTTTGTTAGTCCTTATTTTGGTATTGACACGTAAACTTTGAGTCTAAAATGCCAAAAGTTTCTGCAAGTGTCCACGGCTGGATAAAAAATTATTCCGAACTACTGTTAGAGGAAAATTCTAAATCTGTTTTTTTTTGCAGAGTGTGCTGTAAACAGTAAAGTAAGGTATTCAAATTTTGATGAATGCTGCATTTTTGAATTTGTCACATTTATTTTATTAGTTCCAATTTCAAACAATTCCTTTCGTTTATTGATATACTACTTTATCAGTCGGACCATACTGGAATATGTGTAAATGTTACTCTAAAGGAAGCTGTATTCGATAACTCATTTATCCCTAAGTATGTAAGGCCCATCTCACAGTTTGGGAAAATCATGTTTTTTAATTTATTACAACAAGTTGATTGGAGTTTCATTGATCAAAATTGCGACTTTAATACGTCTGATTTGTTCTCGATCTTTATAGATACGCTACTGTTGTATTATAATATCGCCTGTCCTGAGAAGAAACTATCGTGTAACAGATCCAAGGTCCATAATATAATTTGGTATACCCCTGATTTAAAAATCATGCGAGAAACTCTGCATCTAATATATAGTTCTTACAGATTATATGGGACTTTGGATTTAAAAATAATGTATAATAATTTTAAGCGTAAATATGAAGAAGCTGTTAAAAAAGCTAAAATTGCAGCCAACAATGTCTTTATTAAAAACAATTCTAATAATTCTAAAGCTATGTGGTCATTAATAAACAGAAGTAGAAAACGTACTATTCATGAAACTACAAAAATTTCCTCTAACGAATTCAATTTACATTTCTCGAGCATTGCTAAAAATATTCTTAATTCCTTACCAAATACTAATCTTGATCCTGTTAAAATTATGATATCTGTTAATAACACGTCACATATGTTCTTTAAATTCAGGACAGTTGGAGAGGTACAAGTTCGTGAGGCATTGAATAAATTAAAAAATAAGAGCAGCAAAGATATTTATGGGTTCAATGTCGACGTTATAAAATCAGTAAAGGATATACTAATTGCACCTTTGACCAAATTAATAAATAAATGTATTGTTGACTCGGTTTTTCCAGACTGCTTAAAATTGGCTTTAGTATGTCCAATATACAAAAAAGGTAATGTCAATGAAGTTGATAACTATCGACCAATCTCCCTTCTTCCAGTGTTGTCTAAAGTGTTCGAAAAATTAATGTTAGAACAAATCCTTGAATTCTTTATTAGTAATAACTTGTTTTGTACAAATCAGTTTGGATTTCGTAAAGGCTTATCCACTGAAAAAGCTGTTCTATCTTTTATTGATAATGTCGTTAAATCCTTTCAAGATGGTGAATATTTTGTGTCTGCCTTCCTAGATCTTAGTAAGGCATTTGACTGCATGTCTCATGAAATACTAATCCGTAAACTTTTTTTTTACAACTTTCAGCCAGATGTCACTAGATTAATTTCATCGTATCTTTTGAATCGATTGCAAGTAGTCTCTGTCGATGGTATAGTCTCCGATAAAGAACAAATCGCGTATGGTGTACCTCAGGGGTCCATCTTAAGGCCTCTACTTTTCTTAATTTTATTTGAACGATCTGCCATACTTTTTCCCCGATTTTTTTACGATATTGTACGCGGACGATACTACTTTTAGTAAAAAAGCAATGTCATCTTCATTAGTAATAAGTACTCTTATGAATATATCCTCGCAAGCGGAACCTTGGTTTTTCGCCAACAAACTTTGCGTAAATAAGAACAAATCAGTTCAGATGGTATTTTCATTGAAGAAAGATAAGTCTTTTGCGGATACGGAAAGTACTAACAAGTTCCTCGGAATTGTTTTAGATACTAAATTACTTTGGCATGAACATGTGGATTATATTGTTCACATCATTTCTAAAAATACTTATCTCTTAAGAAACTTATCAAATCATGTTGATCGAAATATATTAAAAATTGCATATTATGCGCTAATACAATCTCACTTAGTATATGGTTACTAATCTGGGGACACAGCGCCTCGTTACAAAACCTTTTTAGGCTTCAAAGAAGAGCTATTAGAATCCTGTCAGGTATTGGTTATCGTAATGATTGCAAATTTTCATTTCAATCCTTAAATATTTTGACATTGCCCTGGTTGTACATCTATCACTGTTTTAAATTTTTAGTAAACCAAATCAATCAATTTCCTACACTGAGTTCTTTCCATGATTATAATACCAGGTCCACAAATTTGTTAATCGAAACTTTGAGAATAAACCGTTGCAGAACTGCCAGGAACTATTTCTGTATAGTGTTCTTTAACAAATTACCTCAGAGTTTCCGCAACCTTCCACCATCTCAATTTCTAAAAAAAAATCAAGGATGTCTTAACCGAAAATAGTTTTTATAGTTTCAATGAATATTTTCAATATAATTTTGAGTAATTTCTTGTTTATCATGTAGCTCATAATCTACATAAGTATTGTATTGCATAGTTTTTATGTTTATTTTTACTATTACATTCTTGTAACCTTTGGACGAGTGTATAAACTTTATGTTTTTAGCACAATAAAATTACTTACTTAATTAGTTACTTACTTACTTACTTCTTTCAATTAAACGCGAGAAGTAAAGCATGCACAAGTTGAATTAATTCTATTGTCCAGGTCGCCTGTGAAAAAAAGTTTTCTATTATTAACTCAGCATACTGGGACAAGCCTTCACAAAAATAAGCTGAAGAATTCTACAAATGTGTATATAATATTGTTTCGAATTGTGTGAAGCATTCCTCAGTGCCAATATTTCTTTATCAAAACTGGATAACCCCAAGCTACGATCATATCTTGAAGAGCGTACCGTGAAGTCAGTTTCCGATGAGAGTACCTTGAGAATAAACTACGTGGATAAAGTGTTTCAAAAACAAAGCGGGCTATTCGTCAAATTATTTATAGGCGATAATATAATTTTTCCAATTTCTACTAATAAAATGGTCATTTTGTATGTTAAATCTCGCTATTAAAACAATAGTTTAATCGAAAGGATGAATAAAGTGTTTATAGCAACACTTTATTCACACCGTCATTGACAACACGAATAAAGTAAAAAACTAAAAATTCGGACTACCACTGAAATTTTCGTTGCTATGGATGTGTGGATATTCAACTAAAATTTGCAACGCTTGATAGTCCACCTCTTGTAAAACAATCCTAATGAAAGTCCAGGAGCATCGTTTGAATTTGACCATGACGAAAGTACAGGCAGCTTAGGCAATTTACCTTCTTCAAATGTTCATCATATTAGTAATAGTACAATTAATATTTATGTACTTATATGGATTACCTAAACAATAAATTTTTTGAAAAATTTTGCGAAATTGGAAAAAATCTTATATGATACACGTGAATAAACGAATTTTATCCACTCAAAAACATTATCACACTCAGCTTCGCCTCGTGTGCTAAACTGTTTTTTCGTTGGATAAAATTCACTTTTATTCACTTATACCATAAATAGTTAAGTATTATTTTCACTCGATGAAACAATTGATTCATGTGGACGTTATGTAGCAAATTTGCTGATTGGAACTTTGACCAGTGAAAAATCTGGCACTTCATATTTGATTAGCATAAAAGCTTTGGAAAAGACAAATAATAATACCATTACAAGGTTTATTCATGAAGATTTAACGAACTTTTTCTTCCGGAACCAGTTTCAGTTGAAAAAATCACATAAATGTCATCAGATGCAGTTACATACATGTGTACAGCTTCATCCAACCTAAACATATTTTTTCCTCGCTTAATCCATATTACATGCTTAGCTCATATACAGTGGCTGGAGAAATTAGAAATTTGTTTCCAATAGTAAAATTTTTGTTAAACCACCTTTGCAATTTTATCGAAATGCATTGGATATTACCACCACATCCTGTTGTAACTAGGCGGGGAACATGATTAAATGAAGTTGTATTTTATGCCAAAAACTACAATGCAATTAAGTAGAGAGCGGATTTTATGAAATTTGCATATCCGTTATTTTTTGCATATAAGTCTTTATATTTAATATGTGAACGAATCATGCTAATTAAAAATGAATACAGCTATAAAAAAATTGCATATTTGCATATATTTGCCTTTTGCTATATATTTCACGTAACGGGTGCATATTTTGCATTTTTATCAATTTTTGTGCTACTTTGAAAAAAAAAATTGCCATTCGATCGGCATTTTTCTAGAAAGACGAAATTTCATGAATCATATTGCAAATATTGTCCTGAGCTTCAAATAACTGGGAAAGGTTTGGGTTTTATGGTAGTTTGGAGGAGCCACTGGGTGTTAAGCCATCCTTCCAGGTAAATTCGAGTTCTAATTACTTTTGGAAATATCGTTCATTTCAATATTTTTGTTCGTTATTTAAGTGTATTAATGGTATGTTTTGTGGTGGTCGAAGGGACGTTATCCTATTATTTTTCATCGTGAGTTTGCATTTAAGTATTTAAAGCGATAGAGATGTGTGTCAATATGTAGATAACTCAAATTAATTTATGAATTAAACCTTTTCCTGAACTTATTCTTCAATAAGGAACTGTGTTTTGTTGTGCCTGCTCTAATCCGATAAGTATTTTTACATCTGTGGAAGCAGTACGCAGTTTTTCTATTTACGAATACATACTTTAGAATCACAGGAAAAATGTTTGTTAGAATATTTCGAAAAATATTTAAAAATAAATTGTTACCAAAATAGTAATTAAATAGTCGATTACTGCTATTTTTTAATTCGTTCTGTTTACCTATATTTATTTTTTAGTATAAGAATATTATCTTAAAAAATGTCATTTATTTGTTAGTGAGATCTAATTAAACACTTTGCAATGTGATTTATGTATTTTTTGTAATAAAAGGTAAGGTGTTTTTGCAATTTGTAAATAAATTTAGTTCGGTTATTACGCTTTTTTTTATTTTTGGAGCATATGCAACTGCATATCTCTGCATATATTAAGAAAGTTATTGCATATTTGCATAAATTTGATGCATATCATATGATCATATTTCCCAAAATTTTGCTGCATATTTTCCGCTCTCTACAATTAAGAATTTTGTTAATGAGCTGTCAGATGATGCTGTCTCTATTAAAGAACCTAAAATAATTTTTGATAAAACAGAACTGCCATCTCAATTGCATTTATTTCAACAAATTTTTCCATAGTTGCTGTTACAATTTAAAAACTTAAATGTAACAATTTAGCTCTAGTAGATTCTAGTCAGCTATTGTTTTCAAAAACTATCCAACGTTCAAGGTAAAATAGATGAAATAGTTTTTCAGAAATTTAAGTCTGTTTTAGAAAAAAATGTAGGTCTTAATATTTTGTCGCTTGTGAGTAAAACTTTGGGAGGAGAATTTGTACAAGCAGATATAGATTTCAATGTTAAAATATATGACAAGCGCGAATTATTTATAATGGAAATTTAAAAAAATATTTAATAATCAATTGGTTTAATAAAAATTATAGTTATACTACAAATACTGTGTAAACAGCATTTTCTTACATACTTATTATAGTTATACAATTACAATTTATATAATACTAGCTGTTACCCGTAGCTCCGCTCCGCAATTAGGACACATTATTTTTCCTCCCCTTACTTATTTTTTTATTTCAATTGTATTACTTTTTAAGTTTATGCAGTCTTAATTAATAACAATATATAAAAGTCTTTGTCCTGTCCGACTGACTGATTCATCAACATAATTACTGGAGCTAGAAACATGAAATTTGGACAGAAGATTCCTGTCGTAATGTAAGCACCCATTACCCCTAGGTAGGTAAAATAAGGACTGAAAGTTTGGAGTCGGAATCCCGTGAGTTTTTAAATCCGACGGGACTGGAGGGGGGGGAGTTAAACCAAGCTATTTTAATAACAATATACCGTGAATTTTTTTTTTCTCTGAACATAGGGATCATGCATGTATGTTGGGCCTCCAATGGATTGATTTGGACTTTTAAAAACTAAATATAAGATCACATAAGATTCGTAATAATTGAGGAGTAAGCCATGTCAACGATGACATTTACAGTAAAATTTTTGACAAAGTTTTTTTAAAAAGGTCTATAACGTAAATTTTCTGTTCTTTAAACTTGTACTTATTACAATACCTTAAGGCGGTATCACTCGGCCTGGTTTGGGACAGTTTTTATCCCATTTGAAATGTCCTGTAAAAACGAGAGAAATTGACTTAGGACGATAATTTTTTTTCTTAACAATCCTTATTAGACATATTTTGTCCCTCTTATATTAAAATTTGATTTTCAGTTCTGTTTTCTGTGTAAAAAAAAAGTAAAAACATGCAAAAATGACGACATTTACATTGCTGTTAACAACGTACACTTTGTAGTGCGAAAAAAATTAAAAAAAGAGGTATCTACAACGAACCTTTCTTAACAGATTGCATCAATAGGTTTTTTAATAAGTGTTACACAATTCATATACAACGTCAGTTAAGTAAGCGCTGCAGATGAAAAAATTGCCTCAAGTTTTCAGCTGTACCTACTGCGATCTCTGTCGCACAGTGGGTCGGACCTTCCGGCAGAAGTTGACCGTGAAATTGGGAAGGCGGAGATTATGCAGGGTAAAATACCTACCCTGACAAAAGAGGCTTCAAATTTTACTCGGTTTGCTCTCCAGGTTTCGATTCTTTCGTCATTTTGTCAAAATAGAAAATATTGGTGGAATAAAAAAAAAATTAGCACAACACATTCAAAATTATTCGAAAGCTATCGGTGTTTTATTTTTGATACTCTATTATGTAAATTGTTGAATTATAAAAATTGGTCTAAAGTTATTTAGAGAGTACTTTCCTCGCCCTTGAAGTCCGGTATGGTATAACATATTCAGTTTTGTCAGATAATTGTAAGATTCGATTTAGAGATTTTTTTGCTGATAACGCAGTAAAGAGATCCATCTGGCGAATGACTAATTTTATGTTTTCTCGACGTTTCATGACCCCTAGACTATAAAAAAGTAAATCTCCCGTTTGTTGTGGTTTATCAATGCGTTCATATTTTTTAGAATTGCATATACAGGGTGACTAAAAAAAAATTACCATTGAGTCAATTTATTCTATAGATTAAATCAACTACGGCTCACTCCATATTTCCCAAAATTTGGTACAACAATACTGTTATTGTTAGTATTAGACTGCACCTATCGGAATTGGTACACGTGCCTTGTAAAAATATTGATAAGGTCATGACAAAATTTTGTAATCAAAACACTTATTTGAAACATACACATAGCATGTCTCATTACCTTTACTTTACTGTTAGACACATCTTTTTATAACTTTAAAAGTTACAATAAAGAGAAAAAATAAAATTCTAAAAATTAAATCACAGTTGCAAGAATTTTCTAGCACTTTAAATATTCCGTGCATGTCGTACAACAAATTTCGGAAATTAGAAGAAAATTTCCAAGAAATTTTCCAAGAGGAATGCTGGAATTCAATGCTTCAGGCAGGACAAGAAGAAAGTTTTTTGGCAAAAGAAGCTGGAGAAATAGATAATACTGGAGTACCCGTCATTACGGTTGTAGCGGATGGATCATGGGCTAAGCGTTCCTATCGTAGCAACTATAATTCAAAATCGGGTGCAGCATGTATTGTTGGACAACGAACAGGAAAATTATTATTTTTAGGGATAAGAAATAAATACTATACGACATGTCACAATGGAACAAACAAAAATCATCTTTGTTTTAAAAACTGGAACGGATCTTCCACTTCTATGGAAAGTGACATTATACTTGAAGGTTTCAAACAAAGTGTGGCAATGCATGGTCTAAAATATGGATTTTTGGTGGCTGACGGTGACAATAGTGTTTATTCCTAAATTGTGAAAGAACGACCATATGGTCCGTTTCCAGTAAAGAAGATAGAATGTTCCAACCACTTGTTAAGGAACTTCGTCAGTCAGTTACGAGTTCTACACCAAAAACGGTTTAGTTCCAAAGGTTGCCAAATCCCAATGTTGTTAAGGCAAATGTTGAAAAATAATATTGAAAGGCTGAGACTAGCTATCTGTTGTGCAATTAAATACAGGAGATCTACTAATGAAAATACGTCAGAAGAGCAGAATGCATTTTTGAAAAAAGATATTCTGAATAGTATTCACCATGTCTTTGGTAATCATGAAAAATGCGATACATACTTTTGTAATGGTTTCAAAGACAAAGAAAAAAATTTTATCCCGGAGTTGGAACAATGTGGCTTATATAATGACATTGTAATCCACTTAAACAGATTGGTTAATAACAGCAGCAGACTTTTGAAAAACATGACAAACAATGCTTCTGAAAATTATAACTCTGTCTTAGCAAAATTTATTGGAGGTAAAAGAGTTGATTTCACGAGAAGAGGAGGATACAGTCTAAGGTGTTTTGCAGCTGGTTATTCGTGGAATTCGCAAGGTGAATATCTTTCAAAGATTCACCAACCCATAACACACAGAAGTCCTGGAGTGCACACAAAAAAGTTTGTGGATAAACGAAAAGCAGTTTTATGTCGAGAACGTCTTCTTTATGACCGAGAGAAAAGAAACGCAAAAAGATCTCTAGATAAAGCAACTGCGGATGCAGATTATGGATTGGATCCTCACATAATGGACACGGAGATCTCAGATGAATTAAAACAACGTTATATACATAGATTATGCAAAACTATAGAAGATATTAATCAGATTGAAGCTTCTACCAAGGAACAATCAAGCTGCACATTGTGGCATGAAGAAAGACGAATCCGTCTTACAGCTTCTGCATTCGGTCGGATATGTAAACTTCGGCCTCAAACAGATTGTTTAAAAGTTAGTAGGTCCATTTTGATAGGATTTAAAGGCAATAGGAGTACCAGATATGGAGTAGATAATGAAGTAATAGCTCGACGGGACATGGAATCCATTTTAAAAGAAAAAATTCGTCCATATGGATTATATATTCATCCAACCGACAATTATTTAGGTGCCTCTCCAGATGGCATAATTGGCGAAAACACACTTTTAGAGATAAAATGCCCATATGCAGCCAGATTTGTCACTCCTGAAGAAGCCATTAATCAAAAAAAAGTAGACTTTGCAACAATAGTAAATAATAAATTCAAACTCAAACGCAATCATAGCTACTTTTACCAAGTTCAAGGACAACTCTATGTTTCTAATAAAAAAAGTTGCTTCTTTGTTTTTTGGACACCGAAAGGAGTTTTATACGAGGAAATTTCCAGAGACGAAACATTTTATAAAGAAAAAAATGCATCAGAAATTAAAAGATTTTTTTTTCAATTTTTATCTAAAGGAATTAATTAAGGATGACCATAAAAGTTAACTTTTTATATTTGGAGGCAGAGAGAATAAGAAATTCTGTATCCTAAATTTTATGTCTGAATTATGTATTATTTGTTACAGTTATTGTTGTTTCTTTCTTCCCAAGCATAAGCTAGGAAAGTATTGTAATAGGGTCCATCGCACGAATTTCTAATTTTGTTTTCTCAACGTTTCATGATTTAGGATATGCAAAATCAAATCTTTACACTTTCTCAACAAAGCTAAATATGTTACACTTTGCTTCAAGAGCGCGGTAAGTTCTGTCTAAACAAGTTCAGACCAAAGTTTAAATAAATACTATTCTAACAGTTTTATATAAGTATATTCACTTTTTACTTAGACTTTTCTGAGTAATAAATGTTTTATTGTTGTTCTTTTCTGTTTTCGGTGTCTAGGAAATGTGACACTTGCAATTAGTGATGTATGTACTCTGTATTTTTAAATAATTTATTGTAATAGTTGTTTTTGTTAATTATTCTGTTAGGTGCTTTTATCGATGGAATTCACTTAAATTACAAAAAAATGCATAATTTAAGAAATTAAATTATAAAATTAATGTTTTGATAGATATATTATAATTGTAATTTAATACTCATTGTTTTATTATAACTGGAGTACACAAAATGTTTATATTATTTATTATACTACCTCTGTTCCATAGCAAGGGTTTCATTTGCAATATTACCTATAGATTAAATTAAAAAAATCACCCTTATCATAAAAACTGTGAAAGGTTGCATTTGTGATTCACGCGGAATTTCGGATGCAGCATGCACAACACTCCACCCTCTTCCAGTGGTCCAAACCAATTTTCATTAAAACCTCGCTAAGTGTCTACCGTTATTTGATGGGGTCGTTTTGAAAGAGCGACAACATTATACCTCCTACACGCACGGAACAACGATAGCAGTAGCAGGCGTTAAGATATTTGAAAAGTGACTAGAGAACACTAGAGAGTGTTTGGACTACGTGAAGAGTTATTTATGCTCAACTGTTGTGTGACAATTCTGAGTGATACCACCTTAACATGAAGACAGTAGTGCCAAATGTCAATGGCAATGTCTTTGGTATATCCTAAATCTCGATTAAATTTTTATGTTCAGTTTTTAAAAGTCCAAGTCAATCTATGTAATACAAGCAGATATGGAACCAACTTAACATTGATCCTATGTATGTTCTATGTTCAGAGAAAAAAAACCTCACGCTTAATATAACAGTAACTATACTTAATACATATGTTCTACTTATTTGAACGGGTCACCTAATTACAGAAATAAAATATTATAACAAAGAACAAAATTAATTTGTTACTAAGTAAGTACTTCTTTGTATACCACATTTATGGTAAGGTTTTCATGTGCTAGAATTACTTGACGGCTCTCGGCACTCACTCTGGAATAGGCCACATAGAACTGTCCATGAGAAAAACAGTCCCCCATCATGTCTACTACGGTCACTTTCAGTGTTTGATCTTGAGCTTTTGAAAGCCGTTATTTGCAATCTGGTGCAATTGCATAGGTATGTACATTGTAATAACGACTCCGTATTAGACTTGCATACTCTAATTTGTTTCTAACAAGAGTCTTATACAACAACTTTATACAATCTAGATTTCTAAACTCACGTGTATTACGATTGATAAAACCTAACATTTTAAAGGCAGCGTTAACTGTATTATTAACATGAGGCACAAAAGACAAACTAGAATCCATTATCACCCCCAGATCTTTAAATTCATTACATCTATCTATTTCCTCATTGTTTATATAATGACTAGGTAAGTACTTGCTATATTTTTCATTTTTTTACTAAAACTTTACATTTTTTCCGATTTATTTCTAAGCCATTACTAATGCACCAACTAATCACCATATCGACGTCACTTCTCAGTGATTTACAATCATTATCGCTAAAAATAACTTTGATTATCTTCAAATCACCGGCATATAGAAGGGGTTTACAATGCAAATACTTGACAAGATCGTTAATACAAATTAAAAATAATATCGGACCTAAATTTGATCCTTGCGTAACACCTGAATGAGCCTCGAACTATATTGGTACTCAACATATTGAAACCTATGACTAAGAATGGAATGCACTAAGTGAAGAAGATTGTTACATAGTCCAAAACTTTTGAGGTTATTAATTAAAATGGCATGACTGACTTTATCAAAAGCCTTAGTCAGATCTGTATACACATCTACTTGTTGCTTGCTGTTCAATGCATTCGAGACAAATTGGGTAAAATCACATAAGTTTGTAATAGTAGACCGGCCTTTATAAAAACCATGTTGTTCTACAACAATTAAATTAGCTACATGATGAATATGATTAGCTAATTATTAATATATTCGATAGTAAGCTAATTGGCCTGTAATTAGTAATGTCATACTGCGATACTGATTTATGCACAGGGCAAATTTTTGTCCATCTCTTTGGAAAGTGCTCATTTTTAATGATAAAATTAAAAATGTGTAAAGGTGGCGCAACAATACATGGTAAGCAATCCCGCACAAAAAAGCTGGTATGTTGTCAGGGCCCATGCTGAATGAATTTTTCAGTTTTTTTTCCAGCTTTGGTGATATCATTGGAAGTTACACAAAAGGTATGCATCACATTTGCATAAACATCACTATTGGTGGTATCACAACTTGTAATTATTGGCGTACATTTATCGCAAATCGATGTATTACTTACGTTACCACAGCCACTACCATTATTCGGTTTATACAGAGTGTTCGCTAAGTTGAGACATTCCTTTTAATACGTAGTTTTATGCTTTGCTCTAGAGCGATTTAGCTTCTATTACGTTAGTAAAATTTCGATATTTATTGATTTCATCTTTTTATAAATTTTAGAAATTTTTAGAGACGGTTCTGTCCAAAATTTCTAATTAAAGAATAGCGTTTACAAAAAATATCATTGTCATGGATATGAATTTAAAGTAATGTCAGAGCTGTCATTCAAATTTATTGACATGGCTCATTTTCAACGTGCTTATCGTTTTGAAAATAATGAGCTTGTAGATATGTTAATACTCGATGGAGAATGTCACCAAAACGCTGCTGCGGCGTCGAGAATGTATGCAGAAAGATTCCTCCGAAGGCATCCCCCTGGGTCTCCTCAATTTACGAATCTCGTACAGCGAGATAGAGAAACTGGAAAATTACAGGAACATCGTAGAGGACACGTCGGTAGACCAAGACTCCAACAGATGTTAGATCTAGAAGAGGAAATTCTGGAAATAATAGGCGAGATCCAGCAATTAGTACCCGACAAATCGCTCATCGAGTAAATACATGTCACAGCAAAGTATGGAGCATATTACGTGAAAATCAGCTCCATCCTTATCACGTCCAACGTGTGCAATCTTTAATACCTCCTGATTATCCCCGAAGAGTACGATTTTCAGAATGGCTTTTGGAACAAACTATGAACCATGAAAATTTTATTAACCAAATTGTGATCACTGATGAAACAACATTTACTCGTAATGGTACAATGAATTTTCGTAATACCCATGTATAGGCCTTAGAAAACCCGCATGCAATTTGCCGCACAAATTTTCAGCACAAATTTTCGATAAACATATGGGCTGGCATTGTAAATGGTATACTTATTGGACCATTTATTCTACCGGATCGCATGGATGGTATGCAGTATCTCAACTTTTTGCAAAACGATTTGCCTGAATTACTGGAAGAAGTTCCATTAAACATTAGGCAGAACATGTGGTTCATACATGACGGTGCACCACCACATTATCGTCTGGAAGTGCGGAATTATTTAAACTACGCTTTTCCTCATAGGTGGATAGGGCGGAATGGCCCCATTGCCTGGCCGCCCCGTTCGCCGGACCTAAACGCTTGCGACTTTTACTTATGGAGGCACATGAAGCAATTGGTTTATACGAGTGAAATACACACAGCTGAGGAGCTACGAGATCGTATTTTTAATGCCGCTAACCAAATTCGACAGCAGCAAGGGCTCTTGTCCTGTGGCAATTCCTGGATACGAAGATCAAGGCTTTGCATTGCAAATAACGGCAACAATTTTGAGCATTTACTGTGAATTTCTCAGGTGTGCAGTTACAGTGAGAATTCTTAAGTTAGACATTTCGTAAAACATCACTTCTTTGTATTTACATTTTATTTCTTCAAATAATTAGCCATCTGATTAATTAAATTCGGTTGTATTACATTTCAGTTATCAATTTAGTACATGAATAAATCTAACAACTTACCGTTGTGATTAACCTAGATAGTTTATAGATTTTTCTTATCGTTTTGAATAGATAGACGTTTTAAACCTTGAACTACGAAATAGAAATGAAGAGTTAAAATCAGAAACTTCCAAACGATTTTTAAAACGTTATAAAGAGACAAGTACTATTGACATTATTAGAAAATATGACAACCATAGTAACAATGGATATTGTATAGGTAGGCATCGTATTCCAATTAAGATAGAATGAACAGGACCGAACTCAAAATTTTAGAAAAGTACAATTACAAATAACTATCTAACTTTCTTACAATGCCACTTTTGCTTAAGTGACTTAGGCTAAAATCCTTTAGAATTAAGTATAGTAGCATGTGTTCAAAGGAATGTCTCAACTTAGCGAACACCCTGTATACACTACTAAAGTGCTGGGCGAATATGTTCACAATTTCTTGGGGCGATGTTAGCGATTTATTCATGTAAGCCATATTTGTAGGGATTCGACTAGTGTTTTTTTTATTATTAATGTAGGGCCATAATTTACGAGAATCGTCTTTGACGGCGTTTTCGGTATACTCTTCCCGTACGTACGTTTCTTTATTATTCGACGATACATTTTAATTTTGCCTCGGTACATTTCAAATTTAAATTTTTTGTGTAACTTTATATTCCGATTTTTTTCTTTAATATAAATATATATATTTATATAGATAAAGAAGTTAGGGTAAGTAATACGTATATCTGGAAATACGAGTTTAGAAACGCTAATCGAGGCTATTAAAAGATTTTTGATAACAAGTTAGACATGTTTAAATACTTCAAGGTAATACTACATCTTCAGCCTGAGGTTATCCCAGTTTTCGCATATCTAGTTTATTGCCACTTAATATTATAAACCGTTCTGATGTAAAATTTAATTGAGAACCACTGTCTACAAGCGCCCGAAGTATATGTTTTTTAACAAACTGACTACAAACTTGCAACTGTGCTGTCTGCAAAACAACATTGTTAAAATACACTTGACGTGAATCCACCTTCAAAACAATTTGTTGTGGAGTATGATTGTTATTATCGACTGATAATTCGGTGGATTTTTGCTGGTTTTGTTCTTGCTACGGTTGTGCTTACAAACCTTACACCGATATTCAAATTTGCAATTAATAGATGTACTTACTAATATGATTATTACAAATACAGCTTGAACATAATATTTTTGATTGTGCGATGTCAGATCTATACTTTACTATTAAATTTAGAAAAGCTGAACAGTAAAAGAAATAAAATGGACAAATAGGAGTTTTGTTATTATTAGCATTCAACCTTTTGTTTTTATTTTGCTGCAACCTTTGGAAACTTTTTGGAATTATCGTGATTACTAACTGATTTATTGGAGATAAGATGTAGAGCCTTCAATGTTTCACATCGGTTTTCCAACAATTTTTTCGTTTCCGCCCATGTCGGTAATTCGGATGTTATTTACCTTGCCATTCCCTTTTTGATCCAAAATCATTGAGACAACAATAATGTCGTAAAATTTATGTGAATCAATATCATACACAGTGAGTATCTCTAAATGCTTACTAACAGTATCTAATAATTTTCTTAGGTCTTGATGTGATGGTTTAGTAACATCTACGTAATTTAAATACAAACCTGGTCTTGGACGATTATTATTTGATTACTGAATCTATTTTGTAAAACTGTCCAAGTCAATTTGTAATTTTCAGGGGTGACTGATCCCTGTTGTTTCTATCACATATTTTCTGAACTTGAGCTATATAAAATATGCAGAGTTTATTAATATACTGTGTTCCTCACCCATGCCTTAATAAGTTTCGCTTTGTTTTGTTACGTTGCTTTAAACAAGAAAAAAAGGTATATCTTAAAGTTAAATAAGGTTTTTACCTTAGTTTATGTGTGTTACACTTGTTGCAGATAATTTAAATGTTCCATCCGTGTATTAATTTAAATCTGTCTTTACACTAAATTTAATCAAGTTTTACATAATGTGATAAAGATTAATGAAGATATATCAAGGTTGTGAGAAAAACAAAAAATGCTTAATGCTTATAGGAGAACAGAAGAAAAAACTGATGCTAATGGTCAAAGTAATGAATAGTAACTTTTACTAACGAATTTATTTATAAAAATTAAACGTACAATTTGTACACTTATTAAATTCAACAATTTTTTTCTCGCTTTTAACAACTGTTTTTAAAGGAAAATAGTTTGAGTTAAAAGAAATTATAGCAGACCTGTCTTCGCGTATTTCTATATCTTCAGTCCTAAACGTGGTGGAAGCCGCGTTACTGCCACTGCTGCTGTTAATACATAATGTAAAATCTTCACAGCTATCTCTGTGTTAGTTAATAAACGATTTGCTACATATCCCTCAGCGACTCCAAACCACCTGCAAATGGCTTTTTGTTACCTACGGGACAAAGATGTATTTTATTATATGCACTACAACCTTCAGTTGCCGTGATGTTTAAGTGCTATAACGTTAACTCCAGTGTTGGGGACAGATACTTTTAAAAGTATCTAGATACAGATACAGATATATGAAAAATGAAAGTATCTAGATACATATTGTTTTCGATTTTTTCGAAATGTATCTAGTTACAGATACAAGAAAACAGACTTTTTGAAGCTTTGGCGAATAAAATAACTGAAAACATGTTTATGTATTTTTTAATGTATTGTTTAATGATTTTTTTAAAATTAACAACATTTCGAACGTATTGCCACCTAAATTATTTTGCCCCGACAAGTGTAAAACGCAGTGAATAGTGAATTGTGGTTTATGGTTTTTAAAATACCATCTTACCATGGCTTAGATTTATTACCCCTCAGGATTATAATTAAAAATGTATAAATACTGAAGGCTACAATATAGGAAATGATGGTATTTAAAATATGAAAATTTCCGTGACAGAACACTATTAGTGGACCTCTTACCTCGATTTTTGTTTATATGACCGAAATTACCAACATGAAGTATCAAAAATTACTACTAGTATAACTCAACTAATAACTACTGAAAAAAAAGTGAAATAAAAAAATGTATCTGTATCTGCGCCATTAATTTTGTATCTAGATACAGATATTTTGTGCTTAAATTCGATTGTATCTAGATACAGATACTAGATACCCAAAAATGTATCTAGATACTTTATTTAGATACAAGTATCTAGATATTGCCCAACACTGGTCAACTCCAGTATTTGCCAATAATGTTATTACCGACGTCCTTCTGAAAGCATGTCCTGTGCAAGATTTCAATGCTTCTAGTTCTAGATCTATTGCTATTATAATACTTAAAAAAAGTTAACAACTAAAACTTTGTTATCTTAAAGTGGTCCACTTTTAAATGGCCGCGACCGTATTTGTTCATGAATCATTTTATACAGTGGTAGCCAAAATAAAGTATAAGACCTTTTGAAAGGAATTTTTAAGAAGTTTTGTTGTGTAAAGTGGACTCAGTTGAATAAAGGTCAAAAACTGAAACTTACATTGAGGAAAGAAAAATTTACTACTTTATTTTGGCCGCCATTGTATTTCTGTCAGGGTTTATAAATTTTATATTCATGCAGTCTTACCATGAACTGACAGTCACAAAATTATTAAAATTTTAATTAGTTTATTCGATTTATAACTCATTTATATCAAAATAAATGCAGGTGATTCTTCATAATTGATAATGATAACTAATTAATAACGAAACATTTAGTACTTTGAAAATGTTCTTGTCAAAAGTGTCACAAATTGATTTAATGTGATTTTTGTATTGTTCGATTTATATAAATGCGATTGTACGAAGAACATTATACTCCACATGGTTGTAGGTACCTAACAAAATCTCTAAAACTGAAAAATCTCGAAAACTTTTCTCGTCACGGTTGTGTAGAGAATATTATCCATACAGCAGATTCCCTGTAGAGCTCCGTTTTTAATTATAACCTAATAATTGATGTTTATTTCCAAATTATCAAAATCAAACATCTGATTATGCTACAATAGAAATGATGGTAAATATCAAAGACTGCTATGAAGCTGTACTGTTGGTTACATTTTTGATTTTTTATTGTAGAATTAAAAAAAAAGTGTGACTGTTAGTTTTTCTTTGTATAAAGTACCCTACCATTCTCTGTAACTGGAAAATATACCCCTATTTCCACAAAACAACAAGTCATACAAAAATGGCTAGTTAACTACAATACCTCATACAACGAAAATTTTATAAAAAAACTACTATCAGAACTGGTGAAACCATTTTATATCAACCATAAAAAAAAATTATAGACTAACTTTTTAAGGATGAGGGTTCTGATGTATTAAGTCTTCCTTCTTATAACTGCCAGGTCAATTCCATTAAACTGGGATGGAGTTTTTGTAAAACTGTAACAAAACAAAATAATTCAGGAAAAGCTAAGTAACAAAAATAGAGCTCTTGAACTGTGGCGAGAAATGTATCCCTGAAAAGTGGATCAACTATCTCGCTAATTTGAAAATGTCACGTCATCTTACAATGAAGAATTAGTAGCTGTAGAAATCTTTATACTTGTTGAGTCAGATTAAAGGGGCGAGGTACTGGTATTTTCGAGTTTTTTTTTATTTCTTTTGTTATTATTATTATATTACAAAATAAAACGTAAAAGAAAATCAGTCAAGTTACTAGCTTGACGTTTCTTTTAAGCTTTAGAACCCAAATGGTTAAAATTAACACCTAGTTACTGTTTTTTTAACTGAACCTGAAGAGTTTAAAGCGACATGGCCTGTTGAGGGTTGAACCATTTTGAAATTATTATGTATGTTACTCATGATAAGCATAATGTAATAAAAGATATAGTGGAGGCACTCGTACTGTGGCTTTGGTTTACCACATGGGTCATTGGTTTGTACTCCTATATATAATTAACTATTTACTGCAGTGCCAATATTTTAAATATTTTATGATGAAAAATCATTCAGATAGCACAATGAAAATCTGGAGACTGCATTCTCGATCTTTTTATGTCTCATCAGTACAGCATATTTCAACGGTCGTCTAATATTCGAATATTTATCCTTATAAATTATAACGTTGTCCTTATATTGAGATATAAGAAAAATGTGTGACTCACTGGGTTCTGTTGACATTTTTGTTACAACGGCAGGTGTAATTCCAGTGGGGGTCTTGTCTGGGAAGTATATGATGTCGTCATAATTTTTTTTTTTTGAAAACTCGCTTGAAACATACGTATGCATCTTTACCTGTATCTACTTTAACAGTCCACACATATCTTTTTTAACTGCTGTTTACATTTTATAAAATAACATGCTCCTGTAGCTGTGATTTATGAATCCGAAATACTCCTATTTTTTTTACAATTAATTTGGGGTAGTTGTCCGCCTCTTGAACGTAGTATATGATTAGGAGACTAAATGGTTGTAGTTACTTTACGACATGTTTCGACTGTATTTAACGTAATCATCAGGTTATGTATATTATTAACAAACTAGTAAAATGGAAATTAGCACTTGAGAGAATACTAAAATTAAAATTAAAATATCCGAGATTAATACAAAATGGTGTTACTTTTTATATATTTTTCCCTTTTTTTTTACAGTTACTTTATTGTTAATTAACTAGTTCTGAGTAAGTGTTCTTGTTCTAAAATTGTATCGTTTAGCTGTTATGTAGGGAAAAATCAGTCCGAGGGGCAACATACACTTGATACGTTTTTTTTCATTGCTAAGATATATAATAAAAATGATTATGATTAACTAAGACTACGATGCAATAATTTCAGAAGTATAGGCACAGAGAAAAAATGCATATATTTACATGTGATACGTTAGTAAGAACAATCAAACTATCCGGACGGAGAAATAATTCTGCTTCCTTTCTGGTCGTCTGAAACCCCTCTCAGGTGTATATCAAGAGGTGGTAGGTGATGGTTACACTCGTCGCGTCGGTGACTCATCGAAGGCCGAACATCGAAAGAAGTGGCGTAACAATCAAATTGTGGGCCTGTGTTCTACAATACTGTGGGGCCCTAATGAACAGCGAAATAAAATATTTAAAAATACGAGTATAATGAGTAAACTATAAGTAGATTGCAATTAGGGCTGACGTTTTATTAAAATCATTCTACCTGAAACATTGAATTAAAAACACAAAATACAATAATTACCTAAATACATAATTAAAATATATACAATTATACATATTAGAAACTAAGCCACCCGGCAAACCTTGTTTTGGCATTTCAAGTGCATATTTTGTTAGTTAAATAAAAAATTAAATTAAAATAAATACTTACATATAAATATAATTAAATTAAATTATAAATTATACTGCTACATAAAAATTTATCGTACGACAATGATTATATTCAATAGCCATTTTGCAACCCTATTGCGCATCTGTGGTTGAAAGCCACTCATATCGTTATTAAAAAATGGGGGTTGGTGGTAGAAGGGTGAAAATTTAAGGTTATATGTATTTTTTGGTGCCAAATCTTACAAAAATAAAAATAAAAACTGTTGTCTAAAAATTAAAAAAAAAATTTGGTGGGGCACCCTTATCACTTAGGGATATAGAAAATAGTTTACTAGACCTACCGAATATACACAAAAAATTTCATAAAAATCGGTCAAGCCGTTTCGGAGGAGTTTGGTTACAAACACTGTGACACCAGAATTTTATATTAGATTAAGTACTAGCTGACCCCGTGAACGTCGTTTTACCTACAATTTTATTTTGAATCTGCAAAACCGAATGCTTTTAAATCTTGCAGATGTTTTAACCATATGATAAGCATAATACATTTTTATTCAAAATATGTTTACTCATCCCCTCCAAAAAATTGAACACGTCAGCCTAAAATTTTGGCAAATGAATCCTATCTAAAATGTCCAAAATAGGATGAGACTATACTTTCACGATATAAATTAATAAATTTTTTCTTCAAACGTCAGAAATACGGGTCATTGCATACCTCAATCGATAAATACAAAGTCCCACTTCACTGCCTTGACAGGAAAAAAAATTTCTGCTTAGGCTGCAAAAATTTTTTGCTGCCGCTGAATCAACCAATGAAATTTAAGCCTAGCCGTCTTATGTGTTGATGTTGATGTTCTCACTGTTACTAGTGTTTTGTGCTGCCAATGTCAATCAATGTGACAACTGTCATATGTCATTTGTCACAATTCAGTCGGTCAGAGTCGAAGATCTGAATTATAACTGTCACCTAAATTAACCAATCATCATGCACAATCAAGAATAGTCATAATAATATAAAAAGGTAAAATTTTACAAAGGGCACTTCACGATTTCGCACAAACTGTTTGCACACAACTCTTCTACAGCACCCCCTGAACAGGTTCCTCACCTTCAAATGTTGTAGAAATGCTTACTTTTGCCACAAAAAGTTGTTAAATTTCCCACACTCTTCAATGGGAAGCCGTTTCCAACATAATCTAACTTTTTAAAGTCAACAATACGCGTACATGTAATGTCGGGTATTTAGTGAAGGCAGGGCGCTTCGCGCCCTGCGCCCCATTGCAAACATACCCCTAAACGTGGCACTTCTTGCTCCGTGGATCATTGTCATTGGAATTCGTGCGAATTCAACTATGTGTGTAGTTGGTTGCCTACATGTGGCGCAACTAATAGGGTGCAAACCATAGGGCGAAAGGGGCGAACACTAAATATTTTTTTGTGACACAAGGAAGCATTTCCACAACTTTTGAAGGTGAGGAACGTGATCAGGGGGTGATGTACAAGAGTTTTGCATAAACAGTTTGTGCGAAATCGTGAAGTGCCCTTTGTAAAATTTCACCGAAGTAACAACATTTAAAATATTGTAAAACAAATAGTATTTGTAGGAGTACGTGATGGAATCAAATGTATTTTGATTGCTAGAACTTGTCCTCTACAGATTTTAAAGGTGGCATATTTAGGTGAAGGTTGTTTTAAATAGCTGAAATTGGAATATTAAACAAGAAGAAAAGGCCTCTCGGTGAGTAAATTTGCCACTGACCTATTTTCACATCAAAGTGAAAAACTATATCGATACTGAAAGAAAAAAATCACACAGTTATAGAGTATAGTGACTCCAATTTTTCTGCCTAGGCTGTTTTCGCATTTTTTCTGCCGGTCATCAGCGGCAGAAAAAGTGAGGGGTAGGTACCTACCTGTTTGGTGATTATGATTTATGATCAAGTGTCTGAATGTTTTAGACCTTAGAATACAAGTTGGTTATCGTATTAGTGCTTTAAGAATCAGTTCTAAGTGATTTTTGTCACAATTTCTTAGATTTCAACATTTTCATGTCCAATAAATTGGATCCAGTTTCACGTTTGAAGAAAAAATAGCATGTTTTATACGGAGAAAAATGACTTTTCGTGGCTCATCTGTAATTGCCGGCCTCGCGCGCTCGGCCGTCAAACCTACAGATTCGCCACGAAAAGTCTCATTTTTGCTCCTTATAAAACAATATACTATTAATGTTTAAATATGATAAGCATAAATATATATGATAATTAAACCGAAACTCGTGTCCTACAAGCCCGATATTATTAAAAACAAATCAATTTGTTTAAACATTATTAAACTATCCCCGAAAATGTGCATTTTCCCAGCCAAAATTTGAAAAATAATTTTTACAATCTCATCGTGACGTACGATGACGTCACTGTCACCTGAGCTACCTGTCCGAAGGTCACGTTTCGCGGTCCTTTGTGTTCAGTATTAATTTCTGTTTGATGACGCCAAGATCGTCGCGTCGTTTTGGCGTAAAAGTGGGGCGTTTTAGCGAATTTCTACTTTATTATTAATAAATATTGCGGAAAATATGTTACGTTAGTGCTGTGAACACGAACGCAAATAGATATTTTTCCGAAAAGGACCGAAAACAGGGTAACTACGACCTCAGTTTTAATTTATCGGATTCCGTGATTTGTTTATTCGACAATGTTTAAATTTTGGGAAAATTTTCGAAACGATTGAAATGGGTCGATCAAAGCTATACATTTTCGCGATATAAATAAATAAATTTTAAACATAATTAATATCATTTATAATGTTTAAATATGATAAGCATCAATATATGATAATTAAACCGAAATTCATTGGCCTACAAGCTCTAAATTATTAAAAACAAATCAATTTGTTTAAACATTGTTAAATTATCCCCGAAAATGTGCATTTTCCCAGCCAAAATATGAAAAATAATTTTTGCAGTCTCATCGTGACGTACGATGACGTCAATGTCACGTGAGTTACCTGTATAAAGGTCACGTTTTGCGGTCCTTTGTGTTCAGTATTAATTTCTGTACGATGGCGGCAAAATCGTCGCGTCATTTTGGCGTAAAAGTGGAGCGTTTTAGCGAATTTCTAGTTTATTATTAATACATATTACGGAAAATATGTTGTGTTAGTGCTGTGAACACGAACGAAAATTGATATTTTTCCGAAAAAGACCGAAAACAGGGTAAGTTCGACTTCAATTTTAATTTAACGGATTCCGTGATTCGTTTATTCGACAATGTTTAAATTTTGGAAAAATTTTCGAAACGATTGAAGTTGGTGGGTCAAAGCTATACATTTTCGCGATATAATTAAATAATGTTTAAACATAATTAATACAATTTATAATGTTCAAATATGATAACTATCAATATATGATAATTAAACCGAAATCCATTTTCTTGAGAACACGAGGTTAGCAAAAACAAATTAGTTTGTTTAAACATTCTTAAGTAAACCCCGAAAATGTACAATTTCTGATCTAAAATATGAAAAATAATTTTTGCAATCTCATCGTGACGTACGATGATGTCACCGTCACGTGAGCTATCTGATGAAAGGTCACATTTTCGATCCTTTCTGTTCAGTTTTGATTCCGGTCTGGTAGCAGCAACACTGGAGCTCCGTTTTGGGTTAAAAGTAGCACGTGTTCGCGAATTTCTAATTTATTGTCAATAAATATTAGCAAAAATGCTTTATGTTAAGTGCTGTGAACACGAAGGAAAGTGGATATTTTTCCGAAAATGGACGAGTTTTTTTGAAATCTGTTGTTAATAACATGAATCCAGCACTAATAAAGTGCGGCTTTCGAATATACATAGTACTGCGTTCATAATTCACTAATTACCGTATGCATCATTTTTAAAATACGGCGTCAAAATTTACAAAATACGGTGTCCTTCACCCATGCTATCAAACCTTAGTCCTCTCTTTTAATGGCAAGACGCACTCCAGACCTCCTCGTATTGTTTGGTTCTTGCTGGGCAACAGCAACGAGCGAGCACAGTAATCGCTCTTTGTTGGCAAACGTGGAGAAATTTGTATATTGTAACTTTTGTAATTGAAGCATTTTGTACTGTATATTGTGTGTGTTACTAACTTAACTTGGGTCTTGCCAATTTAGCTTCTGTGGTGCAAATGCTTTGTTTTCACGGTGCACTTGCTTGGGTATTAATTTTGCAACAGTGCATTCTTTGGTTCCGAGACTGAATTCTCCATGTCGTCAGACGCTCTGGCCTGGGGGGGTTCTGTCGGCCCTTAGACGCTGGGTCATCATCCTAAACGGATGAGGTTCATCATCCTAAATGGATGAGGTCAGTCGGCCCTGTATCTATGCGGCTGGGTTCTCCCTTGAGCGTGTGAGCGCTGCGACCTATAGATTTCTTTTCGAGTTCCATCGGTGTGCTTGCTTGGGTATTCATTTTGCAACAGTGCATTCTTTGGTTCCGGGTTTGAATTCTCCATGTCGTCAGACGCTTTGGCCTGGGGGGGTTCTTTGGCCCTTAGACGCTGGGTCGCATCTCCTATAAGGATGAGGTCAGTCGGCCTTGGATTTATGCGGCTGCGTTCTCCCTTGGGCGTGTGAGCGCTGCGACCAATAGATTTCGTTCCCAGTTCCATCGGTGTGCTTGCTTTGGTTTTCATTTTGCAACATTCTCAATTTTTGGTGCAATTTCTTCCGGTGGTGTATTGGGTACTAAGTTTGCATTTCTATTGTATCTGAATTGTATCTGTATCTGCAGTGTATTCTGTATTGTAGTTAGATTGTAGGTACTTGTATTGTATTTCTGTTGTATTGTACTGTACTGTATAACGTTCTATCCCTCATTAACAAATCCTAGCCCTCTCCTTTCCTAGCGAGATCTGCTCCAGACCTTCCCGTGGTTCTTGCTGAGCATCAACTATCGAGGACAGAAAATTCAAATTCAAAACCAGCAAAGATTAAAAAAAAACATGAAAATCGCTCGTTGGTGGCCAACGTGGAGCAAAAGAGAATTTTGTAACTCAACGAACTTTGTTAACTTTATATTCTTAAGGAAACAAAAATATATTACATTTAATTTATTATTTATAAGGACAAATAGTCATTTGCCACACCGATGCTCATTTTTAGATTAAATGCTCACAAAACGCATAGATGTTCAATTTGTGTCCGGGGAGATACAGTGTTTCCAAGTAGGTACTCAGTATATAGAGTAGATGCTCAGGTATATAAGAGTAATAATGAAATAGGTACTTCGTACTTCGAATATGAATATCGCTAGTCAGCTTTATTCATACCACTCAATGTCTCGCTTCAATGTTTGATTATGTTGAACTATTGAAATTAATTCGAAGTGGCGATTCCCATACAAAATTTCTTGAATTTTTTGGTTTTTTAGCTGTCTTATTTTTTATCAATTTTCTTATATACAAACCTTGTCCTGACAATAAGGAACACATAAAAAAAAGAATCATCCAATTTGGTGCAGTCGTTCTGAAGTTATGCGCGTACATACATTTCGGCGATTCATTTTTTTTAATATAGATTTTAGAACAAATTTCATTACCATAAAAAGGTTATACTGAGTCGACCTTAAAAGATAGACATATGGTGTCGCGGACTTTTTTTTGAACTTTTAGGAGGGACCGATTCCATCAAACATGATTTTAATGTAACTTTAACCGTTTAAGCAGCGTAAGCAACGTAAGCTGTCTAAGGAGGCATAATTTTCCCGTTTTTCCGATATTTTTTATTGCTGCTCCGCTCCTATTGATGGTAGCGTGATGTTATATAGCTTATAACCTTTATCGATAAATGGACTATCCAACACAAACAGATTTTTTGAATTCGAACCAATAGTTTCTGAGATTAGCGCATTCAACCAAACAAACTCTTTAGCTTTATAATATAAGTAAGTATAGAAGTATAGAAGTATAGATAAAAATGCCTTTTTTTTTAATCTTAAAATTGTTTTCTTCTTGCTTTCCAATGGGCACAAGTTGATACAAAATTTGACACATGTAAGCTTCTGGTAATTTGATTTCCAATTGAGAGATTCAGTGAAGATAATCTACATTGGCCAATTGTGTTTCTTAAAAAAATTGTAAGTAGTCATTTCTAATTTCGAAAAAATCTTTCTGCTGAAGCCACCGAAAGAGGTATTGTAAGAAAAGTGAGACATGCTGTGATAATTTCAGTGAAACTAGTGCAGGTAGGTCATTCTGTAATAATTTCCCAGTCCAGTTTTTTTCCGACTTAAAAAATTAGTTGTAACATACATCAGATATATTTTATTATTCAAAAAAAGCACCACAAGTACGAAATTAAAATAGTTTTGAAAATACGAAAGTTTTCATAAAACACAACTAAAACTGATTTTTTTTTCACGTCTTATTATAGCATGAAATTTCACTGCACATCTGAGGACAAAATTTAAGTATTTTGTTGTCTTGCATCATAAATTAGTCATACTTTTGTCGGATAAAGATTGGTAATTTACTACAGGGGGTGTTAGATTTGCCACCATGGGATTGCGACACTGCGACAGATTTATTAGAAGCAGAAGATGCTGCTGCATTTTCGACCGTCGGTGTCGGTCGCTAAAACCCGAGTTTATTGAGTTTATGATATTGAGATGCCGCCAAAAGTCCAGCCCTTTGCAGCAAAAAATTCGTAAATAGCAATGAACGATCGATCCTGGGATTACTCCACATTTTCGATTTTTTTATTTCGGGGGATGTAATTTGGGCAATAATATAAAAAAAATCTAATACAAAAAATGTTCGTGTGACCGGACCGGACTCCTTGAAGCAGCGGGCCCGTGTTCCGGCAAACACATGGAAGACCGGTAGTTACGCCACTGATCGAAAGTACACAAAATCAATGCTCAATACAACTTTGATTTATTATTCTAATACATTTTTAGTACAGACTGTTATAAATAAATGACTTGGAACTTACAGTGTTGTAACGCGACAACGATGCGGACTCGCATTAGAACTACGGAAAATAATTTCAATGATTTGGACCAGGAATTGTTTTCGTGTCTGTAATTTTCACCTGCTTTGTTATATAACGATGATAACACTGATAACGTTGTTGGTATGAATGTGTTCCCGTGGGATGTACTCGTAAGTCTAAGGATTAAAAAGCCAAACGAGTTAAAAATTAACGGGTAAGTAATTTCACAGAAGTTTTATAAAAGTGGTTGAAAAAAGACTGGTTTGGAATAAGTAAAATGGAAATCGGATTGAAAATTTACTGATAAAAATAAATAAAATAAGAGATTTAGGGGCAGTTTCATAATTAATTTAAATTTCGTTTAAAATTTAAAGTGAGTTTTTGTCATAACAAATTATTGTAACAATGGTTTTAAATCACATTAAATGTGAAGGAAATTTAGGGCTCATTATGAAACTGGCCGTTATTTAAAATACAACTTCCAAAATTTTAAAAACTAGTCTCTGTTCTTTGCTATACATATATGTATCTATAAACAGTTTAATTTCCATGTCGCCACAGGTTATATTACATTTTAATTGGTTTAGTTGCCTATTGCCATGCCTAAATCATTAAAATATATTCTTGTGACCTTGATTTTTGAAGTTGGCTGATGATAATCCTGTTTCTGATACGCGACAAACCACATAAGTATTCGTGAACTTGACATTGATTTCAACAAAAATTATTTTAGATTTATTCCAGCTAGTTCACAATCTTGTAATTACTATTAAATGAAAACACGAATGTTTTTCTAGGAAGCTCATTAATTTTTATTTCTTTTTCCTTATTCATAATTAATTAATAATTATGCACATAAATGTATAAGAACAACACATAGATAATATAACTTAAAATCTTTTTATGATAATATATACTTTCTTGCTTTAAACAGAAGAACGAAAAAATACTATTTTTTGTTGTTATAGTAACTTACCCGTTAAGGAAAACGATATTTCCAATATAGAGAGTAATAAATAATAGTACATTATGGAACTAGTGGATGAAGTTGAAATTTCTTCATCCGCGAGTTGCATATACTATTTTTTCTAAGAAATTAGGAAATAAATGTTTGTTTATGGTAGGTATTTTATTTTTGAAATACATTAACTGTAATAGAACAATTTGTGCAATTATCACCAATAATATTTACACTTTTATCGTAAGTATTATTTGAACTTGTATCTTTGTTTAAACTTAGTTGGCTGCTTCCTGTATCAATAACTGCACTTGTATCAGATTCGAAAATGCCGCATTGGCAGCATTCAAAATTTCTTCAGAAACTTCGTCAGTCTCACTCATGTTCATTGTTTTCACTTGTGTAAACTAGCAGTATTAAACGTCAAACACTAACGGGTCGTCCAGCCTAGGCGTCATGATTTTCGAAGCGCGCGAAGCGGACGGTGCGGTCGGTGCAGGCGATACGCGACACGTTTCGCTAGCTGCGAAACGCTCAGGCTGGACGACCCGTTAAAATCGTAGACGGCCGAGTATTTTTCCACTAGAGGGTGAAATGAAATTTCATCCACTGCCAGCGATGGGAAAATGACAAACTTCAACCTTAATGAGTAGAAAAAATAAGTTACTCTAGATCGGGTGCCTATATAATTAATACGTGAGTTGTTTATTACATTTTTTATATCTAATTTTTTCTTTTTCATTTCACTGTCGTTATGTTCTGGAAATATAACAATGTAATATTGTGTTTTTTGAGTTTGTCAGGCGTTCGTCCATCGTTATGAAGCTTTTTTATTTATAGTTTACTAATTAGATATATTTTACTTTAAGGAATCAAAAAAATACAAGACAGTGAAAAAAATACATACGTTGCGCAAGTGCTGTTGTAAATGTATGCATTATTACAAGGCCGGAAACAACAAAAACCAAGATTTTTATCGATAAAGAAACTATTCCTATTAATTTTGAACGAAATGACCAATAACAAATCTTTTCTCGAAAGGCAGAGGTAGAATTTCTACTAGGTAATGTAATTTAGGCCAATAACTTATTCATGATAGTCTTTTTTTGTCAAACCAATTTTTTTAATGATTAATGTTTTGAATGCTGTTCATTGTAAAATGAAAAATTATACTACCATATTTTGTACTACTCTACTACAAATGCGTAAATATTGTGGTCATCAGTTAAATCCTACAAATGTGTTAAGCTCTTAGGCAACATCTGCAACCCTTTAAATAAACTTTGTTCTCTGCGGATTAGAAAACTCACAACATATAGGGTGTTAGAGGATGGGTCCAACAAAACTTGGATGTTGCTTTCTGGTGATGGACACAACAAAACAGTGCAAGCACATTTGTCAAAATTTGTCAAAAAACTGTCAGTGTCATTATCAATATTTGATTGTGGTTTTAGTAATTAGAAGTAGGTAATAGGTAACTAAATATAGTGAAACAGAAAAAGGATCTTATTTTATTTTGGATATAAATAAAAATGTCAAAATATGTTGTGAATTTGTAAAGTTTATATTATAAGTAGTTGTCATTTGTATCGCTGATGGCTATATTGTTTTGTTAACTGCCTTATAAATTGTAGATATGATTTACTGTTACAGAAACTGATGGGTCAATTTCTGCCGTGGAAAATGCGATCAGTAACGTTAGCAAATCGTAATCGCGAATTGTCATCGCATTTTCCATGGCAACGGGTCTTGCAATATCGCAAAGCCTACTTGAAAATAGCCCTTTATTAGTAACCAAATACATGAAAATGCCAGAGGAGCCAGGAAATGTATTTTTGAGATAAAACAGGTTTCTTGATAATTAATAAGACAGCATTCTTTACGAATTCAATATTCATACATTTTACATGAGGCAATTCTTTTTTTTTTTTGTAAACGCCTGACAAAAATTGTTGCGTCGGTTATTATTTTTATCATTTAGCTCAGCATTACTTTGACTGAATTGAGCATTAAAAGTAAGTAATTTAATTAGCAGCTAACTTAAGGTAATTGTTAATACAAGAAAACTGATAAACCTACAGTTGGTCAAAGGCTGCTGTGAATAAACTGAACAAATTAGTAAGCTATTGTACGGATTCATAAATCACAACTGCAGGAAAATGTTATTTTACAAAATTTTGGAGATGACGTCACCCTATTGGTGTGGGGATAATTAGCCAAATTTTGATTAGCGTTTTACCATCTACATGGTATTTCTAACATACATACAAAATTTGACAACAATCGGTCTGGTAGTTTCGGCGCAGACAGGCAGACAGATAGACAAAAACGGGAGACCACTTTTTTCGTACTCTAGGCAGAGCTGTTCAGTACTTCAAGTAAAAGTACTTGCAGTAACACTTCAAGTACTTTAAGTACTTCAAGTAATTTACTTGAAGTACTTTTATATTTAGGTACTTGGTACTTGGTACTTGGAGTATTTCTAAAATGTACTTGAGTTTAGTACTTGATTTTGCCAAGTACTTTACTCCAAGTACTTCACTCAGTATTTTAAATACCTTGAATTACTTGAAGTAAGAAAGTAGAAATTTCAAATAATTTAGTCTCTATTTTACGAAGTTTTCACATCTCAAAATAGGGTCTGTTAAATACTTGAAGTTATTAATTCAATTATTTGATTAGATGTATTTTTATAGTACTCGTAAAATCGTGTTTGTATCCTGTGAGGTTATATTTTGATCTCTTGATATCTTGATATCTTGATATCTTATCCACAATATGACGTACATTTCATAGGTACTTGCATAATGGCGATAGATAGGTAGGTAAGAAAATTAATGTCATAAATAGGTATGTCATTTGAGAGTGGATGACGACAGCAGAAGGGTCGGAGATCTGTATAAAGTTTTCAGCGATGTAAAGTTGTGAATATATGAATTTTGTCTTTTTTGTATTTTGGTCTGGAACTTAACTTTGCGGGTAGTTTTTCAGTACCTTCCCGGTACCCCAAAGGGAATCGGGTTTGTTGACGTACCTGCTAAAGTGCAAGGTCGGATTTGAAAATATTTGAGAAATGATTCAGTGCTCGTTCAAAAAGATATTTATTCTTTCATTAGTTTCTTAACCCCGCCGTGTATTTGTCAGTAAGAAACCTGGTCAGGGCGAAGAACTCGGCAGGGGATTATCCCTTTTATTACAATAGCAATAGCTGATGGCAGGTACAGCCTTTCATATTCGCCTCTTCCTCGTAGAATTTAAACACAATTTTATGTTAAATATTTTGCAGTTTAATTTTCTTTATCATGTTAGACACTCGTTTTTTACCAAATTCTCCTTTTTTGTTTATGCATGGTTCAGCCATATAAACTTAGTTTGTTATTACAACTTATATTTTCTCACATTACAGTTTCAAATAATCTGTTAAATTGTATGTATTATTTGAACACCAACAATTTAAAAAGACGTAATGCAGAAAAACAATGATTTTAAAAGTCGCACTAATTAGTGTCATTTATCTTTCCTGTGCGGATTTTATTTATTACCGTACAACAACTTTACGTATTACATTGCATCGCTTATTACATAAACCCAATATTGTTCAAAATGAAATATGTTTTGTGCAACTCGGCTCGTAGTACCAATGTTTTTTGTAATCCAGTTGATACGACCATGATTGTATGGTTTTGATGAGTACCGAATTGTACTTTGATATTGCTCGAAGGACCTTTGTTTTGTTGTGTGCGAAATAATAGACAGTGCTCGGTTTCGATGTTTAAATACAGGACGGTTACAGAAGTACTGAATTTACATTTGTATTTACTATATCAGGTAAAGATACCCAAAAGGGTCAGTGGCCGCTTCCGTAAATGGAACAAAATACATATTCACATTATAAAAAAATACAAAGTTAATGAAATTCACGATTAGTTAGTATAATTGCCTAGATAAATACACCCCTACGAAATATTTTAACAATAATAAATTTAGTACATATTTACCTGAATTTTCGCAAAAGCCGTTGTTAGGCATTCCCTGAAGTCATTGTAGTTATCAGTTACTAATGCCGTCTTCTTTGGGTTTTCAGGTAAAAATAAAAAATAAGCCAATCGAAAATGTAAAGGAAAATTCTGAAAGTATTGTGGCATTAGAGGAATAAAATTTTGTATAAATGGACGGAACAGCATTACGAACCTATTATTTATGATTTGTCAGTGTAAAGTTACCTACTTAGTTAGACAAACATTGTAGTGATTAGTGTTTACTATTTAGTCACTGTAGTATTTAGATTGATTTAATAATTTTTAGAATAGTAAATACGTAAGTGGTAGACAGATATATTCAGGAATATGGGGCATTCATTCCAAGAAAATTCTCAGCATTTTTGGTAACCGCAAAAGTAAAAAACGACTAATTACTTTGATCACCTTGATATTTTTCAAGAGTTATAGTTTTCGCTGAAAATGGACTCTCGTTTTAGGCATTTTATTTTTTATTTAAAAAATTCATACGTTTTTTTTGAAAATGAAACATAGTGACTTAAACATTTTTATGTCACGAGCATGTATATGTATCGCACTGCTCTTAAAATTTTTTTCTGAAAAATTTCAGTTTCACAAATCCGGCCCTGTGCACTTTCACAATGGGTAATGAATAATGATTAAGAGTGCTGTAAACTACCCACAAACTTAAACACGGAACCGGTTCATAAAATTCATATATTTTTAACACAACTTTATTAAAAAATCAGAACGTTTTGGTGGTGAACCAAAATTCAAAATATTAAAAAAAGGCAACAGAAGCCTGAGAAAATACCATACAGCGCCGATGTTTTTGTTATAAATTAATAGTAAGCATACATAGACAACGCCGTCATGTATTTTATTTTAAATTTTAAATTAGAAATAGACGTTAATTTTGTCGAAGGCATTGTGTCAACAGAAAGATGTAAAAGTATTTCAAAAGAATATTGTTTATAAATAACATAGTATTATTAATAAGTGAACTACCATTCTGCATTTAAGTTGATGCTTATGCAATTTTTTATGTGGCGAAATATGTATTATTGTATACTTAAATTTTGAGTATTAAAAAATTCAGTTCTAAAATATATTAAGCTTTTTTAAAAAAACAGGAAAAGTTATCTAATTCTACAGTATTTCAAATAATATAATTAGAAAGTACTTGAAGCATTTTCAGTACTTCAAGTATTTGTAAGTACTTGAAGTATACCTCCAGTACTTCAAGTACTCGTAAGTACTTGAAGTAGTGTACTTGGCTTGTACTTCAAGTACTGAAAAGTACTTGATACTTGAAATACTCTTGCTGAAAGTAAGTACTTGGTACTTTACTTGAACACTATTTCAAGTAGTACTTTGTACTTGGTACTTCAAGTACTTTTTTTGAGTACTTTGAACAGCTCTGACTCTAGGGGTCATGAAACGTCGAGAAAATATGAAATTAAAATGAAAAGATACTTAACTGCTCAACTTAATATTAGAACATATACAAGATATTATTACTTCATCTATTTATCTGTTTATTTTTGTTGAGTCACAAATCTTTGAGATAATCCTCGTATTTTGTCTTGATGCTCGGTGGTCGTTTTCTGTATCGTAATGAAATTGATGCCAAAGCAACTAAAATTTCAGTTAATATTTCATCATAAAATATTTACTATTAAATTACCGCGTTTACTACATACATCGATTGTTCCTTAATATACATCTATCGAAGCGAAACTTCACAACGAGAACAAAGGATGAGTTTGTACTTCTCACCACAGTATTAGCTGAAGTAGAATGTAAATCCCATAGTGTGGAATTGGTAATTTGTTCTACGAGTACAAAAGTGTTCATTTTTTGCTAATCCTTTATTGATAGCATTCATTTACATAGAAACTAAATAGCTAAACAAAACTAACAATCTATTCAGTTCTAATAGTTCTAATCTTTAGTTTCGACTCAATCTTTTTGTTGGTGAAGTGAAATATAAGTAGATTTGGACGTTTTGGGTTTGATGCACGATCTTTGTGCCTAAGTGACGACATTATCAGCTACTCGCTGTATTTCGGTTGTGGATTTCTTAGCACAGTGTCGTGTGTAAAAGTAGTTGTAGTGCTGTTGTACATGATGTAGGATGTACATATATAGGACTGGTTCCAACACGTTTCCTTGTGGTACGCCAGCCCTCACTTCTTTTAGAATTTTATGATTTTTCGGAAAACCTGTATATGTTGCACTTAGAGCGAATTTTTTTCATATTCTAGAGGACATTTTTAAAGTTTTAAAATAACATGGTTGATGTCATCTGTCACAATAATTATTATGAGAATTGAACTTTCATTTTCATTATGTCGTTACGCACTCTGTCTGAATGAGCAGGAACGAATGAGCCTCCATTTGGACGTGCAAATCATTTATGAAATCTCTATATAATGCACATGTTTTGTTTACATCCATTTCTCAACCTTAAAAATTGGTTTCACATTATTAGACAGAAGCTCCCTCGCCTCTGAAGTACAATAATAAAAAAGAACAGTTAAAAGAAAGTACTTAGATAATACCACTTATAATGTACCAAAAAAAATATGATTTTGCGTAGATTTGGGTACCTACTTAGTGTCCTACAAAAAAATGTCGACGGGAATGGCATTTGAACCAACGCGGGCAGAACTCGAAGTAACAGAGCTAAAAACTACAATATCTAATCTAAATGGAAAAACTGTAAATAATGTTATCGGTGGACATGATGGGCTATGTATGACTGAGGAGCAAATATTTAATGAAATTGAGGATCGGCAAAGACGATCTACCAATATTATCGTCAGTAATATACCTGAATCACAGGCCGATACCCCTGAAGAAAAAAATAAAGATGATCTAAACAGCGTTATGAAATTCATTACAGACACTGTAAGCACAAATGAGACTGTCAAATGCTTCCGTATTGGAAAGCCTATGCAGTTATAAATACGCCTGTTAAAAGTAGTCTTCCTGGCAGCTGAACATGCTCAAAATGTTTTAAGAATAACGTCTATGTCAATAGGGACTTAACTCAGCTTCACCAAAATAGTGCATATTCTGTACGGAAAGAGTTTAAAGATCGCAATACCAAAGGTGAAACAAACATTAAGTTAAAATATTACAATGGGGTACCTAAAATTATTACATTAAAAAACCAATAATTGTCGAACAGGAAGTTGCCAATAATAGTGCCACAAACTTGTTAAGATTTGATACAATGTATCAAAACGTTAGGGGTCTAAATACAAAGACTGATGAACTTTATCTAGCTGCAAGTGTAATTGATGTAGATTTAATTTTGTTAACGGAAACATGGTTAACGGATAAAGTCTTATCGTCTGAATTGTTTCCAAATAATTTTACTGTTTTCTCTAATGATAGAGCTGAGGATAGAGGAGGAGGAGTACTTACAGCGGTAGTCAATAGCTTTAAGGCACGAGAAATTGAATTAGTATGTCCAATTGAGAAAATAAATGTATTGGGTATTAAAATATCTCAAAAAAAAAAAATACATATCCATTTTTAATGTGTACATTCCACCTTCATGTACACACGCAAATTATTGTCAATTCTTCGATTATCTTGAATCTTCTATTGATTTTAAAAAACCGGTCTTAATATGAGGGGATTTAATATATCAGAGCTGAGGAACTGTGTTGTACAGCATATGACTTCTCAACTATTTAACATCTATAATGGGTTTTTGCAATTCTGTAATTTTCGTCAACATAACATAATCACGAATTCATATAATCGGCTTTTGGATTTAGTCCTGTCAAACGAACATACAAATCTGGAAGTAGTGAGAGAAGTTACTGAAGGAAGACTCACACCATCCGTGCTTGAAAATCTACGTAGAAATGAAATGTATGAAAGAAACACCCCTTCAGGGTAACAACCGGATAGACAAACTTAATTATCGTAAAGCAGACTTTCAAAACTTGTACGCAGCAATAGCATCAATCGATTAGTCCTCAATCCTATATATTGAAGATCTTGATCAGGCTTGTGACCGCTTCTACTTACAGTATCGTAAACCATACAATTGAGCAGTATGTATCAGTATGTTCCCATTCCAATTTTCATAATAGTTATCCTGTATGGTTCACGAAAACCATTATAAGTAATATCCAGCTGAAGCGAGGGCACTGGAATCATTACAGAAAAACAAAATCACTTTTTGATTTGGATATGATCAAAAGTTTGAAAAAAATCATAAAACGTGATATCCGCATTGAATATTCACCTTTTGTGAAAAATGCTGAAAATTCAGTGAAAAATGACCCAAAAAGTTTTTGGTCATTTGTTAATTCAAAAAGGAAGACTACCCGCACACCTGGTTATATGGTGTATGAGGACAAAGAGCTTTCCACGTCACAAGATATTGTGGATGCATTTGCATGTCAGTTTGCATCGGTTTTCAATGAAGATGCTGTATGTGACAAAAATTGTGATAACGCAAGCTATGGCTGTGACTTCTATGATTCCATCCGGTGCCGTTCTCTTCGTTGTGATACATTGATCTGTGATAATGTTAATGTTCTACATAAGTTTGTAATAACTGAAGGTGATATTATAAAGGCTGTGAAGAAATTTAAGGGAAAAAATGTTAGCGGACCTGATATGATTCCAGCTTTTCTTGTCAAAGATTGCATTAACTGTTTTATAGTACCTTTATGTTATATATTTAATTTAGTTTTAAAACGTTCAATGTATCCTTGTGTTTGGAAAGTATCTAGAATATGTCCCGTGTTTAAGTGTGGAAACAAGATGAATATTAAAAACTATCGCCCTATTGCACTTCTATCAAATTTTGCAAAGATTTTTGAATCCATTGTATCAAATATAATTTATTCACATGTCAGCAATATGATAATACCTGAACAACACGGCTTTGTCAAGGGCAAATCAACAACATCCAATTTGCTTTCGATAGAGTGAATCAGTGTATGTTAATGTCTAAGTTAAGAATTTATGGAATTTCTGGTGAATTAATCATGTGATTGAAATTAGTAATTACTAATAGAGTGCAGTATGTGGAATACAATGGTCATATATAACTCGAAAAAGTTTAAAATTAGCCAGGGGGTTATACAAGGTTCAAATTTGGGACCTTTACTATTTGTTTTATTTTTTAATGATGTCCTCGAGAATCTTAATTGTAGAGCCTTTATATATGCAGATGATGTAAAAATTGTAAGTGATATAAATTCGATGGCAGATTGTTTTAATTTACAAGAGAATTCGGATAGATTGCTATTATGGTGTGACAGGAACATGTTGGAAGTGAATATAAAAAAATGTAAAATAATGAAATTTGGGAGAATTCCAAATTTGCATGAATTTTATTATAATGTTAAAGGCATTCCCTTAGAGTTATGTGATCAAGTGTTAGACTTAGGTGTTATGATGGACTCGAAATTAACCTTTGTTCCGCACATAGAAAACATAAGTTGTTCTGCACTAAAAATGCTTGGATTTATTATATGAAATACATCTGATTTTCAAAATATATCATGTATTAAACTCCTATTCTATAGTCTTGTGAGGTCCAAACTGGAATATTGTAGCATTATCTGGAGTCCATTTTATCAAATACATATTAATACACTAGAAAATATATTAAGAAAATTTTGTAAACACTTATATTTTAAAATGTTTGGACATTACCCAATACGGCATTATGAACAGCGTAAACTTATTTGGTCTGTTAATGAAAGTTCACTATATGCTAGGCGAAATATTTCCAAGTTGGTATTTTTATAAAAAGTCCTCAATGGACAGATCAACAGTCCGTTGCTCCTCAATGAGTTAAACTTGTTAGTTCCGAGGATAGGACCCAGATCATACAACACCTTTTTCTACAGAATTCCGAATACACATCATCACTTTAACAGTCCACTGATTTCCAGCATAAGGTTATATAATTGTCTTAGCTTAAATGAGGATATTTTCCAAATAAATTTTAATTCCCATACATTCAAGAAGAGAGTGTTAGCTTTTTATCAAGATTACAATTGTGTTTTTACATAAATGTCTCTACGTTATAGGTATATATTTATTTACTATGTATTTGTCGCATGTATTGATGTTTAATTTTTGTATCCATTATATCCAACAATGCCTGTTGGACAATAAATTTATTATTTATTTATTATTTATTATTTATTTGTTAAAGTCCTTTTAATAATCCAACCAACACAGAGTTATTTTTTTAATGGTATGCAACAGCAGTCGCAGGATTGTACTTAGTGTTGACGTGTTTATTGTAACATACTAGAATACGTATTAGGTACCAGGAACGACAAACTTGCTATTCAAGGATTTTAAGTGGTAGGTAATTAATAATTATTGTTTTAATTCTAAAATTGAAAAGATTTGGGTCACCTTTATTCCAAGAAACTTGTGAAGATTTCATTTTTTTTAATCTTACATTTAATGGAAATAATAATAATAACATTAATACATTTATTTGAGACAGATATGAAAAAGAAGAATGTCGTATTGACAATGCACGTGAATGTTAAATTAATATAAAATCCTTAATTAGTAAAAGTATGATTATATCCTAATTTATTACATCAATATAAATCAATGGAAATCAATGGAGTAGCCATTTTGGACATGAAGGCAAATGAGAAAAGGTTTAAAAGTAAATTATAAAATTTTCGTTTTAATTTACTATAAGCTAAGAAAATATAAAAAAATCCATCCGATGAACAGTTAAACTAGACGCAAATATTTTGTGCGTTTATGGTTTTAACGTTTAAAGTACTTTACAGCCGACCCTTCATAAAACTTACCAAATGCAAACTATGGTACGTGTCAGGGACGACCGTGACAGTGCTGCCCTGTGCTTTTAGCAGAAAAGCTCTTTTCAGGTAGGCTATCAGTAAGCGGGTTTAAGGGCTGTGACGATCTATTGAATTATAATGGGAGTTAAATTGCTGTGAAGCTATAACCGCACAAAATGTTTGCGTCTGCTGTACTTTCATGTTTTTGCGACGTTTCATGTCCCTAGAGTATGAAAACATAGATCTCCCGTTTCCGTTGATCTGTCTCCTGTCGTTTGTTTTCTGTCGTCTGTGTTGGTTTTTATTAGATAGATAATAGTGATCAGTGATTACACTTGAACAAAAGAATATTATATGGAAACGTTGGATAAATCAGGTCGACACCACATTAGCAATAAGTTTTGATTAAAAAAGTTTTTTTTTAACGTTCGTTAAAAAAAGTGTAACATTTTTTATTAATTTTTGTTTTTAAAGGATACGTTTATTTCATCGCACTCAAATGCGTGAAAAAAAGTGTCATAGCGGTTCATTTTTTCACGCATTTGAGTGAAAAAAAGTGTCGTAGCCTGTCATTTTTTAACGGAATAAAACGTAGAAGCCTGCCGTTGCTAGAATAATTCATCAACACAAGTGGTTTGTATTAATTTTCTCGGTGTGTTGTGGTAATTTGTGTGCTCGGACAATGGAATCGGACAGCGATGAAGATTTCTCGTACACCCTTCCGAAAAAATTGTCAAGACGGCAAATAAGGCTACATTTAATATGTTTGTTCCAAAATAAAAAGTTTTTGAAATTGGTGGGTGTTGAGTTCTGTTACGAACGCGAAAAAAATGTTGTATGCGACTCGTGAGTAAAGTGGCTTTCTTTTACTCGGCGGATTTGCGCACTCGCTTTCGGCTCGTGCGGCAAATTTTCCTTCTCGTAACAAAAAGATGCACTTTACTCACTAGTTGTATAAATAACTATTTATACACATCAGAACTAAATAACAGGTGAAGTGGATTACCAAAACAATGATAGTGATAAACTTACCGGAGGTAAAAATAAAAAGCGTTAAAAAATTACACATTTATAAAGATTTAAGTGTTGATGTGCTGCAACACAGCAAACACCAACGAGAAGTGGGAAACTCGAAAGAATTAAACACGTGATCAAATTCCTAATGTAAAATAACGACCTTTGCTGCGTATTACTAGCGACGATTTTTTGTCTCTCTAACGTTAGTGTGCTTGCCTTAGGCATATAAATATAAATATATACATTCGAATATTATAGGCAACCATTGAAATATGCTGTACTGATGAGACCTAAATTATTCGAAACTGTAGTCTATAGATTTTCAGTGAGTAGTCTAAATGTTTATTAACACATATTATTTATTGGTTGAACGTGAAATTTGATTGCAGTTCACGTTGTGTTTCCGTGGTAGATATTTGATTTTTGATAAATATAGATGTTTACAATTAGTACAACTCACTCTGATTTTTTTCATCCAGGTAATATTGTATGCCCATATTATTGCAATTGCTTACAAAATATTCCGTATGAATTTAAAATCCTTTGCATTTCTAAAAATACCGAAGTGTGGTCTTTCCGGTTTGTCATCTAGTCGTCCTCCATCTTCATTGTCTTCTAGGTATGAAAGCAAGTGTCCCCGTTATTTTTCCTGTTATATGACTTACATAACACCAAATGCACTTGTTTAAATTCTAACGGTTTTATTAAAAGTAAGACTAGTTTTATCAACTACGTGGCTTGTCAAGGGTATCTAAGATTTATTATTATTACATATGACCTGAAGAGAACTTTCGCCGTAAAGATGATTTGCAATGCCATTACAACTCATCTCGAGGATCGTTTCGCTCTTTTAGTCTTTAAAATTTTTATTAACAAAATTAAAAACGATTGTTTTGTGAAATGCAAATTAATGAGTTCAAAAGCATCTTATATAAAACATTTAATCAGAGAAGATGTAGTTTTGAAACATGAATAAAAAATTGGTCGAAGATATTTTGACAGAACTTCTTTCGCCGATAAAGTACAATACATCAAATCCAACACAGTTGTACAAATTTCTAGTTACATATAAGAAAAAGAGGAGTGTGTTGACAAATCTTCACACCTTGGGGTCTTTTAAAGTGACTCACTCTAAGACATTCACAGGTAGACCACGTTTTAAACAGGTAAGGCACAGAGGTTAAAACTGTTATCAACTTAAACAACAAAAAATCACATGATTAAGATATTAACCATTTAGTTAATTTAGTTATTTTCATTTTAAATAAATTATTTAATAAATGATCATAGTTAAATCATAGTATTACACTCACATGTTACTGCTCTTATTCGCTCGGATGATTTAAACATAATCCTTGTGGAAAGTGCCATTAAAACCTGTTCGTATAATTACATACTAATTACACTAATTAATTATTATTATTAAAAATAATTCATTTGCGAAATGTTTTCGATGCGTCCGAATTACTTGCATTATTGTGCGTTAAAGCAATATTTCGAAAATTAGTTGCTTTAATTAGAAAATTCATTAAAAGTTGGCGGCGGGTAATAAAAAATAATGCTTATAAATTCAATTATTTGATATTTATTTAATTGTATTAATGTTAGCTTATAAGTATATGTGTATTTTCATATTTTGTTTAAATCGAATGAAATGATAAAATCACTGCATTTTCTACTTTCACAATTAGGTACGTGTTGCAATTACTAGGATCACTTCAGGAAGTCATTAATAATTATTCTACAGAACGTATTGCATCCAAATAGATAAAGTATGAATTCTTATAGCCCTGTGTTTGCACTAATCAGTAGCTCTTAACTATTATTCTTTATTAAAGGTCTTAAAAGCTTTTAAGAAACAAAGTGTTTTCTTGAAAGCAAGTTGTGCTTTCTCCGTTTAGGAATAAATTGTTTAATTAGTTCTAAAATTGTAAAATCGAAGTTTCAACCATCGAATTTTTGCTTAATATTTGAGAAGAGAATGCACTTAGCTGGTGCTTAATTTCGGCGAATACGTTTTAAAGTACTTTTTGATCTAGTTGCTTTGCACATTTAGGAGATTAAAACGATCAAGTGGAAGAATCCTTTCCAGCCAGTATGAGCTATAAATCGTCTTTACAATTTTGTTATTTAATCCACTCGTTTCGCTAAATTTATTGCTAATCTTTTGCCAATAGCGGCAACTTTTAGAGGCCGCACTGATGAATGTTAATTAACATTAGCCATTACTGATCGCAAGTTGACGAGAAACTTTAAATTTCGTTTGAAAGCGGAGCAAAAAAAAGATGATTTTAATTAGCTCTCAGAATTTCTTTGACGAGACTTAGCCTAAATTAATACTTTAAGTCAAAACACTTGTTTCGATCTTATTAAGAAATTTCCATAACCCGGTCGTGAATGTAAAATGAGTTCGTAAAAGCAAAACTGAATTCAATATTACATTCCCTCCACAATGGGGGTACATATTTTACAATATTTATGGAAATATATTCTTTGCTTTTACATGTAAAGTGTATTAAAATGTCTTATAGTATTTAAGTACAGCAACTGAAGTAACTTATTTAAATCCTGAAAAGTTCCGATGGAATATTTATTTTGTTTTACGGTTTTGGAGACAGTTCGTGCGCTGCAAGTCCGATTTAAATATATTGAAAGCTTATTTACCTGAAGAGTGAGGCAATAAAGCACATTCTGTCGAACACATTTTTGCTTTTAGCGCACTTACCTTATATAAGTAGTGGAATCTGTGTGTTGCTAGATTAAATACGTTCCAGAGGATGTCTGGCCTCTATAACGTGTATGTCTTAATTATGTGGGGTATTACTGGCGTGAGTAAAAACGCGAATTACACACTGGAGTCATAAAACGAGATTATCTTTTAGTCTCAAGTGTACTGTAGCATTTACGAAGTCGTAAAATACTTATGCCTCCCGGAATTTACATATTTTCGGCTAAGATTATGTGATGATAAGCAGAAAACTCGAGGGAACAACTCAAATTAGTACCATCAGAAGTATGAAAGATTTTAATTTTGTAAAATACATTCCGAGATATAAACCACTGAAAAGTTGCCAGCATTCCTCATAAAAGTATAATCTGATTTATTATTGCTTACGTAATTTCACGATTGGAGAAAAATTCAATTCTAACACTAAAATATACATTTTCTGTCGAATGTTGCCTTTGATGTTAATCTAATAACTAATAAAAATAGCAAAGTTTTATGAAATAATTGTCAATTGTTTAAATTCTCAATTAAAACCTGGTTCCTTTTAAATTAAATTAATTAATAAAAAATATCTGTTTACTTTGACTTACAATCTACCTCTTTTTTAATTAAGATCTGTGAAAAATCAGATAAGCAGTGACTTTTCTGATGTCGGTATTTATAAAAATTATAATTTTCCTGAAAACTTTCAGAACGTTGATTAATGAAACAAAAGAAGTGATGTTTTATCACAGTGGGGTCCAGTAAAGTCTGCGTAAAACATCTATTTCATACCTGAACGTTTCGGCTTTGAACTCTACAAGCAAAAGCGAAATGCTAAAGAAATGTGGTTTGCCCCGCATTACAGAGATAACTTGCTACGTAATCATTATTACAGTCCAGCCTTTAAAGACATCTACTCAACAATCCACGAATAGTACAAATTCAAGCGGGATGTGATGTTTATGATTTCTTTATAAATTATATTTATCTTAATCATAATTTCTACAAATGGGTTATTGAACTCTAGTTGTATATAAGTAAACATTAAGTACCTACGGTAAGTTACAAAATATGTTGTTTTGTACTCGCTTATTATTTTCTTGAAAATAATCGATTGTTGCCTCCATTTATATTATGTCCATCAATTTACGAGACGGTATCTTTATTTCCCGAGCGAAACCTAAGGAAGTATTGTAATAAGGTCCACCCGACGAATGGCTACTATATTTTCTTAACATCTTATGACGCTTCGAGTATTAAAAAAATAGGTGTCCCGTTTCCGTCCGCCTGTCGTCGGTCTGTCTGTCGTCTGTTGTCTATGTCGATATTTATTAGACGAATAATTTCCGAAAATATCGGACTGATGTAAAATTTTATAGGTATTTTAGGAACATCGTGTAGATGATAAAACGGACAGGAAGAGATCCCAGTTACAGAAACCAAATAAACTAAAAATAAACTACTACAAAAAATAACTAGAAAATTGACAAAAAATGAAGTAACCGTAAACATAATAAGAGTACATCTTAAATGTATACTCTAATATATAAAGTTCTCGTGTCACAGTGTTTGTAACCAAACTCATTCGAAACGTCTTGGCCGAATTTTATGAAATTTTTTGTGTATATTTGGTAGGTCTGAAAATAGCTCGTATATTATTTTTTATACCCCTAAGTGACAAGGGTGGCCACCCAAAAAATATTTTCTTTATTTTTTGGACAAAATTCTTTATTTTTATTTTTTTAAGATTTGGCATCAAAAATACATATAACCCTAAATCTTCACCCTCTACCACCAACCCCCATTTTTTAATAATGATATTAGTATCTTTACTTTCATCCCCAGATGCGCAAAAGTGTTGCAAGATGGCTGTTGAATATAATCATCGTCGTACGATAAATTTTTATGCATGATTTACAATTTAATTTAAGTATAATTTATTTATTTATTTTAATTTAATTGTTTATTTAACTACCAAGATATTCACTAGAAATAATGTATATGACAAAACAACGTTTGGCGGGCCAGATAGTATTATTATATGTACAATGTTTAGCGAGTTAGCACAGAACAAATTTAATGAATATGAATGAATGAATATCACAGTTATTAGAAATACAATTAAATCAACTGCACTTTAAATTAATTGAAATATAAAAAGGAATATGTTGTCGAGTATAAGAAAATTAATTTTACCCAAGAGCACAAAACAGTCAGTTCTATTATGAAGAAGATTATATAAGAACCGATTCAAGAGTATATTTCGCCGAGCATGCAGTCATATAAAATTAAATCTCTTTAAAAGAGCTGAATGCTCTACACCATCTCTACATGGGAGGTAAAAACCGTCTTGTAAGGAAGCTAATAATTTCAAAAATTTTCTTTGTGCAGCCTCTATCCTATGGAGTGCGTAGATGGGGTACCAAATAACTGTTCTGTACTCCAGTCTTGATCTCACCAAATAAAAAAATGGTATGATACGAGTTTGCTGATTCACAAATTCTCTACAATTACGATAAATAAAACCACGCATCTTATAAATCTTAGCTTAATGTCTTTATACTGATATGTGAAATAAAATTTGCTATCGAAACTAATACCTAAATCTTTAATGCAGTAAAATAAACTCCTTTTAAATTATAATAAAAAAATGGTGATAAGTTTTCTTGTATAAGAAATATTTAGAGATATTCAACAATAATCTATTTCGAATACACCAATAGTAAAGCAAAATTAAGCAAAACTGAAGATAGGAGTAATCATTAATAGAATGAATTTCCATGTATAATATGAGATCATCCGTCAACATAAGTTTATTGCAGGGAATAGTATCAGGAAGATCGTTAATAAAAAGCATAAACAACAAGGGGCCTAAGTTCGATCCTTGTGGGACCGCAGACGATGGAGTAAATGGTTTAGAGCTAAAATTTCTCAATTCATCAAATTTTACAATTTTTGAAAAAGCTCGATGTGTTTTATTGTACTTCAGTGGTGAGGAAAGTTCTATCGACCAGTTTTTTTTTTTAAATAACATTGATTCAAAAATCATTTGCGAATCCAAAAATTATTTAGAAATAAAGTTCTTGTAGATAATAATAAGAGAATCATTTGAAATAAACGACTTCTGACACAAGTAATCAACAAGAAAAAAAAACTATAAAGATGAATTAAAATTTGAAGACACTTTTAAAAAATCCGGGACGGCAGACGGACAGACAGACGGACGGACAGACGGACAGACGGACAGACAGACGGAAATGGGAGACCTATTTCTTCGTCTTCTAGGGGTCATGAAAGATCGAGAAAACGTAAAAGTAGAGAGTCGGCCGACGGACTCGATTACAATACTTCCTTTGCTTACGCTCGGGAAGTAAAAAGGGATTATAATTGACAAAAAAGAGAAATAAATAAATATATCCTTCAAAAAAACAATTTAGACGTGTTAATAAGACTTACACAGAAAGTTTCTTTACGAGGAAGATTTCTAGTAAATGTTAAAGACGATGACTGGAGAATGTCACACACGTTTTCCAATATTTACCGTATTGTCAAGTAAAAAGTTCAAGCAATACTGTTCACGAGATTTAAAATTGGATTTAAATAGGTATGTATAGTACAAAGCAAATAAAAACAATTCGTATTATGTATGCGGCTCTCTGTTAGTATTATTTATTTTTCTTATTTTTAATATAAATCAGAATACAGATTGAAAAACAAGTTTTATATTTTGAGAGGCTAAAAGATGAATTTCCTTTTCGCAAATAATACCGTAGTTAAAACGTTATTACCTGAGGATTATTACTTCCCTTGCGTTTAAGACAAAATCTTTTTGAGATTGTGAAAAGATAAAAAAGATTTTAGGTTAGAGAGGAAAGAAATAAGTAGATTTAGCTTTTGAAAAGCTGCAAGATAACTAATTAGTTTGCTTGAAAAATAATATACATGTAATCCACGGTCTGGGTACGAAGGGAAATAACAGGATGAAATGGATTTGTTGTTTTCTTTTTCCCCTGAATATTTAATCCACATACTTTGTGGTGAAATTTATTGCTTGCAGATCCTTTCATATATAACCAATGTTTAAATAAATGAAATGGCGTTATTATTGTATTTAAAAAATTCTGCTTAACACAGATCCAAACATACACGCAATTACGGTCTTGAATATTGCAGAACTTCATTTCACTTTTTATTGACACAAGGAAAAAATGATTGATACTAAGAGAAATTGTAGCAATATTCGTAACTGGGGTTGTTGTTTTAACATTTAGAAGTTGTTCAACAGATCTTCGGTTCACTATCGTTATCTGACCGATGTTTTGCAAGTTTCAAAATACTGCAAACACTTATTGTTTTAAATGATTATTCCCACATCTAAAACATCTCTGCTTTGTCGTGTTTAAAAAATACGCAGTAGCAACCAGTTTTACTGAAACTTCAGTCAATTTGGTTTCAGGACGACAAGGAAAATGTTGTAGTATATTTAGTTTTATTTTAAATTTTAATACGTTACAGTACAAATTCACATCCATTATGAGGATACGTATTAATTAAAAACGTGTAAATTCCCAAAACGGGGCATCTTGTCTGATGCAAATATTTTATAGTTTGCAAATTCCATGCATGCCACTAGAAACGTTACTCATTTTAATTAAATTTTATTTTGAATGAGGATTATTAGAAACGCGAAAAAGCTGGGTCTAAAAAACTTGCATTTTTAATGAAAAATTTCATACTACGGATTTTTTTTAATTGTGTTTTTTTATACGGATTATGGAGTCATGGCTGGGTTAATTTTCTGAGTTAATACATATATTGCATTAATGGTAGACATGATTATTGATTATTATCGATTAGTGATTATGATTATTGATTAATATTATTATTGATAATATATGTATATTGTGTTAATGGTAGACATGATTATTGATTATTATTATTGATTAATGATTAAAAGCCGTTGATTTAAATTAGTATTAAATCTGGTTGTAAGTTTTGAGTGACTGACAATTAATGTCGTTTACTACAATGAAATTTTGCGAAAAGATTAAAAAAAATTTGTGCAAACTGGCTTGACGCACAGCTAAAAACCTTCTCTAAAGACGGTATTGTGTTATTAAAAAATTAAAGCATGAATTGGATTTGTAACCACGTTCTACTAACGGTCCAATATATGACATATGGTGGAGGCGCCGGGCAGATTATGGAGGCAAGGTTTTATTTTCACTTAGACGTTTGATATGTGATCCTACCGCTTAATTTTGTGACTATGAATGAGTCTTCTTTTGTTACATCTTTAGCCCGCTGTGTAACACCGGCTCTGGAGAGGCTCTTAAGACCATTATTAAATACACTTTGAACTTTAACGGCGTACTCGTAGTAAGTACTCTCTACATTGTTCATTCTATACCACACGGTCTCTAGCACGCTCTGTTACATTTTCTCCTGCACGTCACCCTTGCCAACCCAACTACATGCAATAACCCTATATAACTTCCTCTTTCTAAATTTTTAAAATTTTTACATTAAAACCTATTTATATTATCTATTTTATATTTACAATTTTCGGGTTTTTCAGTTTTGCAGATGAAAACCGGTCGGGTCTCTTTATCAGTCGTTTCGGGCGACCTTTTATTATGCTAGTATCTACATCTACATCTATCTTTGGTGCTTCTATTACCTTTCCTTTATCAATCTCTAGATTGTTTTTGATAAACACTTCATCAGAAGGCCCTGGTGGATTCTCGATTGATATACATAGGAAAAGTAAGTACATGCATTCTTTTTCCATTAAAATATTTCTGTTGTGTGCGTTGTGCGCTTAGTACCCTTGCTCTTACTGTGGAATTTCGAGCAGGAAGTAGATTAACAAATTGAGTATTTACTTTATATCTAAACAAAAGTTCAGATGGCATCACCCCTCTCGCAGAATGTATCTAATTTCTATAATCAAAAAAAAGTTTACTAAAGCCTGAATCTAGATTTTCATGTTATATTGTTATTGTAAAAAGATCTTATGACATATTTTTTTTACAATCTTAACCGTAGCAAACAATCTTCTACTGATAATTCACATACTTTGGTTAAAAAAGGTTTAAACTTATTAGTTTTATACGTAAAGATTAGTTCTTACAAGTTTTATTATTTGTCTCAAAGATTTATTTTTACGCGGGGCTATTTGAATAGCGTGAAATGATATTTCCTTTTTTTCAGTAGATTTAGTTTAGTTTAGTTTATTTATTTACGGATATCTCCTTTTTACTTTACAGTTAACATACAATAAATGCAGAAAGAAACATAGATCCCTATTCTTGTTAAATTACAAAAATACAAATGATACCCCTTACTATATTTATATATACAAACATACACCTAAAACTTACTAAGCAAAATTATTATTATTATTTAGAATACTCAAACAACTTTTCCTGAACAAAGTTTAGGAACTAGAGAACAGATAAATGAACCAGAAATTTGTTACCTAATTCCATCATTCTGTTTATTGGATGATTTGAAGCCAATCTTGTGTTGGACAAAGCAATTTTAAATGTCTTCACACTACGTGCGTTACACACATTCAAAGTAGGTACATAAAAACATGATCTTGACAGAATATCTGGTGCGATTAGATGAGCATTGATGATTCCCTGTAGAATATATCCATCGATCAAGATTCTTCTTACATGCAAAGTTAGCATATTCATGAATTTCTTGACATATTAATAGTTTCCCAGATCATGTCGCCAATGAAGTTTGATTCATATACATCGCAAAACTTTATTTTGAATTCTCTCTAATCCATCCACATCTACTTTATAATAAGGAAACCAGACCGAAGCTGGGAACGCACAAGCGAATAATACAGAGTCTTTAAAGATGAAGGCGATAACATACAGCCGTATAAAGCCCTACATATTCGTAGCTTTTTTGAACAAAGAGTTATAATGACCCTTAAAGATCAGTCTTGTGTCAAATACCACACCCAAATCTTTAATTTCGTCAACAATTTTCAGTGCTACATTATCTATTTCATATATATTTTTGATTGGGTTCCCCGCTTTACGAAAAGTTATAGATATATATAGATTGCTACTTGACAGCATCATCTCTAGAAATAATACGCCTGAATAATTTCAACTCATCTGCATAAATCAAATACATTGAACGATTGAAACAAAATTGTAAATCATCAATAAAAAGTAAGAAAAGAATTGGGGCGCAGTGTGAACCCTGAGGTATACCTGATGGGACATCGACCTTTTGAGATATAAAACCTCCGATTTTCACTTGCTTCAATTTAGAAATCAAAATATCATGGTTGACCCTGTCAAAGGCTTTAGCGAAATCAGTATATACAGAATCCACCTAGGCTTTACCTTCAAATGCTTAATTGATAAAAAAATTCGAAAGAGTTGATTTACCTCTAATAAATCCATGCTGATGTAATGATAAGACTGAAGATGATTTCCACTGTAGCTGTTTGGAAACAATATATTCAAGACTAGATTTAAATATTGGTAAAACATAACTATTTTCCAGAAATTAGGAAATACACAATCACTAAGAGACGACACAAATAGAAGAAACAAAGGAAGAGACAAAGTAAATATACCTTTCTTCAGTAATACCTAGGTATGCCGTCTGGTTCTGACGAATAAGAACTCTTGAGATTACTGATAGACTCAAATACCTCCGAAAGTGAGACCTCCAAACCAAAATCAAACACTTTTTACTTCCCGAGCGTAAGCAAAGGAAGTATTGTAATCGAGTCCATCGGCCGACTCTCTACTTTTATGTTTTCTCGATCTTTCATGACCCCTAGAAGACGAAGAAATAGGTCTTCCATTTCCGTCTGTCTGTCCGTCTGTCCGTCTGTCCGTCTGTCCGTCTGTCCGTCTGTCCGTCTGTCCGTCTGTCCGTCTGTCCGTCTGTCCGTCTGTCCGTCTGTCTGCCGTCCCGGATTTTTATTAGACAGATAATCTCCGAAAGTACTGGACCGATTGTTGTGAAATTTTGTACTTATATTAGGAATATCATGTAGATGGTAAAACGCTAACCAAAATTTGTCTAATCATCCCCACCATTAATGCGATGACGTCACTTCAAAATTGTACATAGTAAATTGGTTTTAAATTGTATAAAATAACATAGTCCTACACATGTAGTTTACGACCCTGAATTGAGTTTTTACCCGAAACGTCCAGATTTTTGGAAAAAAAATCAAAATTATAGAACAACATTTTGCAATTTAATTTTAAATCTGCTAACCCGAATGTTTTGAAATGTTGCAGATGTTTTAAGGTTATAAAGAGCATCATAAATCTTTAGTCAAAATATGTTTGGTTATCCCCTCCAAAAACTTGATGACGTCAGCTCAAAAGTTTGCCGAATAAATCCTACGTAAAATATACAAAACATGATGAGTCTGTACTTGTGATATATCACTCCATCCATATTTTTTGGATTTGCATATACAGGGTGACCAAAAAATTTAATGAATGCGTAAATTTATTTTACTGATTTATTCAGGAACTACAAAACCGAATGCTTTGAAATCTTGAAGATGTTTTAAAATTATCATAAGCATGGTAAATGTTTGCTTAAAATGTACTTGGTCGTCCTCCCTAAAAAAATTATGACGTCACCACAAAATTTTGCTGAATAAATCCTATCTAAAATGTACAAAATATGGTGGGCCTCTTCTCGTGATTTATCATTCCATTCAATTTTTTTAGATTTACATATACAGGGTGACTCAAAAAATTAATGAATGCGTGAATGTATTTTATTGAGTTAATTAGAAACTACAAAACCGTATGCTTTAAAATCTTACAGATGTTTTAAGGTTATAAAAAGCATAATAAATGTTTTTTCAAAATATATTTGCTTATCCCCTCCAAAAAATTGATGACGTCAGCTCGAAAATTTGCCGAATAAATGCTATCTAAACTGTACAAAATATGATGAGGCTGTACTTGTGATTTATCACTCCATTCATATTTTTTGGATTTGCATATACCGGGTGACTCAAAAAAAAATGAATGTGTAAATTTATTTTATTGATTTACTCAGGAACTAGAAAACCGAATGCTTTGAAATCTACTGCAAAAAAAAAAACATAATAGGAATGCAGTCGTCATGTTTCCGACAGCGAGGGAAGTACTGTAAAAACTCTTTAGACCAATTTTTTATCAATGGGAAAATCACAAACATAATTCACAGCAGAGCAGTTGACGTAAACATAGGAAAAATATTCCGCAAACAAGTTCGATATGTCATTATCGTTGTCTGCTGTGCTATCCTTGAACGACATGTAATTAGGAATTTCGTGGTCATTAAAAATTTGATGCGTTGGCATCGACTTCTGCAATATAGGATAAATAAAGTTGATTATTTAGGCCTTTACAAGATGTTCGTAATGTTTTACAAATAACATAGTCTTCCAGTTTCCCAAATTGCTTAAATTTATAATGCGTCTTCTTTTCATGAAAGCACAAATTCTTAAGTTCGCCATTTAACCATATTGGATAATCTGTAACATTTTCAATAATCTTTCTAGAAATAAAATGATCAAAGCCAATAAAAATAATCCCATAAAAAATTGAAAATGTCATTTACATTCAAACCTTTAAAACATGAATAACATTCAACAAAAGCTAGAAAATTATTTAAAGAGTCATAGTCACCTTTAGCAGAGTCAAATACCAAGAACGCATCTGCGGTAAATGACATATATTATTATAACAATTATCCACAAAAAATCAATAAAATACACCAAGAAAGCGATCTGTTCTCGGTCACCGCGGTAGTTTTTCTTTTAAAATTTAAAATAATTGCAAAATTCCCTATTTGGCTTTTCGCCATCATCTAGATTTACCACCTCTAACAGCAATCACGATAAACAATCCGCCTGATTCTTCTCCGATTTTACATATTCAACTACATAATTGATATTAGACAAAATCACCCCCATTTCCGAAGTCTGATAACCGAAAATGATGGAATGCTTTTAGTCGGGCTAAAAATAGCTAGCAACGGTCGACGATCGGTGACTAAAGTGGATTTATTTCCATACATATACTTATTGAATTTTTGTACTCCAAAGATAATATACGAGTAGCTAATCCCTTTTTCTCAATTTCTGGGTATTCTGTCCCCGCTTCTGCCAAAGTACACGACGCAAAAGTTGTAGGTTTGTTGATACCAGCAATGGGATGACAAATCATTGCTCTAATTCCGTAAATAGAAACATCAGCAATTAATTTAAGTGGTAAATTGGGTTGAAAATATATCTTCGGACATTAACTGTTTTTTTAAAATTTTGAAAAAATCTTCGTATTTGTCATTCCACTGACGTTTAACCGATTTTTCTAATAAATTACACGACGGATGCAATAAGGTCGAAACATTTTTAATACATTTACCATAGTAATTAACTAGTCTTAAAAATAACTTTAAATGTTATATTACATAGACATGGCGCTTCTTTGATCACTTGTATTTTATTTTCACAAAGATCAAGTCCTTCTTTTCCTATTTTAAACTTGGCTGGCTTTGGAAAAATTGACGTTTTTGTGGAGAAATTTTAAATTATCTGTTTTGCAATATTTATAATACAGGCACTAATTTTTGAATATGTTCTGCTTTCCTCCTAAGACCTGTTATTAAAATATCGTCTAAGAAACATACAGTGCCTTCTACTCGAGATCTGCAAAATTTTGGAACTACATAAGTAATTATATTATCTGATTTTAACGAAAGTTTTGCAACCCGTTCATTAATTTATGAAAAGTCCCCAATCCACTTTTACATTGCCCCTAACGTTATTCAAGGTTTCATTGAAATGCTTTTTCCATGTGCTATCTTTTATCTTTCTTAGAATATGTCGTTCTTTAAATTTTAATTTAAAACTTTATTTCGCTTTTATATCCTTTTGTCTTCCTAATTTCTCGTTAAATCTGTCCTTATATGTTTTCATATTTTGTAGCTTCATAATTTCATATTCAGATTTTTTTGTTCTGTGTATGCGTATTTTATTTTTCCTTAATTATTTTGTATTAGGCCCATGTCTGTAGAGTCTTATTTTTTCATTATACGTACCGACTCTTGATGATGCAAATTTTCATTTGTAATAAATGTTTTTTGGTTAGTTCAAGCGTTCTAATCTACAGTTTGAACACCACAAAATTATAAAACTAACTACAGAAAATTTCAACATCATTCCTTTCTATGCTCATCAGAATCTACGCCTGTCCAGTCCACTAGAACTGACACTTTTGAATGTAGCTAGCAGTATTTTTTGAGATAAGCACACTCCACTATATAAGCCACTACTTGAAGATGTTGTCGGTACCAACATTAAAAGAACTATATACTCACCCGTCAAAAACTGGTCTAAAATCATTTGGATAGAACTTACGTCGATTCTTAAATATAATTGAACAAATCCAGTTTTTCGATAGATTATAAAATTTTATTTTACTAAATTTTATTTATTCTATGATAACCCGTCTAAGAGAAAAAAATCTACGTAATACTCATAGAGTAAAAAAAAAATCTTTAAGGTTGTAATTCGAATCTACATGGCCGGATATGTGCTACCTAAAACACATAGAAAATATTACATAAAAAACATTGTAAAGTAATTGTGATAAAATTCATAACCCACGAGTATAGAAGTATATAAGTTTATAAAATTTGGTTATTCTTTACTACGCAAAATGATGATGGATGTGATCAAATTGTTGGCATGAATGATTAGAGAAATTTTGGTTAGCGTTTTAGCAAGTACACCACATTTTTAAATCACATATAAAAGACGACAATCGATCTAGTAGTTTCGGAGATTATCTGTTTAATAAATATCGATACAGATAGACAACAGATAGACAGACGGATGGACTTATAAGGTTTTGTAATATTTCCTCAGCATACGCTCTAGAGGCAAAAAAAGTTTGTTTATGCATCATATGTTTAATTTACAGCCAGGAAAAGACAAAATGTGGAGAGTGGTGAAATCGAATCGCGTTTAGACTTTTACACAGTATTATTGTAAAAATAATAAAAAATACCCGAGTGAATTTGGAAAAAAAAAAATTAATACAGAGCATCTTAAATTAATGCGGCTAAAAATAAGACTGGTCCTGCGTGCCAGCCAAATACAAGAAAGAGCCTTTGGGTTGCTTTCATTATTCGTTGACAAGAGTAGTAAAGGAGTTAAAATAGTAAAACCATTAGATCTCTTGTGCCAGTATACAATGCTTAACTTACAATAAATCTAGTGCTGCTGTAAATCAAGTGAGTTGTACCAACAAGTTCTAACTATGTTTTCGGCGGTGATAAGTTAAATGTGTGAGCGTCACCCACCTACCTGTGTAGTTGGTCTTTCACTGGGCAAATTATTTGCAAGTATCCCGAATCACGAGTCACTTTATTGAAGGAAACTCTCTACGTAAAGTTTATTAATGAGAAACATACGGCTTCCTTAACTATTCTCTTTAAGTCGAACGATACTAACCGGGGTATAAATTGAAATAAACTTTCTCAAGCACTTCGTTAATATAATTTATAACTCTAACCCCCTTGCAGGGAAAACTTATAATTAAGTATTGTTTACTAAGTTATAAAATATTGTTCATCAGAAGCAAACCCTTTATAAATATTTGAACAAGGATTTTTCATTAATTAATGAAAAAGTGAATTAACCACGGGAAGCTTAAGCACCGACCATAATTCTTTGCCAGAATGAAATTTTTTTAGGCTTAGATTTTTAAATTTACGGCACCTTCAGAGAAATCGCGGGATAGCATGTGAACGGGTTCGCTTTGAAAGTTTGCCGGAGAAAATTAAATACTAGAGTTTAAGGAATGGGCATTCGAAAATACTTTAATAGGACTTTATTTGCTTCTTTACAATCGCTTTGAAGTGTAGACGGGCCTACAGTTTATTTAATAGATGAGATTTGTATGCACCATTGAACGACTTGAAAGCCCTTCCAATAGCCCGATAAAAGCAGACTCTTGTAAGGACTCCCTGTTAGGGGCCGAGTTTATAAATGTTGACAAATATTGCGAGTGGACTTTCTGGCAATATACAAAAATTTAAATCCTGTGAAATAGAAAAACGTATGCAGGTGTAATATGTGATTTTCGTACAATGTTTATTGCAAGTATGCTGTAAGGTGTGTTAACTGAAAAACATCGTAAATAAGGAAGTAGGTTTTAGAAGAATGGGAGCTTTCAGATTTGGTCATGGAGTGAGCCGTTCCTTATTAAATTAATAAAATAAACTGACTCATTCATTAATTTTTTTAATTCCCCTCTATAGGTAAATCTAAAAAATATGAATGCAATGATAAATCACAAGTAAAAACTCAGCATATTTTGCACATTTTAAATAAAATTTAGTCGGCACAATTTTTTTGGGGGGGGGGGGATAAGTAAATACATTTTGATAAAAAATTAGCATGATTATGCGATTTAAAACATCTCCAAAATTTCAAAGCATTTGGTTTTGCAGTTCCTGATTAAATCACTAAAATAAATTCACGCATTTATAAATTTTTTCGAGTCATCATGAATAAGCAAATCTAAAAACTATGAATGGAATGATAAATCACAAGTGTAGACTCATCATACTTTGAACATTTTAGATAGGATTTATTCGGAAAAATTTTTAGCTGACGTCATCAATTTTTTGAAGGGAATAAGCAAATATATTTTGATTAAAAATGTAATATGGTTACCATAACTCTAAAAGATCTGCAAGATATAAAAACATTCGGATGTCTTGGGTAAAAACTCAACACGGATTCATAAACTGCACGCGCAGGAGTATGTTATTTTCTGAGATTATCTGTTTAATAAAAATCGACAGAGACGGCGGACAGCCGACATACAGACATACGGAAACGGGGACCTATTTTTTCGTACTCTAGGGATCATGACCCATCAAGAAAATATTAAATTAGCCTGTTGCCCGATGGACTCGAGTACAATACTTCCTTAGCTTACCCTGGGGAGGTAAAATGGCATTGTATATTATTTAGATGTGTTACAATTTGGCTGGATTATTTCTATTATGTATGAAACTGATTTATTTAATGAATTTAGTTAAGAGCATAAGAAGAAAGCAATACGCATAATATACATATGTATGTTAAGACAAAATGTGAACTCTGTTAAGCTTCCATTATTAGATCACATCCTTCCAGTCTAACTTCGCTACTATTTGAAGCTAGAAGAGGCGCAACAATAGAGATCTAATTTGACATTAGGCAGGCAGCGTAGTCTGGTGGGAATTTTTTTAATTCAGTTTAGAGCTTCCAGGATAATTGATTTAATTATGAGCTTTCGGAAAATTAAGGAGTGAGCGTTGACCCACTTCTTTAGGATGTTGTATTTTTCACATTTACTCGCTGTCTAAATAAATGAGCATGGTTATTATTTTCGTCGGTGGGACTGGAAGAAAAGTTTCAGAAACTCATGACGTAATTGGGGTTTACCTTTTTTGGTGTTCCAACCAATGCAAACAGACTGCACAAAAGAGAGTAAATAATTCAGCCCTTTCGCTTTAATTATCTATTGACAGGGCAAAAACCATGAAAAAGAATGGGTTTTGTGACATTATTCTTATAAATTATTCATCGGATAGCCCTCATGAATTATAAGTGTATTTCCAAACAAATACTGCGAAACAGAGAAGCATCCAGCATAAACAACCAAAACCCCTCCGGACCTCACCAAAAATAACATAATTTATCGTTAGTGTTAGGCTTATGCGGAGTCTGATGATGCACAAAGAAATCACTCGGGATGGTGTCGTACAGCTAACAGCATTGTCTGCCGATTTACATAAATTTGGCAAAATTGACCCTAGAGGTTTTTTCTTTAATGATTCTTGCAGGTACGCCTATAAAGATTTCATCTGTTTTAACTTGAAACGAGATGGATGTTATTGTAACGACTTTCGGCATTCTCTAATGAGAGCTTAAAAGCCCGAAACTGTCTTTAAAGGAGGCACACAATGGCTAAAGCAGCAATTTAGATGGTAATATTATAATTAAAGTTTGTAAGAGGACTCTAACAAGAGTTATAAAATTTGCCTTCATAAGGCTTGTGTTGCTCTTTGTACAAAACAAATTTACCCAAGTTTTTTACTATTTTACTATTTTGAAGCATTTTAGAAATATGTATATAGAGATATCAGTATCACACACGTAAGTTCCGAATGAACAATGATTTATAAGTAAGTGTACGTGTTAAAACTAAAATGTAATGTTTGTCCAGCACATCATGGTCCATATTATTTTTATGTATTTAAAAAAAATGAAATTTTTTTTCAAACAAGATATGGATACAAAATAGAACATAGTTAATAAAAGGCTTAAAAAACTCAAAATCACACTAGATCCACTGTTAAAATTAGATACTGATGACTCAATTCTTTCAAAACTGTCAATATAATTTGAAGTCTTAATTCCACGGTAAGCTTATTATTTATTATGGACCCTTGTAGAAGCATAATTACATTACTTGCCCGCAGAATTGGTCCATGATTTGAAACAGAACATATTGATATTTGAAGCAAAATACTCCTGGGTTTAGCATCATAAAAAGTTATAGAATTCCGCCAGTTGAACAAACGGGGAGGTGCACGTGTGTGTGGTGGCTGTGAGATTCTTGTCACATTTTGGTGCGTCCTCTCAGATTTTTTTATCACAATCAGCTGATAACACCTTGCGTCAAAGAACTGATTTTCATCCTCAGAACAAAGGGATTGGCACTGGATTTCAGTTGCCAATCATTTATAACATCCGTTTATTTGATATGCAATTATCGACTGTTTTTGTTTAATTTACTGATGTGGTGTTTTCGATTGTTGTAGGTCGAAGTGTCTGACTGTGCTCGTTTCGTCTGAGCAAACTGATGAAAAAATTAGGCTAAGGTTATTTAGACACAATTTGTCTCACTTTGATTTGCAAATTTTATAATTTTTTTTTTTAGTTAAAATAAAGATAAGTGTGCACTTTTTAACTCCAGCTAAAGAAAATTGCCATGCGTATATTTAAAGTGAGTTTATCTCAAACAATTTTCTGATATAAGCAGTTCTAACTACTATGAACAAACATACTGAGAAACCACAAGTATAGACTCATAATATTTTACACATTTTAGATAGAAATTATTTAGTGAAATTTTGAGATGACGTCATAAAGTTTTGGTGGTAATAAACATATATATTTTGATAAGCTATTTACCATTCTTCCTATAACCTTAAAACTTTTCACGATTGCAGAGCACTCCGTTTGTACTTTCTAAATTAAATTGTAAAACATTATAGTATTTTAATTTTTGTTCCAACAGTCTGGATATTTAAGGTAAAAAATACAGGCTGATTATAAACTACAAGTACAGAATTGTACAGATATAGATATTGTAAAATTTAAATACCATTTACTACACAAAAATTTGAGATGATGTCAGACAAGCAAATGACAAACAGACGGTAGAGAGACTTATAAACTTTCACTTTTGTATGCTTCGAAATCTTATTTTTAACAAAAAAGGTTCTTTCGATTGTGTAATAAGCCTTTGTAGCAATGCATATTCTACTATTGAATTCATATTCCACGTATCCGACCTGTCCTAATTTACCCTTAGATATTTGGAATCATTGACTTGTTTTATTTGTGTACCAGCTAGAATTACATGCTTTTTGTCTCTTTAGAGAATTTGTGGTTCCCTTTGAAAGTCGTCTCCATTTTTATACCGAAATCCTCCCAGTCTTTCCCTTTTGCTTGTATACTACACTTTTTATTTACGATCTTTCTGTTTTTTATATTTCTCGTATGTGTCCGTGTTTTTTATGTCAGATATTTTTTGCAGAATACCTTTTTCTTTTTGACTTGCAATCTAATTTCTTTGGACTATCATGATCTTAGTTTTTTGTACTTTACGATGACTTTGTTCCTACACATTTCTACTGCTGTCGTAAGACTTATTTATTTCAAGACTGTCTATATTATTATTATCATCTATTTTTGTTGAATAGTTATTTTTGAAAGGTTGTGTACTTCTTTATGTTGAAAAAATATCACTAAATTGTTCATTATACAGGGTTTCTATAAATGATTATTGGCTCGAAGTAGGTCATGAACACGTATACCGACTCTCAGTTTTAGGCTTTATTTATTAAAGCCCAAGAACGCACGACAAATACCACAAGCATCTGTATAACTGCTTGCCAAAATGCTGCATATATTTAAAAAAAATAAAACTAATTTATTACAATAAAAATAAACAAATTTATTGTGGTTAAACATCACAGTAAATGTTGAAAATGTTCACCATTTTGTTTGTGGCACATGTTCACTCTCTTTTTAATTTCAAAAATATTCTGTAATCCTTTCGTCAATGAGCATTGTTCAATTTAATGTTGCAACAGAAACTCCTGACTGCTGAGGAAATTTTGACAAAGATTTTCGCGGATTCTCCAGTCGTCTCAAATCATCAACAACTTCCTCAGATACTGAATGTCTTCCACGAGAAAACAAAATTTTCGTACGCAACCACCAAGAGTTTTGAAAATGACTGTTTTGTTGTTTTGAGCTTGGATGAACGAGAATTACTCTAATTCACACTTGAAAAATGTTAAAACAATACAAACGACGACCTTAAATGACAGGTTATAAATGACAAGTGAGAACTGTCATAATGAGGCATAATTTTAGCGAAGCAGGATATTTAAAACCCATGAGTAACTACGCCCTTAGAATCATTTATATGTAAAAGCCCTGCACAGAATTCAACAGAGTATTTATAAATGTTTGTGGCCAAGTGGGTCATGGAAAAATTGTCAAGAGTGTAGTGTTCAAAATTTGCCCCTGTAAAAAATAATGAATCACCGGATTTCTATCTGGCATGCGTCATTTAGTGGAATTAACAAAATATTTTTTAAAAAGAACAGCGCCCGTCGTTACAACTTTAAATGGATTCGCCAAGAATACGAATCTTAAATAGAAAACGCTACAATTTTCATTTCATAATTAAATGAAAGACCACATGAGAGATAAAATGAACTGTATCCATAAAATGCTTTCCAAGATTACTAGTAAGTAAGATTACAAGCAAGTAAGATAAGAAGTAAGTACTATAATACATGTTCATATGTAATAAACATAAAAGGAAATTCAGTATAAGCAGGTTAGCTAATGTAAATAGTATTGATAATAACAATAACATTAATTAAATTTAAGCCGTCTATATTACAAAATGGTAAAAGCAGTTTTCAGTAAATCTTCGTTTATACTTTTAAACTGAACTCGATATTTACTTGTAAATTTTAGGGCTCTATTCAAAACAAATGTGTGTTTTTCTAAAATTCTAAGAATACAGTAACATTAATTTTAATGTTAGATCGTGGATATCAAATTTAATATATCCTTCTAAGTTATGAAAAATTAAATTATGAACTACGAGAAAATACATATTTATTTAAGAGCGCTCTTTATGCAGTAGCTATTACTTTTTCTCCATAGAAAAGCAATTAAGCAGACTTTTTCAGTATGTGACAAAATGTTTTTTACTTAAAAAATCTCTTTATTACTTTACTAAGTAAAGAGATTTTTTACAATTTAATGGTCGTAAAGTTGAATATGTTTATTTTTACTTCCCCAGCGTAAGCTAAAGAAGTATAGTAATCGAGTCCATCGGCCGAATTGCTACTTTTATATTTTCTCGACGTGTCTTGACCTCTAAAGTACCAAAAAGTAGTCTCCCGTGGCCGTCTGTCTGTCGGTCTGTTTATCCTATCCACAATGCGCAAAATATGATGAGTCTATACTTGTGATTTATCATTGCATTAAAAGTTTTTAAATTTCTTATACAGGGTGATTCATAAATATTAATGAATGACTCAATTTATCTTATTGATTAAATCGGGGACGGCTTGCTCCATTTTCCAGAAAATTTTGGAATGCAATACTGTTATCATTAGTATTATAGTCCACCTGTCCAAAGTAATATACATGTTTTTGCATAAATGTTGATGACGTCATCACAATTGGAACGTATGCTCAGCACGCTTCTCTACATTTACTTTGACATTACATATATGCATTTATTTTAACTTAAAACGGTTCTCATAAAAAATAAATAAAATTTGCATAATCAAATTTTATAATTTTTCGAAAAAACTGGATTTGTTTTATTCTATTTTAGAGGAGAGGGAAGTTCTATCGAAATAACTTTGGACCAATTTTTTTGGTTTGTGATTAAGAATAGTGAATTTTCATGTATGATCACTAGAGAGGGGTAAAAATAGTTCAAGGGCTCGATTATTTATCCCACTCCTCATTAACCTTGCCAGTCCAGGGTCGCGCCACCGAACATACAGCGATGGGCTAAGAGAAACTTACATGGCGCGCTACTGAAAGAAAGTGGTGGGAGTCGCATGGCCTAAAACTGCATCTCTCTAATAATCACCTTTCGTAAGTTTGTGAGCTATTTTCTAATACGTTGTGTATTACAAGTATATGTTAAAGTAATTATATCTTCATGTTTTCAAACTATTACACGGAGTTCCATGTACCCTAAGCAAATCTTATCTTTCGTTTCTAATATTCCTTTATCTTTTTTTTTCAAGAGCAGTTTTTACAAATCATGTTTCTAATTACACTTTTTTATCCGTCAAACATCTAAGGTTCCCGGTAACAATTTTTATGCAATTTGCATTAGTATCTACTTTACTCATAAGAGTCATAAGTTATAACCTTATTCATTAGTGTGCCAGTCTGTCTTCTAAGTACTTCAGCTGCCTTTACCTATGTGGTTAATTTGTTTTTGTTCTTGGGTCGTTTTTGGCCGCCGTTGTTCCCTAGTGTATCTCTCCTTATTAATTTATTTTGCTTTTCCCTCCAGCCGAACTTTACCATTTTCAATTAATTTTTTGTAAGTCTCCTTAAAGTTTTTCCTCCTCTTTAGCTTCTTTTCTGACTATGCCCTGAATCTATTCATCATAGTTGGTCATATCGCTACCGATTCTGGACCCTCTTAGCTGAAACTTATTCTTTAGTACTTTGATCTTTTCATCTCTATTTTCCGTAATTATTATTTATTATACTGATTTATTCACTTCAGTCAAATGACGGAATTAACCTCCCTTCATTGATGTTTTAAATGTAAAATACCGTGTACTTTTCTAAAAATTGTCCCGATATTGTTGCCACTGCCAGACATATTGTCGCTGATTGATGTATGAGCACTTCTGAGCACGTTTTTAAACTGATAAATTCTGTCGACATGTAGCTAAATACAAACGACTGATATGTAGACGTCGGTTCCACACGATTGGACAACCTGTGTTAATTCAGGTTTTATTTTTTTTTTATTTTAATATATATAATACACGGGCGTACCCATTATAATTAAAGATATAAATATGTTAATATAATTTTCTTAATCTTCTCTTGAATACTCCTGGTGGAAGAGAAAAATTCAGAAGGTGACTATGCTGATTGACGAATCTGGTTGTCCTGGGGAGAAAGCTGAAGTGTCCATAATTTGTTCTGTTCGTGGGTTGATAAAATTGGAAGTTGGAGCGAGTCGGTAGGGACAATTTTTTCTTGTATTGAAGGATAACAGTTGAGTTCGTTTATAATTTTGTCCATAATTTTTAAATCGTGTTGTATTCGGCGGTTTGCCAAGGTGGTACTACCATAATTCTAAAACCTAGCATCTTAAGTGATCTACTAACTACAAAATTGAGGATCACTAGTTAAATTAATCATTTTTGAAGTTTGGTTTTGCGAAATTTTTCAGGGTGGCCGGTTTTTTTTTGCCGGTCAGTGTAGTAACCATAGCATAATAATTTCGAAAAATGTAAACCACTTTCACATTTACCTTTTTGAAACTCTTCAGTTATCCTGGATAAACTAAAAGACGTAGACACCTTTACTTTTAAACATATTTTTTTACACTAGCCTGCCTTTCTTCCTTTAAAGAAAATATTTCTCGACGATTTGAAGTAATAAACTACAGAATTAAGAATGTGTAGTCAGTCATTTATGACGGCAGATGTAAAATGTCATAAATAATACGATCAACAGACAGGAAATGTAGTCATCGCGAAGTTTAAGAAGCCGATCGATAGGCTAAAGTTTTGTTTATGTTTCTTTATAGTATTTGTCTAGGTGCACCACTTTACGACGTTTAAAAATACCCCGGTAATTTATTTTTGTAGACGAAAATGAACTAAATAGTCTTTAGTTTATTTATGCGAAATTTGTTTATTTGGATTTCTAATTATGTATTTGGAAAAACATATTTTAATGTTGACACATTACTGTACTTTTTTTTAAAGGAAAGTCATATTTATTCAATACACTTAACAATAATCCTGTAATTGATGTAAAATTTAACAAACGCGTCGTTTTACAAGGGTTGTTTGTAGTGAAAATACTCATGTCCTCATGCCAACGAAAATGGTAAAGTTAAAACAACAAAACGAAAACACATTTTTTTTCTAAACAGTACGTCGTTTTATGTCGCTAATCCTTGTTTAATTAAAGTCATGTATATAGATATACAAACCTATAACAACGACCTCGTGTTGATATTGCTTTCCAGCTCTTTGAAGTAGAATTTATAAACCCTTAGGCTCATTACTATCAAATACATGTGAAACAGCCTTTTCGACTCTAATAACACTAGCATTCAGCATAATGCGCATAATTATAGAACAAACACTACAAGCTCAGTTTTTGAATATATAACAATTTCTTTATTTGCATGCGCGTTTTTATAAGCACAACTTTGTAAGTATATCGCATGAAAAAGATGAGAAAATTTCCTACCGCACGCTTGGAACGCAGTAACTCCTTATCATAAAGTTTGATTTATAGTAAACTGGTATAGTGTGTTTGTGGTTAGTTTTCCACGCATAATACTTACCCTTAAAGCAGAGAGGGTGTCAACCCTCTTATGTGCATACTGAACAATTCTAACTATCGTGGGGTGATCCTCGAAAGCCCCGAGCTATCTGACGTGGCCTGAACTCGCTGCTGCATTACCAGGGTTCGAGTTTTAGACCAACTCGCAAATGCAACATAACTTGAATGTGTGTTAGTGGATTGTAAAGCAAACGCGACAGAATGTCAGAATGCGGAATTAATTTAGTCAATGAATTTAATTGCTAGAGAATCAGTGCTGTTGGGACTTAACGAAAGAATGGTTAAAATTAGACAAACAGTTATACTAAAATCACTTAGGAGTTGTTAAACTTGTGTCACCTCTAAACATTTTAATATCATTGCAGTGAGAGAAATATGATATGGCTGTTGTACAACATTTCTTCTTCTGACCCCTGGTGATGATGGTTTTAAATTGGGTAATTGATTATGTGGACTACACAAGTTCTAATATTATAAACCAATCACAATATTTAAATGTCCGTAGATGCAATGTATTAAAATGTGAATTCCTCTTACCATGGCGTGATTTGCGAAATTACCTACCTAAGCCTCACTTTATGTTAAAATTTGAAAAACTTTTAAAATAAGCTTTGATGTTGTGTAAGAACAGAGCTCAACATTGAATATTAACTATGAAAAATAATTCGTTTTAGATAAAAATATTTTTTAATACAGTCTATCCGAATTCAACTCGAAATCCAGAATAACTAATCGAAAATGCAATTTTTAGCTCGACGTGTTCTGCAAAACACCGCTCGCGTAATGTCTAGCGGTATTTCTTAGCAACACGTCTCGCTAATCACTGCATTTTCGGTTATTCTGCATGTTTTCGTTGTATTACTGTTACTACTATTGAACATATTTACGTGGGTTAAATAACGAAGTTACTAACATTAGTATATTTGTAGGAGTTGTTTATAGGCCCGAGGGTAACTAACCTATCGAACACTATTAATATTCTTCAAAATGTCGTCGTCGTCTTGGGAGATTTCAGTGTTGACATGTTCAATATTTCTAGCTCATTAGCAGAATGTAAGACCAACTATGGTAATGTCGCAAATTATTGATGAACCCATGAGGATAACAAATAAATTAGCTAATTTTTAGTTGATTAAATTTTTCTAAATAAACCTGAATTAAAACGGAGTAAAGATCCTGTTAATGTGTATGAAATATCAGATCATAAATTAATTTTTGTTGAATTATAAATAGTAATTCCGAAATTTAAATCAAAAATTATCAGTATTTCATGTTTCAAACGGATTATTTATGTGGACCTTCACTATGATTTGATTCATACATCATGGGATAATATTTTTGATATACTCACAGTAGATAAATAATAGAAACAATATATATTATGTATATTGCTGCCAAAAATTGAACGCAAATATTAATCGGTTTTGTATATAATGTTTATGTCAGATTTACAGAAATCAAACTTTTAATATTCACTCATTTGACGTCCCGCACATCTTACTGCATCCATACATGCATTACCACCACATGCCCCCTTTTGAACGCATATTGTACTCAGTGTTTTTTCATGGCCAAAATCACAGGGCGATGTATTATTTATTTGCGGAGTCACTCTTTTACAAATATTAAATGAAACATTACATCAGGCAAATTTGATTAAAATGATTTATATATGTATTATATATCCGAAATTTGGAAGATATTCTTATTTAAGGAATTATAAGTATTTTTCAATGGCGAAAAGTGTACTGACATTTTTACTTCCCGAGCGTAAGCAAAGGAAGTATTGTAATCGAGTCCGTCGGCCGACTCTCTACTTTTACGTTTTCTCGATCTTTCATGACCCCTAGAAGACGAAGAAATAGGTCTCCCATTTCCGTCTGTCTGTCCGTCTGTCCGTCTGTCCGTCTGTTGTCCCGGATTTTTATTAGACAGATAATCTCCGAAAGTACTCGACCGATTGTTGTGAAATTTTGTACTTATATTAAGAATATCATGTAGATGGTAAAACGCTAACCAAAATTTGTCTAATCATCCCCACCACTAAAGCGATGACGTCACTTCAAAATTGTACATAGTAAATGGGTTTTCAATTGTATAAAATAACATAGTCCTACACATGTAGTTTACAACTCTGAATCGACTTTTCACCCGAAACGTCCAGATTTTTGGAAAAAAAATCAAAATTATAAAACAACATTTTGAAATTTAATTTTTAATCTGCTAACCAGAATGCTTTGAAATGTTGCAGATGTTTTAAGGCTATAAAGAGCATCATAAATCTTTAGTCAAAAAATATTTGCTTATCCCCTCCAAAAACTTGATGACGTCAGCTCAAAAGTTTGTGGAATAAATCATATCTAAAATGTACAAAATATGATGAGTCTGTACTTGTGATCTATCACTCCATTCATATTTTTTGGATTTGCATATACGGGGTGATTCAAGAAAATAAATGAAAGCGTAAATTTATTTTACTGATTTACTCAGGAACTACAAAACCGAATGCTTCGAAATCTTGAAGATATTTTAAAATTATCATAAGCATGGTAAATTTTTGATCAAAACGTATTTGGTCGTCCCCCCTAAAAAATTGATGACGTCACCCCAAAATTTTGCTGAATAAATCCTATCTAAAATGTACAAAATATGGTGAGTCTCTTCTTGTAATTTGTCATTCCATTCAAATTTTTTCGATTTGCATATACAGGGTGACTCAAAAAAATTAATGAATGCGTAAATTTATTTTATTGATTTAATCAGGAACTACAAAACCGAATGCTTTGAAATCTTGCAGATGTTTTAAGGTTATAAAGAGCATAATAAATTTTTAGTCAAAATATATTTGGTTATCTTCTACAAAAAACTGATGACGTCAGCTCAAAAGTTTGCTGAATAAATCGTATCTAAAATGTACAAAATATGATGAGTCTGTACTTGTGATTTATCATTCCATTCATATTTTTGGATTTGCATATGCAGGGTGACTCAAAAAAATTAATGAAGGCGTGAATTTATTTTATCGATTTAATCAGGAATTACAAAACCGAATGCTTTGAAATCTTGGGAATATTCTAAAGTTATTATAAGCATGGTAAACTTTTGTTCAAAATGTATTTGTTCATCCCTCCCAAAAAAATTGATGACGTCACCCTTAAATTTTGCTGAATAAATCCTATCTAAAATGCAAAAAATATGATGAGTTTGTACTTGTGATTTATCATTCCATTCATATTTTTTAGATTTTCTTAAGAGGTGGTTCAAAAAAATTAATGAAGTCAATTTATTTTATTGATTAAATTAAAGGCAACACTTATTATTAGTATTACACCCCAACCAACCCAATTTGGTAGACAAAAAATTTGTTAAAGAAAAAACTCGGTTGAAACATAAGGGTAGCATGCTTATTTACATCGACTTTAACATTACAGACCTGCATTTGTTTTATGCGTTCACTTGGTTCCGCGAATGTGAAATAGACATGTTTATAATCAACCAATTGTGAATTTCACCGTCAAGAATTAAAATAAAACCCAATGTTTTATATAATAAGCGGAAGTCGAAGCAATAAAACCGATGGTCGTTTTGTTTACAGTTTCTCTGTTTGACTCTCAAGTATGCTGTTACGCCTGTCATCTTAAATTAAGAATGTTTATACATACACGATTTTCAGCTCCTGGGATACGTATACGTGAGTAAATTGTTTCGTTATTTTATTGATTATTACAAATCAATATTCAAAACGACCCAATTCATTTTCCCGAAAATTTGAGAGTATAATAATTTTATTCTTAGTATTACACTACATCTATCCCAAACTGATATACGTGTCCTTGCAAAAAATGTTGATGACGTCATCGCAATTTTTTTTTAAATTCCCACTACAAAAATGTAATGAGAAAAAACACAATAGGCATGCAGTCGTCAAGTTTCCGACAGCGAGGGAAGTACTGTCTAAACTCTTTAGACCAATTTTTTTGTATTTAAAAATAAAGTGAAAAGAAAAAATCTTGTAAGAGGAAAAGTTTTTAGAGAAATAAAAATAACTTCTGATAATATATATGTATATAATATGATAACCCTTATAGTTAAAATAAAGATATGTATGTAATGTTAAACTAAAGGTAAAGAAGCGTGCTACGCGTTTGTTTCAAGTGAGTTTGGCCATTATAAAATTTTGTGATTTTCAGAGGATTTTATGGTCTTGATTTTGCTAGTTTTCTCACCCGAACGCCTTAAAAATTATGCGTGCACTATTATGTAGTTATAAATAAAGAAGAGTGTTTGGAAGAGAAAACTGCACAATTAGGGTTAAATGTTATAAACTCGTTTGAGCCTGTTTGCTGAAAAGATTACTATGTTAAATAATAAGACTTCGAATAATGTTTTGGTGACTTCAGGTGCATCACACCACAGTGTACTAGGCCGCTTTTGTTTACCTTTATTGCCGATATGTGGAAAGTTAACAAACACTATTTTTTCATATGCTGATGCTAAGTCTCGTGTTTTATGTAAGTATTATTTTGTTCTTAAAAATCTCACGATTATATAAAAAGCGTTTCAAATCAAGTGTTGGTCAGACACTACGTTCATCTTTTTTTGTCGATTAATACTATTACATTCATCCAATGTTTTCTCAGTTTTAATATAACGAAAATACTTTCCGAAGCCCTTATTTTCGGTATACTATGTTACGGTGCAGGTCTGGTTACAAAAAATACAAAATTCCTGCCGAATTGGCATACAGGGTTATTGACGAGAATTTTTTAGGAATGAAGCTTCCCGTGAATAATCCTGTATTTTCAATGCTAGGAAATATGACCACATATTTTCAAATTTACATTGTTAATGAATTGGTTAAATTATGCGAATATTGCTTCGTATCATTTAATAATTGCAACGCACCGAGTCCTGTTTACTGTCAAACCGATTTATTTGGTACAGCCCTTTAAACTTCTGTCTACTCGTGCTGAATGCAGATTTAATTTATTTTTTATACCGAATCATCCAAAAGCCTTGCTCCGTAGCAGCTTTTTATACAATGCTATTAGCTTGTATAATTCTGTTGACCTGGTAACAAAAAGTTGCAATATACATTATTATTTAAAGGATTTGTATTTAAAGATTTGTTAGATAAACGATAAACTAAGTGAAGGGAGCTAATTCGCTTACTAAAATTCAGGAATGGAACAAATTTATGACCTTATATTATACGATTGCACCCTTTGTGTGGCGTCTCAAAATTTTGAAAAGGATATTTCATGCTCGTACAACAAATTAGATTAACGCCGAGGCACTAACTAGCATCCAAATAATGTCCTTAAAATAGAGCTAACAGTTTAAAACCTTGTTTGCATCTAAAATGACTTAAATATTCAGAGAACTAAGCAATAAAATTAAATGTGGTATCAAAAATTTGGTTATTTACTTCATGCACTGTCACCACATTTCCAATGCTAATATATAGAAATAAAAGATATCTACTTCCATATAAACCTGAATTTTTAACACTCTTAAACAATAGGTCATTGCAATATGTATTATCCTGGTATAATTCTACAGCTCGAGCGTAAGCTAGTTTGGCTAGTTTCATGTTTTCTTGATGTTTCATGACTCCTAAAGTATGAAAACATAAGTCACTCGCTTTCCTCTGTTGGTGACTTTATTACACAGATAATCTCCGAAACTATTGCCTCATTGTTGTGAAAGGTTATGTGTTTTTTAGAAATAAGTACGTTATGACTGGTTTAATTGTCTCACATTAATTAAAAATTATTTAATCGGTCTATCAAAGTAACCGATAAATGTGTAAAATAATTCCCCAAAAGTGACATTAGGCCCAATTCTGAATCAAACCCGTTAAAATTTAAAGGTTGTTAAAAAATAAACAGCCAATCAGATTTACGGATTTAACTCGTTACTATGGAAATTTGCAATTTAACACCCTTTAAATTTAACAACTTTGATTCAGAATTGCCCCTATTGTGCCATTATTATTACTACTACATAAATATTTATTGAAAAATACAACCTGGCGTTACTGTGTGTTTCAATACTTTCAGTTGAATAATAATATGTCTATTTTTCTAAAATTCTAAGAATACAGTAACATTAATTTTAATGTTAGATCGTGGACATCAAATTTAATATATCCTTCCAAGTTATGAAAAAATAAATTATGAAATACGAGTAAATACATCTTTATTTAAGAGTGCTCTTTGTGCAGTAGGTATTACTTTTTCTCCAGAGAAAAGTAATTAAGCAGACTTTTTCAGTTTGTGACAAAATGTTTGTTACTTAAAAAATCTCTTTATTTAATCTCTACAATTTAATGGTAGTAAAGGTCAATACTCTTATTTTTATTTTCGTATTAGGAGTTTTGAGCTAGTGTGGCCAAAGGGAACTGGAAAAACTGTAGTACAAGAAACAAAATTGCAATTAAATTAGGTAAATACAGAACAAAACGAGCAAAAACTATTTAGAAATATGAGCCCACCTTTAACGAGACGATCGGGGAGGGACAATTTGCGCTCAATAAGAGTAGGCAACACTACAAACACCGATCCAATGTCGACTACAGGTATAGAAGAAGACTTGACAGACGAAAGGAAACGAACATACACAAACATACCAAGAGAAAAAGACAACATGACAAATATGGAAATATGGACGAAAAGAAAGAATTTAAAGATATGATAAGAAATATACTAAATGAAGTCCATGAGCTCATAAAAGAAAACCAAGGAAACAAAGAAGAGATCAAATTATTAAAACAGGAGAACGAAGAATTGAGAGGACAAGTAAAAGCCTTGAAAACAAGAGTAGATGAACTAGAAAAAATTGAATTAGAATACATAGAAAAAAAAAACAAACAAAAAAAACGTATAGTGATACGCGGACTGACAAGAGTAGACGAAACACAACAAGAAACAATACAAGATACTGACACTATTCGTGGAGAAACTTCAAATATATGTATATAAAACTAAAGAATGTCAATAAAATAAAAAACAATCTATAAGAGCTTCGCACAAGAGTCTTTTATGACCCTTCCCGTATTATATCGGAAGTGGTCACTGAATTTTTGGTTCTCTTGCCCTTCAGTTCCTGAAGATGCTCTTTACGAAAGTGGGTAAAACGTTGAAAGATTCCTTAAATTTCATATGATGCAAACTCGAAAAACGTTTTTAAAACAATGACTTTGGCCGTGAAAACCCCAGAATCCTTTTCAAAAACCTCTACGAGGAGGATTTTCTCAAAAATCCTTTCAATTCTTCCGACTCAGACATAAAATGTCGAGGCTTCTTTCAATTCATACTTTCTTGTTCCGATGTCGAGATCATAATGTCATTCCCAATTTCCTTAAAATTAAAGACCAATTCTCGACTTCTTCTTCACGTAAAATCCTCTCTGAGTCTAGCTGATCCTTGGTGCCGGAACGGAAGCGAGCAGCTAGACGGGAACTGAACTTCGTCGCCCAAGATCTTCACTCACTTGATTTAAAACATGCAAACACCGTCAGCCTAAGCGATTGGGCTCTCTTTGACAGAATCACTTCTATAACCAATCCCAAACCACTATCAAATTATCCAGCGATCAACACTTTCGAAAATTTCAATCACTAATTCCACATTAACTCTCGACACCCACATACACACGATTCACAGAATTCCAAAATGGTGGTCAATTTTTGGTCACATCAATTATCTGAATTAGAAACCAACCTCTGTCCAAAGGTCTTAACTTCTCAGCTACCCCCAATAAAATTCCTACCGATAAAGTCATCAATGCTGTTGAATCTTCTATTCGATCCCGTCCTAAACAATCCGCGGACACCGGCCGCTTCGAAATGCCAAAATTCCAAAATCCAATCTACCCAAAGATGAGAAACTTGCTCTTCAAGGCTTCAAATCCAATTCTGACTTTCAGGACTAGTTATATGTACGATATATGTACAGTTGTAATTATTGCATAAAGCACATACTTTTATCTTATTTAACACATAATATATATGTTAGGTAATTACTAATTATTATCCATGTTGTTTTTATTTACACATTTATCGACGATTCTAATATACCACCAAACATTTATAGAATTAAAATATTATTAATAATATTATGATGTTTGAAAGTAATTTCATTTCGTTTACCGTCGTTCTCTGTACTCATTTTCGTAAATCTGGTAAACTAAGGATTCCGTCTGGTGGCTAAATTATAATAATCTAGTCGAATAAAAAAATTATCCTAACATTACGATGTATGACGTAGTTTAATCTCAGTCACTTTTTCTTGATTTTTCCTTTTTACTATTTGCAGGTTTCTTTTAAGACGAGAAAACATACCAGTCGGTCGCCATCCTGCCTTACCCTGCTTATAAAGCTCCAAAGGCTGCAAAAGCAAATAATACACAAGAGCAAGCGTAGCCATCATGCCCACGTTCCAAGAGCCGGGTGGATCGCACGAATTCTAGAGACTCCTACTTTAGCGGCCATTCAGGCCTTTCTCCGGAATGCCATGTAGGAAAATCACAAATTTTATACCTCGATTTCTATGGTAGCTACAGCCGTTGCTGCAGCTACTATTCTTTGTAATCTTGCATAATATTTTGGGCGATTTAGGCTGGTATCCCACGTCTTTATCTATAGAACCATTAAAACAGTTCGATTCAAAGAATAAACGTGATAGACTACTGTGAAAATATTAACTGAGTTAGTTACATGATTCAAAAGAAATTCATTATAGACACTTCTAGAAATATTTTATATCGTCTAAAATGAATTTAGTTTTTTAAACAGAACCAGTACTTTTAAAAAATCACAGTTAAGTTAACCCTGTTAGTTTTCGCATTGTACTCGAATTTCGCGAAATTTAAGAAAACTAAAAAATTGTAGTTATCTGTGACTAGTGCACGAAATTCTGTTTTAGCAAACATGAAATTTTAAACCGGACACACCAGTTAGTAAATTATTCATGCGTTCCAAAAATGTCTGGTGAACAAGTTACATAGATAGATATATATTTTTGTTAAATCGCACTTAAACAATCAAATAATTTTTTAGAATAGATCTGCATTAATTACCTACCTTCATTCTGTTATCCTTTTAAAACACAAATCATTACTATTTAACAGACTGCTTCAACATTTTCCGGATATTTGATGGAAATATTGACTACATCCACAGACTCATGTACAGGGTGCCGAATCCAGGTTTGGACATAGGGAATTAACATGGGCAATTGGTTTTTATTTTATGATATCTTCCCAGATCATATTAAAATAGCGGTTGTCAAAAAATGTTCGTAACATTCCTGTTGTGGTCCTAGTCGAATGCGCTGTAACCCCGTCCTGTTGATAATAACCTACTTCCATTTCGTCGTTGTGAAATTGTGGTACCTATAAAATCTGCTAAAATTTATTGAAAATGAAACCAAGTTTTTTCTGTCAAAAAGGTTTTCTGCAACAGCAATTCATCAAATGTGTCCAAAAGCCACTTACAATAGTCAACCCTAGCTGGAAAAAAGGCTTCACGTAATTCTTGCAAACAAGTAGGTGGATAAGAGGATAAGGAAACTGTGCTAATTGTCGTGTGGATGTTAGAATGAATCACCGGTAAAATTTTTCCAATATTTTCTCTTAACTTTCGATCTGTCACTTCCCTACTTTTTTTTGTCGAGACAAAGATTCCTCGTAACTTTGTCAAATGTCGTTGTAATACGTGGCAAAAACAGGCGTAGTCGACCATACAGTTGGGCAATTCTTCCCGGAATTCAACCCATAAATCCAATAAAAGTTATTAAAGAAGAAATAATTTTTACATTAGTTTTCCCAGACCCATAAATCCCAACTTAAAAAGTCCTGTAATGTAAAAATTATTTCTCCAGGAAGCAACAACAAGCAAGAAAACAAAAAAGTAAGGTTAAGGGACGTTCCATTTGACTTTTGTCAAAGTCACAATGAGATTTTAGTTTTTGTTTTTTTGTATGTCTCTTTCAAATATTAATTTGAATTACAAAATTATCGGCAATTAAAATCAATTTTGCAATAAACTTTTCTATGGCGTAGCTTTAGATGCAGTGTTAAACGTACGGATTTCAGAGAACACATACGGATTCAATTCCAAGGATGATTGTACTACAAATTATGATGCTCGCCCCATAATTATTCTAATTACTTTAAGCCCATGCCTTATCTACGACGAGGCTGTTGAACACGTGTGTTTTTATGTAACACTCACTGGGATCAGCAATGAACACATGAGCCACGTCTTTCGCGATGTGCTTGTAATCTGTCGGTTTTATCTAAAGCGCAGGATTCTTTCAGGACCTGATACGAGGATTATAAACCCTCCTGCTCTATATTTAGGGTCCCTTCCACAAAACGTTCACTAATTTTAAAAGAGATAATTTAATAATAATTGTAATTTTAAATTCTCTTTTAATTTTTATTTTAAGGTTTGTGACGACTGACAAGTTTTGGCGACCCGTCTTATCTCTAGATAACCCCCACGCGAGGCCCTGACTAGGCTAATAGACCCATCTTATCATTCTTTATAAACTTATTATTTACGTAGTTAGAAAAAGTAAGAACGACGTACCTATAAAACAAAAATTTGTTCGCAAAAAATGAAGCTTTATTTTACATTTATTAGGTCTTTTTTTGAAAAAAAAATTACTAAGCTTGTAAAGGGTTTTTCAAGAAAAGAAGTTTTTGCTTCGATTAAAATTTCCTTCCCCACTCATCAACATTTTTCAACGTAGTTGCCGACTCCAGGAGAAAGAATTTTGAAAATTCACCAACAACTACGCGACACCTCGTATTATTTATTTCCTGACAGCATAATCACCTTTCGCATTAAGAATATTGAATTTTCGAAAGCACTCCAATTTTCACAACCGAATTAAAAACCGCACCATCTCGTTGCACTCATACTCTCCATTAAGACGATTGCTTTAGCAATGGTCTCGTGCTAAAAGCCGGTAGAACGGCTTTATTTAAGCCCATCGCACCTCTTCCGAGCTTATTTTCGTCCTTTTCATTTTATTTTTTTATTACCCTAGTCCTAAGTGGGCGCAACGTGCCCACCTGTAACGGAAGAACATCGAGGAAACGCAGTCGCGCGCCGCCTCCAGCCGAGAACCGCACGCTTTTGGCAGTTGGTCTCGTGCACCGCCGCCGGAACGCCGTCACCGAGTCGCCTCCAGACACGCGCTAGCGATTTGTTGTTTGCAGTTGTCGTGATGGTGTGCCGTGAATTCTGAGCAAATTATGCAGATTTCGGTGGGCGCCCTGTGCAGGATCGGACTGTTGCTGGCATTTGGACTGACAGGTGAGTGGAGGTTTCGGTTTTAGATGGGGTTAAGTGAATTTTGGCCGCTTCCGGGCAGGCGGAAATGTTGCGATTTTCTGGGGTTGGACTTTTTAAGTTGGGATTTATGGGTCTGGGAACTTTGCCACGCCGTCTACTACTTCTGTAGGCGGTATTCCTGCTAATAGAGAAATACTTAAATAATTTATGGGGCAGGATTCTCGGTGCATTAAGGAAATTATAAGTTGACCGGGAAATTTATTTTAGCACTAAAATATGCGCATCCAATTTTCGACACACTTTTGTCGTGTGCTAGGTGATTTAGTCAAAAGGAATTGATTTCTTGAGAGTTGTAATAGTAATTATTATTGATCGATTAAATTTATACTGATGCAATACCGATAATGTTTACATTCGTAAGTACATTGAATTACGTGGGGTTTATGATACTATTTTCCGCTGAAAAAAGAACAGAGTTTCCAGCGAAAAAAGAACAGAGTTTCCATAGTTTGCAAAATCCTTTTTGTCGCTTTTGGCAACAACCTTTGTTCATATACAGGTATTAAAAGCTGCAGGTAAATAGTGATGCAATAGCTGTTTTGGACATTATGCTTTTAACATGTCGCATAAACATAAAGGTACGAAATTTTAGATATTATTTGAAAATGCACATTTTCAAAAATTTACTTTTATATAACGCATATCAATAGTTTTACCAGATCTCTTTTAATATTCTAATGACGTGAAGGGCAAGCGTTTGTAAATTAACAAAGTCGAATAATGATATTTTTTTATGCGTGCTACAATTTAGGGAGAGATTTGAAATTTACTTATGCCGTTAAATTTACGATGTTAAAATATTTTTGATAAGTGACAACTCTTTTCATATTATGACTTATTTTAATACACAATAAATAATTCGTCACCTTAGAACTGGTTTGCCGCATATCCAAATCGCGTCCGAGGGATTTTCGCCTCTACTGGTTGGTGCAGATTTGCCGCATGTCGCACTTGGGCGAAGCGAAACATAGTTTAGATTCAGTGCTGATTTGCCGCATGTCCAAGCAGAAATCGATACAGTACCGTTGTCCGTTTTTACGTACTTCCTTGCTGTTTTGCTTTTCAGCGTTAGGTTTGGGGTTGGGAAAGAAATCGTATTCAACTTCACGCGCAGAACAATAAGAATAATGTGAAATAAATAAAAAAGAGACTTAACAATTTTGATGAATCTGAAATTAAAAAAAAGCAACTGTAATTTGTGCAACTCTTTTTCTGTTGTTATAGATGTTACAAATATTTTCAAATTATTAGTTTCGAAATTTTACAAATTTAAATTTCAAATAGATTTGTTGTTCGATAAACAAATAATTTAATTTTTTACTAAACAGTAACATTTTATTAACGATATTTCTACATCAATAATCACAATTAATAGATACATTTTTAATTTTTTAAATTAAAATGTTGTAAAAGTAATATGAAAATTAAAATTTCGAAGCAAAATCTGTTTAGGTGGATTTTGCTTCGAAATTTATTACTGGAACGTTTACAAAAATCAGCTTTTGACATAAAATGCTTGCAAATTTGAAACAGAATTGGAATGTTTCTTGACAATCATGCCTAATACATTTTTGACTTGTATCTTTTAAAAAGAATTATTTCCGAATTTATAGCTATTTACAATTTACGACTTACTTCAAGAACAAATTCCGTATTAGAATTTTACCTATAATAACTAAATAGATGTATGTTGTTAACTTATATAAGGTACCTTACATCGAAACGAGTAATTTGTTTTTTAATATGACATTGCCTTTCTTTATCATTCTATTTGTCTAACAATTATTGTTGTGCAATTATACGCGTGTAAATAAAAATAACTTTACAATAACTTATTTATGGGTAAATTTTTTTACCAATTAATTTAACTGGATGGTTATATGTAATGGTAATAATAGCCGCATAAAATTCACTCACTGTTTAGGTATACCAGATATCAAAAGCTATTAAATCCAAATGTTATTGTTTATTTTTTTTATGTCTCGACCGCAAGCTAAGGAAGTATTGTAATCAGGTTCATCGGGCGACTGGCTACTTTTATGGCTTCTCAACGTTTCATGACACCTATAATACGAAAACATAGGTCTCGCGTTTCCAGTTGATAAAACGCTGACCAACATTTGTAATCATCCTCCCCATCATATAACGTCATCTCCAACTTTTACAGCAATAAATGTTATATAAATTTTAAAAAATAACATACTTTTTCATTTGTTGTTTATTGAAATTGTACCCTAAGCATCCAGATTGAATTGAATTACCATAACCCTAATTTCTTGAGATTTTGGAAATAGGACATACTACATACATAAAGAAAGTTAAAAGAATTTGAAGTAATGTAATGATACTCTTTTTACATCAACATACTATTATTTATCAATTAATTGGGCATCGTCCAAAATACTGTTCATAAATTATAAGTGCAGGAAGTTTATGCAAAAACATGCAAATACATTTTTTGCGTATAATAATATGTATTGCTTTATTATTAAGTATCTACTCATTTATAAGAATTATTAAAATTAGTAAAAAAAAGTATTCAAGTCTCTGTCTAGTTTAATACCTTACCTTATTAAAATAATAAGTTTAATCAATTATGTAGTTAGCAAACAATGACGTTTAATTTATACTTAGTAGGGTTCACGGCATGTTTAATTCGGAGTTATAATTTGAGAATATAATTTACCCGTTTATTTATTTTTGTAGTTTAGTAGTACTTCAGCAAATTTAGAAAACTGTATGTTATTTAAAAATACGTGACAAATCAGGAGGCCAGGCAATCTAGAGATCTGACTGCTGGTTTGCGCGGGAAATACTGCATACTTTTTAGATAAAAGGAGTCTATGATAAGCGCACGTAGGAGATGAGAGACAGAGAGCTAATATTTAGAGCTAATGTATTGGAAAGAAATAGGACAAGTTTACGTGCGCACACCACAGCCTCCCTTTCTTCTCTAAACAGTTTGGGATCATACCATAGTATCATAAATAATAATTGACAAAGAGTTCGCAAAGGAATCCAACGGAAATATTTATACAATTGTTTACAACTACCAGTACAAATAATTCTTTCATTTTCAACTGAAAAGCGTATAACTATATTAAGTACTAGATATTATGGAGTTAGGGGTAATCAAATAGATTTGGGTTGCAGTTAACATAATTGTCACTGATACATAAGACATGGAAACGAATGATTTATTTCCAAATCCAAATATACTGCATTTGCAGTTTTAAACAGTATCACTGCTAATTTTCTCTGGTTGCCCGACAATAGCTACTTGTAGTCAATATCCACGTAATCTAATAAAATACTGGAATCTAATTGTTTGAGACAACAACCTATTTTTATCCGAGTGTTCTTTATCAGTTTGAATATTTTATATAAAAAAATTACATATTAAGCTGCAATTTTAGTAGGACTGCAGCGAGTCAACGAGCCGCCTTTACTCCGCCAATGCAAAGAAAATATCATTTTATTATCCTTTGTAAAAATAGTTCCTTTCTGTAAAACACATTTAAATTTGGTACTCCGTATTTCGTTCACAATTCACCATTTAACAATGGAAATTAACAATGCAATATTTGGATTCTACAGTTTTTAGGAAAAATGAATGACTGCAATGAGTTTTATCAAATGTAGATTTTATATAAAAATAAAGAAAAATAAGTCTCTTTATTTTAAAAATATTTAGAAAAAATCGAATCAAAACATCAATAACTTAACATTCATTGTTCGTTATACTTAGTTAACTACTTCACCACGAGATTTCTAATATCGTTTCAATTTTTCATTTATTTCACATTATGAGTCCTTGCCGTATTTCTTGTTCTGCGCGTGAAGTTGATTAAGAAATCTTAATCTTAATTATCTCTGAAAAATGTATCTATTATTATCTGTAATTATTGATGTGGAAATATCATTTCCACAAATACGAATATAGGTATGCAGCATTATGAATTTTGTTGACTAAAATTTTAGAGAAAATAAGTTCAATCATTTCCGAGAAATCATTAAATAAAAATGTTACTGTTAAGTAAAAAATTAAATTATTTGTTTAACGAGCAACAAATCTATTTGAAATTTAAATTTGTAAAATTTCGAATCTAATAATTTGAAACTCAATCTTTCTTAAAAAAAAATCGAAAATATTTGTAACATCTATAACAACAGAAAAAGAGTTGCACAAATTACAGTTGTTTTTTTTAAATTTCAGATTCATCAAAATTGTGAAGTCTCTTTTTTATTTATTTCACATTATTCTTATTGTTCTGCGCGTGAAGTTGAATACGATTTCTTTCCCAACCCCAAACCTAACGCTGAAAAGCAAAACAGCAAGGAAGTACGTAAAAACGGATAACGGTACTGTATCGATTTCTGCTTGGACATGCGGCAAATCAGCACTGAATCTAAACTATGTTTCGCTTCGCCCAAGTGCGACATGCGGCAAATCTGCACCAAGCAGTAGAGGCGAAAATCCCTCGGACGCGATTTGGATATGCGGCAAACCAGTTCTAAGGTGACGAATTATATACCATTTTTTAAGCTTAAATATTTTTTTTTACCTTTAATGCTTTGCTTAGTGCTAATTTTATTTAGTGACGTGGGGTTTTAGTCCAATTTATTAGGATAGCCATATATACGTATATATTTAAAAAAATATTGATGACTCATATCCAAATTTCTGTATTTGTTTGTAAAATGCAACGCTTATTAAAAACATCTAGTCAGCGCTGGATTTGTTTGTTATGGACTGTTATTCAGAATAATAAATATATCAGTAAATAAAAATTCATATAAAAGATTTGAAACATTATATTTTATCCGTTGCAGTGTAAAAACTGTTGCTACTAAATAAAGTTGTTAATGACTCGAGATTGCTGTCATAAAAATTCAAATTTTGACATTTTCGCATTCATTAATTTTTGCGACATTTAATTTTAACTTCAAACTCTAGGGAAAAACAGTAATTTAAATGAACGAAGTCCTATTAAATATTTTAAAATTAGTTGTTGGTTTTGGGTGATAATCATTTTACTTCCGAAATGTTGGGATACTTTTTAGGTATGATGCCAATATGGCATCATATTGTGCCTAGGACACTATTGTATTTTGGGCAATTTTTTTTTTATTTAACAGAGAAATTACAGAGTAGAGGAAAAAAAATCCCATGGGTACTCTATACAAATTAAACTAAACTTTAAAGTTAACTATTGAAGGTAACAGAGTTGATTCCTTTTTTGAAGATGCTTGTAGTGGGTGCGGCGACTAGGGTAGGTTGTAAAGAATTTGATACTAGTAGTTCCAGAGATAAATGGGGGACAATACCAAACTGACTGTATACAGTTTTTCACGAATCAGGAGGCAAATAAATGTGCGTGATTCTGAATCTTTTACTCAATGTGTAAAAAATTATCTCTAAAATCCGATAAATGGTTGATGTTGATAGGTTCAGCGTTCCAGATTTTTATGGGAACATTAAAGATACCAAGTTGCAGATTTTGCATAATATGGCTTCTTGTTTGAACTTTATGGCAGCATAATTCTGCCTATAACAGTGACAGACGCTGCTTGAGTTTAATTTTTACCAGGTTAAGTGACTCGGTGCTAATGCGTAACCCAAATCCAATTGTAACCGGGGATAAATATCACTCCATGTTAAATAGTGGTACATAAAAACGTTTAGTTGTAAATTTTACAATCAATTTTTCTTTATTCTAGAGTGACTTGTTAGGTGTAGATGACTTTTATATAAAATATTAAATAATATCTTTGTTAAATAAGCGCTGCATATTAAATGCATTAAATTTAGGTTTCCGAAGTGGTAGATACTGTAAGGAAATTAAAGGATGTATTAAGTTTTAAAAAACAAATTTCCTATGGAATATTGTGGAGTACGATGTATTTTTTCTTAATCGTTTAAGTTCCCTAAATGTTTAAAATAATACGTTGATTTGTCTTCTTAGTTATATATTAACTATGTACTTGGCTTAGTTTTCTGCAACTAAAAAAATTTCATTAATAATGTCTGTATTGACGAACTTGTTGGCTTCAAAGCTGTTAAAAACTTAAATGAGTTTATGGGGTAGATCAAGTTTCAAGTTATAACCGACTGTGAACTATATTTAGTAAATCGTTAATTTTTTGCTTCAGTTTAATTATAACGAATTTCTGCTTCCTCAGTTATTAAAAATTGCAGTTTTTTTATTTTTAACACAGATGACGCTGTTGACGTCAGTAAAAATATACCGATATCATTGGTTTGTAATGTATGTAATTTTGTAATTTCCTACTGTTAGATCTAACATACATCATCCAGTCTAGGTGGTGATTAATTTTTATCAGCTGCAAATGCAAAATTTCCTGCTTCTAATGTAACTAGGAAGTTTAATTTAATTTTCCATAAACAGGTTACTGCACTTTATGGTACCAATTGAAACTTTTGCCTGTATGAATAATATTAATGATGCCTGTCGGCAATTCTCTGATAAAGTTGGTGCAATATTAGAGCAAAATGTGCTTAAATTTGGTTTTAGAAAAACGTCTTTTCTACTTAATTTTCAAGTAAATACTCATGTGATATTTATCGTCCCCAGTTTTTCGAATCTTTTTGAGAATATATGATGGACATTTTTTCCGTAAAACTATTTAGCGAAATAGAAATAATAGAAATTTTTGAAAATACTCACATCCTCATTAATTCTACAGGGTCACCATAAAATACTGTAGTCAACTCACCTATGAAAAACAACTGAATTTTTTCTCATGCTACGAACGTCAAAACAAATCTGTCAAATGTGTCAAAAATTGAAATAACACGCCCACATGGCCACCTTAACATCAAGATTTTTCAAAATTTCTATAATACAAAAGATGAAAAAAACAATAAAATTTCAGGAGGATAGTGTTGAGAGTTCTGTAGATGATTACGAGACCTCTTGAAATAACAAAATGTTTAATAAAGATTTTTAACATTCCTAATAGTAAAGTAACAATCATTACTAAACAGTAAGTTGAAGTAAGTTTTAAATTAAGAGAATGCAACTACCACAGAAAGAAAAATGAAAGTTACTGAAGATAAAAAACTTTATTGCAGTAACTACATACACTTTTTACATCCAATTTTGTTTATTGATCACATTCATTTACTTAGCACAAATGTAATAAAATGTAAAATACACATGTATGTATTTCATAAAAGAGGTTGAAACTCCATTTCCCCGGAAACACAAAGCCACTCTTCTTTTTTATTTTCAAAAATGTCTTGCAACATTCTTCATTAAGATTTTAATTAGAAAAACATGTATTAATTAATTCTTCCAATGTGTGGACTCTATTCTTATAAACACTCTCGTTCATCCATCCAAATATTGAAAAATCAAGTGGAGTTAAGTCAGGGGATGGGGGGGGGGACACTCTGGATTGGCTCTTAAACTTATTATGTGGTCGCCAAAAAATTCTTCCAAATATCTTACATTTTCTCTTGTCGTATGAGCTGTAGTACCATCTTGCTGAAAATAACCGGACTCTAATTCTTCGGGCAATAACTGATTCACACACACGCTCCCTGCACCCCGTCGCATTAATTGTCCCTTGAAAAAATATCAGTCGTGTCATCTGGAAACAGCTAACCACACACCAACCTTCACTGCGTGTAATGGTGTTTCTTCAAAAACGTGGGAATTTTCTGTACTCCAAATTCTGAAGTTCTGTGAGTTGACGTAGCCTGACAGATGAAACCAGGCTTCATCAGAAAAGAACGACAAATCGAGAATCCTGTTATCGTGCATATTAGCTTCAAATCAACGACAATACTTGACGCGGCGAGGAAAATCTGTTGGTTGCAGCTCCTGAACCAACGAAATCTTCTATAGATGTACATAGGCAACTTCTCTTTTACGATTTTCTGGCACGTGCTGTATGGTACTCTCGACTGTAAAGAGAGTTTTGACAACGATTTCTTCCGACTTTGTTCCATTCTCGTCCTTAAATTCTCAACAACGTCTTCACTAACTTGAGGTCTCTCCGTCGGTTTTCCCTTAGAGACGCAACTAGTGTCGTTAAATCTGGCCAGAATTCGCCGTATGTGCGTCTTCAAAGATTCTTCCTCGATGACAACAGGATATTTTACCAGATACTCGTCTTTACACTCATCCACAGAATACACCCAGTCCCCATCCTCATTAACACCCCATTACGGTAATACGACATGATGATGAACGTGTTTTGCTTCAAAGAACAACCCATCCTAACCTAAAAAAGTTATTTGTAACACTGACCATAGTCATTCCGCTGTGTTCATTACCTGAGATTATTCCACAATGATCTGAAGTTTTGATAAAAACTGTTTTTTGAGACACTTAAAGTTCGAATAAAGGGGAGACAGGAAATGAAAACAAGACAAGTCAATTAATTTACAAAATGTGGGAAAACGCACCAGTAATCAGTATTGACATCCGATAGAATCTGAAGAAGCGTTGGCGCCGAAACAGTGCAGCCACTAATGTGAATAAAAATTCCTATATTAGTGTAATCGTGTCCATAAAACTGTGAAAGGCGACACACAATGTCTACAAAGTCATGGCCTTCCTTGACTACGATATTTTATGATGACTCTGTATAATGAAAGCTCCATTACACTTGAGAATAAAGTAGAAAATTGTCGGCTTCTACACAATATTAGAATTTACGTAAATCGTAACACAATTGATTACAATGTTTGCCGTTTTGATCGTACAGGGAAAATAACAGATATTATTGACTCGTCTTGTTTAAAAGGTCTCGGTCACTGTCGCAACCTCGACCTCAAACGGTGACTCCTCCATAATATCTTAAACTTAAACTATAGGTATATATTACATAAACACCTATTACATCGGAATTTCAGCACAGTTTTATTGATAGCATAGCGACAGTTTCCTATTTGATTCCTTTTACTTGGTAAGTTGTGGAGGAATTTGTCAGTGCAGACCAAATTAATACTAGTCATAGAATTTCTTAGTAAAGAGTTTGTCGATATATGTTTGTCACTAATATAATAAATTAATTATTATTATTGGGTAAATGGAGTTTTTCGGATAATGTAGTTGTCTTCTTTTCGTCTTATTTATGTCGCCGGAAATTGAAATTGCCCCCAAAAATGTATGCTTAGAATTATTGTTAGGATCATTCAATTAGCTTCATTTTTGCTGCTTGTGGATGATCTGAAATTTTTACGTGCAATCAGTTTGTACAAAAATTCAAAAAGCGATAGTACTGATAATACATTTGGACGCAATAGCTAAAATGTGAAGTGGTGCGTGTTACAAGGGATGTTAAAGTTATTTTGTGGGGGTCATTTCCAGGGATGATTACTGTAAAGAAACTGGTGTAGTTTCCCATCAAGTTCAAATATCAGACTAAGAAGAAAACTTTGAGAATCTACTTCTAAAGGTTTGTATTTTTTCTTTTTTCTGTAGAAATTTGTTTGGATGTTTTTAGATTGTCTTTCCGGTTAACGGCAAAATTTTAAAATTTTGAAAAAATTCGTTGTTTGAACAATAAAAATCAGCTCTCAGACTGTAATTCATGAATAATTCTCGCCTACTTTTGACAGTGTGTCTTTTTTAATTGAAAGAAAGAAGTTTGTAGTAGTAAAAAAGTCTTTGCGAATAAAAATGCTTTAATTATTTTTGGCAAAAATTTCTACAAGAAGGACAACCTTATTTCAAACTGGATTTAATTATTCTCGTAGCACAGACAAATAAATCTCATTGAAAACTTTTCAGATTACAAAAATTTCTGCTATCCGTTTTTTAAATGAACGTGTAATTTGTTGATACATCGCCTTTTAATTTGGGTTCTGTCTTAGAGACGAGGCGCAATAATTTTGGTTCAGTATTTCATGGTAAAAAATCAAGTTTGACGTAAGTATGGAGCCGTAGGGACCACAGACTTAGTTTTTATTGCTATTACTATTTTTCTGATTATACAACTCATTACAATATCACCAAAAAACAGTGAAGAATTCTGTTTAGTTACCTCGTTTGGGATAAACGTTTATTTCAAGCTTAACTTCCTGATAAAATCCCTTCTGTGTTTCACCTGCTCCGTAACAAACTGTGTACTTACGGTGCTGTTTCATTACTTTCGTGTTTCACCTGACTGATTAGTTACAAAATAGTTACTTGTGTAGCTACATCTTTAATATTAAGGGAAATAACTAATAAGTAATTAGCTTGAAGTAATTATTATTGTAAAACTTATGCCCAAAGGACTGCTTGAAGCCCGTGTTCTCTGTTAAGGATTATTCTATTAAATGCCGTTGACACAAAATTTTATTTGCGGAAGTTGTATGGCCAACTGGTGTTTATCAGAAACGTTATAATTAAATGTGTGATGGCGTAATTGCCCAGAAAATAGTTATTTCGCCTGCATTAATTTTGGAGTTTGTTATGTGGCAGTCACCTCTTCGTAATTAGGATACAGGATTGGGTATGTAACTTTATCGTATTCATTTCCAGCCCAGTGGTAATTGAGTTTTAGGCTCGCTGCGCCAGTCCTCGTTAGCAAACATTTTTATTACAGCGTTATGTATGAGAAAGAATGTGTCCTGTAAAGTAATATTATTGTGCGAAAAAATTTCATACAAAATTGTTTTCCTTACATTCTAATTTTGTAAATAATATAGCTATTCTTATATAACTATTGTAATTTTTAATTTCGTAATGTCTGCATCACCATAATAACCTCTCTGGAAGTTAAACTAATATTAACTTTCATTTCGAAGATTATGTGTTAATTAACCTCAGTAAATACTAACATTTCAACCACGACCGTGTTGAAAATATATTAGGTCTACTGATACTATTTGTTTTAGAGCAAATTATGCTATAGGGAAAAGCCAGCATTGTTGCGGCATAAATGTGATGTATTGAATGCGTAGTTCCTAAACAATCTTAGTTGGTTGAAAACTTTTATATCAAATTAAGTCCTTTGCTGCTTTCTTTCATGACCACGTTGTTTAACACTTTCATTTCATGCTGAAATGATTGATTTTTACTTCCGGAGCGGAAGCTAAGGAAGTAATGTAATCAATTCCATCTGACGATTGGCGATTTTTAAGTTTTTTCGAAGTTTCATGACCCCTATAGTACGAAAAAACCAGGTCTTCTGTTTCCGTCTGTCTGTCTGCCTATATGTCTGGATTTTTATTAGATAGATAATTTTCGAAACTATCGGACCGATTGTTGTCAAATTATATATGCATTTTATGAATTTTGTGTAGCAGGTAAAACGCTAGCCAAAATTCGGCCAGTAGTTCCCATCAACAAGACAATGACATGATCTCCAAAATTTACATTAATAAATGTTGTGCAAAACCGATTGCTACGAAATTTTGCAAACTTTTACGGTTTTTACGTCATCTTAAAATGTTACCGAATATGCCTAATACATTTTTTTGTTAAATAAATTTGTTGCCGCCTTTTGGTAACATCTTTGATCCTGTAAATTATTATTCTACTTTTTATATAGGTATTAAATTGTTTGATTTTCATTATACCAACATATTTTCAAAGCTTTCAGCTGACGTAGTTGTATCGTAAATAAACCGTTTTTTTTTTCAAAAGTGGGTGAGTTGTTTCATTTCTGCGACGTATTGTATTCTTTCGTGCATCAGTGTGTTGGTTAATTATTTTAATTTTTTTTTACTAAAATTTTCTATTTTGGAAAGACAGTCTTGGTGCTATAGCAAACGACCAGTTACAAAAATCCGTTATCAAAATTAAGTTTATTAAACGAATTTATCAACGCTAGTGAATAGAAAATGTCAGCATCGATTTACTGCTATCAAACTAAAGGAATAAAAGGCATTTAAAAGCCAGATTTTATTTCATTGCCGTTAAATTTTAACCAAAATTCGTTATGATTGATTGATTGATTCATTTTTAAAAATCTAAAAGCATATGCCATCGGCTGAGACTTGAAAATTGGTAACACCAGTTGATAAGAGATGATGGAATCTAAAAACATAATATAATAGTTTAAACAAGGATGTCGCTCTGCACTTTTTAGTATCAAATGCCATAATTTTATTTTATAATATATTATTAAAGGTGTTACGTAATACTGAAGTCTATATGTTTATTTTGTATAATGTGAAATGTATTTATGGAGTTGCTGTTAGAAAGTATACGAAAGAACAAATAACATTATTTTATAATTACTCTTTTACATATAAAAATTAGTTTGTAATATAACCGTAACAAAATAGTTGTATTTGAAAAAAGTAAATAAATAAAAACCATTAAATGAGATTGTTCTTAATTGTACATCGGACAATGCTATGCTTGTATTGATGTAGCAGTATTAGTAGTATAAGAGCTAGCAACCGATTTACTTCATCTTTTTCAGTGCTCATGTCATGAAAATGGGTGGATGAAGTCTTGTATACTTACCGAGTCTATTCTTACAACTGATACCGGCCGGAAAAAACAAGTTTACAATTTATATGATCTAACAGATCTAGCATTTGAAGATGAGTATTAGTTGTGAAGAAAAAACACTGCTAGAACATTTCCACCCCTCAAAATGGTTAATTGAAAAAAGTTGTATAATATTTCTTTGATATTTGTGTTATTTCAACAGTGTTGAAATTTAAATAAAGTTAAAAGTAAATTGGTCTGATGAATACGTCCAACGCCAGAAAAAATTCCATCACCAACACTCGCTAGACGCGCAAAAAATCTTTGTAAATTTATAGTTGTTTATTCCGTCCAGCATGAGTTGTCAGAATCAGCATTACTTATTCTGCAGATTGTACATCCACTAATTTTTATGAGTATTGAAACACACAAAGTAAATCGGTCATTAGATCTTAGACTATATGCTTTGGTAAGAAGAAGTTTGTGACAAGCCTCAATAACACATTGTAATATTGAATTAACAGTTTTGAAAAAACATACACATTACATCACAGTTTGCCCATTTTTTGCAAATGATAAGTGCTTTTAGTTTAGTCAGAAAAGGTTAGCATTTTGTTTAGAAATGATTATAGCAAAAAAAAAAAACTGAAAAACATGCTTTTGACGATAAATATTACATGGGTTTTGTCACTTTGTGGCCAAATTCAGAGAATAGAGAGGACGTCCATTGCTCGATAATACAAAATTATTGTATTTTCATCCAAACTACACACCTTTGCAAAGTTTCAAATCGATAGGATAACTAGAACTAGATTAAAATCACCTTTCTAGATTTGTTTACATATGTAGTTTGTGAGTTACAAGTGAAGCTAATATAAGGTTTCTATGAGTGATTATAGGTTCGGGGTAGGTCATGGAAGCGTGCCGCCCATCACTTTATGCGGATTTTACTAAATGCCCAAGAGCTCATACAGATATCACACGCATCTGTATAACTAGTTGCCTAAATTCGTCATATCTTATTAAAAAAATAAAACCAATTTATTACAATAAAAATGAACAAATTTATTGTGATTAAACATCACAGTAAATGTTGAAAGTGTTCATCATTTTGTTCAAGCACATGTTAACTCTCTTCTTAATTTCAAAAATGTTCTGTAATATCTTTTCGTCAATGCTTTGGAACCATTGTTCAATTTCATGTTGTAACAGGAACTCCTGACTGCTGAGACAATCTTGTCAAAGATATTTGCGGATTTCGCTCGAATCGTCTTAAATCATCAACAACTTCCTCAGATAGTGAAGATACTTGACAGCCAACTATTTTGCATTTAAGCTGAGTTACAGGATGCATAGATTAAATTTGCCTAGTACACTATAGTGACCATGGAATAAAGTCAGGTGATTTCCAGAGTTATTGAATAAACTGTATGTATCCAGATTTTTCCTAATATTAATTAACGCAACGCAAAAGGTATGTAAAATTTTCATATATAGTAGGTAACTTCTAAAACATTTCGTAGACATAATAGTGTGCAAAAAATAAAGTTTAACTTAAAATTTAACCAATTTTCGTGCACTCCTTTTATGTTTAAAGCTTTATAAATACGGGACCCGCAGCGGGAAGCAAATGTCCATGTGTGAGTTTAAAAATTGTTATGTGAGTTAAAATGGGGCAGGTTAATATGACCGATTTCTTCGCCACAAAGAGTCCTCTTTCTTATCTACCGCATATGTGAATACTCGTTTAAGGAAAAAGCACCTTCAACGGTCCCCTTAACTTAAATTAATAGTAAAACGCAAACTAGAAAACTTGTAAGTCCTGCTTTTAGTGAGGAACAAGCAGTAATGTATAATGTGTTTCTCTAGTCACTACACGTTTGAATTTCCGCGTATTTACTACAAGCAGGATGGCAATTTTCTACTTAAAACACTGTCATATGATAATGACAAATCCAGTGTGTTAACATATTCTAGTTGCGAGGAGGTATTAAGTCGCTGTAGGGACTGTCCTGATACCAGGGTTGTCAACACCAAGGCATATACTGATATAAAAGATTTTAAGTCGTCATAAAAATGTGAATAACAATTTGATGACTATTATTAGTGAAAGATTGGGCTTTAGTTGTTTGTTCCTTACTGACAATATTCTTTTAAATTTTTAGTTCAATATTAAAATTCAAAGCGTAATAGTAACTGCCCTACGTGGTGTAGATTTAGCGACCTGAATGTTTTTGCCCCCATTTTACAACCCACTGATTTATTTCATTGGGCTTTAACTGCAGCACCTTCATTATACTCCTGCCTTTTGTAAAAGCTGAAAATTTTATCTTTCATGACTGTGATAATAAAAAAACACCCTAAGAAGGTCACGATACACAAAATAAACGTATGTTTTAAACGCATATCTCTCATTATTATGAATTTAAATCTGTGTAAGAAACACAACAATAAAATTAACTGATTCGTCTGAATTTATTGCTGCAAAAAATGTTACAATATACCCACTTACAAAAATAATATATTTTAAAAGTACGTTTTATACTAAATAATGAAATAGCGGCGAACATCACAGGCAGGGGAATGTCAAAGCGGCTTCCTCATTATAGGTCAGCACTATTTAGATGTAGGAAGAGTGTGTATCTTTCAGGAGACGTTTTAATATTTATGTGTATGTTACTACCTATATTTACAACGACGATTGCTTCTCAAAATTCAGTATAAAGCTGTGCATGTTAAACCTGAAGTAAAAACTTTATTTCAGCTAGAGACGACGCAAATATATACTATGAATTTCATTCAGTGACTGAACTTTTTGAGAGAATTAGGATAATTCTTATTTGTGTAGTTTTAGCTGAAGAATTTCACTTTGTTGTTTCATACGTTCCATATATATGTATAAAATTTAAGGGTTTCTAACTCATGGTTGAAGTACGTTATTAAAATAACTTACTTATTCAGCCCACTCACTCGTTGAATTTCTCAGGTGGCCTCGAACAAAATTTGTGTAACATCTAAATATGTTTCTAATATAAATACACCTGTTCAGTGTATCAAACAATAACCTCAGGGTGATAACATATGTAGTTTAACAGTTCTTGTGTTTTACGTTGCATTTTGTCCACACTTTTGTCATTTCGCACATGTTAATGTAAATGCAATAGGTGTCCTAATAAAGAATTTTGCCATGTAAGAACAATCGATGCAAACGTCATTTCATTGACGATTATTAATAATTCGGTTATTTAAGTAAGTCATACTAATTTCGATCTATTTATGTTGTTTTTCAATAACGCAATTTGCAACAGAATCAACTTTGGAAAAGATCTAGCATGTTGGTGACTAAACCACACTGATACGGATAAGTGATAAATGTTAAAACGCGACAAATGCAAAAGCAAAAGTGGCGGATACTTTTTAATAAGATTTTTAATAAAATAAATGTGAGTTACAAGGAAAATTAAATTAAAGGATATTAAAAAAAAACACTCGACCGCAAAATTAACCGGACTCATATTTTTCCTTATCAAAGTTTTAAAATGTTCTGCAAAGTAATTTACAGTGTTTGTACATATGTAAACATATATAACAAGAGCTATAGTGAAGTTTTTAGGTGGTATCATATCACAAGACCCTTGTTTTTAGCAATTTTTTAGGCATCCTTATTTAATCTGTTTCATTGGGCTCCTTTATTAGTTGTTGTTGACGTTTGTTTCGTGGTTCGAAAGTTTGCGGCGAAAAATAAAGTTGAGAAACGTGATTTATTAAAGAGAAAAAAAAGATTCCCTAAAAACCTGCTCAAGCTTTTGCTCTTCACAACTTTGGGCGCAGCATCCGTTATATCGCTAATGGACTACTCCAGATTACCTGGACAAGGCAGACCACGATCAAAACACCCTGTAGATGTTCATGGTAGGGCTATTTCCTCAGATGCTGTATTTAAGAAGGTTGAGGGAACACAATTTAAACATAAACATAAACATGGTTTTATTAGACAAGTACAGTGTACAACATCTAAAAGGGCAACGATTCGCAAAGCGTTTTTCAACGTTCATTATTAACTATATAATTAAAATAAATTGCTTAACATGAGTATGTCCTGGTACTTCAATTTATTGTTGACAAAGAGGTTTATTGTTGATAAAGAGGTTTTCCTAATGTACATCGGGATATTTCTCCAGTGATTTTCGTATAATCTGACTCTTAACACAATCAAACCTAGTGCTACATCTAAACAAAATATCGTATTCATTCAAAATTTTCAGTTTCACACATATATATGCAAAGCAACACTTAAATTTTTCATGCTTGTGGTACGGTATTTCATATGGTTCTTTATTTCTTAGAGTTAAATGTGTTGTATATTGACGTTTGACAAAGTATGTTACTAAATACAGAGGTTCACACATTTTGTAAACATTATACACTAATTTAGTAATTGCTAACATTATCCTCTCACTATATTTAATCATACCAAGCTTGTAATACAATGGTGTAACATGTTCACGTAAAGGCAAATTATAACTGTACCGTAAGCATGTATTTTGAAATACTTGGATTTTATTTTTGTACTCTACAGTTAAATGAGCATAATAAACTGAAGAACAATAATCAAAGTTTGTAAGCATTAGGGTATTGCACAGTTTCCATTTAGTACTACTATCCAAATACTGTTTAAATTGATATAAATATCCAAACTTAGCATAACATTTAGCCAGAACACTATTAACGTGGTTGTGAAATTTTAATTCGCAATCAATGTACACACCTAAACTTTTAATTGAATCGTTGAACTCTAGAATATGGTCGTCAATCTTGATCAATTTCTTGATTTTGGGTAGAACAGCATTTCGATTTGTTGTTGACCCAATTATACTACCTCCACACTTCTGTAAGTTCAGCAGCAATTCATTTGCTCTGTTCCATTCGCTAATCGCCATCAGTTGTTTATTAATCATGGCAGCTCCTAAGAGAGTAGAATGCAAATTAAATAATGTATAAATCTGGGTATCATTAGCATAAAAATGAAACTTTAGACCTGGTAAACGCCACCAGATGGTATCTGCAATAAATAAAACGAATAATGCAGGACCTAACACACTTCCTTGGGGTACTCCTTCTGTTATGTCTCGTTTTCCAGAAACTGAATTACCAATTTTCACCACTTGCTTCCTGTTCTTTAAATAGTTTTGAAACCATAGAATAGCTAGATCTGAACATCCATAATATTTCAGTTTAGCTAAAAGCAAATTATGATTAATTCTATCAAATGCCTTGCTGTAATCTAATGTGATAAGGGCTGTAATTTCACCTGTGTCCATAGCTTGGACACAATCGGTAATAATTTTTAAAAGTGCTGTATTTGTGCTATGATGAGGTCGAAAACCAGATTGTATGGATGGAATTATAGAATAATTTTTTATATAATCAGTAAGTCGACGCTTGACTATGGTTTTTATAACTTTAGACAAAATTGGGAGGATACTAATAGGACGAAGATCTACTAGTGAAGATGCATTTGGTTTTTTAGGAAGAGGAATAACCGTAGATAATTTCCACTGATCAGGGAACGTACCTGTTATAAAAGAATGGTTAATAATGTGTACTAAAGCTGTTTTACAGTAGGGTAGTACAATTTTGAGCATTTTTAAATTTATGTTATCTACACCAGCTGCATTAGATCGAATAAGTATTACTTATAATATTTTCTACCTCATTTTCAGTATTTGTTTCCAGATTAAAATTTGTTGTAACACCTGGACGTCTATTCCTTTGAAAAAATGAAATAACATCGTTGTCTATGATCTGATTATTAGTTTGCTCAACAAGATATCGATTAAATTGCTCCGGTGTTATGCTATCATCTATCGTCTTTGGTTTCTTTTTATGTACGTTGAACTTATTTAGTACTTGCTATAATTCTTGTGGGCGTTTATTTGTGGTCTTTATACGATGTTTCATGTAAGCTATTTTTTCTCTCTTGATTGCTTCGTTAATAATGTTGCATAATTCTTTATAATAAGATCTGTGGTTTTCTAATCCAGAAGCTTTATATTTTTGGTAAGCTTTTCTTTTGAGTTTTATCATGTCCTTTATGGCTTCTGTTATGTAGGGACGATATTTACGAATTTTGGGTTTAACAAGCTTTAGAGGAGCATGAACATCGAAGAGAATTGTAATGGCATCATTAAGGAATTTTATTTTATCTTGTATATTGTCTAGGATATCTACGTTCATCCAGTTTACACTATTTGCATCAAACTGAAATTCATTCGCCATGAACATATTGTAGTCTCTCACATAAAAAGTAGTTGGTGGTCGCTTGTAGACCTCAACATTTAGCTTACAGTGTACCAGTCTGTGGTCCGAGATGTTTTCCATATCTTGTACTGCTGATTCAAGTATTTCAACATCTTTTTTTTGACATCCCATCCACCGACTACTGCTCCTCTTTTGACTACAGCACATCACAGAGAGCGCTTGGCATTTGCGCACATTCACCTTAATTGGGGAATGAATGAATGGCGACACGTTTTTTTTTATGGATGAGTCCCGTTTCACCAGATATTCCTCTGATAATCGTCCACGCGTGTGAAGACGCCTTGGTGAGAGATATAGCCAGTATTGCTTCTCTCCCAGAGTACAATTTAGCGGAGGAGGCGTGCTCGTATGGGGAGGCATTTCTTTAGAAGCTCTTACAGCCCTTGTAATGTTCCGGGGAGGTAGTATAAACGCTGACATACATAAGGGAATGTTTTGCAGAACATGTGATGCCTTTTGCCTCATTTGTTAGGGAAAATTACGTCCTAATGTATGATAATGCTCACCCACACATTGCTCAAATCACTCGTCGGTACCTTCAGGATGTTGGTATTCAGGTTTTGAGGTGGCCATTCAAAAGTCCAGATTTAAATCCAATAGAGCATGTGTGGGACCTAGGAAGAAGAATTAGACACAACTACAGCGAGTTGCACATCGTAGTTCAGCTAGAGCAGGTGCTATTGCATGAGTGGGACGAGATAGAGCAAGATGAGGTTGCTACGATGGTACTAAGCATGCCACAAAGAATGAGAGCTGTAATACAAACTCGAGGAGGAAACACGCAGTAATTTCGCAGCTTTGTCAGATTCATTGGAAATTTCTTTTAATTTAAAAAAAATCTTTTTTATGTTGTTAGGAAAGTCAAATTTTATTTTTTATATTACGTGATTTGCAAAATAGTATACAGTTTATATTTTGATTACATTTTTTATCGAATTAAATACCTGCCGTTATATTTTTTCAAAAAACCTAGTGTCTGGTTAATTTTGCGGTCGAGTGTATTTGTGTATTTTTGTCGGTAATATTGTAGGTCTTGTGGCGTTCGCTCAGTAAAGAGGGGAGAGCCGGGAGTAGAATCCGTGGGGTGGTCCAGGTGGAGAGCTTTGCAATAATACGTGCCAGCTTACCTTTAGTTGTTTAATCTCAATTCGGAGAATGGAAAAGGGCGCCACGAGCTTTACCTGGGACTTCTCAGGGGTCTCAGAGTCTAAAGCTCGAAAGAGAGAGAGAGAGAGAGAGAGCAGCCTAACCTGGGGAATACCTAACGACTGACTCGGCGACTTGGTTGAAATAATATGGTAGTCGGCTAGTCAATTAGAATGAGTCTATAACTAATACGTTACAACAGTGAGGGACTAAATTTAATGTTAAATCAAATAGTGTAAAAGTTAGACTAGTTCACTATAACGGTTCCCAAGGGACGTATCTCCTCGAGACTGACGTTTTAAGGTTAACGAGCGTATAGCGAGGAGAGAGCTCTCTACTAATATACTTATTGCTAGGACGAAGACAGTAGGAGATACACTCGGGAGGCTTACGAAAGGTTCCCTGCGGCGACTACCCACGGGGCCTCCAACCGAGACCGCGGCGGGGGCGTCCAATGGTCAAGAAAGAGACTTCAACTTCGAGCATCCAGGAGTGTAGAGTCGATAAGAGTGAGAAGTTAAGGTAAAGATAGGAATACAGATAAGGACAAAGAGGGCTTGGATGCTAATTGGCCTCATGAGGTTTTACTATTAAATAAGAATTCTTCGTAACCCAACCGTTTGTTCTACAGAGTTTCCAACTCGAGATGACGCCTAGTTGACTGGATTTTCTCAATATTTATATATCTTTCAATACGTGACAAACGACATCGGTTCGGTGGACAAAACAAGAGAGACCGAAATTGACAGTTGGAAGTGAATACACCGACGACATCATAAGTGTCTCAGGTTAATGATCTGAACTTCGAGATTGCAACCCGAAATATTAAGCGTAAAGAAGCTTGCAGGAAAATGAAATCGTCACAGCCGACATATTGTTACGAACTACGCCCTATTACGCCGCCCCGGTACGACGCCTATGGCCGTCGAGAGCTTTCTGGTCGTACGTCGGTGATGACTCATTCAACGCATAGTACGCGGCGTTCGCATAAAGACAAGTCTGAAGCCGGCTACCGGAAGTCTCGATTGCGGGGTCTAGAGAAAACCTAGAAGCGGCGTTCGGGATCCATCTAGAAAAATGCAGATATTTAAATAGAATTACGAAGGGTCAGCAAGTCGCACCACGGAATTATTCTGTACATAATCGCTGTAATAGAGTTAGTCGTCTAAATACGAGTTATTAATAAATAAATTGTTGAGTTTACCTACGCCAATTTAATTCGCCTGCACAACGCAACAATAGTATAAAAACAGATATTTCCCTGACGTTTATAAAAATGTTCTACAATTTGATTACTCGTTCGATTGCTGATTTTTACTGATCGAAATTCGCCAACATGCTGCAGAACACAACTAAAGAAAAAGTTGAAATGGTGCAAATTTTTGTGCAGCATTTCCACATTGTCCTATTCCCGGCAAGAGCACAATGTAAAAATGTTATGCCAGATTTACAGGTTCTCTGGAATGCTTATATAAAAAATGCAATTTCATCATTCTGTTTCTTTTCTAAAAACTGCAATAAATGTGTTTAATGATTTAAATCAGAATTATGTTGTCAAAAATGACAAGTCAAAATGATACGTCAAAACTTTCTACGATGTATGTAAACTTTTTAACTAAAATCCTTTTACTTTTTAAATAACAATTCACTGCAAAAAGTAGTAGTGGAAATTCAAGTAGGACCCTAAAGGTATGCACTGTATGTTTATGCATTGACGGTATTTCTGCTCTAGTTAGCCATGACGTGTATATCAGCCGTTTCTGTTCTGAAATCTCATGGCCAACTAGAGCAAATTTTAAAAAATCACACTGTATTACATCACACAGGTAAGACAGATACGTTCCACGTTTTAGGATGCAACTAAAATTTATAAAAATTGATTTACAATCTTCAGAGATTAATTTTCTTATACACTTTCATTAGACTTGCGATAAACGGACAGATGGAAATGGGACATATGTTTCTTTCAAAGGCCAAGGAGACTTGAAGTTAGATATTTGACATAATATCCATATTAAAATACTACCTTTACGCAGAAGGAAAAACTATTCCACAAAATATTATTTCCTTTAATAAATTATAATGACGATCTAGAAAACTTCTTTCGTTTTTAACTTTCGACCAAATGCGATTAAAAGTTAAATGTACTATATCATTTATGTATGGACACGTTGTATAACTTCACTAAAAAACACCTGCAACGTAACAATGAGCATAAACAAGGCAACTACTTTGATTTAACTATTAATGAGCAACAGCGTTTGACTTTTAAACAATACATTATTTAACTGACAGTTAATTATGTTATTTGATTCCCTGCCTGACTGGGTAATGTAAAATTATTTGTGTCCATAATAGAAAGAGAATGATAAATTCATGTTTTAGTTACTATATTTTGTGGTACAGTTTTATTGATTTGTAATAATTTTCAGTTTTAAATTTATTTGAAGGTTAGTTTATACTACAAAGCAAATAATTTACAAATACAAATATTTTAAACTTTATTTAAATTTGTAAACAGAATAGACGTTTTAATCTTTCTCAAACTAACCATATCAATATGCAGCAACCTTAGTTCTGGGAGTCTTATCGTCGTAACGCATGACGACAAAATCCCGGAGTGAGTATGTTTTCCTGTAAACTTGCCAAGCCTGCTCCTAATATAAAATTCTGTAGCAATTCCACAACATTATACATGTGTTATCTGTGAAAACTCTATAAACTTGACAATGATAATTTGGCTAACCATTTGACAAGAGGACTAGTGTATGTAATCTTTTATACATATAAATTTGTTTGTCCTGACGGACATAAAATTTGGATAGTAGGTTGTTTTTGTAATGTAGGCACCCCCCAAAAAATGAGTTTGGGAAATTCCACCCCTGAAGGTGTAAAATAGGGGATGAAAATTTGTATGGAAGTCCTGTGAGTTTTTGAGTTAGACGGATTCGCCTCGGGGGAGGGGGGAGAGGGAGCAATATTAACCCTATCAAGGGGTGAAAAATTATGTGGCTTAATCGCGAAATCCACGCAAGCGGAGCTGCAGGCAACACTTATTAATTCTAGTAAGTGTAGGGAAAATTATTGATTTTTTTTTCGAAATTTTGTCTCCAAGAGGTTACATGATGTTCCTTTCGATGATGTATGGTTGGATGTGAGTAAATGTTTCCTTCCCATTCTATATGGTTTTACGAGACTTATAAGCTCTTTGTAGATGATTATTTCGAAAAACATTGAAACCTAAGTCTACAGGAAGCTATTGTTACAAAATACACCCTTACGCCGCCCCAGTACGACGCCTTTGGCCGTCTTTATATATTGATATTTCAGTTTTTCAAATGGAATAATGCGTCTTATTCCGTTTTTGTTGTCTTTCCTTTTTGTTCAATATTTTGTATCTCTAAAGCTAATAGCTACTGAGATTTTCTACATTTTTAAGGCATATATCGACATATTGAAAGAAAGAGAACAAAATATAGAGTAAGGTGCAGTAAAAATACAAGGTCTTTTTCGAAAAACTGAAATATCGATATTTGCAAACCGTAAAGTTTATGTTTTATGAAAATTTCGGATATTAAAATTTTATTTGTTGCATATAAAACTGGAATAACGTGGCAACGTCACATCGGAATTTCAAAAATAATCTGCGCTTTTAAAGCTTAGGAAGATGCTAATAAGAATATCTGAAAACCGTTTTATATTACAAACATTGAATTGTGTGCTCTCGTGGGAAAATAAAACTGTAAAGTCGAAAATGCTACTCAAAGAGCCGTATAGCTTTGGTGTATATCGAAGACCTCGCGCTTAGTGAATCATCTTCATGATCCAGTAGTTCAGAGTTTAATAAAAATCGACACACAGACGAGACGGAAACGGGATACCATTTTTTCGTACTCTTTCGCTTACGCTCGGTATGTAAAAATCAAATAACTGAGCATTTCAAAAAACATAAATCTTTTTACATCTAATCAGTATATGTTTTGAAACAGTAAAAACATTGTCACGCAAGACTCACATACGTTACTTTCATAATTGGGGGCATGAAATGTGATAACTGATAAAATATTAGGGGTTATAATGTGTGATTTACGCAGAATTGTTTGTATGTATCTATCACAAATAATTTAAAAAAAAATTAAAACCTTACAATTTTCTAACTTTATGGAAAGGAAACCTTTTAACTCAGGAGCTTTACAAAGTTCTGTATTTGTTTCGATTCTAAGTATTTTAACTACATAATGTTTCTCAGTTCAAGTAACTACATGACAATGATTGCGATTTTTTGGATCCTCTTTTAAAATATTTGAAGATAATTTAGGTTTCAAGTCCCAACTAGTCTGACGCGCCAAATTTTTAAAATTAGAAACAAACGCTTAAAATAATTCAACTATAAACATATGGAAGCAGAAACTTTTGTTTCTTGTACTTGATTTCTAGGTCAACCGATTCGAAGAGCATCTTTTGCTGGGTATCTATCCAATGACAAAAAGTTATTTTTCAGAATCTCTTACAAATTCTTCAATGGCGACAGCATGTGCTAGACGATCTGTCAAAATTCGAATAAATTTACACTTACTCGCGTAAAGAATTAATTTGGTGACTTCCTGACAAAAAGAATCCTGCTAATCACTAGCTGTGTTTCACATCAGTTTTCGAAAAAATAATAATTAGCAGAGCAGATTTGACGCAGCATTTTCTGGATTGTAATACAAAACTGTCCTTTTCGTCGCAATAATGATGGTAAAATCTATATAAGTGTGTTTTCCCTGTAGAGACCTCCAAGTGCTTTTAGAGGATTTTATGACAAATTTTCTTTTCGATATGTGACCATTTTTTGTTAATTCTTTGCATACCGGGGTTTTGAAAACCATAACTTTGCTTAATCAATGTGTCTGATAAAATTTTAATTTAAATTGAGTTCCGTATAACACGCTATGTCAACTAAGTGAAACATGCCACGTTCACTCGTAAAATTTGGTTCGTGTAAAAGACCATCTGTGACACCCGATCGTTATTCTTGCATTTTGTTCCTATTTGGTTATATTTAAGTGAAGTATTAATTATGCGTTAATACGATCGTATTCAATATTTTCCTGAAGTTCTACAATTCATCTAAAACAAAAGTAGACAGTCCAAAAACACCAAATTTGACACAAATAGTTTTAATATCTATCGAAACCTGTTTGAAGAGGTTTTGCAAAACCATTCAACCGAAAGCTCGAGAATTTTTCCTTAGAATTATTGCAGATATGAGAGGCTGACTTGAGTTTTTCGGTCCATCTTCTCGGAATAACTGATAATAAGAAGCAAAATATTTGTAATCGTCAAAAATAGCTACACAGAATTTGAAAGACAACAAGCGAACTGCTTGCAAGAAAATGAAGTTTAAAACGTGTAAATTACAATTAATTCACAAATATAGATAATATTTTAACAGCATACGCACTGTACTTGTACTTTTTTCTCATATTTCATGAAAGAATTAATAAGTCGGATTAAATAAAAGAGGAAGGAATGGAAAAACAGACGTGTGGAAGAACGGAAATTATCAGAAGATAAAAATCTGAAATTTGGAGAAATAAAGCACTGAATCAAAACGAGATTGCCTGCTCCTAGTTCTTCTTTGTGTTTTTTTCTTTCTAATATATAAAAATTACACAACAATAACAAAGAGCTCTAAAAACTTTTGAATTTTAAAAGACGAAAAATGTGTAGAATTTGTAGTAGAATGAATAAGAATGAACACTACAGATCTCGCCTCTAAACCTACGTAAACTGTTTTCGATTTACACTGAAAGTTATAAATATTCGGTCTAATTTATCATCGTAGAACGACTAAAACAAAATACGTGTTTAAAGCAGTGATAAAACCCGCTTTCAATTCCACGATTTTCTTGCATACGAATGTCACGTAACTTAATACGTACAAACAGTTTGTAAAATCCGCCGCTAAGGGTGTGCATGCAATTTTTTATCTTAACCAGAATGACAATAAATTCAATTTTTGTCGTTGGAATAAAAATTGAGTTTGCGTCAAGCGTTGTAATATAAGGAGATTTGGGGTTGTGTCTGTTTCCTTAGGTCGCCGCCGCCGCAATAATAATATTTTGACAGTATACACGCAATTTTCGCAATTTAAACTAATCCAACTTAGTCTTTTCCTTTCAGGCTTCTCGACAAAAGAAAACGCCGTGGTGTGTCCCTACAAAATTGTCTTACTGAATTAACTAAACACTTTTGTTGTTTTTCACGCAAAGAACTAATTACGATCTTGTTACCACCGAGGAAATGAATACATGACTCTCTCAAAAAGCTTTGTTTCACATTTCGTGGAAATGGTACGAGTTATTCAATTAACAAAGGCTTATCCTGTAGGAACCCTGTAACAATATATGAGAATATATTTCTTTGTTGAATTTTTGGGTGAAAACATATTTGCCTCTGATATAATTAATTAGTTGTTAATAAGACGGAAATGTCAGCCTTTTTTCGGTATTAAAAATTTCAGAGAATATTAAAAACAGACAATCTGCTGCTGAACAGATTCGTATTCTTTACCGCGTCAGCAGGGGTCCGGTGTCGCATATTTTTTGCTTAGTGCCGCATTGAAACCGATATTTAAAATACTAATCTCTAGGATGAGATATCGGGACATACCAAGGGATGTTATCACAAACTTAATAAAAGCGGGTAAGCGCAACCAAACAAACTAATCCTTGAAGTAGTTTACAACTTGGGTATTATTATTTTCACTTGCTAGTGTTTCACGCTTAATGTTTCCTAGGGGAGCATTTTAACCTAATACTGAAAAAGACAATGGTCTGGTATACCAGGCGATTTTAACACAAAATGAGTTTATTTAATTGGTTTCGACGCAATAGGAACTTGTTGAAAACCAAATTTTCCCACTTTAATAGAATAATGAAAATTTATGGAAGCGAACGCGCTTTTCTAATTTATATCATATATTTTCATACCACATTAAATATTCGCAAAAGTTTTTTAGCAAAATTAAATCAGCACTCATTAAGCGTTCATGTAGATGTAGGCAGATAGTGGGGTTTCACACATTACATTTCAGATTACAAAGTGTTAATTATAATGTGTTAATTACGCTAATGCGTTGTTCCCCTTTAATATATACCTACATATGAGCTGTGCTTTGCGTATACTTTCTACATATATTAACTTTATATTGTCACAAAAACTAAAAACTGATTTTTCATACCTAAAAAAATTCCACCTAAGCAAAGTTTGACTTTCCATATTTTTAAATTTTTATTTAAAAGCAAAGAACTCATTAAAAGTGTAGGGTTATGGCCACCCGATGCAGTAATATACAAAGCATGAGAGGTGCTAATGTGGAGTAGTAGTTGTGTTGAGGTAAGGAACTTTAGAATTCCGTTTTCGTTTTCGTCGTTCTTGGAGAAGATATGTTCAAGAGGGCCTAGACCCGCCATAAAGTGTTCAGGTATATAAACTAAGCACCCTTGCAAGATATGAGAGATTGTTACGGAGTTGTTGCATTGCTACAGGGAGGGTGGGCAATTTTTGTGTTGTAGATGGTGGATATCCTTATGGTTAGTATGACTAGGTCGGAGTCGGCTTAAAATTTATCTAGAGGGTCTTCAGTTCCTTTTTTCAACATTTGATTTAATAATGCGTAGCGGAATTATTGCTTGCCACTAGAGTTAGGATCTCTCATCTACAGTTTTTTTTAATTCTTGTTACTTGTTATATTTACCATTATGCGACGGGATTCAAATAAAATGAATAATTTTATGGAGCCTGTTTACGGACGAGATTTGATCAGCAGTGGGCGGTAGATTTTTTTTGGTTGGTGCGATGATCCTATAGAACATCTTGGAAATGGAACATACGAACACATCTGCACAAGAAAAGGCTTTTAGCAAACCAGAGGGTTCAGTGATTATATCAGAGCTGGGACTAAGGAGGAGAAAAACCTACGACGATGTAGGAGTTAAGTATTTGTAGCCAACAGCATTTTCTGGAGTCTCAGGTTTGGGAAAGATCGCTACTGTAGGTGAAATATTACGGAGGTGGGAGTTTATGAGAGGAAGAACGTAGCTGCAAGTCTCAGAAAGCAAGGAGAGTGTGAGAGCACTGGTATGAGATGAACTGGCTAACGGGGTTAGACAAAGTTTCTATTATGCGAAAAGCGTACCAGAAAGTGAGAAGCTCTCTTGGAGTTGCTGACCCCTTTGCCAGTCTGACAAACGATGCAATTGAATTTCCTGCAGATCTCTTCCTGTAGGTGCCGTGAGGGCGGCAAAAAATGCCCAAGAGTGAGCGCTTCGAGATCGCTAGGGTAACTGGATAGTGGAGTTGGGGGATACGAGTTTAACACGTTAAGCGCCAAAGCAGACACCTGTGTCTGACCGCTGCTTTCCATGTGGGGCCAGAGCGGTTACCAGTGTCTGTTTCATAATTCCTACTCTAGGGCCACACAGACAAATAATTAGGCATTATAGAGCGAATATGTGTCTGCCATGGCATGGGCACATTTGATCCCACAGTAGATCTGTTGGTTGCATATCTCAGATTAATTTTACAGACTGTGTCCGCTATGTATGTCTGCTGTGGCCTCCTCTTTTGTCTGCTCTTTTTGATATGTTACGGGGCCACGGCGGACACATTTAATTACATAACAAGGAAACGAGGTGTCCGCCGTAAACAAAGTGGCCGCTGTTGTGACCGCTGTGCCCTTTTCATAGCTTCGAATTGTGTCTGCTCTATTAGACTGCTCTGGCCCAGCCATGTAAAAACTGCATAAAATATAATGCAGGGCCACAGCAGACACAGGTGTCTGTTTTAGTTTTTTCGGAAAATATGGTACAAAATTTTCGAATTTCAACAAATAACCTATGTAACTATATATAAAATTTTATGTAGAATACGTACCTGCCAATGGCCCTATGACTGTACCTGCATGATTTTGGCTTGTCGCTTAACGTGTTAAGCATGCCTCTATACATGTTAATAAAGTACGAAATTCTTCAAAAGTTAAAGAAGCGTCTCTGATCACGCTACGAAACTCTTAACCGCACGGTCCCACCTTTGTGTTTATAATCGTCATATGATGAATGACTAAGTATACATATAATCTATCTATATTAATAAAAATGAATCGCCGAAATGTATGTACGCCCATAACTTCAGAACGGCCGCACCGAATTGGACGATTCTTTTTTTTACGTCTTCCTTATCGTCGGGAGAAGGTTTATATGTAAGAATATTTATAAAAAATGAGGAGACAGCTAAAAGATAAAAAAAATTTTAAAAATTTTGCACGGGAATCGCCACTTCCAATGAATTTGAATAGTTGGCCATTCCTGACGGACCTGTCGCCTGACTGACGTGTCACACAAAACTATTTCTTCCGTGCGATTGTGAAAAGTATTATTGCATTTCAAGTCGTTGTTTGTTTTTTCGTAACAAAAAACGTCGTTTATTTCAAGAAAAGTGTTCGTTAAAGTGAATTCAGTTACGCATTGCGAAAGTTTCTTATTAATTTTGATCTGCCATTCTATTTACGTATATTCACTTTGTTGGTTTCGACAAAACCTCAAACTTTACCGTTATTCGAGGATTTAATTTGAAATTTTCAATATTTTAAAATTCTCAAGACAAAATTTACAGATTTGATTGACCGTCGTCTTCGTTGATTCACTATTAAAGTCTCTCCAATTGGTTACAATCGTCCGACTTGTCAAAAGGGAAAATATCAAAAGATGTCACTCCCTTCGGGAGTTACAGGAACCTGTAATTAATCCGTTTTGTCACGCGCCAAAACAGTTTGTGCTTGAATTGATATTATCAAAATGTCTAAAACATATTGCTCTGTGCCTGCTTTTAGGGTAATCAAGGATCCTAGAGACCACAAAATAATGCACAGATTCCCTTCAAACACTGTGAACAAACGGTTATGGTGCAAAAAGGTTTTCAATGCTACAAGTAGGTACCCCCACATGAATCTTTTACCTAAGGGAATGTATAGACATTAAAACCATTTCAGGTGATAATACTGCAAACAATTTATACATTTGTGGTAAACATTTTGAGAGAAGTTGTTATTATATAAATAAGACTTAAACCCGGCTCTGTTCCTATTTTGTTCCTCCATGGTTCCAAGTCACCGCTACCTGTTCCTATTTCTTCAAGCTCCCCAGCAAGTACTAAACGTGATCTAGAATGCAGCTTCATAATTCCTGAGACACATTCCGATAACAATGTAAACACCTCAAAGAAAGCTTTCCTACTGCATATCCCTTTGAAGACCATCCACGCCCATGGCGTTGTGACTTTGGCACTGGTACCGAAATTTTGCCTCTTTTTCAAGTAAAAACCGAAATACATGATGTCAAATTGTGTCAAAAAGTCAGACCACGACAGACATTTAGCCGACATTACAGATTCCTTTCCCTCCCGACGTATGCGCCCCCACATGTCACATTTAAGGGATTGGAGAGACTTTAATAGTGAATCAACGAAGACGACGTGATTGACGGTGAAAATAATTGTGTGTCGTTTTATGCCGAGAAGACGACAAGCTGACATACGTCCACAAAGTCAATCAGGTGCAAATCGCAATGATTTATTTCATGGGTAATTCGGATACGGAAGTTGATCAGCGTTGTGCTCATAATCAACATAATAGTTAAACATTGAAGCGAGACATTGGGTGGTATGAATAAAACTGAGTAGATACTCATATTCGAAGTACGAAGTACCTACTTGCAAACATTGTATCTCCCCGGACACAAATTGAACATCTACGCGTTTTGTGAGCATTTAATCTAAAAATGAGCATCGGTGTGGCAAATGACTATTTGTCCTTATAAATAATAAATTAAATGTAATATATTTTTGTTTCCTTAAGAATACAAAGTTAACAAAGTTAGTTGAGTTACAAAAGTCTCTTTTGCTCCACGTTGACCACCAACGAGCGATTTTCAAGATTTTTGTGAAACTTTGTTGGTTTTGAATTTGAATTTTCTGTTCTTGATAGTTGATGCTCAGCAAGAACCACGGGAAGGTCTGGAGCAGATCTCGCTAGGAAAGGAGAGGGCTAGGATTTGTTAATGAGGGATAGAACGTTATACAGTACAATACAATGGAAATACAATACAGGTACCTACAATCTAACTAAAATACAGAATACACTACAGATACAGATACAATTCAGATACAATACAAATGCAAAGTTAGTAGCCAATACACCACCGGAAGAAATTGCACCAAAAATTGAGAATGTTGCAAAATGAAAACCCAAGCAAGCACATCCATGGAACTCGGAACGAAATCTATTGGTCGCAGCGCTCACACGCCCAAGGGAGAAAGCAGCCGCATAGATACAGGGCCGACTGACCTCATCCTTTTAGGATGATGAACCTCATCCGTTTAGGATGATGACCCAGCGTCTAAGGGCCAACAGAACCCCCCCAGGCCAGAGCGTCTGACGACATGGAGAATTCAGTCCCGGAACCAAAGAATGTACTGTTGCAAAATTAAAACCCAAGCAAATGCACCATGAAAACAAAGCATTTGCACCACTGGAGCTAAATTGGCAAGACCCAAGTTAAGTTAGTAACACATACAATATACAGTACAAAATGCTTCAATTACAAAAGTTACAATATACAAATTTCTCCACGTTTGCCACCAAAGAGCGATGACTTTGCTCGCTCGTTGCTGTTGCCCAGCAAGAACCAAACAATACGAGGAGGTCTGGAGTGCGTCTTGCCATTAAAAGAGAGGACTAAGGTTTGATAGCATGGGTGAAGGACACCGTATTTTGTAAATTTGGACGGTGTACTTTAAAAATGATGAATACGGTATTTTGTGAATTATGAACGCAGTACTTTGTATATTATAAAGGCGTACTTTATCAGTCCTGAATGCATGTTATTAACAACATATTTAAAAAAAATCGGGCATTTTTGGAAAAATATCCACTTTCCTTCGTGTTCACAGCACTTAACACAAAACATTTTCGCTAATATTTATTAACAATAAATTAGAAATTCGCGAACACGTGCTACTTTTAACCCAAAACGAAGCTCCAATGTTGCTGCTACCAGACCGGAATCAAAACTGAACAGAAAGGATCGAAAATGTGACCTTTTATCAGGTAGCTCACGCGACAGTGACATCATCGTACGTCACGATGAGATTGCAGAAATTATTTTTCATATTTTAGATCAGAAATTGTACCTTTTCGGTGTTAATTTAACAACGTTTAAACAAACTAATTTGTTTTTACTAACCTCGTGTTCTTGGGAAAACGGATTTCGGTTTAATTATCATATATTGAGAGTTATCATATTTGAACATTATGAATTGTATTAATTATGTTTAAATTTTATTTAATTATATCTCGAAAATGTATAGCTTTGACCCACCAACTTCAATCGTTTCGAAAATTTATCCAAAATGTAAACATTGTCGACCAAACGAACCACGGAATCCGATAAATTAAAACTGAAGTCCCACTTACCCTGTTTTCGGTCCTTTTCGGAAAAATATCCATTTTCGTTCGTGTTCACAGCACTAACACAACATATTTTCCGTAATATGTATTAATAATAAACTAGAAATTCGCTAAAACGCTCCACTTTTACGCCGAAATGAAGCGACGATCTTGCCGCCATCAAACAGAAATTAAAACTGAACACAAAGGACCGAAACACGTGACCTTTATACAAGTAGCTCAGGTGACATTGACGTCATCGTACGTCACGATGAGATTGCAAAATTTATTTTTCATATTTTGGCCGGGAAAATGCACATTTTCGGGGATAATTTAACATTGTTTAAACAAATTGATTTGTTTTTAATAATTTCGGGCTTGTACGACAACGGGTTTCGGTTTAATTATCATACATTGATGCTTATCATATTTAAACATTATAAATGTTATTAATTATGTTTAAAATTTATTTATTTATGTCGTGAAAATGTATAGCTTTGATCAACCGATTTCAATCGTTTCGAAAATTTTCCCAAAATTTAAATATTGTCGAGTGAACGAATCACGGAATCCGATAAATTAAAACTGAACTCGAACTTACCCTGTTTTCGGTCCTTTTCGAAAAAATATCCATTTTCGTTCGTGTTCGCAGTACTAATACAACACATTTTCACCAATTTTTAAATATATAAATTAGAAATTCGTGAAAAGAGCCCTACTTTTAAGCCAAAACGGACTCTGATGTTGCTGTCACCAAACCGAAATCAAAACTAAACGCAGAGGACCGAAAAATGTGACCTTTTATCAGGTGGCTCACGTGACAGTTGCGTCATCGTACGTCACGATGAGATTGCAAAAAATATTTTTTGCGCTGCCATAGTTGTAATTGACATTTTACGTTGACACGTGGCGTGTCGAAATGGCAATGAAAAAGGATCTAGTGCTGCAAAATACAAACGAGGAATTTAAGCTTTGAAAAAATAAATTGATTATCACAAAGTATTTACTACTAATTGATAATCATGTATCTAAAGTTATTATAACAAAAAGTGGCTCGAAATTTTAAAAAAGCGCAATTTAAGTTGTAATCTTAAATAGGGGAATTTGTTGATCAAAATTTGGATTTGTAATAATTTGACAGTTGACACTATTCGGTGGTTTGGTTTATGTTGTTAACAACTATTATGTTATTACTGTTTGTTAGTACTTCTGGTTAATTAAAAAAACCGTTTAAACTTGACGTTATTCGCAACCTCACGCTGAATCATATTCACAAAATTCTCTCTGATCTGGAGCCGCAAATAAAAATGTGTCCACTGGTAAGTATTTCAGACTTCTTGGGCTTGTGTCATTCTGCCGCTTTAAAAACGCTGTTAATTTATAAAATTTCGAATGATTTATGTTATGTTTCATGCCAAGAGGACTTTTCAGAACTGAATATATTGTCCACAGTGTGGAGGCTTTCATAATTTCCGACTTAATTTGGAAATAAACCACGAGCGTCGTTTTAGAAAATTCGCGTATTTTATTTTCTTCACACCATTTGTTGAATTTTTGATATTCGGCTTCATATGGACCTGCAGATTTTGCAGGCAACAAATTTGCAGTTGCTTTATCTGCAATTTTCTGAATACGTGCACGATTTTCCATTTCAACTTTGAAATTCCAAATTTTGCCCGGACAAATTGACAGATTGGTATTTGACGTATTTGGTAATAAATTCAATACCAACATAATTTCGGTTCAGTAATATTTATTCTTTTAGTGATTGAAAATAGTATATTATTAGCCAAGGTTGCAGAGCCAAGCATTCTAGACCGAGCGCAAATTAGAACCCGAGACGCGCAGCGTCGAGGGCTCTGAAGCGCGAGGTCTAGAAGTGGCTTTGCAACCGTGGTTAATATACTATTTTTTTCACTAGTAGAAACCGTAAGACAACAAACTGAAAAAATAAACGTTCAATTTTTTGACGCAACATGATTTTGTTTTGATTTCTAATCAAACTTAATCTAAATCTTCAACACAAAGAAAACCATTTATACTTGTCGCTGAGTTAATCATTTTATCTTCTACCGTCTACCAACTACCGTGCGTATACTAAAGTAATGTTTGTAGCACACATTTGTTCATTTTTTAAGAAATAATCACATCAAACATTGCGTACATAACCTCAATTTTTCTTTTTGAACCGGTGGTCGCAAAAGTTGAATTTGCTACCTCTAAATGAGTCGACATTTGCATGCTTGATGGCTGCTAGTGAAAAAATGTTATTTTTTCAAAAAGGCAGCGCAAAAAATATTGTATGATACTCGCGTGAAAACTCCATTGCATTACTCACTTACATACAGCGCTCGACTGCGTCTCGCGCCGTATTCCCGTTCGTAATGCAATGGACCGTTTTCAACACTTGTAACATAAATAACTATTTCATATTCTCGCTCAGAAATTGTACATGTTCGGGGTTAATTTAACAATGTTTAAACAAACTAATTTGTTTTTGCTAACCTCGTGTTCTTAGGAAAATGGTTTTCGGTTTAATTATCATATATTAATAGTTATCATATTTAAACATTATGAATTATATTAATTATGTCATTTCTGCAACTCTTGAGTTATTTTCTAAAACAAATTGACTGATTCATACATTTTTTTGTCACTGTAAAAGCAAATCTAAAAAATATGAATGCAATGATAAATTTACAAAAATATACTGATGATATTTTGCACATTTTAGATAGGATTTATTCGGCAAAATCTTGAGATGACGTCATCAAGTTTTTGGGCTTGATAAACAGATATATTTTAATTAAAAACGTACCATGTCAAACAGTAACTTCAAAACGTCTGCAATAAATCTAAAAATTTAGTTTTGCAATTCTTGATTCAATCAATAAAATAAACTGACTCAGTGATTAATTTTGTTTTGAGACACCCCCTATAAGCAAAACTAAAAAATATGAATGGAATGATAAATCACAAGTATAGTCTCATCCTATTTTGGATATTTTAAAAAGGATTCATTTGGCAAAATTTTGGGCTGACGTCATCAATTTTTTGGAGGAAGTAAGTATTATTTTGAATAAAAATTTATTATGCTTATCAGATGTTTAAAACATCTGCAAGATTTCAAAGCATTCGGTTTGCAGATTCAAAATTAAGTTGTAGGTGAAACGAAGTTCACGGGGTCAGCTAGTAATAAATATAATTCATCGCGGCGGACGACAGTGGGTCGCTTGATCTATGCTTTCTCTGTGTACAACAATTAAACATAAATAATGATAACATTTTAAAGTGCAGTGGTGTTTGTAACTTTAAGTGCTATATGGAATGTTCGAAGTTGAAAAAATCCAAACGTAATAATTTAGATAACGAGATTTTTTCTGATTCTGTGATAATTGTAAGGTTGATGGATTGAACATAAATAGCTTGTTTCTTTCTCTGAAGGATGCTGTCATCATTTGCCAGAGTTTAATTTTGCAATAGAGGATGCTTATTGCTCCTGAAATTTCATCTCCATCAGTTGATAAAGTTCCTCCAATTAATTAGGGTTCTGATAATAATAAACAAAAAGAGCATGAAGAAGTCGTTGGTAATTCGAAAAATAGAAAGTAAGTCATCAAATCAGATAAATTCCTGATAAACAGATACCTCCTTTTGTGGAAGAAAAAAATTGGTCTAAAGAGTTTAGACAGTACTTCCCTCGCTGTCGGAAACTTGACGACTGCATGCATATTGTGTTTTTTTTCTCATTACATTTTTGTAGTGGGAATTTAAAAAAAAATTGCGATGACGTCATCAACATTTTTGCAAGGACACGTATATCAGTTGGGATAGATGTAGTGTAATACTAAGAATAAAATTATTATATTCTCAAATTTTCGGGAAAATGAATTGGGTCGTTTGAATATTGATTTGTAATAATCAATAAAATAACGAAACAATTTACTCACGTATACCTACGTATCAGAGGCAACTGAAAATCGTGTATGTATAAACATTCTTAATTTAAGATGATAGGCGTAACAGCATACGTGAGAGCCAAACAGAGAAACTGTAAACAAAACGACCATCGGTTTTATTGCTTCGACTTCCGCTTATTATATAAAACATTGGGTTTTATTTTAATTCTTCACGGTGAAATTCACAATTGGTTGATTATAAACATGTCTATTTCACATTCGCGGAACCAAGTGAACGCATAAAACAAATGCAGGTCTGTAATGTTAAAGTCGATGTAAATAAGCGTGCTACCCTTATGTTTCAACCGAGTTTTTCCTTTAACAAATTTTGTGTCTACCAAATTGGGTCGGTTGGGGTGTAATACTAATAATAAGTGTTGCCTTTAATTTAATCAATAAAATAAATTGACTTCATTAATTTTTTTGAACCACCTCTTAAGAAAATCTAAAAAATATGAATGGAATGATAAATCACAAGTACAAACTCATCATATTTTTTGCATTTTAGATAGGATTTATTCAGCAAAATTTAAGGGTGACGTCATCAATTTTTTTAGGAGGGATGAACAAATACATTTTGAACAAAAGTTTACCATGCTTATAATAACTTTAAAATATTCCCAAGATTTCAAAGCATTCGGTTTTGTAATTCCTGATTAAATCGATAAAATAAATTCACGCCTTCATTAATTTTTTTGAGTCACCCTGCATATGCAAATCCAAAAATATGAATGGAATGATAAATCACAAGTACAGACTCATCATATTTTGTACATTTTAGATACGATTTATTCGGCAAACTTTTGAGCTGACGTCATCAGTTTTTTGTAGAAGATAACCAAATATATTTTGACTAAAAATTTATTATGCTCTTTATAACCTTAAAACATCTGCAAGATTTCAAAGCATTCGGTTTTGTAGTTCCTGATTAAATCAATAAAATAAATTTACGCATTCATTAATTTTTTTGAGTCACCCTGTATATGCAAATCGAAAAAATTTGAATGGAATGATAAATCACAAGAAGAGACTCACCATATTTTGTACATTTTAGATAGGATTTTTTCAGCAAAATTTTGTGGTGACATCATAAATTTTTTAGGGGGGACGACCAAATACGTTTTGATCAAAAATTTACCATGCTTATGATAATTTTAAAATGTCTTCAAGATTTCGAAGCATTCGGTTTTGTAGTTCCTGAGTAAATCAGTAAAATAAATTTACGCTTTCATTTATTTTCTTGAATCACCCTGTATATGCAAATCCAAAAAATATGAATGGAGTGATAGATCACAAGTACAGACTGATCATATTTTGTACATTTTAGATATGATTTATTCGGCAAATTTTCGAGCTGACGTCATCAAGTTTTTGGAGGGGATAAGCAAATATATTTTGACTAAACATTTATTATGCCCTTTATAACCTTAAAACATCTGCAAGATGTCAGAGCATTCCGTTTTGTAGTTCCTGATTAAATCAATAAAATATATTTACGCATTCATTAATTTTTTTGAGTCACTCTGTATATGCAAATCCAAAAAATATGAATGGAGTGATAAATGACAAGTACAGGCTCATCATATTTTGTACATTTTAGATATGATTTATTCGGCAAACTTTCGAGCTGACGTCATCAAGTTTTTGGAGGGGATAAGCAAATATATTTTGACTAAACATTTATTATGCTCTTTATGACCTTAAAACATCTGCAAGATTTCAGAGCATTCGGTTTTGTAGTTCCTGATTAAATCAATAAAATATATTTACGCATTCATTAATTTTTTTGAGTCACCCTGTATATGCAAATCCAAAAAATATGAATGGAGTGATAGATCACAAGTACAGGCTCATCATATTTTGTACATTTTAGATATGATTTATTCCACAAACTTTTGAGCTGACGTCATCAAGTTTTTGGAGGGGATAAGCAAATATTTTTTGACTAAAGATTTATGATGCTCTTTATAGCCTTAAAACATCTGCAACATTTCAAAGCATTCTGGTTAGCAGATTAAAAATTAAATTTCAAAATGTTGTTTTATAATTTTGATTTTTTTTCCAAAAATCTGGACGTTTCGGGTGAAAAGTCGATTCAGAGTTGTAAACTACATGTGTAGGACTATGTTATTTTATACAATTGAAAACCCATTTACTATGTACAATTTTGAAGTGACGTCATCGCATTAGTGGTGGGGATGATTAGACAAATTTTGGTTAGCGTTTTACCATCTACATGATATTCTTAATATAAGTACAAAATTTCACAACAATCGGTCGAGTACTTTCGAAGATTATCTGTCTAATAAAAATCCGGGACAACAGACGGACAGACGGACAGACGGACGGACAGACAGACGGAAATGGGAGACCTATTTCTTCGTCTTCTAGGGGTCATGAAAGATCGAGAAAACGTAAAAGTAGAGAGTCGGCCGACGGACTCGATTACAATACTTCCTTTGCTTACGCTCGGGAAGTAAAAAGGTTGATGAAGAAAGTTTTGTTTGTGTTAAGATAGTAGAAAAATGTCATATTCGCAAAAAAATTGTATTGTTCAAAATGCTGCAATCGACATCAGAAATAAAAGTATAATATATCTGTCTGGTCAGCTCTTTACACCGAGCCCTTAGAGATTTAAAAAATAAATAGTCTTCGTGTCTGTCAGTTAGCTTATAATTCATATCAGCTGCTCTTTTTCTTCTACAAAATACTTTGAGTATACTACTGAACCATCTAGGGTAATTAGGTCTTTTATTATTAATAACTTTACCTGGAATATACTTTTGGAAACCTCAAAAGATTATATCATAAAATATTGCTACTTTTCATCTAAATTACGACCAACTAAGTAGGATTCCCAACAGACTGGTGCGTAATATCTATTCAAAAGATCATAGTTACCTGTAGAAGAATCAAAAATGTTCATTTCGGATGATAAAAGTGGAACAGATTTGGAGGATACACACTATGAGTATGGAGGGTGATGAAAGTTCTGAGGAAATATAGGATTCACGGCAAGAAATACTTCAAGATTACTAATGTTAGTAAAGATAACATCAAGAAATACACCTCTGCTGTTCGGGATGTTATCAGCTTGCTTAAGGTTCATAAATGCACAAGTAAAATTAATAACATAATGGAATTCTTGCAAATGAGAATGTAAATTTATGATAACTTCATGTTTGTTCCACTCAAACAAAGGCAAGTAAAATCACCAGCTATTATGTAAGACGAATTTGGAAATTGATCAGAGACTGATTCCAACTCACTACAAAAATCTTCATACATTCATACCTGAGACTTGGGTGGGATGTACACTCCACCAACAATCAAATCCACTTCGTTAACTTCTAATGGATAAAAATACTCTCGACAGAGTACCCAACTAAAATAGCAGGTGCATAAAAATCCTTTCTAACTTGAATTAGAACACCAGCCGCACTGGTAGCGCTACGATCAACACGAAATACATTGAAATTACTTAAATTTAACTCTTCATTAGAAATTTCACCACAGAGCCACGATTCAGAAATAATTAAAATATCATAAACACTGGAATTCACATCAATAAAAACATCCTTAATTTTAGACCTAAGACCGCAAATTAGCTACTTTTTTGACACTTGATTTCTGGTGCTTTTTAATCAATAAATAGCTGGTTGTTTGTATATTTAAAATATACGTTTAACAGTTTTACTCTTCGAGAGTCTTTCTTTAAGATCATTTCTCACTGCATTATTAAAATTCCGTTGTAGTTTAGTTAAATCTGGCTGAAAGTGGAGTTTACGGTTAGGATAATTTTTATTAGAACGAAGGAAGTTTTTGTCTATTCTTCACTTTCGCAAACAGTTTTCAAATGACGATTGATATTAGGTTTACGAGAATCAATCCGGATGATATTCTTGGGTTGTGTAAATGATTCTGAAGAAGGCAGTAGTGACTTGACGATATTAAGATCATCTTCTATTTTTTGAGCAATAGAAGAAGCATTGGATTCTGGTACATTAAAAAGTAAAATAACATGATTTAAATCACACGTACAGGCAGCACTTTGGCTAGATTTTTTAAATTCCGACCGCTCTTCTTGAATGAGGCGATAATTATTCTCCACGATTGTCAAACTATCCATAATACTCTTAAAGTGATCATTTATAGATTGTTTGAGTTCTCCTTACATTACATTTAATTGCTTCTTAATAATCTCCTCAATTTTTCGACCACCATATTTTAAACAGTTTTAGGGGTCTATTTTGTAATTTATCTCTCCAGAACGATCTCGTTCCCAAACGATAATCGTTAGAAGCAATCGTAAAATCAGGTTAGCGAGATTGTACAAATTTCCAATTTTATAAACACTATCGTAATCGTAAAGCTTTGAAATCGTTAGCGGAACGATGAATCTAATGTTTTTAGAATCGGTAGTATTTAAATTTGTGTAGCGTCTAGATTACGTTGTTCTCTGTTGTGACATGTGACATTTGTTTTGCTACTGATTGAAGTTTGGACAAATTTGTGAACTTATAACATGTAAGTAAACAATAATTATAAAAGAAAAACATCAAAATAATCACACTAACACGAAATTCAGTTTACAATACGTTCACGGGAGCAATGGAAAAACGTAAAAGGGCCCAGCGTATTACCCAAGAGTAACATGAGTTGTATGTGGAGGAGTTAGAAGGTAATGTAGATTTTAGGGCCCAAAAGTTCGTAGCGGACAAGCCAGATCTTTTAGAAAAGATATGGGAAGGGTTGATAGCAAAACTAAATTCTGTGGGAGGACCACAAAAAAGTTTTCAGCAGTTCAGAGAGGTATGTGTAATTAATGAATCTCCCGAACACTCTTTTTAAAAATGTGTACTTTACTATAATTTATCGTACAACTATTAGCAATTATTCTGCTTACATCAACACTTTGGTTATGACAAAGTGAACATCTTGTTTAGTCATGACCAATCAATTATGAGAACTGAGATGTTTAATCTTTATAAATACTGTTACACAATAAACCATAACCTCTGTGTTTTTTAGTACACCAAGAATATAACATAGGGCACTCTAATTACAATGTACTGCCTGGTAAGTAAACGTCACTGTGTGTTCCAGAGATTTGTAGATTGGAAATTCAATGTTTGAAAGAAGGCCAGAAATTTAAGACTACGAGTATGTGAAAGAGGAACTGTTTAATAATTTCATTATGTTGTAAAAAAAATAATAAATACATTATTGAAAATGCTGTATTATTAAATTATTTCTTGTGATATGCCATTCATGTAGTAAATTGTGTTCTTCATATTCAAGTTCTTCATTATTATCGTTCTCCTTGTCATAGACAATGTTGATCTCGTCATTTTCGATATTTCTTATGCGTAAGATTGTGTGAAACAGCACATGAGTATGTAATTTTTCCTGCAACTTCTGGTGAATAATACAGAACTCTGCGGCAGTATTTCTGGAAATGTATCTCTCGCCGCTTCCCATTATAGTTGGTAGGTCTTCCTAAAGGTTTCTTCTCGAACGATCAAGGGGTCGTTTACATCTCTCAAGACCCGAGACAAATTTCTCATTCTGTCTCTGCAGTAAAAAAAATATACCTATAATAAGTCATCAACCTAATCCAAACATACATTAATTACTTACATTTACCTTCTCTACCCATATTTGCACCAAAACGTTCCTCTTCATTGTATAAATACTTTTCTAACGTGTTCTGACACTTCTAACGGTGAGCTGAAACCTATCGTTCCGGAACGATGACATTCTAACGATACGATCGCTATGTAACGAGACGATAGATGTTACAAAATCGCTATCAGTCCCAAAATCGTTATGGGAACGATTATCGTAAGTTAACGATGGTCTAGCGAGATCGTTAAGAGTTACAAAATAGACCTCTTAATTCTGTTTTAGACTTACGGTTTTGTAATTATAGAATAACGGGTTTGAAGAACTGTGTACATCTCAAAAATTGTTGGTACATTAGCGGGTAAATGTTCAAACATTACATCACATTGATTATTCAAGTAATTACTTGAGTAATCAATGTGATCTTTCACAAAAAATATAGATTTTTGTAAACGAAGGAGATTAGGTGATTCATTTGAAAATGACAATATCCTAAATTTTTCGCCTGCAACTGCGCTGAAGTTTTGGGACAGAAAACGTTGTCTGTCTGCATTAAGCGAGTGGTATTAATTAGTAGCATTACTTAATGGCGCGCTGTCTTCTGGATGCTCGTCTAAAGAGCTGCTAGCAGGGCGTTTATTTTGTTACTTAGGTACTTCAGTGGAGCCGGAGACAAACTGACGTTACTGGCAAATGTCTCATCTCTCATGGAAGGAGCATTAGTTTGGAGTACTAACTTCTGAAGGGACGAGCCTTCCTTGCTAATGGTTAAAGGTTGGTTGAGCTAGAGCAGGAGTTTCAGGTTCATTTGGTTCTACAATTTGCTAAACAGTTGTATCATCTTAACCGACTTGCAGAAATGTGTTACTGTTCGTTCTTACGTTAAGGCACTTGACAACGATGAGACCTGATTTTTTGCAAATGTTGTAACTTCGAATGAAATTGTTAATATTTTATGTAAAACATTGTTTTCTTCTAGTGTAGGTGCCACAAATATCTGCCTTCGAAAGCTGTTAATATGTCCATGTTCGTCACCAGCAATACAGACTTTGAGTGTGGTGATAGAATATACAATATACAATTCATTGATTAAATACATATAGATAGACCCATGCTATTGTTTGGAGCGAACAGGCCAACGGCCGGCGAACAAGAGATGGCGCACCAACAGTCGGCCGTCAAACGCCGGCGAAAAGCTTGGACACCAATCGTGCGCGTAGATAACCCAAATCACAGCAACAATACATTTAATAAAGCTACCACTCGACAGAGGGCAACGAAAACAATGTGTAAAAATCTCATAGTAAGCATTTATATAATTTGCAACGTTGCCAGATGAGCCTAGCACAACTTTGCCGTTATTTCTATTCGATTCGATTTTATTTCGTTTAAAAGTTTCTGGTGAATAAATGGAATTATTATAATGAATAAACAATACAAACAAATTATTACTTGTTATTTTAAATACTTGTTAGTGTTGATGAAAACATAAATGGTAATTAAAGTTATTCTAAATACGGTCCGGTCCGGTAGCTCAAATTTTACAGTACGAGTGGTATGTTTCAGGACGAGTAGGTAGCCGAGTCTTTAATTTCGAAACGAGTACTGCGAAAAGAGTTACCGGACGTATGTTGTTATGTATTTTATTTCATACTGTCAACATACTTTTTTATTCGATAAAATTATTATTATTCTGAGAAAAAATCCAAATCGAGTCACTTTTTCTGACATCGTTAGCAACCGCTCTTTGGTAAATGTTTTAATTTGTTTCTTCGTGCAAATCAGCATCATATGTTTAAACACATAGTACTTATAACACTTTACAGGACTTATTGTTTTGTATAATCCGACTCGATGGACGAATGTTTTGTGCAATCCGTCTCGAAGGACCAATGTTTGTACAACTCGGCTCGTCCTACCGGTATTTTTTGTAATCTGGTTGATACGACAATGTGATACCGAATTGTATTTTGATATTGCTCCAAGGATCTTTGTTTTCTTGCGTGCGAGATAATAGACAGCGTTCGGTTTCGATGTTTAATACAGGACGGTTACAGAAGTACTAAATTTACATTTGTATTTACAATAACAGGTAAAGCAAAAGAGACCCAAAAGGGTCAGTGGCCGCTTCCGGAAATGGAAGACTTGTCCTTTTTGGCTCAATTTTATCGGACTTGTCCGTTTTTTTGATTTTACCGGAATAGTTCGATCCAGTAAAACGTCAAACTTGACATAGTATGAAGTAAAATAAATAAATTTTCTGATGTAAATACAATTAAGTATATCGATAATTCGCTACTGAAAATTTATTGAAATATAATTTGTGTTAAAAAAAGATTTTTGTGGTTTTATGGTTTATTAACATAATTAACTTATTTGAAATTAAATATTTTTAATACATAGCACAAGTTCTTGATATTCTTTATTTTTATTCCAAGTAATAATTGTGTTTCCTTTAGTTTTAATCAAGAAAATTTTTCGGTTATTATCTAACATACTTTTGTACATTAAGAAACTCCATTCCACGTCACAGGACGTTACAGGACAATATTTAAATAAATAAAGAAGTCGTTTTATGTGTTTTAAAATTCACTCTGATTTCCGGACTTTAGACTTTTTGGTGTTTCACTTCGGCACAAGAACTAGTCGTATGTCAAAGAAAACAAACAGTGGAATATAGCGTATTGTACCTATATTTCATAGTAAAAATGTCTAAATTTTTTTATGAAGAGACAGACTGTTCTAGGAAACTTTACTAAATCTTTTCATTTACGAGCTATTGAAAGACCGCCGGTTTCACTGATACTTCTTACTTGGCTCCTACGAATGAAGCGAAAAATGCACAGATTGAAAATATAGTAAATGGGGTAGTATGTATGCGTGATATGTCGTTAGACATTAAGTATTTTGCAAATAAAATTTATTTCATTGAAAACAGAAAGAATAAAAAACATATCTGTACAAGTTTGGAATCGATATGGCCAGTTGTTTAGAATATGCAAACATGCTTTTGTTCGTATTTACAATTATTACGAAACAGGTTATCAAATAATCTATTTTCACATGGCGAGACTTTCAAGCGGCCGAAGAGTTAAAAACCATAAATTTTCATTAAAGAAACAAACTCTTCCAAGAAAATTTACCAAATCTTTTAATTTACGCACTATTGGACGAGCACTCCTTAAAACGGTCAGTATACCTAATCGCATTATTCCATTGATACCTACCTACCGAAAACGTTGCCAGATGAGCCTAACACAAATTTGCGGATATTTCTCGTCAACCAGATATTATTTCATTTAGAAGTTTCTGGTAAATAAATGGGATTATTGTAATGAACACATAAAACAAATAAATTGTGATTATTATTTGTTGTTTTAACCCATTAGACGCTTATAGGCTTATAAGCATACTTTTCTTGAAAAATCGGTAATAAATTCAGTGAAACATCTTTGTGCCTATTGGTAAACTGGGATTTTGAATAGAGGTCGCAGGAAAATTTTGTATGGTGTTATGGTTTATTTACATAATTTTCTTATTTACAATAAATGTTTTTAATATATAATACAAGTTCTTGATATTATTTATTTTAATTACATTTAATAAACCATAAAACCACAAAAATCTTTTTTTAACACAAATTATATTTCAATAAATTTTCAGTAGCGAATTATTGATATACTTAATTGTATTTACATCATAAAATTTATTTATTTTACTTCATACTATGTCAAGTTTGACGTTTTACTGGATCGAACTATTCCGATAAAATCAAAAAAACGGACAAGTCCGATAAAATTGAGCCAAAAAGGACAAGTCTTCCATTTCCGGAAGCGGCCACTGACCCTTTTGGGTCTCTTTTGCTTTACCTGTTATTGTAAATACAAATGTAAATTTAGTACTTCTGTAACCGTCCTGTATTAAACATCGAAACCGAACGCTGTCTATTATCTCGCACGCAAGAAAACAAAGATCCTTGGAGCAATATCAAAGTACAATTCGGTATCACATTGTCGTATCAACCAGATTACAAAAAATACCGGTAGGACGAGCCGAGTTGCACAAACATTGGTCCTTCGAGACGGATTGCACAAAACATTCGTCCATCGAGTCGGATTATACAAAACAATAAGTCCTGTAAAGTGTTATAAGTACTATGTGTTTAAACATATGATGCTGATTTGCACGAATAAACAAATTAAAACATTTACCAAAGAGCGGTTGCTAACGATGTCAGAAAAAGTGACTCGATTTGGATTTTTTCTCAAAATAATAATAATTTTATCGAATAAAAAAGTATGTTGACAGTATGAAATAAAATACATAACAACATACGTCCGGTAACTCTTTTCGCAGTACTCGTTTCGAAATTAAAGACTCGGCTACCTACTCGTCCTGAAACATATCACTCGTACTGTAAAATTTGAGCTACCGGACCGGACCGTATTTAGAATAACTTTAATTACCATTTATGTTTTAATCAACACTAACAAGTATTTAAAATAACAAGTAATAATTTGTTTGTATTGTTTATTCATTAAAATAATTCCATTTATTCACCAGAAACTTTTAAACGAAATAAAATCTAATCGACTAGAAATAACGGCAAAGTTGTGCTAGGCTCATCTGGCAACGTTGCAAATTATATAAATGCTTACTATGAGATTTTTACACATTGTTTTCGTCGCCCTCTGTCGAGTGGTAGCTTTATTAAATGTATTGTTGCTGTGATTTGGGTTATCTACGCGCGCGATTGGTGTCCAAGCTTTTCGCCGGCGTTTGACGGCCGACTGTTGGTGCGCCATCTCTTGTTCGCCGGCCGTTGGCCTGTTCGCTCCAAACAATAGCATGGGTCTATCTATATGTATTTAATCAATGTACAATTTAAAACCAGTGTGCAGGAGTGCATCTTCTAATATATAGTGCGGTATTGAACTATATACTTACATTTTTGATATCATTATGCTATCTGATGATGTTATGAGTTTATGAAGTTTCGTCTGTCTATCGGCTATACATATTACTGAGTGTTTGTTAACTCTATCGTTTGCAAGTTATTTACTGCACAAGTATATGCATCTATATTTGTTGAAGATTTTAGATGCTAAAATGATATTTCTAGGACCGGTAACGTTTACTATACTGACGACATAAGATAAATCAATGAAGTAGCTCATCGATCGCATCAAGCGCAATTGCTGGGTCTCTTTCGGAAAATTTTTGCGTAGTAAGATGTATGCATTATATAAGCGTGGGCGACTTGGTTCCATTGTGGATTTTATGGTCAATCGCTTAATTAGGCGCCTAGTGCACTGTCTTGGTTGTTGTTTTTATTCGGTATAAATTCACTGATGTCTTATCGATAAAACGAATAGTTCCAAAAAAGGAAGCAAATTTTGGTGAATTGTGCGACATCTCACTACCAAAGTTTGATAGTGTGTGGAAACGGGAATCTTGATGGACTCCTGTTTCGTGTAGCTGCAATTTTGCTTTAAACCGATTTAGAAAATTTTGAAAAACGATACAAGCATAATTGTACACGTTGAACATCTCTTTACCCATCGGTGTGTTGAAAAGAACTCGATCTATGTTTACACTGCTAAACAGGATGAAAATTTTTCTCGGAACTTGCATTTAAATTACAATATTTTTAATCATTTTAATGTAATGAAATATGTGTAGGTATGAATATGGGACATTCCACATTTAATAACCATGCATTAAAAATAACTTATTCTGAAAAGGAGGAGTAGCTTAACTAACGTGATATTATTTTCTGCTTTTTGTGAGAGTGTGTCCTTATTTGTTAAGAAATACAAATAAATAATAATTTCAACTTACATTATTTTGGTACCTACTAATTTATTACCAAATATCAAATGTCATATCTATCCATATTTCGAATTAAATTTCAAACACTTAATTATAATTTTTTCAGAAGATTAAAAATGCCCAAGTAATCAATTCGATGATGAATATTCCAGAGCACATCCAGAAGTGCGCGGAAGAGGCAGTTGCTAATTTACTGCCGACAAAATACGGAATCGATACGATGAAGAATACAAAAACTTCATGAAATGGTGTGAGCCAAGCAATATTATGGACTTCATAGTAACAGTCCTTCTGGCTTACTTTAAAATTAAATCAGAAGCAATGAAAGTGGTCTTTCACTTTTTGGACTATGCTTTGCTTTGCATGACAAAACCGACTGTGTATAAGAGAGAATATAAGTGTCGACAAAATTTACTCGATCTCAAAAAATCCAAAATAAATATTCTGTGAATCTCATATGGAAGAGTTTTTAGACATGGTTCCAGACGAAAAGTTTTGAAAGCCACAATAATAAATTGTCATTCAGTATTTGCAATTAAGTATTTAAAAAAAACTTTTCAAAGAACACTAAAAAAAGCTAATTACAACAAAATTAAATCTAGATATTCCACCAGTTTTAATCAGCGTCAGGTGTTTATGGTATACTTGTATAATCCATTCCAGCAGAGACACGTTGGACAAACATGTGTTCGCATATGAATCCACGGTTTTACAGAACGCACAAATCGAACTGATTCCGTATCATATGATAAATTGCCTAAATTTGCAGTGTTTTATTCATTTGCTGCCACGTACCCGTAAATCTGTTCTGATTTTATTGAGATAATAATTGATGAGCTTTATGTTATATATTTAGATAACTATATTTAATTAAAATAAACCCAAATAAATAGAATGTTTACACATTACTTATCGCAAGATATATGACCGAAATGTTTGTGTATATTACGTGATTCCTATAAAATAATTTGTTATACATAATGCATCAAACGTTCTACACTAAAGGACAGGTTTTTTATTATTCAATCAGAGCTGAGGGCTTGATAAAATGTGTTGAAACTCGCGAGATGTAATATTAACAAGTTAAAATCCCTTTGCAGAAACATACACGAAATATATTTCTTGCGATATGTCCACAGTATCAAATATGGATTAGCTGCGGCTCTGTCTTTTAAAATGGATTTCTTGACGTTTCTAACAAAAAAATACAATAAAATGCTAGCATTATAAACAGAGGATTTTTATGTACCTACGCACTGAATCCATAAACCTTTTAATGCCAAATGTCTTTAAAGCCAAACCATGTAAAAGTTACTGTACTGTACTGTAATTTACCTTTGCCAATAGTTTCATTGCAGAACTTGGTATTTAATATTGTTCTCCGTATATGATTAAATAGGTACATCTTTTTGTATAGCTAAACTTAGGGAAATTTGGATAGTTGTGTGTGCACTGGTATACTTTCGCTTCACTGTTATATCTATATCTAAATAGCAATTATGCTACCCGCGATTAACTTTGGGTTCAATCATTCCTGCAAGAAGTTACATTTATTTGTCTATGGAAGCTTATTTCCTATCTTTAGTGTATTTATTGGGGATGGTACATACGTAAAATCTAAATACTTGTTAACAAAAAAACAATTGAAATTAGAAAGCCGGTTTGTAGTATAGAAAATTTAAAAAATACTGTTGGGTATGTGCCAGCTGGGAATTTTATTAGGAAAAAGTTCGTATTTAATAAAGAGGAAGAAGAAGAAGAACACTAAGAAATAAACTGTTTTACAGTTTCACTAGCAGCGAATTTGCAAAGTCACGCTGCTATTTTCTCAAGCAAGATACAAATTTAATTTTCAGAAAATCGGAGAATACTGGCATTCATAGTGTTCGGGTTTCGGTTTTACCTACCAACCGCAACCCTTGTCAACAAGCGTCCCCAACTTTCTCTTCTACCTGCAATGTATCGCTTCCGATTTTAACAACTTTGTACATAGACTCCGAACCGTCAACAACAAGTAAATACAGTGTTACACAGCACATGTTTGTGTTTCATTTCATATCAATCTTTTTCGGTACGTATGTATGAATAACAATCATACATCCAACATTGGTCCTTCGAGCCGGATCTCTCCACATGTGTGATCCAGTGCTGTGAATTCAACAATAAAACGCGGTGGTGCCATTTTTCGACGACTGTATCGGGAGACGTGATCTACCGGCCATCGGAGTTCCCTACCGGACAGGAGAGCAGCGAATCCAGCCCATCCAGTCGTTTCATCCAAGGTTCCAAGTGATCTTATCACGTTTTTGGTAATTTTCGACGCCTGTATCGGGAGACGTGACCTACCGGCCATCGGAGTTCCCTACCGAGCAGGAGAGCAGCGAATTCAGCCCATCCAGTCAACTCACCCAGGCTCCAGGTGATCTTATTACGGTTTTGTCAATTTTCGACGCCTGCATCGGGAGACGGGATCCAGCCATTGGAAATTCCCAACCGGACAGGAGAGCAGCGAATCAGTCTAGCCGTCCCAGGTGCCAGAGGGCCTTATTGCGGTGAGTGGGTTCCAACTATTCCTTTTCTTTATCTATTTCCGGTCAAGCACGCATTCGACCGTAATTGCACGTCATTTTATTTGAATTTCATTGGCAAGTACCATTTACCTTGCCCGAACTGTACCAGTTTTACGTATTTCAACTAAGCGGTTTTTCAAATGGTTATGACGCGTTCGCAAACTTTCGATACTCCACACATGGCAGGCGCGAAAGGTGACGACAATGCCGAAACATTTTCGGACTCAAATCCTACACCAGAGGATGCAGGAAATTTACAAATTTTATTCTTAAAAAGAAATCGCATTCACGACGAAATATCGCGTTTCAAGTTGTGGTTTGAAACAAACAATCTAAGTACATCCGCTTCTCGACTAAGAGTAAGATTGCGCGATTTTGTACGTATTAAGGCTCAGTTTGACAAAATCCATTCTCAGATTGAAGCTCTTGATGACGCCACCCCCGATTTAGAACAAGCTACCACAAGACTTTATTTTGAAAACGCGTATTACGATTTATGTGCAGATGTCGAAGATGCTATTGAACAAAAACGCGTTAACACATCTTCACCTGCACCGCAAGGTAACGCACCTACGAGCACACCGTCACCATCGGTGCAGTTGCTCCCGAATGTTATTAAACCGTTTAGCGGAATTTATACTGAATGGCTACCTTTTTATAATACATTTAAAACACAAAAGGTGTCTACATTTACAGCGGCAGTAAATCGCAATAGTACACAATCCACTTGTTATTTTTGTAAAAAATCTCATTTAATTTACAACTGTGTTACCTTTTCAAAACTCAGTGTTTCGGAAAGAAGGTCTCAGGTAGATAGGTTGAAATTATGTCAAAATTGTCTCAAACCATCGCATACGTCCGATAGCTGTAAATCTATGTCATGTAAATTATGCCAATTGAAACATAATACACTTTTACATAGTGACCAACCCTCCCATTCAAACGAAAACCAGCCTAGTACCAGTGGAGTTTATTGCTCATCCGCCCTTTTTCCACAAGCCGTTTTGTCTACAGCAATAATTCTAATAAAGGATTGTAAAAACAAATTTCAAAAATTCCGGGCTTTGTTAGACGTGGGTTCAGAATCGCATTTTATTACTGAAGCCGCCACTAACAAATTGGGTTTAAGTACAGAAAATGCAAATGTGGTCGTAGCAGGTATTCAATGTTCAAATACGACCGCTAGACAAAAGGTTCAGGTACAGATCGAGTCGTTGCATTACTCATTTACAACAGCTTTAAATTGTTTGGTAATCCCAAAAATTTTGAAGAACATACCTGTCCGTACCTTTTCTAAAGATGAGCTGGACATACCTGAAGCGGTAAAACTTGCCGATCCTAATTTCAATTTGTCACAGCCAATCGATCTGTTAATCGGAGCTGGATTATTTTGGAAACTGTTATGTGTAGGTCAAATTCAAACGATAGGACATGGCTTAATATTACAAAAAACTTTATTAGGTTGGATTGTAGGAAGGCCATTGCATGGATGCCCCACCAGTAACACTCGTCAAAATCTACATTGCGCGGTCAATAATGTCAATTTAGAAAACCAGGTTGAAAAGTTCTGGAAACTTGAAAGTTATTCAAACGATGATAAGCCGCTCACAGCTCTTGAAATACAACATGAGAACTATTTTATTAACAATGCCACTCAATTATCCAACGGACGATTTCAAGTCAGATTAACATTTAACGAATTTTTACCAAACTTGGGGAATCCGACAGAAATCGCGCTCAAACGGTTCAACACATTGGAACGAAAGTTCGCAAAAAATGTCATGTTAAAAATAAATTATCACGATTTTATGAAAGAATACATTAATTTGGGTCATATGCGTTTACTAGGTTCATTGACAGAGCAAAAAATCGAAAGTGAACACCGCCATTTTTTGCATCACCATGCGGTTTCCAAAAATGACGGGGTCACTGAAAAGATTTGCGTAGTGTTTGGCGGGTCAGTCAAACCATTAGTCGGAAAAAGCATAAATGCTTGTCTGAGTACAGGGCCAAAAATACAAAACGACATTTCCGATTCAGTAATTCGATCTAGGACGCATGAGGTCGCTTCGAATACAAATTTGCTGAATGATTTGACAACTAACCACATCAATTTTCATTTCATTCCGTCTTCCGCACCACATATGGGGACTATCGGGGAAGCAATGGTCAAATCTGCGAAAAGTCAGTTGAAGCGCGTTACTGGTATATTTTTATTTAATTTGCAAGAAATGCAGACGTTGCAAATACAAGTCGAAACGTGTTTGAACTCGTACCCGTTAACCGCCATGTCCAAAGATCCAAATGACCTGACTCCTTTAATTCCCGGTCACTTCCTCGTTGGAACCCCTCTAACTGTTATTCCAGAGGATAACGTCACCACGGTCTCAACGAACCGGCTCTCCAGGTGGCAACAATTCAGCCGCACTCAGCAGCAATTTTGGAAACGGTGGACAGCAGAACATATGGGTCAACTTCATCATCGCCCAAAATGGACCAAGGCCAGCCGCAACAGCATAAGGTGGACGATTTGGTGGTCGTTAAGGAAGACCACACACCCCCGCTTATATGGACCACTGGGACGCGTTATTACTGTTCATCCCGGTCTATATGGCCCCATTCGCGTAGTGACAGTGAGAACCGCGCATGATGTGATTAACCTGCAAGTGACTAAGCTGTGTGTGCTTCCGACATAAACAAATGTGCAGTGTCTAAATTTACCCCTTTTTTCTATGTGTTCTGTACTCTATTTCATTGTCAATGTATGCACCTGTCATGTAGACACATATTATGTATTTCATATTTGTAATTGTTATACTTTGTCATGTTGAAAGTTAGTTCTTTCAAGGCGCCGGACCATGTTCGGGTTTCGGTTTTACCTACCAACCGCAACCCTTGTCAACAAGCGTCCCCAACTTTCTCTTCTACCTGCAATGTATCGCTTCCGATTTTAACAACTTTGTACATAGACTCCGAACCGTCAACAACAAGTAAATACAGTGTTACACAGCACATGTTTGTGTTTCATTTCATATCAATCTTTTTCGGTACGTATGTATGAATAACAATCATACATCCAACACATAGAATTACAGCAGAATCAACTGTGTTTTAAAGATTGGAATGAAATGTATGGTAATCACATACTCACACATGAACAAGTGTTAATACTTGAAAACCACCGTCACAAAAATGTTAACTCTTAAAGATATGAAATTAGTTAAGATTCGTTGCGACGGTCGACGCGCTATTCTCACCTTCGCGCCAGCGGCGTTGATGCCTATGCTAACTATATTGTGACTTGATGATCTAGAAGTGGCTCAAGTGATTATCATCAAAGATAGCTAAGGACGATCCCAACTAAACCAGGTATCAAACAAAAAAAAAGTGCATTGAAATCGACACCTCCCTTTGGAAGCCAGAGTCGTCAGAGGGTTACTTGAAGTCTACATATATAGTTATTGCTATTCTTCTACCTTCCAAGACTTAGCGAACCGAGTTTTCAAACAAAAAAAAAATGAATTCAAATCAGTTCATCCGTTTGGGAGATACTGTGCAACAGACGGATATATAGAGATCAGCTGATGATGTTCAAATGGTTGAAGATCATCAAACCTAGCTAGGCACCATATTACTTAAAACAGATTTCAACGAAAAAAAACCGCATTAAAATCGGTTTATCCGGTTGAGAGTTACAGTGCCACAGACAATTATACAGATAAACAAATGCTGTAAGGTTAAAAATGGTAGAAGTAATTCTGATTGTCATCAAACCTAGCTAAGAACAATCTTAATTAAACCAGATAAAATTGTTAACATGGTGAACGATTTTATCATAGTTTAACAACCATGGACAAGCGATGTGAGAACCACTTTAATGAAGACATCCCAACCAACAATTTGATGACGACCCTCAATTTTTTTTAGTAAACACCGTTTAAATTTTATAAAATAACATGCTCCTGCAATTGTGGTTTATGAATCCGCCTTGAGTTTTTACCCTAAGTATCCAAATTTTGGTAAAAAAAAAAACAAATTATATAATACCTCAATACGACAGAGGCCAGCGTTCCTGACTTGTGATCCGAACGTCGCTTGTTCAAAGCACCCATGGGATTTTTTTCTAAAAAGATGACTCTTATTATCTATATTTTTTAATTTATAGAGATTATTACAAAAAAATCAATTTTAAAATTCTCAAAGAAGCGGAATTTGTTGGACTGTACTTCAGGGGTGAGGAAATTTCGGTCTAAATAGCCTTATACATTTTTTTACTTCCTAAACTTAAGGAAGGTTTGGAATAGGAAGCATCTGGCGAATTGCGACGTTCATGCTTTGTCGACGTTTCATATATCTAAAGTATGAAACAATAGGTTTCACATTTCCGGATGTCCGTCGTCTGTGTGAAGTTTTACTAGATAATCTCTGAAACTACTCCGCAGATTATTATCAAATATTATATTGTTACGTTGAACGGGTATTTAAAATCGGCGTGGGTAAAATTCAACAATGTATTTCTCAGTAACTCAAATTTACACGACTGATTACACAGCGATTATGTACAAAATAATTCCGGCGCAACTTGCCTGGCTTCTTTCAATATTCGCTGGACTTCATTCGTTAACTGCCAAATCGTTCCTGACGGTGGTCTCTATTTAAATCCATACATTTCTCTGGAAATCGAGACTTCCGGTAACCGCCTCCAGACTTGTCTTTATGCGAACGCCGCCCGCTGCGTCACCGGTGATGAGTCACCTATCATCGCCGCACATACTAGAAAATCCATAGGCGTCGTACCTGGGCGGCATATGGGTTTATTTCGTAACAATATGTATTTTAGGGATATCATGAGTCACTTTCTTAGTTTTGGGTTCCTCTGGAAATTTTACATTTGCTCGGTTATGGGGCTATCTTTTCGAAATTCGTCATACGAACCTAATATTGTATGGATGTAAATTTGTAATTTATTATGTGCGTTAATATTTTTTAGATTTTGCTTGTACAAGGTGTCTCAGAAAAAATAATTAATGGACCAGTTTATTTTACTGATTTTATGATTTTGCTATTATTGTTTTAGTATCACATGGTACTCCAAATTGATATATTTCATATTCACTTGAATCATACGCACATCATGCTTCTTTACCTGTAGATTAACAGTCCGCACCTGTCTTTGTTTTAAGTTTTTTTTTTGTTTCAATGAGTCTTGTTATAAACTACAGATTTATGGTGACGCAAGACGAAAAAAACTGAAGCATCATATGATTTTAAAATCATGCTTTTTTGGAGATATGTTTATAGTCTTTTCTCTTATTTTCATACGAAGATGACGCTCCTAAAGTATTTCTCATTATGTATATTTAGAATAATTTTGGGTCCAATTTTAAAAACTTAATTTAAGTATCTCTAATACGTCGCTCTATCTCTCATTTTCTATCTCTCTTTCACTTTGTGTTGTTAACTGATAAACACATACTTATGAGTATTATCAACGTCATGGGAACAGTGTGTTTTTGCGTTTTTTTATCACTGTGATATATCGGTATCTAATCAATCTTATCTTTTCTGAATTTATTGGTTTTTGAGCCTTCAAATCTAGGCTTTAGGTATAGTCAGGTTGGCCGAGCGGTCTAAGGCGCCAGATTTAAGCTCTGGTTCTCGAAAGAGAGCGTGGGTTCGAACCCCACACCTGACAGTTTTTTTCTTTGCCTACTTTATCTTATCTTATCAATAAAAAACATATTCCTTTACAATCATAGCATTATTAGCAAACATAGCATAATTAGAACTAGAATTAGAAATATACGTTCAACTTTTATGTTAAGCCTTCTGTAATTTATTTCTGTGTTTTAATCGTCACCTTTTATATATACATCTCTATCTTTAAATAAGTATAAGTAGAGAATTTTTAAATATGACCACTTCCACATTCCAATATTTTTCTTACACCTTGTCTGGTATATATATATTTTTTTTTTTCTAAAAACTGAATTTGTTTGATTGTGCTTCAGGGGCAAGGCAAGTAAGTTTTTTCTAACAGGATGAAACCAATTTTTATATTTAGTGATCTGCATCGCCGATAGCGACGCAGTGTATTTTATTATCTGAAAGTATAGTATTTACATCATAAAAATAAAAATGTAATAGAAAAACACACTAATATAATGTAACACACTTTATGAACGTTATCCGGTATGGTAAGCCACATTTGCTTAAAATTAGCATTACACATAAACAAATGTAACATTGAGGATATATTGCATTTGTCATGAATTGTTGCTGATATAAAATATTTCCTACAACCACACCGATTATTTGCAAACGCTGTTGACATTAATGCAAATGCAAGAATTTACTAGCAATGCAGATACATGCAAGATCTACTGATTAGAAAACACATGAAATCATTATAATAGTAAATTCAATCGACGACACTTCCTTTTTATTTCTACCACAGGAAAATCGTTGTAGTAAGGCATAAATTCACTTTTACACATGCAACAAATTCCCAGTAAAATATTATGTTTTTTTGGTGCTGAACTATATGATGTAACTAAAAAAACATGAATAAAACCACAAACAGTTTAGCAAAGAAGGAAAAATGCATGATATTTGACCAAATTGTGACTGCATCACTAGATCAGTTAGAAGACAACAGTTTTCAGTAGTTGGTAATTTTTGTTTTCGTGAAAAATAAAAAAATGTTGAAGTTATGTCTTTTTCAAAAAAATAAAGAACGGTTACCAAACGTTTAGTGGATAACCTAAACTCAAACAGTTACTATTTTTTCAGAATATTATGCAGAATCTCTGAAATTTTTGAGTCAATCGATGTAGTACAGTCATGAATATTTGATGTTATTTTGTGATGTCTTTAATTAGTGTGCCTTGTTATTCTTATTAAAATCTTAAAATTTTAATATTGCCTTTCTATATGTATTCGTGCTTTTGCCTCCATTTTGATGCTTTTGAGTGTAGCATTTTGTCAAAAGGAGCTGTTTCACTATTCAAGCCAATGTCTTTTACTGTTTTTAGATCTAAGCGCATTGCGTTTTTATGTTTTTTGTATTATGAATATTTATTAAAAATTAATGATAACTTTTTATTTTCCAAGCGTAAGCTAAGGAAGTATTGCAAATGGGATTTGGTTTTCTCGACGTTTCATGTCCCCATCAGTACGAACAAATAGGTATACCGTTTCCGTCTGTCTGACGTATGTGGTCGATCCAGATTTTTATTACACAGATAATCTTTGAAACTACCGGACTGATTGTTGTCAATTTTTATACGCATGTAAGGAATATCGTGTAGATAGTAAAACGCTAACCCAAATATATCTGATCATCCCTACTAACAATCTATAGTAGAAATCTTTTGAAAATAGCACGTTGAATCATCGAAAGCTGCGCGGAGAAAATCGACCAGTGGCGTTGATATTTTTGTTCTTTTAGAGGTCACTGAAAAATATTGTTGCGGACATAAATGTTGAAAATTGTAAAAAAATATTGCAGTAATTATTTACTTCACCTACAGAATATAGTTCTGAAAAGAAGTGATTTTATAAACCGGAAATATAGAATAAGAATAATAATAATAATAATAACAAAACAACGTACACGGACGAAATCGGAGATAGCAACGGCAGACACACCACTGTAAAACAGCTACATTTCAAGGTATACACAACATACCCACCAAGAGGCATCTCACATGAATATCTGCCCCAGACTTTCTCAATCTCTAGCATAGCTCACAGGGTAAAGACGGGATATCTGCGCTTCTTTATCAAGCTTATCAGAAATGAAATTAATTGTTCACATTTACTGAGTCTTCTCAAATTCAATTGTCCAAAATTCAATGTTAGATCGAATAATCTTCTTTATCTACGTACACCAAGAACCAACATTTTGATGTATTCCCCAATGTACAATATTTGCCGAACAGTGAATATTGTCCATCCTAAATTAGATATCTTCTGCTGTCGGTTATCCGATATAAAGAAATTAAGTTTCGGTTCGTTATAATAAGTTGTTCAGTATTAGGTTGTTCATCGAAGTCGATTCATTCATTAGCTTGTTTATTGATTTATATTTTTTTTTTTTTTGTATCTACTAATTAGTTATAGTATTGCACTTGTAGAATTTTTAAAAATATGTGTGTGTAATTTTGTATTCAGTAATTGGGGGTTACCCTGTTGGATGCAATAAACCATTTATTTATTTATTTATTTATTTATTATGTTTCCGTTTTAATATTCCAAATATATTATATTTATTTAGATACGCCGCTAAAATTTGTCCATCCAATTTATTTTTTTACAATATCCTTGTTTCAAAGAAAAATGAGTAACATAAACCAATTTGTTAATAAAGTATGACTTGAGAAAAAGCGGCTACGCCTCATTAAAAACTTTATTTTCGTTGGCTAAAGTCTCCGACAAGTGAAGATAATTAGGTATATGTAACATCATCGACATTAAAACAAATTACTCAGACGAAAGTTCCGCAAACTTCTTCGAGCTTCAGTTGTCAGATTTACTAGTACTGGTATGTTTTTTGTTTATTTCGTCATTAAATTTTTCCGTTTAAATACATATATTTCAACTGATTCATTTATGAGATTAATAACATAGCGATTTTGTATTGTTACATTTCCATAAAGAACAAATAGAAACAATATCTGTACATTATTATAGTTTTTTAGTACGGTTGCTTTTTGATGAACGGATCGCTGTAGTAAAGTGCAAAAAAATTAGATCAATTTGGGAAGTTCCCGAGTGACTTGGAAAGTAAGTATAGAACAGAAAACATTTTCTGAAATGTTTTATTTTGCAAAACACACAGAACTTGAGCAGCGGTGAACAGGGTTTTTAGCATTATTAAATAATCATTATTTACCTTTCGCGTTTTAATTAAGTTTAAATAGCTCTTAAAAATTTTAGTCAATGTTGAAACACAGAAAGTTTGTTTATGGGTGCAAAAACTCTTCTCGTTATTAACTTATTGAAAGGAATCGACGAAAGCAATACCAAGCAATATAAATTTTACGTTCGTTTATAATATTCTCTTGCATGTAATTTCGTATCAGTAAATCAACGTGTTTATAATGTCAAAGAGAAACATATTTTCCGAATAAACTCAATGCAGTGCACAGTTTGGTAGATCGATATACATACGTTTTGCTCAAACAACAAACTTGTGAATGTATTTATAACGAAATAACTCATATTTTATTGGAAAAGTTGTTGCTAGGTTTTTTTCTTATTAATATTTGAATCATGGCATTTACGTTGTACCATTTAAGACATAGCAAATTATTTTCATTATTTCATTATTCGGACAATTTTACTCGTTATATGCAGGGTGGCCCAAAAAAAAGACGAAACAGACGGGGCCGTAGGACCGTGTACTTGATTATGTGAAAAATGCTGGAACAGGTGAATTTTTGATTTAGATATTCATCTGTCTTCTTATAATGATATCAGCGTTATCATGTCCACTTTTTGTCATAAAAAGCGTTATCAGAAGTAAAAAAACAGACAACAAGGCAGCAACATTACACATCTTTTGCAACACTGTATCTCGCGAACCAATCAACCGCATATAAAAATTCAAACACTGTTAGAAAGAAAATTAATAGGGCTTCCAAACAAGATGCCTTTTGACCTATAGTGCCATTTAAGATTTTTGTCTTCATAGCCACCCGTCGTTCCTGGGTGAAGGTGCAAGAGCGAAAATAGCATGTACCCCGTGAATCAAAAATCGACCTGTTCGAGCACTTTTCACATAATCAAGTACAGCGTCCACGGTCCCGTCTGTTTCGTTTTATTTGAGCCATCCTGTATATTTTTATCGAGGGGTTTTCATAATTCCTATAATAATTGCAATAATACAAAAAAAAAACGCGACGGTGATAAATGTACAGTTATAAAAAAATTGTTGCACCGCGTGATAAATTACACGTAAACCCCTAACATATAAAGTACATAAATGAAAATAAATCCTGTTATAACATACATCGCTAATACTGTTTTAAATACAGGGTTTCTATAAATGCTTATAAGGTCACAGTAGGTCATGTAAACGTGCCGCCTCTCAGATGTGAACTGTACTAAGTGCTCAAGAACGCATGACAAAGACCACACGCATCTGTATAACTGCTTACCTAAATGCTTCATATCTTTTTAAAACATAAAACTAATTCATTACAATAAAAAGAAACAAATTTATTGCGGTTAAAGATCACAGTAAGTAAATGTTGAAAATGCATCAGGTGTGACTTAAAAAAAATGTCGTTTATAGTTATAACAAACTAAGTAAGTAGTTACTAGTTTGATTATTTTTAGTAACACTGGTTGTGTATTCATAGCACAGAATGGTTCTTGTGATAAATATCAGTTAGAGAAGAATATGATCAAGATCGCACCCACAAGATAAAATAATAAAAATAAAAAACCACATCCCTCTTTCAGAAAATCTAAACGAATTTGTTGTAAATAATTATTACTTGTAACAGAAGAACTACTGCTTAATTACTTCCGCAATTACATATATCAGTTGTCCGTTTGAATAATAATAATCGTTACTCTCGCTGTTACTTTGACTTTTATTAAATATAATAATGCGATTAAAAGATCCTCTAGTTACTTTTTAATCGAGTTTTGTCACAAAAACGTATGTCTGCAATTTACACGACACGCAAAAAGTTATAACTCAGTACCGATATGTAAAATTGAAAACCACAAACAACTGAACGAAATACGCAAATCCAAAGGAGAGATGTGAAGATGATAATGAATCTAGGTATATTTAGTGGTTCTCTGAGACTCAAGTTATTCATTTTTATTAAAAAAATAAATACAAACACCTTCAATTCCCTTTCCCATAAAAAAAATTAACAATTCAAATTCAACTCTAACTCATCTACTCTGACGCGACAGCTTCAATTTTCTTTACTTTTTTTTTAAACAGCATACTTTTGGGAGGTAGACCCGTATTTTTAATAACAAACTTTTCTAAGGGGTGTTTCGATACATCCCACATTAATCCTAATAATCGTAATTCCGATTTTTCACAAAGATCTTCAGGTATTTCCAATACATCAACTTTCACAAAGAATGGGTGCGCACTCTTATTTAATCCATGATATAAGTCCCAGATATGGTTTCGAAACTTGTCTTATCAAAATGCCAGGCATCCAACGCATTCTCATTCCTATCCATAAATGTTAGGAATGAGGATGCGTTATAAAAAAAAATCCTCCTTTTGTTTTTCAATATTCTCCAGATGAGATTATGTTGATTATACATTCAGAAAAAAAAATGTTTTATAACAAAAATAAAACAAACAACCTCACTGTGTACTTTTTAAACTATGAGATACTTATTTGCATGTTTGTGTTATTCTTAGAAATAGTTTAACATGTAAATCCCAAGTAACGTTCTGTTTTAATTAATTTGAAGTTAACTCACAATTTTGTGTTACAAAAAATAGTTATTATACAAATATAGTAAACAATGTACTTAGTGGATATTTTATAATTTAGACAGGTTTTTTTCATATTTAGCAATTTAGCGATATCGATATTTCATATTTTCGACGACTCGTTCGCAGCTAAGAAAAATTAGTCATTTAAGTTATTTACGCACGACTTCCCGTGCACCTAAAGCACGAACATGTGTCTTAAAGGGTATTCTTCAATAAATATTTATTTATTGTTTTCTCGTAAGGATACACTTCAGTTTTTATATGTATAACGGAACATTTTTTAACTCCGAACACACACTATAAAGTCCCTATATTCAATTAAAAAAAAACACATCGATGCTCTAGAAGTAAGTAACTAGTATTATGTAAAAAATACAAATCTGATTTTGTAGAACAAGAAATTTCAAAATATTCGAAGTACCAAGTCGCCCCATGGACTCGATTACTATACTTCCTTAGATTACGCTCAGTAAGTAAAAATGGCCTCTCAGCAATAGTGTTTATGTTTATACAGCGGAACAATGTCATGTAAATAGTTAATTAGTTTGATTTTAATGAGTTTGTCGCCTCAAACCAGTTGATTAAAGTTATTAATTAAGCTACAATCCAACAAAGTGTTGCGAATATTATTACTATGAGTCTTATTTAATCATTTTCAATTACGATATGCGTGTTCTCACATTTTGGAGAAAATTCGGTAACTTATTCTAATTTGATCAATCAAAAATTAGAGAGCGATTAATTTTATTAAATTTATTTAATCTAATAAAAATAGGGGGTCGTTAAACAGATGTATTTTGATAAAAAATTTACCATGCTTGGGACAACATTGAACGTCTGCAAGATTCGAAAGATTCGATTTTGCAGTTCCTAATTTAATCCATTAAAATAAATTGACTCATCCATTAATTTTTTTGAGTCACTCTGATTAAGCAATTCTAAAAATATAAATATAAGTGATAAGTATGATGGGATTTATTTTGAGATGACGTCATCAATTTATTGGGGACATAAACAGATATATTTTGAATAAAAGTTTACCACGCTTACGATAAGTTTGGAACGTCTGTCAAATTGCAAAAGATTCGATTTTGCAGTTCTTGATTTAATCCAAGAAATTGACACATTTTCGGGAGGATGTATATATTAGGCAAAATTTTGTAATAAATGAATTTTGATAAACAGATTTATTTTTATTAAAAATTTACCATGTTTACGAAAACTTTAAAAAGTCTGCAAAATTAAAAAAAAAAGTAGTTTCGGAGATTTTCTCTCTAACAAAAATTCACACAGACGGCAGACAGACTGACAGACGGAAAAACAGACAGACAACCGGAAACAGGAGAGTACTCTAGAGGTCATAAACTAATCGAGAAAATGTGAAAGTAGCCAGTCACCCGATGGACTCGATTACAATACTTCCTTAGCTTACACTCGGGAAGCTAAAACAGGAATTCCATAAAATTTTGACACTGATCTCTTTGACTGCCCATCATTTAGTTTTTGTTTTCTTTCTTCTATAGGTGTAGGTGAAAAACGTACTTTTTCTTTTAGAACTCACCATCTAAACAGGTGCTTAATTAAATTTTATAATGAACATTTCTCTAGCGTAAATCCAAGAGTACGCTACTGAGAATTTCAAGATTCAAACAATACCAGCTTTTATAATAAAATTATAAATAACAAAATGTATTTGCTGTGAGGTTCTAGCATTAATGATTAACAAAACAAACTTGAGTTGCAGTGTTTACTCAGAAATGAACCTACGACAGTCAGGGAATACGTAACCAAGGATTAAAGGTAAAAACACGCCACAAAGCGACAGAATGATGTCATAATTAACAACAGATAACGTTACGAAACAGTCTGTGCTTATCAGTGATGACATGTTAGATAAAGCTCCTCGTTGGTCCAAATATTGTGAAGCCAAATCTGACAATCAAAGAACAGAAGAATTTCTACTTCCGCGCAGCGGATTTCATGAAATAAATTTATCTGTGAGAAGGAAGGTGCAGAAATATTCGTTTTAATTAATCTCGACTTCCGCGACATCAAGTGTAAGTATTTCGTTATTTTGCTAAATTCTCAGGAACACCGTTTTCCTTATAACGTCTACTTTCATACATTTCAAAATATGATTTCAGGAAAATTATTGATAAAAAGAAGATAAAAAGTACAAAGTTAAAGAACGTTAGACGAGACTGCAGAAGATTGCAGTCGGCTCCCATTTAATCTAATTTTTGTTTTTTTCCACGATGTTAATTTAGACTTACGTGAGGTAGAGTAGGTAGAAAAAATTTCTACAGTAAATCGTATCTTTTCGGTATATATTTAGTATATATAGTTACATATGGGCTTGTTGTCATTTTTAAAATCCTAAAGTTGTCGGTGGAAAAATTCATGCAAAAGTCTAACTTTTACAATTATTATCCATTCACATAAATGACAACAAAAAGAGAAGGTTGATATAATAACAAGTTCCTCCATATTCTTTTTGAAGAAATATTACTAACGTTGACGGCGCTGAAATTTTTTTTAAACAAATGACCAAGGAGCTTAAACGTCAATTTAAATATTTTCATTGTACGAGTAAGTGTCATGATAGTACTATTATTGTTTTATTATAGGTAAGCAAAAAAGTAACTAAAATCATGATGGGCATGGTTTGAATTTCATTAGAACAGTTTAAGGCTCCACCAGGAACTGAAACACATCATTTTAAATATTAATATCTTGCGCGTTGTTTAAGGTAAATCAGATTGAAGGTTGGGTGAAAAACACCTCTTTATCGAAGTTGGAAAAGGCATAAACTGTCTATAATGGAATTTATTGGAAACTTTCTTATTCAGATCAGAAAAAGTCCAGGTGTATGTGAAAAAAGATTACGTTACAGAAAGACTTACGCATAAATGAACTTAACTGCAATATTAGGTGAAAACAAAAAAAAATTAAAACAAAGCCATAAGTTCCTGGTTTACATCTTGAAAGCTGGTGCGAAGTGAACTGAATTATTGAACATACGTATATTTTGTAAAAACAAAAATTTTAATTGAGAATAATAATGAACTTATGATATAATTTTCTTATCATGATATAAAGTTATAAAATGCTTAGTGTTTAGATTGATAAAAACGAGTAACTGTATAACTCGTTTTGGATGTTTTAATAAATAAAAAATAAAATAATCGAGTATGTTGATTAAAAAATTCTACCCGTTCAGGAAACAATATTATAAACAGCGAACCTGAGGGTCTCGGCTCGAGGCAAGGGACTCGAGGGCTGAGGGGTGTACAGGTTAGACACACACCAATACATCTCTAAATTCATATTTTGTTATTTAATTTCTCGATGCTCCTATATCAAACTCCCCGTGCGGGTACCTCTAAATACCAGGAAAATGGTTCGAATTTTGTTGAAACATTTATTTCAAACACTATACATATTTCAAAACGACATATACAACTTTTTGAAGTCTTCTCCAGTATTTCTAAAGATAATTGGAAACAGAGTTGTTAATCACTTTGTGGATGTTATTAGACTGGTTAACTTTCACCTGCCTGCTATTGAGCTTAATCCCCATAAAAATACCTGAGTACAATCCATCCCGCTTGCAATAAAGTACAAAATGCTGACCTGCAGCGCGGGGCTTTGAAACATTTATGGTAGGGGCATTTATATCGCGCTGAGAGTGCAATAAGTATTTAACTCTGTTTCCAAATATCTTTTGAAACACTTTACTCTATGCGTTTCCGCCATCTTTTCAGAGTTTAAGAATACCTTCATTATAGAAGGTGTTTGATTGTCCGCTAAGCCAGTGTTCTATAAAATCCGAACCTTAATTCATTCTCAAATCTCACGCCACCTAATGCTTTTTTCAGTGGTCCAAAAAGATGAAAATCACAGAATGGCAGGTCTGGACCGTAAGGTCAATGTGGAAGAGTCTCCCAGTGTAATTTATTGAGTGTTTTTAGGGTTAACTCAGCGCTATGTGGCCGCCCTTTATTATGCAGAAGAATTAAACTTCTTACCGATCGGTGGCGTCTTTAGCACGGGTTTAATTTTGCCATTTTGCCAAATAACATTTCAACTGAATAAAGAGCATTGATTGTGCGTCGGACTATTAAAAAAATGCTTATTTATTTGTCTGTTTGTCTATTTGCTGAATATGAACTTCAGTAGTCGGAGATTTGAGACGTCTAATGTGTGGGAGGTTTTCCATGCGCATTCTTTCTTGTTTAAACTGTTTGCACCAATCAAAAACTTGATTCTTAGATACAGTGTGTTGTAGATGGGGTTAGACAACTACCAATAGATCGATAAATCCAGTTTTGGTTAGCTTTTTACCATCTACACGATATTCCTAATTGTCTAATAAAAATCTCGACAGACGCCAGACACAAAGACAGACAAACGGAAACGAGAGACTATTTTTTCGTACTGTACGAGCGGTGAAACGTCGAGAACACAAGAAAATAGCCAATTGTCCGAAGGATTCAATTGCAATAGTTACTTTCTTGGCTTACGTTCGGGAAGTAGGTAAAACAAAGAAGCGATTTTTCTAGTGCTTCAGAAGTAGCAAACTAGCATGCATGAAAGATGCATGTAAGATGTGACATTAGAAAAACTACGTCAGTGAGTATTGGTCGTCAAGAATAAGAAAAAATCGTAGCCCACTAACGTTTAAAAATGTTGGGAATATAATACACACACTGATGAATTTCCGAACATAAAAATGTTAAACATGAAAATATGTAATATGTCAATTGAAAATACGCGGATTCACAACATTTTTCATGTACAAACTTGATGGAACGAAGAAAGTTTACAATCTATCTATCGTATTCGATTATTAAACCGAGTGGACTCGTGAAGCGATCAACGCGATGTGCATAGAAATTTGGTGGACTGACCAGACTTACAATAGGTGCCTTATAGTCTTAAATAAATGTTATTCGAGGAACAAACGAAATGTTGCGTACACCAAAGAGGTTCGGCTCGCTGAAGATATGCAAATAAAATAATTAACCCCTTTTTACAGTTTTGGTAACTGTAACAGGTTATACCAACTATAAAATTGTAAGAGGGAGATATGCTACTTCGGTTAGTTTATGGGCCGGTTGCATAAACGCAAATCAAATTTAATCTCTGATTAAAAACAATTGTAACTATGATAATGGCAATCGTTACTATGGAGTTAATCAGAGATTAAATTTAATCTCTGATTAAGAACAATTGTAACTATGATAATAACAATCGTTACTATGGAGTTAATTAGAGATTAAATTTGATTTGCGTTTATGCAACCGGCCCTTAGGGCCGGTTGCATAAACGCAAATCAAATTTAATCTCTGATTAAGAACAATTTTAACTATGATAATAACAATCGTTACTATGGAGTTAACACTGGTCAACAAAATTTAATTTTTTCTCTCTAACTTTGACATAATTGTAATGTTTTCGTTTAATTTGTCTCTGTGTTTGTAACAAAGAGCATAAATCTTATAACTTAGCTCCATTAAAAAAAATATGCATATTTGATGTTAGAAACACAAAATCAGGTAAAACAATTTAATTTTTGTATCTTTAACGGCAAAAACTGTAGTATTAACAAAAGAAGAACCATAAATAAGAAAAAAACAACGAATGTAGTTTAAAAAACGAAAAAAACAAAAGAAACAGCGAAGACCGACGTTTTTTCGGTTGCCTCCTATAGATTTTATTGGAGATCTCTCGCTTGATGGTCCCGCAGTATTCTGCGAGCATTTAGGTGTTCCATCGATCTTGGTAACGTTTTTCTATCTACAAAATGCCCAGATAGATGCGTTCTCTATGATGGTCACTCACGTCGTCACAATTTTTGGGGAAAAAATCAAGGTGCGAGTGTATAAAATGCACTTTTAAGAATATGTTAATTTTAATTTTTTTATATGATGATAACATGTCTTCTACTTACTAAACGTAGTTTTCTTATTGTTTCCCAAGAAGTTTGTAGCAATTTGAGTACAAAAAAATACACCTTATAGAAAGTTTCCTATTACTTAATAGTACGATTTTTGTATTTTTCAAAGGATAATATTTTAAGATTGCTTTTAAATAAGAGCTAAGTTTTGGTTTAGCCGTTTATAATATCATTTAAAATTGCTAATTAAATAATAATTGACTGCTATAATAAAAGTTAGAGCTTAGCTGTTGACCAGTGTAATCAGAGATTAAATTTGATTTGCGTTTATGCAACCGGCCCTTAATGTATTACATCTGATGTATAGGTAATTCCTACTCATAAGCAATAAGAACCTGTTAAATTATTGTTATTATACAGGTTTTTTATAAATGATTCTAAGGGTGTGTGGCCATGGATTTCAAAAATCCCGCTTCGCTAAGATTATGCCTCATTATGACAGTCTCACTTGTCATTAATGTCATTTGTAACCTGTTCTCGTTGATCCAAGCTCAAAACAACAAAATAGCCGTTTTTACACTCTTGGTGTTTGCGTACGAACATTTTGTTTTTGTGCTAGGAAGCGAAGACGGTACAATGGTTTATTCTGTTGAGCAAGATACTTTCATTGTTATGTCTTATTATCGCAATGGGACATTCGTAAACGGAGAGTGGGGGTATCCTGTAAACGCTTGTAAGTAAGAATATCTGCCCAAGTATCTTGATTTGCAAATAGAGGCTCACATTAGAGATGTAATCAACAGATTAGTTTGAAATGGCAGTGCCAAAAAAGGAAAATCTCCTGGAAGACCTGAAAAAGTTGTTGATGGTTTGCCACGATTCGAGGAGAATCCGTAAACATCTTTGACAAGATTGTCTCAGCTATCAGAAGTTCATGTTCCAACGTGAAATTGAACAATGGGTCCAAAGCATTGACGAAAGGATGTTAGAGAAAATTTTTGAAATTAAAAAGAAAGTCGACATGTGCTTTGAACAAAGTGGTCAGCATTTTCAACATTTACTATGATGCTTAACCACAATAAATTTGTTTTTACTAATTGTAATAAACTAGTTTTATTTTTTTTTAATTTTGAAGAATTTAGGCAACCAACTGCGTGAGATATTTATCGTAACTTCTGAGCATTTAGTAAAGTCCATATAAAGTATAGGCGGCACAATTCCATGACCTGCTTTGACCCTATATTCATTTGTAGAAACCCTGTATAATGCATACGTTTTTAAGCCAATAAAAATATTCTATTGTTTTAGAAACCCAATCTATATTAATAAAAATGAATCGCCAAAATGTATGTACGCTCATAACTTCAGAACGGCTGCACCGAATTGGACGATTCTTTTTTTTTACGTGTTCCTTATTGTCAGGACAAGGTTTATATGTAAGAAAATTTATAAAAAATAAGACGGCTAAAAGATTTAAAAAAAAATAAAAATGTTGCATGGGAATCGCCACTTCGAATGAATTTGAATAGTTGGCGTTTCTGACGGACCTGTCGCCTAACTGACGTGTCATACAAAACTATTTCTTCCGTGCGATTGTGAAAAGTATTATTGCATTTCAAGTCGTTGTTTGTTTTTTCGTAACAAGAAACGTCGTTTATTTTAAGAAAGGTGTTCGTTAAAGTAAATTTAGTTACGCATTGCGAAAGTTTCTTATTAATTTTGCTCTGCCATTCTATTTACGTATATTCACTTTGTTGGTTTCGACAAAACCTCAAACTTTACCGTTATTTGAGGATTTAATTTGAAATTTTCAATATTTCAAAATTCTCAAGACAAAATTTACAGATTTGATTGACGGTGAAAATAATTGTGTGTCGTTTTATGCCGAGAAGACGACAAGCTGACATACGTCCACGAAGTCAATCAAATGTGCGACGAACTACCTCAGGTGCAAATCGCAATGATTTATTTCATGGGTAATTCGGATACGGAAGTTGATCAGCGTTGTGCTCATAATCAACATAATAGTCAAACATTGAAGCGAGACATTGGGTGGTATGAATAAAACTGAGTAGATACTCATATTCGAAGTACGAAGTACCTACTTGCAAACATTGTATCTCCCCGGACACAAATTGAACATCTACGCGTTTTGTGAGCATTTAATCTAAAAATGAGCATCGATGTGGCAAATGACTATTTGTCCTTATAAATAATAAATTAAATGTAATATATTTTTGTTTCCTTAGGAATACAAAGTTAACAAAGTTAGTTGAGTTACAAAAGTCTCTTTTGCTCCACGTTGGCCACCAACGAGCGATTTTCAAGATTTTTGTGAAACTTTGCTGGTTTTGAATTTGAATTTTCTGTCCTCGATAGTTGATGCTCAGCAAGAACCACGGGAAGGTCTGGAGCCGATCTCGCTAGGAAAGGGGAGGGCTAGGATTTGTTAATGAGGTATAGAACGTTGTACAGTACAATACAATGGAATTACAATACAGGTACCTACAATCTAACTACAAAACAGAATACACTACAGATACAGATACAATTCAGATACAATACAAATGCAAAGTTAGTAGCCGATACACCACCGGAAGAAATTGCACCAAAAATTGAGAATGTTGCAAAATGAAAACCCAAGCAAGCACACCCATGGAACTCGGAACGAAATCTATTGGTCGCAGCGCTCACACGCCCAAGGGAGAATGCAGCCGCATAAATCCAAGGCCGACTGACCTCATCCTTATAGGAGATGCGACCCAGCGTCTAAGGGCCAACGGAACCCCCCCAGGCCAGAGCGTCTGACGACATGGAGAATTCAGTCCCGGAACCAAAGAATGGACTGTTGCAAAATTAAAACCCAAGCAAATGCACCATGAAAACAAAGCATTTGCACCACTGGAGCTAAATTGGCAAGACCCAAGTTAAGTTAGTTACACATACAATATACAGTACAAAATGCTTCAATTACAAAAGTTACAATATACAAAATTCTCCACGTTTGCCAACAAAGAGCGATGACTGTGCTCGCTCGTTGCTGTTGCCCAGCAAGAACCAAACAATACGAGGAGGTCTGGAGTGCGTCTTGCCATTAAAAGAGAGGACTAGGGTTTGATAGCATGGGTGAAGGACACCGTATTTTGTAAATTTGGACGCCGTACTTTAAAAATGATGAATACGGTATTTTGTGAATTATGAACGCAGTACTTTGTATATTCTAAAGGCGTACTTTATCAGTCCTGAATGCATGTTATTAACAACATATTTAAAAAAAAATCGGGCATTTTTGGAAAAATATCCACTTTCCTTCGTGTTCACAGCACTTAACACAAAACATTTTCGCTAATATTTATTAACAATAAATTAGAAATTCACGAACACGTGCTACTTTTAACCCAAAACGAAGGTCCAATGTTGCTGCTACCAGACCGGAATCAAAACTGAACAGAAAGGATCGAAAATGTGACCTTTTATCAGGTAGCTCACGTGACAGTGACATCATCGTACGTCACGATGAGATTGCAAAAATTATTTTTCATATTTTAGATCAAAAATTGTACATTTTCGGGGTTAATTTAACAACGTTTAAACAAACTAATTTGTTTTTACTAACCTCGTGTTTTTAGGAAAACGGATTTCGGTTTAATTATCATATATTGATAGTTATCATATTTGAACATAATGAATTGTATTAATTATGTTTAAATTTTATTTAATTATATCGCGAAAATGTATAGCTTTGACCCACCAACTTCAATCGTTTCGAAAATTTATCCAAAATGTAAACATTGTCGACCAAACCAATCACGGAATCCGATAAATTAAAACTGAAGTCGTACTTACCCTGTTTTCGGTCCTTTTCGGAAAAATATCCATTTTCGTTCGTGTTCACAGCACTAACACAACATATTTTCCGTAATATGTATTAATAATAAACTAGAAATTCGCTAAAACGCTCCACTTTTATGCCGAAATGAAGCGACGATCTTGCCGCCATCAAACAGAATTAAAACTGAACACAAAGGACCGAAACACGTGACCTTTATACAAGTAGCTCAGGTGACACTGACGTCATCGTACGTCACAATGAGATTGCAAAATTTATTTTTCATATTTTGGCCGGGAAAATGCACATTTTCGGGGATAATTTAACATTGTTTACAATTTACAACAAATTGATTTGTTTTTAATAATTTTGGGCTTGTACGACAACGGGTTTCGGTTTAATTATCATACATTGATGCTTATCATATTTAAACATTATAAATGATATTAATTATGTTTAAAATTTATTTATTTATTTATGTCGTGAAAATGTATAGCTTTGATCAACCGATTTCAATCGTTTCGAAAATTTTCCCAAAATTTAAATATTGTCGAGTGAACGAATCACGGAATCCGATAAATTAAAACTGAACTCGAACTTACCGTGTTTTCGGTCCTTTTCGAAAAAATATCCATTTTCGTTCGTGTTCACAGTACTAATACAACACATTTTCACTAATATTTAAATATATAAATTAGAAATTCGTGAAAAGAGCCCTACTTTTAAGCCAAAACGGACTCTGATGTTGCTGCCACCAAACCGAAATGAAAACTAAACGCAGAGGACCGAAAAATGTGACCTTTTATCAGGTGGCTCACGTGACAGTGGCGTCATCGTACGTCACGATGAGATTGCAAAAATTATTTTTCATATTTACGCTCAGAAGTTGTACATGTTCGGGGTTCATTTAACAATGTTTAAACAAACTAATTTGTTTTTGCTAACCTCGTGTTCTTAGGAAAATGGTTTTCGGTTTAATTATCACATATTAATAGTTATCATATTTAAACATTATGAATTATATTAATTATGTCATTTCTGCAACTCTTGAGTTATTTTCTAAAATAAATTGACTGATCCATACATTTTTTTGTCACTGTAAAAGCAAATCTAAAAAATATGAATGCAATGATAAATTAACGAAAATATACTGATGATATTTTGCACATTTTAGATAGGATTTATTCGGCAAAATCTTGAGATGACGTCATCAAGTTTTTGGGCTTGATAAACAGATATATTTTGATTAAAAACGTACCATGTCAAACAGTAACTTCCAAACGTCTGCCATATTTCAAAATTCAGTCTTGCAATTCTTGATTCAATCAATAAAATAAATTGACTCAGTGATTAATTTTTTTGAGACACCACCTATAAGCAAAACTATAAAATATGAATGGAATGATAAATCACAAGTATATTCTCATCCTATTTTGGACATTTTAGATAGGATTCATTTGGCAAAATTTTGGGCTGACGTCATCAATTTTTTGGAGGGGATAAGTAAATATATTTTGAATAAAAATTTATTATGCTTATCATATGTTTAAAACATTTGCAAGATTTCAAAGCATTCGGTTTTGCAGATTCAAAATTAGTAGGTGAAACGAAGTTCACAGGGTCAGCTAGTTATTAATAATAATCGATTATGCGGTTGACTACATAATATATAATAATCGATTCTGAAGTTACCGGGATCGCGAGAAGTAAATAAACAAAAATTTGTGTAAAATGAATCGTTTTGGTAGAAATTCGACCGAAGAAATTGATGAAACGATAGAAAATTTAGAACCTGTGAATACCGTAAAAACTAAGACATATATCTGTAAATAAATTGAAGACTTTTGCAAACAGCGGAACTACGAACTGCGAGCTGAGACAACCGATGAAAAAGTGGCGAATATTTTGAATGATTGGGCATGTAATATGAAACGAAAGGATGGGTGCTGAATACAAACTATAATATGGATTGTAAGTGCTAAACTTATTCAAGGAAATACTTTAAAGAGCACAATCGGAAAACGGACCCATTCAAAGATTTAGTAAAATGAAAAAGAAAAAATAGCTCTGCAGCTTTGACAATTGTCAATGTTATCATCCATCGCTTTTAATTTCTGTAAATTTACGAGTACCCAAATGGAATGTAATTAATGGTAAACAACGTAAGCAGTGGAACTTTCGTAAGGCTGATTATCTTAATTTGTACAACTATTTGACAGGCATTAACTGGACATTCCTTAACGAAATAGCTGATGTCAACAGAGCGTGTGAAGCTGTTTATGAGAAGCTTAATGAGGCACTGAATTTATATGTACCTAAAACATTTCGTGATGACAGAACAAAATTTCCTCCTTGGTTTACTGCTTAATAAGTTAAAATATAAATGGAAATTGTTACGTAAAGTTAGAATGAACAATAATATAGAGACACTTAACAATTTTAAGATAATTCGTTCTGAATTAAAGTATGCTAATTTTCTACCTGTTAGTTTTAGCAAATGCCACATAATGTCTTTCTTAAATAAATGTACACACGTTCTGTACAATATACTTATTAAGAGCGAGTTAGGCCGAGTTGAGTTTTATAAGGATTTAAGGGTTACTTTCGACTCCAAACTTACATTTGCTTATCAGATTGACAACAATGATAGCTTAAACTCTCGTGGATTCATTCTAAGCTGTGGTAAAAAAAAGATCTTAATTTCTTTCGTGTGCTATATTCTCTTTACGTCGGTCCAGGCTTCAATATGCGACCATTGTCTGGATCCCATTATCGGAAAATTCATATAGATTCATTGGAGAAAATCCAGAGACGTTTTTTAAAATATCTACGATTTAAAAGTGATCCACATACTGCCCTTTTAGAAATATTTGGGTTTGAAGATCTCAGTTCTAGATGGTCTGCAGCTTTGTTAAACTTCCTTAGGAAACTAATTCATTATTAAATAGTCTGTCCTGATTTTTTGCACAGATTATGGTTTTTGGTACCAAGACTGGCATCTCGTTCGTCCCAAAGCTTCGGTAGATAGAAGTCTCCTATAAATATTGAAAAACATTCAATATGTGTGCTCAATACAACTTCCATCAAAAATAGTTTGACATCTTTAGATAACTCCTAACTACAATCTATATATCTATTTATATTCAGCTGAATAGTACCTGTATAGCACAGCTGTTGTTTGTAAGTCTGTTGAAAATTAATATCTTTTTAGTTGGTCTGTAATTGGGTCCATTGTTACGGACGATTCTTGAGGTTCGAACAGCTTAACTGGGCCTTCCGGGATTCACAACAAACTTAGCAAAGTGATCTAGAAAACATCGCAAACGGAATTGACAAATTCAGACATAACACTCATATGTCTTCAACTACCAGTAGGTACTTCTTTTCCTGATATACTCATAAATGAAGCTACCGAGCATACTTGGAGGGCTCATAATTTATTAATTACTGGTGTAACTGAAGTCGACACTGACCACGATGAACATTTCGTCCACCGTCTTCTAAACTGCTGTTAATAGAATTGGTTCTGCAACAAATTCTAATAAGAACAGAACTCTAAGAATATCATTTAACAATCCATGCACGTGTAGGCAAATCTTGCAAAATTGGGCAATATTACGGAATTCCAAATTTTCTATGATCAAGCTATCGGACGACAAAACACGCTTCCAACTTGATTTTTTGACCAAATTGCACGCGGAACTTAACAACAGACTTACGAAAGGTGAGAGTGACATTACAATCAAATATCTGAATGATGCACCTGGCATTGTTAATACCCAATCAAAAAACTATCTCACTGATGATGTTACTGGGTACTGGGATAATTTTTTAGACACCTTTAGGTCAGTGGTGTTGAGAAACTTCTTCTATAAAAAACTAACTATTCTATAATTATAATATTTTTGTCAAGCCATGGATTCATGGCGATGTTCAAACGCTGATCAATGATCATAAATAAACGACACCTATGGCACAAATTTAGACGAACTATAAACCGTGTCGACTACATTGAGTATCGAGCCGTTTCTAATAATTTGTCACTATTGATTAAAAACAAAAAAAAATATATCGAACAGTTTGTTAATGGTGCTAATCACAAAAAATTATTCAAACATGTTAGATCTTCATTAAAAAGTAAGGTATCTACGTCAGTTTTAAAAGACAGTAGCAACTCCAAAATAATCGACGATCACTCGCAGGTTGCTACTATGTTTGTAGATGTTTTTCAAAGTGCGTTTACTAAAGCACCATCCACAAATACTTACCCAATTATTTAGACGCTCCGAATCTCCGACTCATTTACCCACATTACTTTCGACCAATCGTTCGAGAAAAGTCTAAATTCTTTGGATACTTTTTGTTCTCCTGGTCCTGACGGTATTTCCGCTGTTTTACTAAAAAAGTGTTCCAAATCTCTTTCTTTGCGTCTGGCCCTTGTGATGCAACGTTCTTTAGCTGCGGGTGTGCTGCCCAAGGTCTGGAAGACTTCTGCAGTGACTCCTATTTTTAAAAAAGGTGAAGTACAGTGCTAGCAAGTAGAGACCAATTAGTTTGACTCCCATTGTTATCAAAATTATGGAACGTATAATTGTCACCCAGTTAGGAGCATTCTGTTTTGTTCTTATTGTACTTATTATTCCCAAAGAACAACATGGATTTACTCCTGGGAGATCTGTAATAACTAATTTATTGTTCGATGACTGGACTAAAATGTTAGACAACGTCTGTTGACGTGATCTACCTTAACTTTGCCAAGGCTTTTGACCGTGTACCCCATCGCAGACTTCTTGACCCCTTCGAAGGGAGGAGACTGGGTATCTTCTTATTTAAGAGGTCGTATTTTTCGAGTACGAGTCAGTAGTCATCTATCTGACGAAGCCGAGGTGTATTGCGGTGTCCCTCAAGGTTCGGTTATCGGTCCTTTACTATATGTATCCGATTTGTCTCTTTGCATAAAATCGAGGAAATCTTTTTTCGCAGACGATATCAATACTGTAATCCCTGCGCCTCATTTCAGCAACAACAAAATTATCTTGACTCCCTAGCTCAGTGGTGTGACAATTGGTTACTGGCATTTTTTTAAATGCATTGAATTGCAATGAATACAATATTATTGTTATAAATAATAAAGAAATAAATTATGTTGACATTCATCATACAATCGAAACGAATACCACTGGAGCATTAGAAAATACATCGAAAATACTAACCTCGACGTATTATCAGAACACCACCCGATCTGCATTTTTATGGTGTTTCAGATAATAGGTCTCATTAATCGGTTAGTATTTTCGATTATTTCCTATGTTCTTATCATATTAAGACTGAGTATAGTTTGTTGTACATTAAACATACTTCTCCGAGACTAGTAACTAGTAAGTATTTATAAAAAAGGTAATAATATTTTTGTTCTCACCTTGCACACATTTGCCTATTATTTAATTAATTTGTGTTATTCTATCATTAATTTATTTCGTTAATTAACAGAAAACAAAAAATAGTAGTTGCGTTGTGTGTTTTGATAAGAACATCACAGTGCGAATGCGTTTCGTCGTTTTGTCAAATTCAGTCCTGCAGTATTTTTAACTGCTACTCAAGTATTACGCTAACGTTTCTGTAAGACAAGATTTAAAGCTAAAATTGTTAAGAACTTAAATTAATTGGAAAAAGCAGGTTGTGTCTCAGCGGGGTTGCCATTTTTGTAAGAAATTAAGAATCCGCCCAAAGCGTAGAAACTGGAAGAACCAAATCACTGTCTCCTCTTAAATATTAAAATCACTCGGTTGTCGTTTAGAATTGAAAAAAGCTTTCAAAGAAGATAATTTCTGAAGCAATATAACTTTATCTCCTTGAAAAGGCCGTGTTTTAATTAAACTTACATTCAGCAAGTGGCTGCGAGGTGGTCGAAGAGTGCGCAAGGAATTTTTCAAGTACGAGAGTTTGAATAAAAAGAAAAACTTATTCTCGTCACGTTCACGTTATTGTAAACATACCGGCTCAAAATTAAATACTGAAACTTGCTCTGAAATATTAACACTTTTTTTAATTGCAGACTTTTGTTTTTATTTGAGAATTCAGTATTTCGGGTGAATGTTTCATTACTGTTTGACAAAGAAAAATTATTCCTAATTAATTTTATCTCCAAAACGCTGCATCACATATGTTTGTACACTGTCGTTGTTTTACTGTCATTTCAATTTAGGCTTTAATAATATGGCACAATTCCATTTCAAAGTTAATTGTTATTTACTATCGTATTTGTGTCACCATTAGTGTATGGTTATCAGCTTTGTGAATATTAAAAAAAATATGCACTGAATACGAATGTATGTTTAAGCTCGAATGATGGAGTTTATCTCTAAATTGAACAGATGTTAAAAAATAAAACATTTTTGTTTGATGTGCACGTACAATGAATTATATGAAATTAAAAAAAAAAATTCGTACTACCGAAAATACTACAGTCGAAACTATTTTACCGTTTCAACTTTAATCAAATTATCGCAATTGAAATTTTATAACTCCGCATTAAAATATGTCGATTTTAAACAGTTCATTGCGAAAATATTTGAAATCTTAACTGAATTTTGCCACAGTCTAAAGATTAAATAACCTTAGATTAGGTGTTATATCTTCGGTTTTTTGCTTTGTGTGCTAAAAATCTTGTGAATATAAGACACTTTTAATATTTTTGAATGTTTAGTAGCATTGGTTTTGCTGTGTTAATACAGATTTCTAGTTTTAATAAGATTTTATTCCAGTATACTCTTCCAATACAAAATTCGTACCAAACTACGTGACCTTTAATGCAGTTATGTCGTGTAAGATTATCAAACTCCACTATTGTACACGTAATTCACTAAATTATGTACAACACTGACGTACATATTTTATACACCAAACAATTTTTTGTGTTGTCATGTCTTGCTGTTTACAAAGCGTGACTTCAGAATCATGATAAATCACAAAAGCCATAAAGTTTAGTTATAGGGAGCACTTAAAAAAAGCAATGAAATAAAAAAATCAACGTTAAAGGAATATATAATATATATAATATGCATACAAGCAAGTAATTTATAATTAATTAAATTTTCAGAAAGTTGAAGTTGTTTATTGACCACTTGTAGAAACAATTTAACTTTAGCTAAACTATAAAACATACTTTATGTATATATGATATACTATTAATGCTATTAATGCAACCTTCACAAGGAATAAGTTGCAGTCGATTACATTTATCTTTCTTACGTTTTATAGTATAATAATTTACATATACAACCCATGATCTACGATTACTTTATGTAATAATTAGAAAATAATTACCAGTCATAAACATCTTATCGTGTACAACGTGCAAATTAATTTCGATACGTATCACTGCCCCATTGAATACAGTTGTGAAATACTAGCTACCTTGGTACAAACACAAGATGTAAATGTAGTGATTTATTTAAATTATGACTCAAATTGATTCATGGACCCGTAATATTGTCATAATCGAAAGGAGTTAAGAGCTTAGGAAGTTCACGCCGTTATTGTAAATTTATGTAAAAATTTGAAAAACATAAACAAATAATTAAAACAAAATTAGCCGCCATTTAAATGTAGATCAAAATGAAATTATTTTTCAATTCCACTTAGCGATTCAATTATTCTGTAATGCTTTTTTATCTTTGGGGATTTCACCGCGTATCGTTCGCATAAATCTTGTTAGTGACAGATACGACACATATTGGGGCAAATTTACGTTGTGCTATCGTTGCTAAAACTAAAGTGAAGTTGGACAGAATAGGCGCAGTGATATGAATTATTCATTACACAGAAGCCTTGCCAGAAATACCTGTGGTGATTAGATTTAGATAAATAATAATTACGTTTTTATTAAAATAATAGAAAAATGGCAAAAATCTTGAAAAAGAAGGTGAAGCATACATGATTTTAAGCTCGTAACTATTTACAATTGTTTCAGTTAATTTTATGCTATGGATTTAATATCTGCTAATAGCGTACGGTACGCCCACTTGCACGTATGCATTATTATCGATGACATAATTACAATTCTGCCGTGTTACAGATTGCATTATTATTTTAGGTTTGCACCTCATATGCACACGTTTCATGTGAAGTCCGTCCGTGTGTTTTTGGTCACATAGTTAGAAGTATATAACACACAAAAAAAAATAGAGAATGATTTACAATATCTTCGAATCAGTTTTATTATCTTCTAAATATTAAGAACACCATCGATACTATTTTTTGAAACAATCAAACGAAATATTTATGTTAGGACCATCCAATAAGATTTTGATTGTTATAAAAGGGTTTCTTTGAAATTTCCCCACAGAGATATTTTCGTACTGCCACAGTTTGTGAATATACAAAATATACATTACAAATTTAGAAAACTATCAACTTGTTCAGAATTTTTGGGGTTTTGATTCTATAAGTGCCTTTAGTACATTTTCTGCTTGCAACTAATACTTTGACAACTCTAATCAGAATGGAAATACTCGCTTATCGATCAGTGAATAACGTTTCGTTGTGAAGGAGTGTTTTGTTTAACAATAGAACTGATTAAACGACTTTTTTTAAATAATGTCTGTCATCAATTCGTATATTAACTTTTTAAGTATATTTTCAACATATATGTACACAATAGTTTGTTCTTAGAATTTCGTTCGGTGAACCGTTTCTGAGGCAATCGATGAAATAAGTAGGTCGTATGGTCCTTTTTTTTAATATTATGTGTCCTAATTGCAAAATATAAAGTCAATACAATTTTTAAGAGCACACAGTAGCGCCTGTGTTTCAATTATAACCAGACTTTGACATCGCCGTAGTGATGTTCATTGCCGTCCGATCGCCAACGCTATTACAGTCGTGGCCTACAACTTCAGGAATTCTTAATAATAATTACTATTTTTGTAGGGTTTTCTCAGTTATACGAGTTCTCCTAGATGTTAAAATGCTTTAAAATTAAAAGTGACTGTTCAACATCACAATTTTCGTGATGATCTTGATCAGATAAACCCTGAATTGCATCAAACGCCACTGAGTTTGAGACTGCACAGTCGGCCAGATAAATTTATCGTCTGACGTCGCGCCGTCGTAATTAATATTTGTCTCATTGATTCCCCATGACTTCGACTGTGCTTAAGTCTGATTATAACACTCATTTAATAATTTTTTTGAACTGACGTGATCAGGTTTCACATTTTATCTTAAATATTTTTGACAATATTTTGAATATACGTCAACAGTGTTTTCAAGCGAATGAATTTTATCATTTTCATTAAAGTTTCACTATAATCGATTTAATAGTGTCACAGACAATCTGTCTAATTCAACGGACACAAACTGATGGAAGCGTCGGGAAAACACACAATTCGACATTCGTCAAAATGACCCTATTCCTGCTATAGCTATCGCTCTAGAAGTAAAGGAAATGTAATGAGCGACAGGGTGATAGGGAGCGAGGCGCCGTCTACAACATTTCAAACACCAGATGAAGTTCTGTTAGTTTTGTAGTGGATCTTTCAACGTTCTGCAGGTAGCCAATTACTGGTTTCTCTATTTTATGTGAGTTAGAGAAATGTCTACAAATATTCTCGTTATCTGTGCGTAACTTAAACTGTTGCACATTTACTAGTACTCAATATTAAAAATCATACTCAGTGGTTGTACGGTCTAAGTTATATCTGTTTTTGATAAGGTTTTTCGAATCAACTATATTTACAGATAAACAGTCTTCCAACTTATTAATACTTGAAGAACACTATTTTTGTGTACGAACATGGCTTTATTTAAGTCATTTAGGTTAATAATGGTGGCACAACCTTCTTGGTAGAGATCTTCATCGATCTTTCACAGACGACGCGTGCAGCACTGAAATCTGCGGTAATTTCAGGGTTGTGTTTAAGCAAATGGCTGGTCGTCAGAGGTTCATTCGGTTAAATATAGAGATAAAACAATTTCGTGTTGTTGAAAGTCAGCTACATGCCGACCTATAAACACAAACAACAAGTTAATGTTTTGTTATTGTGGGCGGTTGTTATACAACTCTCTGTTAAATTCGTTGCAAAATGAAACAAATCCGCCCCTGTTCATTGTATGGTGGCCATTCGCTTAGACAGAGGGTCTGCAATTTATATTTTTACGCATTTCTATAATTTTTAAGTGGTAAAAATTTATCAGTATACAATAGTGGTGTTTACGAAAGAAGTACCACATAAAATTGGCGGAGATTGTTCTATGTATATTTGAAAATAACAAAACGAATATGAAGCTACAAGGATTATATACGTAAAACTCGGATTGTCCGGACTGATTGGCAAAAGTCATCTGGATAACTGAAATCCGCATGATTCATATGGAACGGAAAATAATAGACTGTTTCACTTAAAAAGATGTCTGCGATTATTTACACAGACCTGCCCTCGCTCTTGACGTACAAGCAAATAAAAAATTTCTCAACTTTTTTGATAACTTAATTTTTTATGGTAACCAAGTCAATTAATTTAAATAACAATATCTGTAAACTGTTAAACTACAGGCAAAGAAGCATGCTATGCCTCTGTTTCAAGTGAGTTTTTTCAGAACTAGCTGGTGCTCGGGAAGTAGAAATTATATTATTAGAGTATAAGCAGTATCTACTATAATAAATATTTGAGGATTTTTTTCTTGGACTAACTATTCAATAATTTTTCGATATGACATCACTATTAGCGTTTTATCATCTTTATGAAAATGTTGAAAGTACGAATAATATTTCGAAGTAGTCTGTAAATTCAATTCGTTTAATGGAAAGAATATAATACCTTCGATGATAATAATAAGAATAATATTTTTTATGACTAAAATGTGTACAAGTGTGATAATTCCGTCAAAAAATATGTATGTAACAATAATATGGACAGTTGTTTTAATAAACAAACATACAATAATACATGAAGATACGATTGGTTACATTTATAATTCTTCGGTGGATACAGTTCTTTATCTATACGTATAAAATACATACAAATCAACTTCATACAGTGTTTGAGATCAGTCATTTCTCGAAGACATTTCTGCAATACATTAAACAAAAATTACAGCAGAGTACATACATGTTTTCTCGACTATTGATAACCTATGTTTCAACATTTTGTAAATGAAATATCGATATTTTCAAAGTATGTATTGCTATGTTGGAAAAGAAACATTAAAATTTCATGTATAATTTACGTAGTGTTGTTAGAGGTACATATATATGTTTATGTAAATAATTTAGAAACAATCCTTATCCTCTAAATTATTATTTTAAAAGTGAAAAAAAATTGGTAAAGTAAATTATTTTTAAAGCTTCTAAATTTAAGTAATTTTTAGTATCTTTATTCCAAAAGCAGTCTTATTCATTGTCTTAATCTTTGCCAACATGATTTTCAAGAAATTTTACATTTGACGATAAAGGTGTGATTGAGTCATTATCATAATCAACATTTATTTGTTGACATCCCCCAATTTTTTTTGTAAATAAAAGAAAATTGGTTTTGTGTTTACTTAAAATGAAACCATAATCACTGATGTGCTTTTAAATTGGACCAATAAGCTTCTGTCAACTGCATAGTTTGTCAGTATTTTCGTCCCTAGCTGTTATACTAATATCATCCTAATACAATAATGGTCCTAATTTATTTAATTATTTCCTTGAGATACCTATACTTGTAAATTTTCGAAACCTGATTCACATTATGTGTGATTTTTATTTATCTTTACAAATTGGAAGCGATTGTTTAGATAGGAGTTTATCCACTAACGAGAAATAGGATCTCTAATTTCATAGCTTTCTAAGTTTTTTTTAAATGTCAAAAGCATGAAGAATTTCTTGTAAGTAGTCAAAATTGGTCCAAATCCTTCGACAAATTATAAAATTAAATTTTGCGAATTTTATCTCTTGTATTGTAAAGAAGTTAAAATAATATGTCCGGACTGTTAAATAACAGGTAGAAAAACTATTCTATGTGTCTATTTCAAAGAAGTTTTTTATTACAAAATTTTGTAATGATGTCATTAACACTTTAGCAAGGACACGTATGTCAGTTTCAACAGATGCAGTGTCCTATGATATAAATAATAAGAACTCACAATACTGAATACTCACATTTTCTGGAAAATGGAATGTGTCGTTCTTGATTTGATCAGTTCTTATAATATCCATTTGGTAGAAACATAACCTGTAGTATGTTACTTCTATATGTTGTTATAAGAATAGATATGCCGTTTCTGTCAAATGATGTTCCAACGTCTACTCTGAGTGATTTTTCAATTGAACACCCATTATAATATACATATTATTACATATGTACGCAGAATCTAATATTCCATAATTTTTTAAAGCCAACTAAATTAGTAGACAGCAGTCTATTAAAAAATAAATTTTTCGCCGAAGTGTACCAAGAACACTTGAGAAGTGAGAAAGTTTCAGAAATTCACTATATAAGTAATTAGATACGAGAATTGGAAACCTTTCGTGGTTAGACTGATACTATCAATGAATTTAACCACTGTAGATAACCGTAGTTGTTGCTTTTGATTTCAATATCCTTAGGATGTGTAACGAAGAGAAGTGCTCCTAAAAACGTGTCAAAGTTGATGGCTTTTTTATCGATAGCATTATAGTGTTTATGGAAATTTCACACCGTATGCTACAGAAGAGAAACAGAGCAGATTCTGGAAGCACAAAAAAGCGACGCGTTTTTAGCAGTTCTGTCCCCATTACTGGTTTTACGGTAGTTATAATCCGCCAGAAAAGCTAATTTGCCGGTGTAGTACGGCAAATGTGACATTTTTATGATTTTACCATAGAAATCCTTTTTTTAAATGTGGTATTTGCGGGACTGGATGATGCCCATATATCACGTTTTTGTATACATATAATATATACGTGTCACTCAATTGACAATTTTTCAATTTTATTACGAATTTATATGTATGCTTCTCAATACCAACATCTTGTTTATTATATGTCAGACCTCGATTTGTACTGCAAAAGTGCTTTTCTGTACTAACTATTTGTAACAACTACTTTGGCACTATTCAAATCACCGTTCGGGCGAATAATGTCGCTTGATTGGAAGACTTAATTTCAAACTGACAATAGAGCATAATTCAGTTTCATCAGCTAAATGGAACATCAATATTTCATTAATTCAGCTACTTTCATTGGAACGAAAATGTTAATTTGGTTTTAGTGCGAACCGAAGCTCAACATTTCGAATTTCATCCGATGTAAGAATAACACTAATTAATTTTGATTTTTGGCGGCGGCACGAAATAACAGACACCAATTACATTATTTTTTCAATGGGCGCTCCACCCGCGGAAAAATACGTCAAAACGGCGAAATGTGGTAATTTTATTAAAAGCATAGATGCGTTCCCTTCACGTATGAATAACGAAACCGCGCTTTTGCCAAACATTTTACATCGGCTTCATTAGCCGCACCGAGGGCGCTTCTACGGAATGCATATTTACAGATATGCTCAACATATTTTCTATCCTTCTTTTTAATATCTATGCAAATCGTGGCCTTTTTGTTCATAATTTATTTCGGAGCCGTCATGCTTTTGTTTTAAACATTCGTGCAGCCGTATACATATGTATTTTTTTCTAAGTTTAATTTATAATCAAGACCGTTGCAGGGCTTTTCATTAATTTGTCTGCGTTTAGCCTCTTTTACATTTTGCATGATATAACGGATTATCTTTTGAGAAAATTTCAGGGTTGGTAAGAGCGCTAAGCCCGGTCTAACGTTATGTAGTGGTGAGGTCGTCGCACCGGTAGCTAATCAGTAATCACCTAGTATTACGTTAAAACCGTAAAACCTTGCGTTTCGGCTCAAAGACCGAGTGCTTACACACTCAAAGGTCGGTAAGATCTGTTGTTGGCTATTTATGAAGCGTGGGAAGTGAGAAATTTCAATTTGTCTGGAAACACAAATTTTCTTTATTTTAGAAAAAAAATGTCAACGTAAAATCAGATTTTTGATTCAGAAATTCGCTTTCAAAATATTTTGTAAAAAGAGTAAACGATTTCAGTTGCACAAATTATGCACATATGTATGACATACCTTTATTATTAAACTACCTACGTTTGGATTTGATAATATAATAGCCTGTAAAATTAAAGAAATTATAAGATATATATTTATTAAACGATTGAAAGATTACAAAACTTGAAAAAGATACTTAATAAAATTAATGACAATAATAAGATTTTCGCGGCAGCTGCGTTGTTTGATCAACGATTATTAAGTATTAATACTTGATATCAAACGTAAAAACAACCAACTAAATAATCTTAAAGTGGCCTATGTGATTTATCAACATCTTATTGTCTCTCTTACTATTTTATATTACACGCGTATAGACTTTGAGGTAGAATTAATATCTGAAAGAAAAAGGTCCCTATTATGATTTACAATTTAAGATCACCTAGTAAATTATTTCGTGCTATTTCGTAATACGTAGAGATTGAGTTACGTGTGGTTGAAAACTAATAATAATCTCACCGCACATTAACAAATTTTTGTTCATAATCAGTCAGTAACATACAACTTTTCTCACCCTTGAAAGGTTAGAAAGTCAGCGATCCACAGATACACTTTTCGACATGTGGGCGCGCCACTGTTGATTTGAACAGATATGTCAAATGAAGTCAATTATTTTTTGTACCGGCCGCACAAATTTCAGTGGAAATTGCCGCAAATTTTTCTGAAAGTAGTGATAGTGATGATGATAACGAAAACCAAAGACTAGTGAGAGATCCGTTTACCATACGGCAGATTTCTGAGAGAAAAATACAAGAAAAGGACGTTATCAACTTATCACCGTCTAACGTCACTGAATAAGTTGTACAATTTTATGCCACAGCAGTTGAGATTGAGTGTTAATTTTTGTGCATATTCCAGAAATTCTGGAAGAGTAAACTCTATTTCAGGCCAGTCAATATCCGGTTCTACGTTCTGCTCTCCTTGTGTTTTCTTTTGCTATCCTTAAGTATTTTTCTTATGTGTGAAAGTCTTTCGCAATATCTTTTCCCATTCTGTTAAGCGTTTCTTGTCTGTTTTTGTCACGGACACTTCGCATGCATGTGATGTCTTGGTTCTCGTGACAATTTTATTACCTGGGATAATTTTTTGCTTTTACGTTCCCAACACTATGGACATTTTCTGCCTGTTGCAATTAATACTGTTTTTTTTTCTCTCTTCAATTCTTAGGTATTTATCTGTGAATTCAGTATCGTCATTTTACAAACATTATTTGTACTTTCCGAGCGTAGGCTAAGGAGTTTTGTAATAGGACTACGTACAGCCAACGAATGGTTAGTTTCGTGTTTTCTGGACGTGTCATGACCCCTACAGTACGAAACAATAGGTCTCCTATTTCCGTCTGTCTGTTTATCTATCTGTTTGCCGTCTGTCCAGATTTATATTATACCTACAGGTAATCTGCTAAACTACTAGATCGATTGTTGTCTAATTTTAGATGTAGATATATTGAATATCGTATAGATGGTAAAACGCCAACCAAAATTTGTCACATTACCCTCACCAATGATGAGATGACGTCATTTCCAAAATTTGCAGTAGTAAATGTTATATGCTCTGGAATCTTGCAAACGCTTCAAGATAATCAGAAACATTGTAAATCATTAATCAAAATTTATTCGTTTATGCCCTCCCCACCAAATTGATGACGTCATCATACAACTTTGCCGAGTAAATGTTTATTTAAGTTTTATGAAGTATGTAACCTACTTACCGGATTTCAAATAAATGCTACTTTATTGTTACCTCACGAAGTGGGTTTCAACCCGAGCCCAATAAAACTACGTTTACGACTAATTATATTATTAAAGGTATTACATACGATAAGCCAATCACTGTTAAAATATGCGGAAGGGCACCTCTTCTCTCCTCAGCGTAGGCGGCGGAGGCTCCTGACTCTTCCTTCGGTTCTCAGGTCCCGTCTCTTCCCGAAAATCTTCCTTGAAAAACCCCTGAACTTGATTGTCTTCCTCCCGAGCTCCTCACTCGCTCCCGCCCCGCTATCTCCTCCGTTCTTATCTCCCTTTTTCTCCCCGTTTTTTCCCGTAGCTCACACCAACACTACGCGTGATAGATCCGCCACCACTTCGAATGCAAATCAATTCAAAATTAAATAAAAATCCGTTACACACCCCCCTATGATAACAAAAAATTTAAATTAAACATAATTAAAATTTTTTCCATAAGATGTATCCCACCTAAGAAAAAGGAAAGAAATTGTAAATAATAAAAGATTCCAGTCATACTCCAGAATTTTCTAAGGAGTAAACAACAAAAGAATTTTGAGAGCCATTTTCGTGAAACAGGAAATGTCTCTTTGAATAGGAATTCGAATCCAAGAATTTGCAGATTCAGAGATTCACGAACAAAAACATCCTCCATCGGGAGAACATGAAACCTCTGACTGCTAATCGACGAAGGGCAAAGTTAAATGTTAAAATCGAGAATCAAATGTCAAAATCTGGAAGTAAACGTCAGAATCGAGAAGAAATTGTCAAAATCAGGGTTTTATTGTGTGCACACGTCGTAATTGGGAAAAAAAATAAATTGTCTTTAGTCGGAAAAAAACCTACTCATCCACTCACCACATTCATACCACATACACGAGATCACTCATACATCATATTCTCTCTCTCAGGCACATAGACTTAAAAAAATCATTCGTCGGTACTACTGTCTCCACGATCATCACCCCGAAACGGCTTAAGATCTTTAACGTGCCAGTTTCCTAGGTTTTGATGACTCTCAGCCTCCGCTAATCTATATACGAGACGAGAGATAACCTTGGTGACGATACATGGAACATATTTTGGAGCCAGTTTACTGGAAAAGTGCTTTGATGCGTCTGAAAGTACATAATTGCGTTTCCACACCCGGTCACCTACTTGATAGGAATCAGCAGGATGGCGTCGTAAATTATACGTGTGAGAATTTCTTTTATACGCGGCCGTTAGTTTTTGACGCACTGTCTTGTAGATTTCAGACAAGCCCTCCAAATTTTCAAAGTATTGACTCCGGTCAGGGTTCGTTAAATTAACTTTCGATGGGTCGCTGTTCCTGTTATAAAAATCTCCTGAAATTGGTACGTACCGACCAAAATTTATATACGTAGGAGATAATCCGGTGGCTTCATGAATGGCCGTTCGAAGCGCAAACCCAATTTTTGGTAAATGTCCCAATACCGATGATTATTATCCTTAATGTAGGAACGAATAGCAGCCCCGGCTACTCTGTTCACTCGTTCTACGCTGTTTGTTTGGGGATGGTATTTTGCGTTATACCAAATCTTACATTTGTACAAATCCGCTAGCTTCTGAAAATCACGCGAAACAAATTGAGTACCATTGTCGCAGGTGATAATTTGAGGGACACCAAACATCAAAAAGACGTTTTCTTCTACAAATTTGATAATTGACTTGGAATTTGCCTTACGAAGAGGATGTAATAAAATGAACTTGCTGAACCAATCACAGACCATTAAAATATAACAATGTCCCTGCATACTACGAGGAAGAGGACCTAAAATATCAATTGAAATCAATTGCCATGGGAAAGTAGCCTTCTTAGAGGAACCCATCAATCCGGGAGCAGCCTTTTGAGCTGAACAAGTTGAACATCGAGAGACATATCGTTTAACATCAGTTTGCATGCCAGGCCAAAAATAGAGTTCTTGTATCCGTTCCAGAGTTTTATATGATCCAAGGTGAGCTGCTAGAGGAGAGTCGTGGCATTCACGGAGCACTTCCAGCCGTTGTGATTTGGGTACTACTATTCGCCAACTTGGAAGGACATTTGGGACTCGATACCGAGGCCTCGCATGTTTATATAGGACACCATCCTTAACTAAATAATCCGGATAATCGTTTGGACGTTCCTCGAGATTTTTAAGCATGCTATGGTACCACTTATCTGTGTTTGCCGGCCTCACCTGAATTACATCAACCTCTGGCAGTGGCGCTCGACTTAAGGCATCCGGCACCACGTTCATAAAACCCTTTCGGTGTTCTAAAACAAACTCAAACTGTTGCAGCTTCACTGCCCACCTTGCCAATCTACCACTGGGATCCTTTAAGTTGTTAAGCCACAGGAGACTGTGATGATCAGTTACTACAGTGAATTTTGCCCCCTCAATATACGGCCTGAATTTATCTATCCCGAATAGAACTGCCAGGCATTCTCTTTCGGTTACCGAATATTTTTTCTCAGCCGGCGAAAGAGTGCGACTAGCGTAAGCTATCACTACCTCACCTCCTTTGCTATCTGGTTGTGTTAGAACCGCTGCCACTCCCACATCCGAAGCATCACTCTGGATGGTAAAGGGTTTAGAAAAATCTGGGCTTACCAACAAAGGAGCGTTTATCAAGGCATTTTTGAGTTGGTGGAAACAATTATCCGCTTCCTGCGTCCACACCAACCTATTTCTTTTTCGCTTGCCCAGGAGAAGAGCTGTTAAAGGAGAGGTGAAATCTGAAAATTTCGGAATAAAGCGCCTGTACCAGCCGCAGAGCCCAAGAAATCGTTTCATTTCTGTGACTGTTTGGGGTTTAGGAAATTCCGCCATGGCGGCGACTTTTTCTGGATCTGTATGCAAACCTGATTTATCCACAACAAAACCAAGGTACTTTAAAGATGGTAGGCAGTACTCACACTTCTCTGCATTGATGGTTAAGTTGGCTTCTTTCAAGCGTTGGTAAACCTCCCTAAGCACTTGAAGATGTTGTTCAAACGTTGGTGTCGAGATAACAATGTCATCCAAAAAAACAAACACATATGGTTCCAACGAAGGACCTAACACTTGGTCCATTAGACGTTGCAAAGTCTGAGGAGCATTCGACAGACCAAACGGTAGCACCACGAATTCATAAAGCCCTCGAGAGGGAACAACAAAGGCAGTCTTTTCGCAGGACGTATCCTCTAAGGGAATTTGCCAAAAAGCGGACTTAAGATCAATTTTTGATAGATACCGTGCTCCAGTTAACATGTTTAAGATGTAATCGACTTTAGGTAAAGGGTAAGCATCTGGTTTGGTCACAGAGTTAAGTTTTCGACCGTCGAAGCAAAAGCGCTTCTCACCGTTTGTTTTATTTACCAATAAAACAGGAGAGGACCAAGGACTCGATGAAGGCCGCACAACTCCCAACTCCAACATCTTGTCTAGTTCCCGATTGAGGTGAACCAGCATGTAAGGTGAGATCTGATGATGACGTTGCTTAATTGGTCGCGCATTACCAGTATCTATAAAATGAACGGTTCGTGTGGTTCTTCCCAATTTCGTACATTTTTCCCACGATAACTCATAGAAGAGATTTTTGACCTTCTGAAGCTCTGACATTTGAGACGGACTTAAGTCCTGTAGTGAACGAATACCTTGCATCGCCGCCACTAAGATATCATCTTGACGATTAACTGCTCTAATAGAATCCTTACTCTGAGCCGTACAGCTAAAAGAAGAAAAATCAATCGCTAAGCCAAACTGACGGCAAAAATCACTGCCAAAAATAACTGAATGTTTGAGAGATGGAACTACCCAAAACTTAATCGTACGCGAGATACCATCGACAGTAACCGGAAAATATACATACCCCACTACCTGCTGTTGTACACCATCAGCAGTCCCTACAGTGGATTCCTCCGATTCATAAATGGATAGATTTAGATGATCTAACAAACCAAGTCCTTCCCCACCAACGATAGAATGAGTCGCGCCGCTGTCAAGTAGTCCTGTAATTGAATTTCCCAAAACTTCTACTGCCAAATAAGGTCGATTATCATGAGATGTCTCTACAAGTAAAGTATTAATTGTTTCCTTCCCTGAAACTAATCGCTGTGAACACGTAGTTTGGCTAGGGGCCTTAGGGAAGTAACGAAAGCGGTGGCCCGATGGTAAGCGCTTTCCCCCACTTAGTTTTCCGGCCTACACCGTAGGCAGTTAGGGTGGATGACACCTACTTTTCCACAGCCAGCACAAGTAGGTTTTTTCGGGGTTTTATTAGGACATTCACGCCGAAAATGACCCGGTTTCCGACATGCATAACATGTCAATTCACTTTTTTGGTGTGGAGAAGAAATGTTAGAGGTATTACGAAATTGAGGGGTCGAGAATAACTTATTTTCTTGGTTATCCCCGTCTGGACAAGCTAAATCGGGTTCTAGCAGAGCGATGCTTCGCCGCGGAGGTGGTCGAAATTTTTCCTGATTGGCTAAAACGCTTTCCAGGGTCCTACAGATATCCGACAACTGAATAAACGTTTTAATGTCGTGCAAAGCGAGGTGGGTTTGGAAAACCGGTAAGAGATTACGACGAATTATATGCAATTGGGAAATTTCAGGTGGAATATCCGACAACCGATTAAATAAATTGCGCATAGTCGCCAGATACAAAACAACTGACTCACGAGATCCCTGCGTTCGATTATGAATTTCCTTAAGAAGTTCCTGATCATAATCTGGCGGCAAAAAATCTCGCTTTAAAGCCTGAATCAGCTGATCCCACGAACTGACTGATGGTTTTATCGATCTATACCACAAAAGTGCCTTTCCATCAAATAAATCTACAGCGGACCTAAATAATTCCGCTTTTGAGGTATTTCGAGCCACTCGCAATTCCTCTATCCGTTGTAAAAACCCATTGACCGAATCATGCTGAGACTTACCATCAAAAGTTACATTCCACTTGTGTACCGGAGTAGGCTTAAGGATCGTAGTGTTCTGGTTGACTCCCGCCGGACTCGCGGTCGCATCATCTGGAGGTAGAGAGGTTTGTTCCACCATTTCATACCTGGTTTCATCCAATGCTTCCGCCATCGCCATTTGATCATGTTTGAATTCTTGCACAGCTACGGGCGCCGTCGCTGGGAATCGATGTAAGCGACCCATTACATGATAGTACTTGGTGAGAAGTCTCCTGTTCCCATCCCCCCGTCGACCATCAAAAGAATCCAACAAGGCTCGGATATCACTTAGTGTTGTTTCAACCTCCGTTTTTTCCGCCTCATAATCGAAATTGGGATTAGCATACATGACTTCACCACGATTCAAATCTTCTCGTAGTCTCCGTCGCAGCTGTTTACGCTTTGTATCTAGATCTAAGCGATCGGGCGTAACCCCCCGCACTTTTAACTCGTGATTAACTTCGCTCGATTTCAAAAAATTTGGTTCCATATTAAAATAGGATCCTGCCATCATAAACGCAGTTTAAAGGACTCTTCGAAACGTTGGGCGCCAAAATTTATGTAACCTACTTACCGGATTTCAAATAAATGCTACTTTATTGTTACCTCACGAAGTGGGTTTCAACCCGAGCCCAATAAAACTACGTTTACAACTAATTATATTATTAAAGGTATTACATACGATAAGCCAATCACTGTTAAAATATGCGGAAGGGCACCTCTTCTCTCCTCAGCGTAGGCGGCGGAGGCTCCTGACTCTTCCTTCGGTTCTCAGGTCCCGTCTCTTCCCGAAAATCTTCCTTGAAAAACCCCTGAACTTGATTGTCTTCCTCCCGAGCTCCTCACTCGCTCCCGCCCCGCTATCTCCTCCGTTCTTATCTCCCTTTTTCTCCCCGTTTTTTCCCGTAGCTCACACCAACACTACGCGTGATAGATCCGCCACCACTTCGAATGCAAATCAATTCAAAATTAAATAAAAATCCGTTACAAGTAACACACTCCTGCACTGGTGATTTATGAATACGCATTAACTTTTTATCCTGGATATCCCATATTTAAAATTGTATAGCAACATTTTGCATTTTGGCTTTTGAAAAGAAAAACTGAATGATTCGAAATCTCGCAACGTTTAGGTTATCCTAAGAATGGTAAATCGTAATGAAACTTTATCTCTTCCCTCTTCCCAAACTGATGAGAAAAAATTTTTCCCTATATGTATGTATATGATTACTTTAGCTCATATTTTATGCTCTCTATTCTCCCTTAATTTGTTCATTGTTATTATTATTTTGTAATTTTGTTTTCATGTGTTATTTTATCGTCTACGGTATTTTAGCATTTGTCTCAACTTTCGTCGGTAAATTCGTGGCATGATAAATTATATTTGAAGTCCAGCTGGGATATACTGACAACGTACAATATTGTAGTAGAAATCAGTATTAAGTTTCAGCCATTTATTTATGAATTAATAATAATTATTTGTTTACGCCTCTTTGAAAAGACGTCAATTTTTCAATTAGAAAAGAAACCAGACCTGGGAAAACCAGCAATAATAAGACCTATCTCCTCCCATCCGACAGATCCTTCGTGATTACTGACACAGTGTTAAAGACTCTGAAACGTAGTAAAATACGTTATTGCAGAGCATTTAAAACCGATCTTTTCTATTTACCTCAGAACATCGTAAAAATTCATGTAAAGGGACGCTTAAATAGTGTACAGGTGTCGACCGCTAGAGGATAATGGTCAGGCATCCAAAATACATGATCTTGTACATTTTTAGTGTTCACCACTAAACTAAACAAGTTACGATTTAGGTTTCCAAATTTAATTTCTGTGGTTTTAAAATTAAGATCTGGCACTCCACCCATTCCCACATAGATTCAAACAATTCATTGGATTGTTTATATTTTATCCCACCGATACGATTAATATATGAGATTGGTGTTGCATTATCCATGTCCAGTGTATGTCACAGTCCGATAAATATTTAGAAAACACTCTATGCTGCTGAAGGCATCTAACAGTTCTAAATAATTGAAGCGATGATTTTGTTCAATAATTAACCGTTTATCAGTGCATGACAATAACAAGTCCTCGCGATCCTATACGTGAAGCATTTTAGAAAATTTCATTGACGCAGGCGTAAGGCATCAGCGAATAACGCGAAGCATTCACAGCCAGATAATCATCATTTTAATTAATTTTAAAAGTTTTGATCTTAAATAACACTATAAGGTATATTCAACAGTTAAATCCCAAATATTCAGGTATGGGATACTAGAAGGATAACTATATTACTGGACTATTTTCTGAAGAAAATTTCACCCTTTGTCCAAATTTTAGGTGTAATCAGGATTAAAAATATTATTAAAAGGTTTTCTTCACAACCGCCAGCTGTTGTTTTGATGGTAAATCTTATCATCACACGATAAGAAAAAGCAGGGTCTCGCTTTTAGATTTAGGGCCGGTTTATCAATGCTCAGTTAAAAGTGTCTGTTAAGTAACTGTCAGATAAGGGTAACTAGCAGTTAACGGAGGTGAAGTGTTTATCAATGCACGATGTTTCTTCCAGTTTCGTAGCTCGAAGTTTAGCTGTTACTCTCTTAAGTTGGTAACGCTCACACCACTGGAAATGAGTTGTGATTGGTCAGTTCAAAACTACCCCGACCTTGAAAGTTCCATCAGATTCGATCCGCATTCGGTATTCAACGATTGTATATCGCGTTTCACGTGATCAATCATGAAAAAGCAAAATTTAGCATTAGAAAAAAAGTATTGGAAATTAAAAATGAAACAAGTAGGTACACCTATAAATAAATACAGAGAGATCGAAAAAGAAATTAGTCAAAGTTGGCCATGCACGAAAAGGCGTTTGTCTTATTTTAAAATAATTTTTTATTAATCGTCACGTTGACAAAAGTAATTTGCACTGTTATGAAACGAAATTAAAGCTTTTTTGTTATTAGAATCTTCAGAAATGGGATAAATTTTAGACAAAATTGGAAAACGGTGATTTTAATTCATTCTTATGTGTTTTAAAAGTAGGCGTCATAATTCTAATTTTAAACTGTAAATTTGACATTTAATAAAAAAAAAAAAAAATTACCCTACCACCGTGATTACGACAAACGGCTTGTCGTGCATGGCCTACTTCGATTAATTTCTTTTTCGATCTCGCGGTATTATTAGATAGGTTTTTAATTTTTGATACCTACATTAGACCTGGAAAATAATCAGCTAATAATAAGTGTTTTTCTCATCTTTTCTCTGTCAATTTGTTGTACAACATAAGTCCTCATCAAAATATTGTTAAATTCATAACAGATTTATTTGGATTTGTTAGGTTATGTTGCCACTAACTGGTGGATAACGCTTTAACTGACAGTTTGAACTGTGAGTTAATTTATCAGGCACTTTGACCACCAGTTTTGAGCTAGCGGGTAATGATAAACAGGTTAACTCACAGACAAGCTTTAACTGCCAGTTACTTTAACTTAACTGCGCATTGATAAACCGGCCCTTAATCCCAGTAGAATCTAGCATTTTAATTAGACTTTAGTAAAAAAAGTCCCTAAAATGGCAACATAACCTTATAAAATATTTTAGCAATTTGTGAACTTATTGGGTTTAAATTGTCCCGAGTAAATCTTAGTTTGACGGGGACCCAGAACCTGTCCCTGGATGGAGGTGTTGAGGAAAACGAGCTGCTCGAAGGGCTTCATCTTGGGATTTTTACATACAAGATGGGTGTAATCGGAGATGATTCGTTTGACGGGGTCGCTTACTGCGACCAGAAGTTTCGTGGATGTATTCATGTGCTATACGCAGCACCAATGAATGGATCAACTTGTGCATTTATTCCGTTTAATTTGTCCTACAATGTCCTACAATAATTTTCATACTGGATAAAATAATTTAATTTAATTTGTTCAGTGATTTCTCAGTGAGAATCGAAGAATAATTTTAAATTCACTTTGATATTTCGATTTTACATGGCTGGCTAGTCGAACTGAAACGGAACATTTAGCGACAAGACAAGTTTTTAAACCCTTTTTACAGTGAATGTACCCCATGTAACGATTAAAAAAAATACTGACCGATAATAGTAGCTTTAAAGTGATCTGGGGAGATAGGGGGGGGGGGGTAATTCCCTATTTCCAAACTGGGATATACACTCTGTATACAGGGTGTTAGGAAATGCTTGCAACAAACTTTCAGAGCAAAGGCATTACAAAAAAAGGAATCTAAAATCTATGTACAACTTTTTTCAAAAATGTATAGTTTTTCTTTTAAATCGCCTTAAAAATAAGTATCACACCGTTTTGGAACTGCATGGAGGCCAATTTTTCAATAATACGTTCCATTATTAAAATTTCTATTGTTACTTAGCAACGAATTAGGAATGGCAATCTGCTTTCGATCTATCAAGGGAATCGTTTAAAAAAAGCATCGTTGCTTAGTTACCGAGATACACTAACATTGTTCAAATTGTTTCAAATATTATTGTTAGATTTATAACTGTCATTGTCAGTAATACTCATTGAGAAAAAATGCCAGAATACAGCATAGAAGAATAAGGTACGAGACAAAAAATTATCACGGTGCAGAATTTTTGCCTAAATGTATTAAAAGAAAGTGAAGATACCTGGTTGATTGAGCAATTCCATTTTTAATTAATTTAATAAAACATTTTCACAGAAAACACTAAACTGAACGAAGTTTATTGAAAATATGTAATTTTGTTAACAGACTTATTGTGACAAATTATTATCACGCTTAAAAGGGAAATAACTAACTAACTAAATGAAAACTAATTTAATACCCAATGTATTTTCCACCTGCTTCTATGAGATTGTAGACGCGTTGCTTCACAGAATTGACCAAATGGATGAAGTAATTGACGTCCAAATTCTCCCAAGCCGTCAAGATACCATCTTTCGATTCATTACCTGCTGCGTACTGCTTCCCATCTTTATAAACCTCTCGTACAAGAGAACTCCATACATTCTCAATAGGGTTGAGATTTGAGATGTAGGCTTTTCGCAGGCTATTATAGCAAAGCTATATTTTGTCGTTGAAACCACGTTTTCGATGAATTAGACACATGAATCGACGCATTATTTTGCTGAAAAATCACTTTGCTGTCTTGAAATAGGTTCAAAGGTGGTTTGAGGTGCATTTCCAACACATCTTGGTAATTCAGAGAGTCCATTCGATTTGATTAATGCTAAGTTATTATTTCCTAAGCTACTATAGGCACCCCAGACCATAACATTGCCACCTCCTTGAACTCGTTTTGACAAATACTTTGGTTCTTTCCGTAAATCGTGCCAATAATATCTAAAACTATCAGGACCATCAAGATTAACTTTCTTTTCATCTGAAAAATCTATCTGGAACCATTCTTCATTTTTCGTCTGCATTTCTCTGGCCCATTCACGACGTTTTTGAATATGTTCTTTTGTTAACATTTGTTGTTTCTTATATTTGGCATATTTAACATTTTTGTCATTAGCCAGTACTCGCAAAACTGTTATTTTGTGAACAGGAAGTCCTAGGGTCCTCTTTATCATTTCAGACAACATGTTATCCTTTATGCCCGGAGTCACAATGGATCTTTTGGCACGTGCAGTGAGTTTTTCTTTTCTTCCACAATTTTGTCGTCCATTTTCACTGTATTTCTTTCTTACAAACTTGGAGATTGTGGTCCGATCTCTTCCAATCTTTCATGCTATTTCCGGAAAAGTCAAACCCGGGTCATAGTATGCCTCAATCTGTCCTTTTTCACGTTCTGTTAGATCGTTTTCTTTGCCCATGGCGAAAGACAATTATTGTAGCTCAGCCAATTATATTTCGACACTTTATCAGTTCTAACAAACAATTGCATATCGTGCATATCATACAAATAAACAACATTTACGCATACTACGTTTTTCTAATTGATTTTTATACAAAAAGTGATGCGTGATAATTTTTTGTCTCAAAATTTCTTGACACAATTGAGTTTTCACAGATCAGAAATTATTTGATGCAAAAATATCACTGCAAAAATCATGTTTGTATACTAAATTAACTTCTACTGGGTGTATTATTTAGTCAAAGGTCTAGATAATAAAAAATTCTTAAAAAATTGCACCGTGATAATTTTTTGTCTCGTACCTTATGTAGACATGCATTTTGTTTATGGGGAGTGTGGAGGCAATGCTAGAGCTGCAGCAAGACGGTATGCTGAACGTTTTCCTGGGCGTCGACAACCGTATCGCGAAACCTTTTCAGCCGTGGATAGAAGGTTGCGGGAGACAGGATCAGTTTTACCTAAAAATCAGGAGATTGGACGAGTCGAGATCCAGATATGGTCAACATTGAAGAGCACATTATCAATCGTGTTGAAGAAGACCCGTCAGCTAGTACGCGTGAAATTGCTCGAGAAGTAGGTGTTAGTCACTGGACTGTGTGGAGAACGCTACGAGAATCTCTTTTGTACCCGTACCACCTCCAGCGGGTCCAGAGTTTAAGTCCGAACGATTTCATTCCTAGACAAAACTTTTGCCGATGGATAGTGAACAGCAATAATGAAACTCCCGGATTTCTTTCTTCCATACTGATGACAGATGAATGCTGTTTTACTAGGGATGGAATACTTAATTTTCATAATACTCACCGCTGGGCAGATGCCAATCCTCACGCGTTTTACGAGACGCACTTTCAACAACGTTTTTCATTAAACATTTGGGCCGGAATAATAGGTAATCAAATGATAGGACCATATGTTCTACCGGAAAGACTGAACGGAGACAATTACTTTCATTGTTTGGAAACACATTTGCCATATTTATTGGAAGATGTACCTTTAGACATTCAACGAAGGATGTACTTTATGCACGATGGTGCTCCTGCGCATTTTAGTTTACAAGTGCGACAATTCCTGACGAATGTTTATGGTGAGAGATGGATTGGAAGAGGTGGACCCATCGCTTGGCCACCCCGTTCTCCCGATCTTAACAGTTGTGATTACTACTTATGGGGTTATATTAAATCAATTGTTTATCGAACTCCAGTTAATAATTTAGAAGATTTAGAAGCAAGAGTTATGATGGCCGCAGAACGGATTCGAAACGATCCTGAAGAATTAAATAGAGTCAGTAACTCATTACTCAGGAGAGCAGAAGCTTGTATTCGTGCAAATGGTGCTCACTTCCAACATCTGCTTTAATTTTCTTGTTTTGTTTTTGCATTTTTTGTTTTTTATTTTCGCTTATTCGTTTTGTTTGTTTATTATAATTAAAGGTTATTTTTCTTTGTGTTGAAAATTGTATTTAACAAATTGGCTTAAATTTTAAAATTGTTGGAAGATTTTGAACAAAGTTTTTAACTTATACAATACATTTCTTGTATTTGTTGATAAACTATGTATTCTACCTTTTTCCGCAAAGCAAAAGTAGAATATAAATTTATTAAGAAAAGATAATTGCTGGACAATCGAAAAATAAAAAGATAATGTTGGACGTTGGAGTGCTAAGCAGTGTTTAACACCAATTTTTACCTGATTTTTGAGAATATTTCAACTGTTTAGACTATTTCTAGGATCTTTTTTTATTTCCTAATATTAAAAAAATTCTTAAAAACAAGAACATTTAGTATATGGTTAACCATTAAGAAGTAACAAAGAAAATACCTTAAGCGTTCTATGATTTCGGTACTCTAAGGGTACCTTTTTATTATCAATAATGAAATCACTTCCATTGCAAAGGGGATACTAAACACAATTTAAGATGAGGGAATTGGCAGGAAACCCGACAGTTATCGTACAAAGGGGAAATGAAAGTGCGTATAAAATGAGTTTTTCTGTCATTTCAGTAGTAAGTGTTCCTTGCTACGGTTCACTTTCGCGTACACGGCTTGCGCCGGGATTGTTTCCTCATCTTGTTCTTGCCCAGGAGCCTCATGTACATTGTGTAAGTTCGGATTTTTACCTACAAGCGGCAAATTATTTTGTTGCAATTTTCATAACGAGTGGTATACGAACGATCAACAAGCGGAGTTAGTTGTCCTACATTCCCAACCATTCCGCTGCTACATTAATGGACCACATTAGGCGAGTGATCAGACCGGACTCGGAAATATGGACCGACGAACTTAGGTCCTACAGACTCCTCCGAATCTTGGGTGGAGCGTCCTCATTTGTTCATCAAACAGTTAACCATAGCCGCTTTTTTCAAGATCGAACAACAGGGGTCTGTACTAATCAAGTCGAAGGGTAGTGAGGAGGATGAAAAGTTTTATCACGAGGTTGGGTGCCATGAGTTGTCCCTTTTTGCCGTAGTATTAGATCAACTGGGAGCGCTATTGCGCTTGATTTGACGAACTATTTCAACATTTCATTGACCACACTGCTGAAAGATAGATTTTCCTAATCTTTCTAGTGTTTTCCTTCGGGATTTTTTTCAGGGGAAGAACGCAAAACCCCCTCTTTCTGGTATCACTGCAGGTTTTCAGAGGTCGTTTGTGGTGTTTTCTGAAATTTCCGTTAACAACCACGTTGGTACCCTTATTAGCGTGTCGGAACCGCGTCTATTTCGTTAAACGTCCGAATCAAACATTTTAAAACTCAAAGGTGTTTATTGTATTGATGTAAATGTGACATTTTTGTCAATTTTTGACAAATTAGATTTAATCGTTTCTAAGGAAATAATCATCTTAGTTCCAGAATTTTCACAACTACCTTAGAAAAAAAAAAACAACGTCGGCAGTTCTCAAAATGTGGGGACTGGTTTTTCGATACGCTTTTTAGAAAAAACTATTAACCTTTGAAAAAAGTGTTACTAGCATTTTTTGTTGTTCTCTTCTTCAGGAGCCTACCTTCAAATTTTGTTGCAAGCATTCCCTAACACCCTGTATATTTCAATTTTTAATATTTTGCATATTTTTAGCTACAATGCATTAAATAAAACATTGCCAATAATGAACTACTAATTTTGTCTATTTTCAAACTTTACTTCAAAGAACTAGAAGTGAATAATACGTATCTAATAATGTACAGTTACTGCAAATGTTTGTTCATCAAGTTAGCTGTAACTCTACATTAAGCTAAAAAATGCCATATTTTTCATTTGAATTCTAGAGTGCGTGTTTCGCCCCATAAATTTGACATTTGACAGCTTTATGACGATAATCAATACCATTAGCAAGACGATGCATATACATATATACAGCCAATGTGTATGAAAAAACTTGTATGTTTACTTTGTGGCAGAACACTCATTCATCCATAATCGTTTCGATTTTTCATCGTTGGACAAGTTAAACATGGTTTTTTATATCAGTACAACCCAAATTTAATATGTGTCGAAAAATTTGCGGCGTTCAGCAAAGGAAAATTCATATCAGGGAGAAGTGTGGGGTTTAACGTGTAATAAAAATCGCATGACTTCAGTGATGAAAGCATATATGTTTTGCACAACCTCTAGCCGTGTAGATATATAGTAAAAACCGTGCCTCGTAGTCTATTATTGAAATTTTATGTTATCTGTAAGTACATGACTTTCAATTTTACCAATACAAAATTTCGTAGAAAAAGGATTATTAAGCGCAAACTTTACATCTTGCTTTTAACAGCAAAATTCTGCTGAACTTTCTGAAAATAATACGCTTTATAATTTACAATTGACGCAGCTACCATGTATGTATGTTTCCATTACCAGAGGATCAAACCTCACTTTCTTCTCTTAAATAACAAATCGGCATTTAGTGAAAATGTTCCCGTCTTAAATATTTTCATAATGTATAAATATGTATAAATAAATTATTGAAAAATTAAATTGTTAGAAAAGAACCATGGTGGACGTTTGAAGTCTTATCTAGCCAGGATAGGGCGATAGGAAGTAGATGAAATAAGGAAATGAAGGGATTACAACTAGTCTTAAAAATAAAACTGAATTTAACAAACAACAAAAACGAAAGTCTTCTAAAAAGAAAAATAAACAATAATTCTGTGAGAAATAAAACAAAAAATAATATATATAAATAACAAACAATAAATCAGATACCAGGAGCCGGTTTACAGAAGCTCAATTAAATATTTGATTGCGACTGAATTTTTAATATGGCATTGAATTACCACGTGATCAACTCTACGCCAGTCAAACGTCGCTAAACGCCTCATTAAATGCGGAGTTAACTTATTCATCTCAATTAAAACATTCTAACTATAAACTGACCCTATGTGTGGCAGTTAAATAAATAGGAGTATAATATGTATATAAAAAAATTGAATAGACACCCCATTTGTTTTTAAATGTTAGTTTACTTTTGTTGTTTTTACTGTTTACAAAAGGGTCAATAACGTCATAAAAAGTGTTATTTTGATGTAGTGTGTTTACTAAGCCTGTTTCAATTGCAAGCAACACTAACTGTTTATTTAGTATATTTGGTCTCACAGTGTTTCTCAACGTTTCAACACGCTTTGTGTTGAAAAACTTCTTTCAACTGAGACGGATGTCACAACAGGAAGTAACTCTTTTTAAGGAACCTCTCCAAATATGTAACTGATTTTCAAAAATAAATAATACATTTCTGTGAATTTAGAAGTCGGAAGAATATTCCGATCGGGGTAAAAAATTCTAATTCTCGTTGTAATTTTTCTTGATTGAGAAATCATGATATGGCTGCAGAATCAACATTAATAAATTTTTATGAAAATGAACATTAAAAAAAGAAGAACTTTGGACGATCAAGAAGTTGAAATAATTGCAACTTTCAAGTTTGTTAAACGAAGTTCAGATCGGGAATTATGTCATTTAAGATTTCGATGAATCAGAACTGTATGACTTAAAAAAAATCGTCTGCTTTATATTATTTCAAAATGTTTGAAACAGTTTTAATTCTTTCATTATAGTAGTCCAATTGTCCAATAATAATTTGTCTTGAATTACGGAAAATATTAAATTTGTATGAGTAAAAATTAATCGGATTGTATTAACCAAGAAAACTAAGCAAATAGTTTTTCAGTCTTTGGCCTTCACGAATCGTGATGCCAGTCGCTGTAATTTTCTAAAATGATGTCAGACAATGTTGTTAATTTTTTTTTTGGTTAAATGGATTTAAGGAACTGAGAGTGAAGCTGAAAATTTTTAGCTCTACAGCCTACAAGAATCACATAAATAAATTAAACTAAGACATCAGAACAAATCCCAAGCGCTCTTGGAGTTTTCTTAATTCTTTAACATTAACCTTTGTACCCTTTTCAAGAATATCGATGATATCTTATTTCAAATCCGCAAGAAATTGTCGAACACTTTGCAAATTATTTCTCCAATTGATTTTTAGATAATAATAACACCAGCTGCAATTCCACCTAGTTTTATCTAGATCCTACTATTTTATAGATAAAAAACAAAATTAGTGAAGAGGAGGCATTAAAAGCCATTACAGCTAAAAATTAATTTAACGGCCGGGTCAGATTTAATTCCTTTCTTTATTGCGTCTGATTGTAAATCCTCCTCAAGTTTCCTCTCAAAATGATATTTAATAAAATATTTGCATCATACGTTTTCCTTCGAAATGGAAAATCTACAGCATTCAACCCGTTTTCAAAAGTGGCGATCATTGTAACATGAAAAACTATAGACCTATAGCCATAATTAACAATTTCTGTGGAATATTGAAATTATGAACAAAATATATAGTTAAAGTTAAACCATTTTTAATTTTTTTTAAATCTTATAGGTATTTCAAAGTTAATCATCAAGGTCGGACCCACAAAATCATAAATCACAAATTCAATGTAACCCTGGATGTTTCTAGCCCACTATACACTGTCGGCAGGCTTCTTTTATTGGCGCCATTAGCCCCCTGCATTGTCCGATAATCCCTCACAGTAGCCGTTGTAAAATTTTACTAGGTACTGTTGTAATGTTGGAACTTTACATTGCTAATACCATATCCCTGCACCAATATGGCTTTATAGCTGGGAGATACACTGTAACTGTAACTAATGTAGTGACAATTGGACAATATTTTATCTGAATCATTAGATAATCACAAACAGATTGTTATCTTATATTTGAATTATACTAAGGCCTTTGATAGATCACATCACACTATAGGTACTGTAACATATTTTAATATATGTTCACATACCACCTGTATTAACGCGACCCTGTAAACGATGCGAGTATTTTAGCGCGTACCACGCATGTCTTTAAGCGCGTCGATAATTTCTTCGATTCGGCGGACTCGTCGATCCCTTTCTCCCTTCAACGCCCCGAGCGAGTACACGTCGATTCTTAGCAGCGTTCGCCCGCGATAATTCCCTTTGAGTTTGGGTAAATCAGGGTCCAGAGTGACCGATAAGTGGCGAAGTAGGCTGTAGGTTCAATTTCGGAACCAGCGTCGAAGGCGACGGATAAAAGTAGAATCGGCATAACACCAATTAAGCGTAAGTAAAAACGAAGGTCAGGGATTGGAAGCTAAAGTCTCTTACAGGAGGGGACCAGGGTTCCTTTCCGGAGGATTTCGACGACAAAAGCAGAGCAAAGTATTCTCCCTCCCGTAACGGCAACACTACGGAGTATTTCACCTTCGGGAGTAAGGCTGGAGGGTTCCTGGTAATCACTTCACCAAGATGGCGGCGACGGCCATTTTGTAATCGGCCATACCATCAGGCCGAATACCAAAACCAGTGCGAGCAGCGGAGCATAGGTTCAGACCATACTTTCCTACTGGAGTGAATTAAACAATAGGCACGATAAGAAATCTTGGTTCACCAAAGAAGACCTCGTCCTGCGGACGATCGGACGTCAGATAAGTGTTAATCTTGTAATTAGCTAGTAGGTCGTGTTGCTTGAGGAAGTGATATCCTCAACACACTCTTAAGTAAATTTTCTTAATATCTAATAATAATTAACCTAGAACCTAGATAATTAAACTGTTTATAGTAAGTATTCTTTTACTTCCTCCCGACCCCAGGTGAATACGGAACACATAGCATTGGTAAGCCGCCCGCGTAGGAAAATAGCGTAGGTCGAGTGCAGCCCGTATTTTGGGTTGTAACAGTACTCATTAAAAAAAATAACACTTTCGAATTTTTTAATAATTTCGTTACACTTTTTGAGTCATATTTCAGCACAAAAGACACAGATGGTCAAAATTTCTACAAAAGTCAGGGGTACCCCAAGCTTCGGTCTTCGGACCTTTATTGTATGTCTTCCCATAAATGATTTGGCATCGAAGTTGCGTATACCGTATTTATTATATGCCGACGACTTAAAAATTTATGACTCCATAAAAGATTAGACAATAAATTGCAAAGCGGCATCAGTCATATTGTAGACTGGAATTCCAATAATATTCCTGCATTAAAGAAAGAAAAATGTGATCTTTTCCCGAAAATTTTTGGATATTATTTTTGATTATTCGCTTGAAGGTATATACTTACATTAAGAGAAGAGAGGTTTAAGGACCTAATTGTTTGGTTTGAGAAACAACTGTCATTCAAAAATGTGATATCTTCATATTCCACAACATTAGAGTTTGCATTCGTAACGGTAAATATCTGTAGAACAGCAGCAGTCTGTATGCTGTGTAAGTCTTTAGTTCGATCTCGTCTTGAACGTTGTATAGTCACCCACCTATTTCATATAAACTACTTCACTTGAAAATGTTCAATGAAACGTTAAAAGTTCTCCAACTGATTTTAAAATAACAAATGAGGACTGGAATTTTTATAAAAATTAGACGTTCGTTGAGGTCGTTGTTGAGCTACAAGGACTGCAACCGACTGATTCAGCACTATAACCATAGTATGCCTAATAATTATTATAAGTTATTACTCTGTTACGCTATATAACACCATCATTGTGCAAGAATAGCAAATACGGAAGAGCGGGCTCCACTGCTGACCGGGACAGCACAAAGTAGCTGCACTCAACTTGTCATAACCGGATAGTTCAATTCCAATGAACACATCAGACACCAAAAGCCTTTCCCTCCGATGCACTAGACACGTGGAATTGTTTGATGTTGTGGACACAGTTAAATCGTATCTAACGAATGTTCTATGCATGCAGAAAATTAGGATTACTTGAAACAACGGTGTGATGGTTAAAATACGTAGGGTGGTAGAAATGAAAACAAGTAGATGCTGTGTCTACTGCAAATTTTACTATTTCTTTATGGGACAGGCTAATACTCGAGCATGTACCTCTGGAACTATAATTAAAAATTAAAATTCATAAAAAATATGTTTATACAGGGTGGCTAGAATGTATGGAAACGGTCAAATATCTTTTATTTTATTTTATTTTTTATTTTATTGGTTAACGTTACCCAACAGGCCGGAGGCCCAATTACAGGGTAACGGGGGACATACACAACACCCAGAGCAGGACGGGAATCGAACCCACGACCCAAGGTGTGACAGGCAAGCGCGATGCTACCTAACCCACCCGGGTCCTCCTATCTTGAGAACCAACTGTACAAATCAACTGAAATTATGTATAGGAGTATAAGAAGTTATGCTCTGTTATTTTAATTGTGCTATATATTACAAAAATTGTTTTTGCTCCATTTATTTTCGAGATGCAAGGCCAACTTGATTTGTTTTTTAATGGCACTACCATATAATTAATGCATTTTCGAATAAAGCTTTTCTTTCTGAATTCATTGATTTAGAAATTAAACTTCTGTTTTCCACAAAAGATGCTCAAAATGCTCTCCATTTACCTCCTGGCAGTAAAAAAGACGCTGAATAAAATTTTGTAATCAGTTAATGAGAACTTCTGGACGAATTCTAGCAATTTCGTTACGTATGCGTTCCTCTAAGTCTTCAATGTGAATCAATCTATTGGCATAAACACGATTCTTCAAATAGCCCCAAATCCGGTGACTTGGCAGGCCACTCAATAGTATCCCTTCGGTTTATCCATCTGTCAGGACCAGTTTCATTTAAGTACTGTCCAAAATGGGATGGAACACCGTCGCCGTTGTGTTGAAACCAAATAGTTTCTGCTGTTAACTCCGGATTTTGGTAATTGCGAAACAATTTTCTAAGTCTAAGCACTATACGTTCCCGCAACAGCCTTAAGTATCTCTCAGAATTTAAATTCCCATTAATAAAAAAAGGACCAGTTACACAGTAACTAATAATAGCGCACCAAAAATTCAGTTTTTCTGGAAGCTGTGTTTGGATTTGCTCCATCCAGAATGGATTTGTGTCAGACCAGTACCTGCAGTTGTGTCTGTTCACATGACATTTAAACAAAACGTAGATTCGTGAGAAAACAAAATCCTGTTGATAAAATTTCCGTCTTGTTGTATTCTGTTCATAATAATTTCGGTAAATTCAACTCTACGATCAAAATCACCTTCGTTTAACTCTTGTACCGAATGAATTTTGTATGGGTGAAACTTTTCCTTTGTCATTATTGTTTAAACTGATTTTCTACTGATATTGTGATTCAGCGTTAATTGTTGCACCGACGTTTTGGGATTTTCTGTTGTTTCTAAGAGGACATTAGAGGCATTTTCATCATTTGTAGCAGTTTTTGGACTGCCAGGTTTTGGACGTTCTTTAACACTTCCAGTTTTATTAAATCTTCATAGGGTTTTTGAAACCGTCGACTTAGAAATGGGTTATCGCTAGGAATTTCAGTAAAAAATGTTACTGCTTGAGCAAAACTTCGTCTTTGTCACCGTAACCGATAATCATTAATAATTCTGTGCGCCCAGTGTCATTTAGATGCACCATTTTTGTAAGAAACAGCTTGCATGTCACATTAAAATTATTTTCAAAGCTAACTGTCATCTTTCTTTTTTTATTTATTCTTACTTAAAATTGTTTAAGATCCATTTGCAGTTCTTCAGCATCCTTACGACAACGAATAATTTTAAATATCTTCAAGTCATCGGCATATACCTAGTAAATAACTAGAATATCTTAAATGACATACTAAGTCATTTAAAAACAATAAAAAAAGAACAGGTCCACAATGCGTACCTTGCGGAACACCAGAGGGCAAAAAAAAGATAAAAAATTGTTGACTCCTGCCTAAAAGAAACGACGACAACCACTTAATCGTGTTATCTCGAGAACCAAGCTTATCCAAAATTCATAGTTAATAATAATAAGTTATGGTTGACGCGATCAAATGCTTTAGCAAAATCCGTATAAATGAATCGACTTGTAAACGATTTGAAAAGGCTTCACTTATAAATGATGTGTGTTCAAGAAAATTTGATAGTGTGGATCTCTTGGGCATAAATCCGTGTTGTTTATCTGAAATTACAGAAGAAGAAGAAGCCCACTGCAACTGACTTGGAACAATAGAATCCAGTAACTTAGGAATAGCCGATTGATTACATACTCCCCGTTAATAATACTTAACGTTAATCAATAAAAAAAAAATAGTAATCAATTTTACTCCGTTTACCCGATTTGAAAACTGGCATAACATAACTGCATTTCCATGATGATGGAAAATGCCTTGCTCCAAAGAAGTTTTAAACAAAATATATAAAGGTAAACTGAGTGAAAATTTACAGTTTTTTAAAACAATGCTAGGGACACCATCTGGTCCAGAATTACACGAAGGTTGTAGTTTACAAATATGTTCAATATGTTGTCTTTATGTAATTCGCATTTGTGTAAACCGATGAGAAATAATCCGCAAAAAGATTAACAATATCTTCTCCGCTTTTTGCGAGTTGTTGACCCAACTTCATTCTCTCGGGAAATTATTATCCGATTTCCTTTTGCCGTTAAAAAATTTCCAAAAAAATTTAGGATTCTCAGTTATATTATTATTAGTTTTTCGGATGTACGTGTTGTATGACTGTTCTCTAACTATTCTACAGCGATCTCTTAAAGATTTAAAATATAAATAACCATCAAGTTTACCAGTTTCTTTGTATCGACGATGGACAGAAGTTTTTAACTTACATAATTCTTTAAGTTCCTTACTGAACCAATTAGGAAATTTTCTAGCTTTATGTTTAACAACTTTATGCGGAATGTATTGCTGGAAACCATAAAACACGATTTCATAAACTAAAAAAACATTTTCATCCAAGGTGTCATCAACTAAAGAAGTATAGACGAATAGAATGCATTTAAACCTTCATAATCTCCATTAGCGAAGTCTAAAACTTGGATTTCAGATTCCAATGAAGCAGGGAGATTAACGGAAATGATCCAGGAATATGGAGAATGATGAAGATTTTTAGGAAATAAACTATTTAGTGCGGAACATACATCCACATTATCTACACTAGAGAAGACCAAATCAAGAAAAACGCTCCTTAAATTTGGTGTTTTATTAATTTGTTTCATATTCATAAGAGAACAAGTATGACTAATGATATCAAAGAAATCATTCGAAACACTGAGGTCATCGCAACTATTCGAAGATATACTCGGCAGATTTAAATCCCCAGCAATAATATAAGACAAATCAGGAGTAAGATCAAAAAGCAACCCTAAGTCAGAGCAAAAATCTTCATAAACATTCAGATCACTAGCAGGAGGAATATACACGCCCCCTACAATTACGTCTAGATTATTGAATTTTATCCTGATGTATATACTTTTAACAGATTGACCAACAAGAGCAACAGAGGCGTTCAACGCTTTCCTAAGAAGAATTTTAACGCTAGTTTTAAAATCACGATCCGCCCTAAAAATATTATAATTGTATAGATTTAATTCATTATTGGAAATGCTATCACAAAACCAAGTTTCTGTTATAATAAGAATATCGTAGACACAAGAATTCACCTTAACCTCAAAGTCCTGTAACTTAGTTCTTAAACCGCCAACATTTTGATAATAAAAACTTATCACTTTTTTGATCGCCCATACACGGGTGCGTCTATCTTCTTTGTAATATAGGGTTGATTGTTCTTATATTTAATGGTAATGTCCGATTCCCCTCGTGCCAGCCTATCCTTACACTTTTTCCGAACAGTATTGTTAATCTCTCTCTGCATGTTAGTAAGGTCCGGACGAAAATGGAACTGCGTGTTATCATTATTTCTGTTAGTACGTAGAACTTGCTTTACAATATCTTCATTATCAAAAGTAATTTTTAATGGACGAGTAATATTAGGTTTAGGTGTCCCGATGCGAACTACTTTCTTAGGTGGAGGAAAAGTTTCAAGCGGTGCAATGATCGACGTTACTTGATCTAAATCTGCCTGAATTTTTGTTGCCAATTCCGAAGCCGTAGATTCACAAATATTAAATAGCATTACATTGGAACTAAGTAATTTACGTTCTTCAATCTCTGCAACGATATCATTCATATCATATTTATCATCACAATCCGATTTAGACTTTTTGAACTCAGCCCATTCATCTTGAATCAATCGTATATTATTTTCCACCACTGATAACCTATCGTTGAATTTTTCAAAGTGACTATCAATCGATTCAATTTGTTCAATTCAAAATCTAGATGCACCCACACAATTAAGTGGATCAATATCCAACCAAGATAATGCCCAAAATTAACTATTAATGAAGAATGTATATCCACAAAAATTCATGAATATCATTAGGAGCACAAACTTTACACAGCCAACCACTCACGAGTATAAAATAATTTATTTTGCCGTTTCAATCACAAAGAAAGTATGATTGTGCTACATCAATGAATTCAGAACAAAAAGGTTCTGTCCAAAAATGCATTAACTATATGGCAGTACCATTAAAAAAAAATCAAGTTGGCCTTGCACCTCGAAAACAAATCAAGCAAAAAAAATTTTTGACGAATAATGAGAGCACAACTTCTTGTACTCCTGTACCTAATTTCAGGTGATCGGTTCTCATGATATTTAACCATTTCCATACATTCTAGCGACCTGAATATGCTTTTTCTAATGCAGCGCAGTTTGAATTGCATTTTTGCATTTTTCCAAATAGGCCTTTACGCTAAACAACTTTCATAATTTTTTCAACAGTAAAATGTCTTATTACGAATAGATAAACTCCCTTGTTCCGTAATAATTAAAACAAACCATCGATGTCAGGCGAAAATTCGAACAAAGCTGAAATGCGCACCTGCCCACATTTTCCGTAATCACCTAAATATTTACGATTTATCACGTGGTAAACCGCCAAACGAAAACGCTTTTTATGACACACAATTGGAGATTGTAAAAATTAAAAGTGCAATTATTTATTCTTGGAGTTATTAAAAACAGTAATTAAAAAAATCTTTGAAGACCCATTCGGTTGTCATCAATTAGTCGTGATCAGACTGCGCTTAGACAAATGAGCGGTTGAAAACTGTTCCACAAGGTAAATCTTGGATCTAGAATTTTTTTCCATTAGACTGAAAGTATCACGATCCTAAAGCAGACTTCAGAAAACCTTTGTTTACAATAATTTATGAATTGCATTTATTTATTCACCAATATTAGGTCATTTAAACTAAAATAAACTTATTTATTACTACACAAATGATACTTTCAAAAATCGTGGACACCACTTAGAACCTTTATTAATTTCTTAGGTTAACGTCAGTATTATGGCATAATACTTTGAATAATAGAGTTGTAAATCATCGTCTTATTTTTTGTGTTGATGTTTTTAGTCCAGAGTATCCAGTGCAACTGCTTTACTATTGTTCTTGTTTAACCAAATCTGTTGTTAATGTTGTCTTCTGAGTAGCACTCTTGTCGATATTGTAAATCCCAGATATTTAAATTTTGTATTCCTTTAATATTAAGGTTTTCTTCTATCTTTGGACTTTTTCTGGTTCTCTATTGTTGCGAGAAACGCCGTTTTTTTAAGTTTTTTTTGGGCCATAAAAACCTCATTGTTCACGAACCATAAGGTGTTCGCTTCCAATCAGAAACATTTTAAAAAATGTTGGCGACATTGGGCATCCTTGTAGTATATATGTATACAATCCCCTTGAGGTTTCAAATTTTGTGGCGATCTTCCTTTCTTTCACCGTGTTGTCTTTGTACATATATTATATGGCTGCTATGAAGCCGTCAGGGATATTCATTTCTATTATAGCTTTCCATAAGTCACTCCGGGAACTGTGTCATAAGTTTTTCGCAAATGAATACTAAATATATTTTTCTTTTTTTTTTCCTTTTTTTATTGGTTATTGCATAGTGTAAGTGTGGTCGATACGTAATCTTCCTGATACGAAAACCCTATAGTTTTTGTCCATTTCTTTCTTTTGTACAGTCTTCTAGTTTATCTCTTACTATTCTTACGTATACTCTTCCCATTGTTGGCAGAACACTTAAGTACACCCCGATAGTTTTCATATATATTTATTTCTTTCTTTTTTTTTGAAGACAGAAGTTACTTGTGCTTCATTCCATTCTCTCCATTTATTATTCGTTTAATTAGTTGTCGAAAGATTCCCCAGATTTTTCTGCGCTACACGTAACAAATTCTGGAACATACCTCCTCTTCCCCCGCCTTTTTTATTTTTCTCAGATGTTATGGTTTTGTAAAACTCTTCGTTGGTTTTTGTTTTTAATTTCTCTTCCAGGTTCCTTTGTTCATTTTGTGTTTTATTCATAAATTAGAGTTTATTTTTTACTAATAATTCATTATAATATGTTTCCCATTCCTTTTCCATTATATAAGACATTTAACTGCGTCTTTTATTTTCTGTTGGTTCTAGCAGTTTTCAGAGTTCAGAACTCTTTGGTCCTCCTAGGTATTCTGTGTTCGTGCATACTTTTTCCTATAATTTATTTTTCGTTTGACTACTTATCTTTTAACTTTCTTATTATTTTTTGTAGTTTACGTGATATTCGTACGTGCAAATCCCATTTGAACTTTCGATTTTCTATTTCATTTTCTCCTAATTCTTCTTTTTCTGTTTGTTTTTCACATTCTTTAATATGTTTATACGTTTCGTTCAAGTTGTAGTAAATTAATTCTGTTATTTCTGGTTAAGTATTTTCTGATAAAATACTCTTGCTGGATTTTGAGCTTATTCTCTTTAGTTACTTTGATTTTGGTTCCTATTGTGACCCTTCCTCCATTCCCACTCTGGGTTAGTCGCTCTCTGATTTCTCTCCTACCCTCATATCTGAAAGTCTCAAAGTTTCAAAGAACATTAGTTGTGGCAATCATCCACAGATTTGTCTAAAATTTTATTTCTAACTAAATTTCTTGATTTGTAAACATTTAATTATAAGTTCGATCTACAATGTTTCAAAATATGCATATAACCAGTGAGTATGGATAGTAGACGAGAGATAACCTTATGGACAAATGCGGGGCTAATGCTCCGTGTTGCCCCTGACTTAACTTCATCCATAAACGTTACAGTGCTTAGTAGTTCTCCCTCCTTTTTTCTTGTGAACTACTACGTTAACTACTGTTGTCTGGACGAACACCAACTCATTAACCTTTTGGCCAGTGCGATTACGTTAAAGCAAAAATAGCCCACCCCCGAACAAACGGTGGACTGAGAAAGATTTTTGTCCAATATTAGCTTAAATACATAGTCGTTGAAATAAATAACTTAAAATTGTAAAAGAGACTATTTGACGTCATTAACTAAAGACAAAACTAATATAAAGTCTTCAGAGCAATGCACCCAGCTGAGAGCTGTACACAGCTATATAATATAATTCCTTTGTATAGTGGTTTTACCATCAACATTAGTTCGCAAGAAAGACGAACGCATTTCACGTCGTTGTACCTGTATCAATTATTATTACATCTTGCCGTGGAAGTCTTAGAAAGTGTTCTGAAATACATTTAATAAAATTGTGCTGCATTCCGTAATGTGAACATTCTTTTAATAACAACAGCAGTCTCATTCATAAGATGAGATTTGAAATGTCTTCTTTGAATTAAACGTATAATTCCAAATCTTATGAAACTGCCAAAAAATAAGTAAAATTTGTAAAATTCTTTGCACAATAGCGTATGCATTTAGAGTTATTCTTGGGTGAAAATTTATTTCATAATTTTTCCCATGAATTATTATTATTAACTTTTTGTTGAAAGAAAATATATTAATTTTCGTATGTATATGTATACACATTAACAGTACTCTGGATGGGATCGTATTCCCAGAATATCTGAGAAATTAGACAAATCTTTTATGAGATAAAATTGATTCTTTGACATATTCGGGTTCCGTAACTTTTCAAAAAATTTCCAGCAGACAGATGGCAAGCTAAAGAAGAGAAACGTGCATTTTCATATTCTACAAACTACGAAACGCTGAAACACATGAAGTGTGTCGAAGAATGGAAGTAAAACTATTGTTAGTAAAGAAGGTTCGGACGACAGAAATTTATGTCACGGTTTAGCTATAAAAACAGTGGCGCTTCGGACATAACACTAACTAGTGAAAGATTAAATGTGGGGCGAATATTTTAACAGACGTGGCTTATGATGACGCCCCAGGTGAGGCCCGGTTTGTTAATTACCTTACCCCATGCTTGGGACTCATTGCGATGGGGACAGAGTCGGTCTCAGATGCCAATTTTTTTATGTAGTTTGTTTACTCTCTGGGTAGATGGGTAGGTTAACCTGACAAATTAATGCCAAGTATCAGTTGAAAGCCTGAAAGCTGGTTTTTTAGTTTCGGTTGCTACCTACCACCAAGCTAAGCGGCTGACCACAACAAACAAACCAACGAGTTCTGAATCCAGCTATAGAAAATTGCTGTTGTACCCCATGTCACTTTAAGACTTTGTGAGTGACATGAGAAGGCGTGAACCGGGCTCCAGTTTTTTGCATCCCTGTGTGTTAAGTAATTGTCGTAAAGGTGTACAATGTACATTATCACACTCCTGATTCTACCCTTGAACATTGCCTTCTGAGAGGTGTCAGGGGAAGCACTAGCACGTGCTAACCAAGGGAGTTCATAATTACACCACTCTGGCTTTCCGGAGAACGTTGAACTCCATCTCGGAGTGGTGTTACTAGTGTACTCACCACTACCAGTTTTCACAACTTATTACTTGGGTAGTAAGTGTCTTATTTAGAGTTTGTGAATGGTTTTGTAATTGTGTCCTTCATCAGCTCAAACGGGTAAAGAACGGGTGGAAAATAGCATTTCATTTCGAATTTTGTTGTTGTATAGTGCAGACGTAGAATATGATCAAAATATTTAGCGTAAGTAACACCTCTTTTAAATTTTGTGAAGAGCAATGAAGTCATTTTGAGGAAAAATCAAATTCCATCAACAACGGCAAAAAAAGACTTAGCTCTTGAAAAACTAAGGGAAGAACTTAGGGATAATTTGGGTAAAAAAACCGAATTGAAACCTATTTTGACAAAAATTAATAACTGGAAGGTGTCTATATAAAAACCGATTAACTTAGAATTGGAAATAAGAAAATTAAATTGAGTCCAGCTGAAACAGTACTTGATGAAGTCATGTAAGGGACTACAAGCGATAATGCTGTCTTCAATAAAATACCTGTCGCTATCAAGGCGTCTAAGAAGCATCAGTTGGTGGAGGATGACAAATATGCGAAATTACACACGGGTCTGAAGGAACTTTATCAAAGAAGATGATTCCATTAGTATTTAAAAATAGAAATCAGAACATCTTGGAGAAGTATGAAACCAGTGAGACAAAGAAATTAACAAATGGTCAGCTACAGCGACTCGTCTTATTGAAATAACAGTACGTATTAAATTTGAAGAAATAAAAATTGAGAAGAGATGTGAGCAACAGTAACATTCAATCTGTAGAGGGAAAGGATTATTTCTCTCTTTGAAATTTCCACATTAATATATTTGTTTCCGTTAAATTAATATTGTTTTAGTTTGTTGCAATTTTAAAATATTTTCAACTAATCTCTGTTTTGTTGTGAAAAATAAAATAAATTTAATTTATTTTTGTATGTTACGTAGATAACTTTTCTGCCAGTTGTGTTCGCTTATTTTGTCCTGCAGCTCTCAGTTCATCATTATTAACATAATTCTCTTCAAAATTATTATCTTCAGCATCTTGATCTGCATAATCTTCATTACTGCGTCGTCCTTTAGATATTTTAATACATTGTGTAAAACAAAACATGCAACTGTAACCGGTGATACAAGGGCAGTCTAATGGTATTTTGTAAAATGGGAAATCGTTGCTTCGTTTGTCCAAAACATCTCTCTATAATACTTCTGTCCTTTTTTAACACATTGTTAAAAGCAATCTCTTGAGGAGTTCTAGGATTTTTGCAAGGAATCGTCGCACAGACGGTAGTATTATTCCAGATACGACTATCGTGAACGGAACCGGCTCATTCAGCACTTACACTCGTAAAAATGTCCTCGGTATTGTATGTTGCTTGTACGTTAATGCTTGGAAAATTTTTTCTGCAATTATATTCATGACCATAACGATGACGACAATTTTTTTTTACTCGAATTAAGGTACAATCTAAAGCTCCCATTCCTGTCGGAAAACGATATTTCTCTAACCACTTCATCTTAGCTGGATGAACTGATTCTGCATCAGAAGGAAAACGTATCCAAATATCTGCTTTCTCAGTTATTAGATTATAATCTATCGTTGGTTTATGTATTCGATTCGATCCTTGAAACTTGTTATAAATCATGAAATTATTTTCCTGTAGGTGAAAGGTACTTAACAACACGTTCATTTTTAGTATTTTTATTATTATTAGTACATATATATTCATTAGTAGGTTTATACCCGGACATTTTTTTAACTCATCTTAACGTATATATGAAAAGAAGTATGGGCGTAATCCCTACGTTCAGTTTTAAAAAAACACACATCAATATATTGGCAGTATGCAAGCAATGTTACATCCATCCTCCTTCATGAAAAAATAACCGGAATGTCAACTTGTTTGAATTCTTTTCATAAAAAAAATTACAAAAATGTAAATAATGTTTATATTCGATGCATATGAACACCTTAAATGAAATGGAACAAATTACAATTGATTTAACTCCAGAAAACAAGTTAAACGTCTGATGCTATACAGAAGAAAACCCAATGCCTTCATTAGCTTCATTCTAACTACTTTGGAATGTCTTATTCTACAAAATGAGGTGTGCATTTTTTACGTAAAATTGGTTAGGTATATACAGGGTTTCCATAAATGACTCTAGGATCGAAGTAGGTCTTGAAAACGTGGCGCCTCTCAATTTTGCGCTTTACTAAATATCCAAGGACGCACGACAAATACCACACGCATCTGTATAACTAGTTGCCTAAATACTTTATAACTTATTAAAAAATAAAACTGATTCATTACAATAAAAAGAAACATGTATTGATGTTAAACATCATAGCAAATGTTGGAAATGTTTACCATTTTGTGCAAGGGACATGTTCACTCTGTTTTTAATTCCAAAAATGTTCTGTAACCCTTTTGTCAGTACCCATTGTCCAATCTCTTGTTGTAATAGGAATTCCTGACTGATGAGGAAATTATTAAAAACTTCCTCAGGTTCTCAAGGTGCTCCAGGAGATTTTGCTTTGTTCACACTGCCAGTTCAACAAAGCAATGAAAGTATCTTGTTCTATAGAATAAACCATTTTTACAGTTATCGCTTCCTAGCATATAAACAAAATTTTCGTACGCAGGCACAAAGAGTTTTGAAAACGACTGTTTTGTTGTTTTGAGCTTCTATCAATGAGAATTACTGGATTGTTTAAATCTATGGCCAACTACGCCGTTAGAATCATTTATGAGAACTCTGTACTTCCAATGTGTTTTTACAACTGAATATAGGGATTAAACCCATACTTACTTCCATATGTTTAGACTTATAAAAATATCCCGGTATATGCGTATATGTATATAATACTTATTAATGGATACTTTAATTTTGAAAGCGAAGCGGGGAACGTCAACGAAAATATGAATTGCAGCGTAGGTTGAGAGGTAAATCAATTTTAGACACAATATTTCACTTTGACGGCAAATGGTATTACAAAAATATTCATAACATCTACTTCAATATTAACAGTAAAATAAGATATTATATTTTCTTTATATTGTTACATTTCAACTTATTGCGTTTTCTGAAATACATAGATAACTGTAAGACGAATGTTGTACCAGAACTTAATTAAAAATGAAAACGAACTCCGCCCCACATATTCATTGCCTGTTGATGATACTTGTCGCTACATGATGCTACCGTAATTTTTATTTCTAGACTCTGTAATTCTTCAAGGATTCAGACACAAATCGAAGGTTATGAAATCCACTGTATGTTGCGTGACTTCAGTTTAGGACTGTTATAGTAAAAGTAACCTGGAAATTACATATAAGTATTATTATACGTTTTGGAAGAAGTTAGATTTTGAAGTGATTTTATATATATAAAAAAAATAATCAAGAAGATTTTATATTTTGTGTGAATTCACTTTCTTTAATTACAGTAGACATAAAAAGACAAACGGCGTAATAGGCATGTAAAATGTCATAAGAACTAAGTATTCATTTAGTCAATTAAATTAAGAGGTTATCCCGAAAATGCGGGAGGGATATTTACCTAGACAACAGGTTTGAGGGATACTAAATGAATAGTTCGAATGGTATTCGGAGGATTAATGCATAAAACAAATACATTTTTATTAAACTGTCAAAATTGTGACTTTTTACAATGATTAAATAAAGCCAGGTTTTGTTTAATCAGTGTACAACCTTTGCTATTGGACAAAATTCAAATGTTCATGCCTTTGGATTGGTTGTATGAATATCTCTCATCGAATACTGTAAGAAAGTTGCAGAAACCAAGAAAAAAATCTAAAATTGAAAAAAGAAGTAGCAACAAGATAGAAAAATTTTGGTTAAATAAATTTTTTGAAGCACATTGTAAAGAAGTCAAAATTTTAACCAATTTGAATGTAATTGAATTAATTGTTTCTTTACATTTTAGAATTAGTGTAATAAAGAAGCATGAAAGAATAAATGGATGAACTTATTTACTGGGAAGACACTTTTTTGTGTACTAATACAATTTTATGGCCCCGTTAGTGTCATTTAGGCCCACAATGGACGAACAATCTTCCCGGTAGGGATCTTCGTCGATCCTTTACAGCCGACGCGTGCCGCTTTGAAATCTGTGTAAATTTCAGGGTTGCATTTGGGGAAATATTTGGTCGTCAGAGATGTACTCGACTAAATAATGTGATATAATTTCATGATGTTGAAAGTTAATTACATACGTACGTACAAAACTTATTACATATATGTATATATATATATACGTGTCGTCATTATTGTTTTATTTATCGTGAACATTGTGAAAGGATTAAGTTTAAAACCAAGTGATGCGATTCGAAGTACACATACAAACCTAGAGGACCCACAGTTCTACTTTTACCGATATTTTCACTAAGTCACCCCCAGGCGACAGCGCCTCTCGGACCATTCGAATAGACTTTCCTAAAATGCTAAAGTTAGCGCGCAAACACCCCCCTTAAAAACATTTTTATTTCATACCTGTTTTTCCTCACAAATTTCATATGACTTATTAGGCGACATCACGATTTCCTACGTAGCAATGTCAAACATTCCTCTAGGCTACACACTAGGGCCACTTTTGTTTATGTTATATGATTGTATATTAATGACAGCATCAGTAGCTACAAGTGAACATTCGCACATGAAATATTATTTCACAGAATCTCCAATTTTACTGATTGTATAGGTACGTCTTTGAAAAAACATAAACGAACTTTCCAGTCAACCTAATAGTTACTCAGTAGTTCCTAAAGTAATTAAAATGAGTTTTACCGCTCCCAATTAATTTTTTAGCTTCCTTTAACTAATGTCTGGTCAAAATCAGTCCCACCATTGTTGGCATGTCGTCAGAACAGCTAAATGAATTACATTTAACATATTTAGTTATCTGCAAAAACTTTGTGAGCTTTGTTTGATCGTATTTAAAAAAAACTTGTTATCAAAATGGAATAAAAACCAAATTTCAAGACGACTTTCCTGTGCATCTGTTCCGAATAAAAAGTCCATTTTGTGAAAATCCGGAATTCTCAAATCTTTGTTGAAATCAGACGTACTCTGGGAAAGATTTGTGGGTCTTACACAATTTTTACCACTTGATAATTTTAAATTCCAATTTTTTGTTAATTATGTGCCCACCATTTAATTTTTTTATAAAACTAAATTTAAGATTTAACCACACTCGTATTGAACTATAAAATACTCGATTATTTACTAAAATGGTGAAATTAAATACACATTGCTGAATGCAAATGAATACATTTTTTTAATTTTCGAGAAGTAAAAAGTTCGCAAACCTACAATTAACATATTGTTAGTTGAAAATTGAAAGTTCAAAAAAACGATTTCATAGATAGTGAGACATATTCGTTGTTCTCTGCAATTTTTCGCTGTTATTGTGGGTTTTTGTACAGTTATTTAGATAAATTTTGGTGTGTCAGAAGACTTTTATGTGTGCGGTACTTCTAGCAAGTTTTGCGCTGCTGCGTTGAGTATTTGCCCGGATTTTGCCTTTTTAATTAAGTGTGGGTTTCAACCTTATCACTGAGTAAGTTTTTGCTCTTTCTATTTCCTTATCAGCGAAGTCATTCACCTAGTGTTCATCTTCCCTGATCCCTTCCGTGGCCTAACTTGTTTGTTTTATGTTAGACACCATAAAAGGCCCTACTGGTGTGAAGTACTGTGTCCCCGTCTTTGTTTCCATATTTTTTATCATTACCTGATCCACTCATGGCAATATTTTGTTTGGTATGTAATGGTGCGGTAACACCTTCTACACCATCTATTAAATGTTCATCATGTAAAAAATACTGTCACACCAAGTGCTCTAGATTGGATTCTGGCAGTTTGGACACCAACGTATCTTGGACGTGTCCTGCTTGCTCTCCTTCTTTACTGGTGCCTACAACTCCTATTTCACTTTCTGCGATCGAACAATTAATCGCAAAACAATTCGTTAAATTAAGAACTGAACTTTTGACTGAGATTTCGCAGTTAATTGACGACAAATTTCAACAATTCAACAATAGGATTGCGACTGTTGAGAGTGATGTCAAGAAATTGCAGGAAGAAGTTCATTCGCTCCAGACTGGCAGCTCCAGTGAAGCCTCCTCTTATAAAGTCAGTGAGGTGGTGTCGGAAATTTATGATCGTAATGTTCGTAGCAAAAATGTAATTTTATATAACATCCCCGAATCTTCAGCACAATCTGCCGAAGTGAACGATGATGTGAGTCAAATTATCTCGATTTTTGAACCGTTAGGAAACCTACCACAACCCAAAAAATTATATCGCATGGGCCCTCCTAAGCCCAATTCTATACGTCCATTGAAACTGATTTATGACAATAATGATGAGGTAATGTGTGTTTTAAGGAGTAATAAAAATAATACTAATAAACGTTTTCTTTGTCATCCGGACTTAACTAAATTACAACGTGACAATAATGCTGAGATAATTAATGACTTTAATATGAGAAAATCACGAGGCGAAACTGACATCAAGTTGATATACAGAAATAACATGGCTTCAATTGTTGGAATTAGGAACAGTGGAAATAAAAGCAATCGCCCAAAAAACTAAGTAGGTCTGTTAATAAACTTATTTTTTTTTATCAGAATGCTGGGGGTATTAGGACTAGGCTTAAGGAGTTCTCAAAGAATGTAAACGCTAGTGTTTATGATGTCATTATTGTTACAGAAACATGGTTATGCAACAAAATATTAGATTCTGAATTATTGTTATGCAATTATAAAATTTATCGTGCTGATCGAAAATTTGAGTCCGTTTTGAAAACTAGAGGTGGTGGGGTCTTGATTGCCATTAATAAAGAATATAATTCATCCTGCGTTCTTTATAGTGATAATGTGGAAAGTATTTATGTTCGTATTGTTATCAACGATTTGAGGCTGATTATTGGTGGTGTATATATTCCACCTATGTCTTCGCTTGAAACTTTTGCCGATCATTGTACTGATTTGGAATCCATATTTGAACAATTTCCTGATTTTCACTACATCATTGCCGGCGATTTCAATTTACCTAATTTGGTCTGGGATGGTAATAAAGTTATTAATGATTTAGCTGGTTCTTCCAGAGAATTTTATAATATGTTAAACGTTACTTATGCTTTTTTGAATTTAAATCAGGTTAATCAAATCCCAAATAATAGGAATGTCTTCCTTGACCTTATATTTACGAATTTAAAGCGGTTGGACATATTTAAAGCGGAAGATCCAATTTTTGTTGACAGTCACCATCATATCCCATATTCTTGATCCGTTGACATCAACTCCCCGACAATTTTGATATCACAAGTTGAAGTTTTTGATTTTGCCAATGGCGATTATGCTCTTTTGAACGACTATCTTGCTTCCATTAACTGGGATGTTTGCTTTCAAGGCAAAAATTTAAATGACAAAGTTTTAACATTCTACGATATACTTTTTACGGGCACCACTCATTTCATTCCCACGAAAATATTAAGAACTGGCTGTTCGTCTTACCCAAGATGGTTCAATAAGGAATTAATCGAATTATACAAAACGAAAAAGTCAGCCCATTCGGCATTTCAAGTTTCTGGCAATCTTGAGGATTATTTATACTTTAAATCTGTTAGGTCTCGTTGTAAAGAACTTAATGACAGTCTTTACGCTTCCTATATTCGCAAGGTGGATGGTTGTATATTGAATGATCCGACATATTTTTGGAAGTTTATTAAAAGCAAAAAGGATTGTAATGGTATTCCGAATGAAATGTTTTTTGATGAAATATCCTCTTCAGGTGGTCAAGACATTTCCAATTTGTTTGCAGATTTTTTCTCATCAGTTTATGATAAGGGTAATAACGACGATTTGGCTGATAATTTTAATTTTTGTCCTAAGATGGAAGTAAATGATGGTGGTTTGAGGGTAACCAATAGGGATGTCTTTGATTATATCTCAGTTATGAAATCTTCATTGAGTCCTGGTCCTGATGGCATTCCTAGCTTTTTGTTAAAAAAGTGTATTTGTACGATTACGTTGCCATTGTGTTCTTTGTTTGAATCATCTTTGCTTGAATGTAAGTTTCCTGAGATATGGAAAAATAGTTATGTAACTCCCATCTATAAATCAGGAAAACGTGATTTAATTATTAATTACAGGGGGGTCTGCAATCAGTCCGCAATTCCTAAAATGCTGGATTTTTTAATTTGTAAGCAAATACAGTGGATGTCAGTTAATGTGTTGTCCGATAAACAGCATGGTTTTGCCAAAAACAGGTCTACTCTGTCGAATTTATTAGAGTATTATTGTTTTTTGAATGATGCCTTTGCGGAAAGGCTGCAGGTGGATTCTGTTTATACAGACTTTTCCAAGGCATTCGATAGGGTTAACCATAGACTTCTCCTCTTTAAATTGGGTAAATTGGGTTTTAGGAGTGATACTGTGGAATGGTTCAAATCATTTTTATCTGGACGAGTACAGCAAGTCAGAATTGGTCAATATCTATCAGAACCCTTTTTAGTTTCTTCAGGTGTGCCTAAAGGTTCACATTGTGGCCCAATATTGTTTCTATTATTTATTAATGATATAATATCTTGCTTCAAATACTCCAGGGTTTTGATGTTTGCTGACGATCTTAAATTGTTTAAGACAATTAGAAATAATGATGATGCTTCAGATCTTCAATTGGATTTGAAACGTTTATACGAATGGACCATTATTAATATGCTACCCCTCAATATAAAGAAATGTAACATTATATCTTTCGGTAAAATTAAAACGATCATTACAGCAGATTATTATCTTGGTGATTCTTCAGTCTCTAGAGTTGAAGAGGTGAAAGATCTAGGGGTCATTTTTGATACTAGACTTACTTTTAAACCTCATTATCAATTAATTTTTAACAAAGCGATGAATATGTTAGGTTATATATGGCGTTATTGTAAAGAGTTATCCCCTTGGTCTTTGAAAACTTTATATGTATCCCTTGTTCGCCCACATCTTGAGTACTGTTCTCCCGTATGGCGGCCTTATTACAATGTTGATTCTTGTTTGTTGGAAAGAGTTCAGAAAAAGTTCTTTAGGTTAATTGAATATAAATTTAATCGAAGTCATCGCCAAGGTGACTACACTTGGATTATGTGTACTCTCGGCATGAATTCTCTTGAGGACCGGCGCAATATAGCCGACGTAAATTTTTTGCATGGGATTATCAATGGTTACATTGACAATCCCGATTTATTGAGTCAATTAATGTTTTGGGTGGCCCCGACCAATTCTAGAAACACACGTAGCGTAGTTCTGTTTCGTGTCCCATTGTACAACTCTTCCAGAGCTGGAAATCATCCTTTATTGCGTATGATGAGAGAGGCTAATCGGCTGGTAAATCATGATCAATTTCTATTGTTTAATACAACCAAAGGGAAATTTAGAAATAAAGTAAGAAATTTGTTAACCTCTTAGCTTGCGTCTAAACTTGTTAAGAATATATATTCTGTTCTGTATGTTAGAATATGTTTTGTTAAATTTTGTTAATTTTAGGTTATTTTATATCTGTTTTTTTTTTTTTTTGGAAAGTTAACTTTTATTTATTTTTGCGTTTATATTTAATTTTTATGTCTTTCTGAATCTTTTTGTTTCACTATTAATTGTATGTATCTTAAGGGGTATCCCGTTGAATAAATAAATAAAATAAAATAAAATAAAATATTGAAATCAGACAGATGAGTTGGGTTGGTGTAATTTGTGGTCTTGGTTAAGATTTAATTGTGAATAAAATTTCAATGTTCGCGTTAATAAAATACTTTCTCTTAAATTTTACAGCTATTAGAAGAGAATGCAGAGAATTTAATTATGTTCAACGTATCATCAAAATATATTGTACACGAGTGTCAATTATTGTTGTTTAAATTAAAAGTGCCAAACAATTATTTAACTTATTTTCATAAATCTGTTTTAACAGACTTAAAAGTTTTCGGTTATTGAATGGAAGCCTTTTTCAGTCAAAAAAAAAATTTAAACACCTCGATCGTCAGTATTTTAGGTGTAATAATACACGAAGAAGCTGCACCAACTTGTTGTACTAATAAATGGAAACATTATTTGTGGGGTTTATGCTTTCATTGTTTAGAAGACATTTTTTTGCAGTTCTATTTATACACTTTTGTTGTTTTCTTTGTTGTTGTTGTCGTCCCAGGGCTGTAGGTACAGAATGGTCTACTGTTGGCAGTAAAGAAAAGTTAACTTCTAACTTTGCACTAATGAGCCACTTTAACACACATATTCAAATGTAGTTTATACCATGCCCGTTGCCTGCAGATTAGTGAGGAATAACTACATCAAAATTACCGCCGTCGTTGGGGTGGTTAGTTGCCTACAAAGTTTAATAAGAACATAGGTCATTTGAACACGTCTTCCTAGCTTCACTTCTAACAACCGACGTGGTGACATATTCATCTACGAGTTCATACACAATAACATGCAGTTATGTAATGCAAGTTCAATCTTGACTCCGTTTACAGAAGAATCCATCACATGCACATGCACAAAAAGCAAACATTTTGAATTATATCTATACATATACATAAATTTTATATGAACATAAATCATTAATTTTAATTACTTACACCCAGTGCTTTGTCAAAAAACAAACCGGCTTGAAATACGGAGAATATTTTACTTCTACGTATACTATAAATTTCTGTTTTTGCGTGTCCAATAACTGTCATTTTAAACTTATAGTGGCGTTGCGCCCCTTATTTGTATGAATTGCGGGATATTGTTTTATTATAGCGTTATAAATCAAAATGGTTATGTCAATGTAGTAATATTTTTAACGTTTTGCGGCGATGTAAATTTTTAATAAAATTATTTTATATACATATAACGCTCAAACACACATTTTAGTGTCACAGCTCATTTTTCCGAATCTTTTGTTATGTTGTTATTATGGACATTTGAATTTATTTTTTTTTAAAGCACACAGACTCCTTTGTCCTGACAGCTACAATTTCAATAATTTTTTTGTTGCAGGTACGTTTTTTTCCTCTTAAGGACTCTTTCAAGTATTTGAAGGGATGACATGAGAAGCGCCATACAGGTTTTGTATAACGATTTATAACAATTTCATTTATTTTATATATTTTTTTAACTTATCAAGCATTTTGCGCAAGACTGAAATGTACCATATCAAGGAGTTCGTTTACTATCAAAATATGTGTATTTTTATTTCCGGGTAATTAAAAATTTGTGAATTACTTGTAGTAAGTAGTATATTTTCTGTCAAAGGTGTAAGTTTATATGCGAAACGATGATTAAGTGCTTTTGCAAATTAATTTTGATTTTTTTTTTCATTTACTTAAAACAGATTTATGTAGAATTGAAGAATAACTCTTATGACGGAAATTTGAATTTTTTTAGCCGCCTAAAACCAACTTGTTAAAAGCTTGAAAAATTGGTGATTTGCTTAAGTGACTTTTTCCTTTAATACTATTATCACGACTATTTTGTCGTGTGTTAGTGAGATGTAAGTGTGTATGTGTTTTTAATAGTCTAATTTTATCATGTTGATTCGAATTAACTCTCATCTTTGTTACAAATATTGAAACGGTTTGATCAAATTTTGACAAATTAAATTACTATTGTCAAACGTGTCAGTCACGATGCAGCCCGCGTTGATTTGCAACAATTTAGTCGTTTTTCAGTTTTGAACTTAACTGTACATTGTTCTTTATTTAATTAAAATATAGCTGATACTTGCGTGTTTCATATTTTAATTAGTCTTACGAAAATTTAGCTTAATTAGTAACTTTACTTCCACTTGATACTTGCAGTTTAAATAGAACATTGCCGTAGTTTCGGAAGAAGTTCTTTGGAGCGTGGTAGTTAGTTAGCTAATAGATAAGAAGTTGTGCTTTTCATAATACAATATTGTTTTATATTCTGTGTTTACTTATTATTAGATTTAAATGTGACAACAATTTCTTGGGGCAAGTAATATTTTTGTTTATTAAATAATATCTCCTACAATACAATTTAGAAAGGGATTTGTAGGTGTATTTTAATGTCGGATTATAAGAATTTTATAATACAGTAGGTACCAGTAAGTTATTATAATTAAAACTATATGCATATGTATAACGGTTGTTCATTTTTTCATCAAGTTGCCGTTGATTTTTCTTTTTTTTTAAGTATATCAGCGCTGAAATTCAAATTTATCATCGATGACAGCTGTCACCGATTGTCTAATCTAGCTTCACTTTTCTAATGTAATAAATAAGACTATTTTTTAAATTTATATTAAAAACAGGTTTGATATTACATTAAATGTTGGAAATGCCGCCCCTCTACGTCAATGCATCGTAAAACCAACCCTCTTTTCTTATTTCTGGAAACAGTTTCTAACAATGGGATTTTATTAATCGGCAGGCATTTTTGTTCAATTCTTTTCTGTAAGTTCTTCAGATTTGCAACCGGCGTTTGAAAAATTGTGTTTTTAAGATGAGGCAGCCACAAGAAAAGACCACAAGTTGTCAAATCACAGGAACGAGGTGACCAAGGAATTTCTGTATTTCCACTAATTTGCGGTCATCAAAGAAGTTTCTTAAGAAATTTAAGTTGTCCGTTGTACAATGAATCGGAGCTCCATTTGTTGAAATAATCCGTTTCGCAATTCATCATCGTGTAACTGGTTGACAAAAGGTTCTAAAATTTGATTTTGGTGTCTAGCAGCATTTAGTGTACCTAATAAAAAAAAAGAGAGTTAAAACCGTTGTAGGTATTTTCTAATAGTTTACCTTGAAACAATATGACTTTTATAATCCAAAATTTAAAATAAAGTTATTAACTCTTTGTTCAAACGTTTAATTAAGAGCATATATTCATATTTACAGTATAATGTTAGTTCCATTTTAAAAATCCATACCAGTTTTATATTGAAACTTATAGTTGATTTTCCAAATTAATGTTTTCAAGTATGTAGCAGTGTAACTGTGAAAGACGTTCGGTTTTAAAGTTTCACACATAAAATTTGATAACAATCGATCCATTAGTTTCGAAGATTAATAATGTGTCTAATAAAAATTGACACAAACGACAGGCAGACGGAAACGTAAGACCTACTTTTTGTAGTCGAGGTGTCATGAAACGTCGAGAAGGAAGTAAAAAGTACTCTTAGTTGATGTGTTTCAGATTTTATCTTTTACTATAAAGAAAATGGAAGAAATTTAAGATCCTGTTTATATGTACGAGCAGTTTAGGTCACTGTAGATCCACTTTATTCACAATAAATGTACTCGTATGTAGTTATTTTATACCTGCTTTGATTAAAATAAGATTAAATCAGATTACGTATACCCTACCTTAGACAAAAATACACTTTACTGATTTAAAAGTTCAATATTTAACAGTTTAATGAATAAGGGAAGTGGTTATTTCGCGGAATGAGAGCAGCACGAGACAAAAACGGGTCTTTACATTTACGCCTACAGAACATACTTGGCACAAATTATTAATTCCTTGATTTAAAACCTGTTTGATTGAAGAGAGAGGAAAAAAGAGGAAAATATTTTTAATAATAATATCCCAGTTGTGTCTAGGGACATTTTCTGTGAGCGTTTCCTCTGGTTACAAATAATCTATAAAAGCGGAAACTTCCGAATCAAGAAAATCAGTTTAATGTTAAAAATGAATAGACGTTATTAACCTACTGGTAACTCCTAGATTACATAAATAATACATATACAATACGTCAAATTAATATCATTTTCACAATAAAATAACTGACTGAATATCTATATTTTTTGATAAAATACACCACTGTTTTAATAATAATAATAATATTATAACTATGACAACATTAAAGTTGTCATAATCGGCCTTGGAGAAAAAGGTTTCCTTTCAATTTCAGATTTACAAATAGAAAAATTGAAATACACTGCGGCTTCCAAAATAATTTATTTGGAGAGTAGTTCTGCAGGCGTTCCAATACACAGTTTTCTTCATCACGCAAATGAACTTGGTGTAAGTTCCTTTCTATGTAGCAGTGTTCTACAAATAAATAAATTGTTTTTGAAACTTTGTACATCATATAAAGAAAATACCAGCGAATTGATCGTGCCCTTCTCCAAATTTCATTTTTCTGACCCTCTTCAGATGTGAGCTAACGAAAACCATTCAACTTTTAACGCAGATTGATCTAATGCTCTTTAACGAATCATAGCACATCACGATTTAAGGACGCTTAGCGTTCTCTATCTAAAGTTCTCCACTTTATTCCAATAGGAAAAATGCTTATCGTTCAAGCTGACACAAATCCGCAGTTTCGGAACTATCAAAAGCTTGAGGAGCCGAACCATAAATCTAAAAAATTTTATTTGCGTCAAATAAAACCGCAAATTGTGTCCGAACGATGTCAAAATGAATCTCGTAAAAATAACGAGTGGACCGTCTTCAAACTTCGTGATTGATTGTGGGTTGTTGGTGACATCGTAACTGATCTGTTATATTTGTTCGTTTGTGCAAATTATGTAGCCTGAGTAACGGCTCTGGAACTATAGTTTTATGTCAGTAATTAAAAAGATTTACTGTGAAAATAAATAGATAATCCCGCTGTTCGTTGCATTTAATGCGAAGAAAATCCCTTGAATCCAGGAAATAATTTGTTGGCTTTGGAGAACGATTAAAAAACAATTAGAAAACGGAGAAAAATACCACAGCTGTTAAAAAGTTGTTTTAATAACAATGTGAAACACCACGATCACAACGCAGTTTTAACATTTACTTTAATTTTACTATAAAAGGAATTAATTCCACTGGGTTTTAAAAGGACAATTTATGAACAATCTACTTTGTAAACAATTCAATTTGGCTTTGTCATTTTTAAAGCACAATTCAGTATATTCTCGTTATTTAATATATGGCCAGAAAAACTGATTTATTTTTGAGTGTGATATTAATAGCTTGAATGATTCTAGTGACAGCATTTACTGTCGTATGATAAATATTACTAGTTTATTTTTGTTCGATGAATAAAGAAAAACAGCGGAAGAAAGAAGTTTAACATTTTGTTACCGGTTATTTTAATGTGAAACTGTGTGCACATCTTTTGTTACTTCTCGAGAATAAGCTAAGGAAGTACTGTAACAGGGTCCATCTACGGATCGACCGTTCCCGTCTGTCGTCTATCCATCGTCCGTGTCAATTTTTCGATGTTCGAAGCTGCGACTGATTTCAAATTTTAGATGAATTTTGAAAATACCGTGTAGATGGTAAAATTCTAACCAAAATTTGTGTAATCAACCCCACCAACAGTTTGATCTCACCATATCGAAATTTTGCATGGTAAATGTTATTTAAATTTTATAAACTAACGTACTTCAACACTTGTGGTTTACGAACCCTTCTTGATATTCTATCTCAGACATCCACATCCACATTTTACAATTTAACTTTGAAACTACAAAACCGAATGCTCACATATCTTACAGACATTTTAAGGTTATCGTAAGCATGATAAGTCGTCAATCAAAATATACCCCTTCATAGACCACATCAATCCCCCCTCCCAAGCTTGGATCTCGGGAAAACATGATAGCTATCACTTTGGACATAAAAATTAGAAAGTTAATTAAAAAACTTAATGCAAACTAAGCGAGTTTGCTAAGAAAGCAAAATACAAATAAAATTAATTATTGTCATTTTGCTTCCTCTTTGACGGCAGTGTATTTCAACATAATTTCATAAAATTTCGTTTATTAGCGTTATGAAGCTATTTGCCCCTGTTCAAATTAAATTACTTAATTTACAGGAAGTTTAGGGGGATTAGTGTTATCTGTGTTATTTAACTTGTTTTACTACAGCTTCAGAGTTTGTTCCCACAACGCAAAAATGAGTAATTTTGCTAATGATCGTTTATAATGAAGCGAAGTATCTCAGGTGTACAACTCACAACTAACAATGATAAATTTCTTATAATATCAATACCAGTGTGTCTTTAAAACATAAAAGTGTCGCAATTTACTAAGTACTAACTAGTGACGACAGAAAATTAATCATGGCGCTTACCAAACTTTTCATAATAAATATCTATTGATATCTTTGTTGCTGTGTCACCGACGACTAGTTTTTAGATCTCTCGTCTAATAAAATTTGTTGTAGAAATTTCTATTTAATTTTGAATCAACAGATATTTTAACTAGCTAAAACATGGAAAATAACTTTTCTGACTTTGAAAACATTGTTTTATATAGGTATTATTTCACCATCGCAATATAACATTAAATTAATTCAACTCTAGGTGGTGTATCAATTATTATTGTTTAATTGAAACCTAGTTGTTAGAATTATTTTAAAATTAATTAACTCTAAATGCAAAGTTTTGTTCTGGCTGTATTTTAAAGGTTTGACAATTAATCTCACATAAAATAGCGACCGAAATAATCAATAACACATGTTGAAAACTATACTGAACCTGATATAAATATAAATTTCCAGTTTACAAAATAAGAGCCATATAAGGTAATTTTCTTTTTATCTTTGAAGTACATTTTGTCAGGTGACAGAAAGAATTTTTTCAAATCTGATTGATTTTGTGCCTAAAAGTTACCAACAGCTCCGGCAAAAAATATGTTACACGAAAACTGCTTGAATTCTTTTTTTTTAGTTGGAAGCTTGGAAAAAAATTTGAAAAAATTTAGCTATGATATTTTTTCTCGCATTCCCATTATTTGATGCAGGTGTTTGACATCATATTGTTATGATTTATGGGCATTTAAAATCGGCGTGGTAAATCTCACAATTTATTTCACACTAAATATAGCGATTATGTACAGAATAATTCCGACTCGACTGGAATGGATTTGACTAGACTCTCATTGACTGGACTCCACTGGTCTTTCCCTCCGGTGGTCCCTATTTTCACACCCACTAGATATTTTCCTTTAGCCGAGCGGCGCTGTCGGTGATGAATCACCACCGCTCATCACCGCTCATACTAGAAAACCCGTAGTTGGCGTACAAATAGGACGTACATATGACGTCGGCGTAGCCACGCAAACTTCTACTTTTTTAAATTGCAATGAATATGTTACCGGCAATCTGTACAATTAGGTATTCTACTTTGCCTAGGTATTCTATACAATGTCGAATGCGCAGCCGGTAATGTGTGTAAAAGAATTTTGAGTTTAACGTGAATTAATTGTGATTTTACTGTAATTACAGAAAGGTACTAAGTGCCTTTTTTGTAGAATAATTTATAGATTATAAAAAGATTGTTACTACGAATAAAAAGTATTCATGTCTTTAATGTCTAATATTATTTCTTTGTGTAGGATCTAGTAACGTATTAACATAAAAAAATTAAAGTTGAATGAAATAAAGCACTCACAATTTATTTTATAACCAACAAGATCTCTTTGAAAAGCAGCAATTTATTTTAGCATATATTAGAACTGTCGTGTTGGTGGTCGGTCCTTCATTTCACTCGAATTTCATTTATTGTTTTTGTTGCTGCTGAGATTACAAGTAAGTATTTAAAAATGTTTTCCATTTGTATTATGTCGTTCAAATAATTACCAAGCTAATTCGGGATGAATTTCCAGACCCGAATATATTATAACGACATGCAAAAATATGCATTGAAAGTTCTTTATTAATAACTGCTACGTGTGTCACAAATCTTGCACAAATAGTGCTGACAGTAAAGTTTTTGAAGCAACAAAGTGTTGAATTTGCTTTTAGTTTGCAAAAGACTGAGGCTTTGAATAGCTGGAACGGATTGAAACTCTAGTAAATAAAGAATGGAACAAAAAATGAACTCTATTGTGACATGGAATCCAGGCTCTAAAACTTTAAAACAGCCAGTTTCGAACTCATTTACTGACTAATTAATGTGTGCAAAAAATTCTGCTTTACTTCCTGCATACTCTTTTGCATTTCTACCCAAGTACGGCACAGAAGGGTCATTTCCAAGTAATATTAACGTCAAAATGGAATTATCTTACAGATAAAAACAAGAAAAATCTTTAGCTGTACAATCTTTTAATATAGCTGAATGAAACAACAATTTTCAGGAATTATCGGATAGTTGATTCTCCTTAAACGTAGGGATATACCCGTCAGTGCAGTAATTGGATCCATGAAGGACTACGTATGTGACATACCGGTTCAGTAACTGCAAGATTGAATGATTGAATCAGCAGAACAATGACAAATTTTTGATCATATTCTTCAAAATGTTCATGACATTGTATCTTGCAATTATTCAGTGAAAAAGATTGGATGGGAGAAAAAAAGTGGAGGATAGTCCATATACCACAAGGACACAAAAAATCGCATTAAGCTCATATTCTTACCATGAAATTCTAATATTTCAGTTGCAGTCACAACGGCAAAACCCCCACACATACCTGTTCCAAATGTTCAACCGCGGAAGATTTCACATTTACAAATGAACCACTAAAAATTTTGTTGATGTCGGCCACTATAGAACTTAACAGTTTAAACTCATTTTTTAATAAACATATTGCTTTGTTTAAAGATTAGACACCAAAGTTGTGTTGTTATTTTAAAATGCAGTCCTGTCTATATGTTCACATGTTTATATTCTTCATATAAAACAATGAAAAAAAAATATACACAAGGGTTACTGAACAACGATTACTCTATATATTTATTTGCAATCGTCTTATTTAAATTTGTTGCACACAATTTGTAGTCACCTAGTTAAAATGATAAACAATAATGTTTAACAACTGTTAGTATGAGATCCAATACGTCTGGTATCAAAATAAAGTTTACTTATTAACGAGTTCTAAAATGTTACAAAATACATGCTTTTCAAGTTGAAAAACATCGGAAAACAGACAACTTGCAAACTCAATCTTCCTGTATAAACAAGTTTAAAGTTTGTTCGTTTTGTTATACATTGTGCAGGTTAATTATAAATGTTTCTTACATCGTAGATGGTTTAAACAAAAGCGGAAAGCGGCAAATCAAAAAATTTAAACTTTTTTTAAGCTATCTATACCTATAAGAAACATTTATAATAACCCTGTATATCAAGGCAAAATAAACAAAAACAACAATTTATCATCATAAATGACAATGCTGTGAACTTATAACCATACCTACCATGTTTTCGATAAGAAGCGTTATGGACTTCTTTGTAACGAACGATGAAATAAAAAACATCTCTAGTTACTTCTTCTGAACGTACGGCGTAGCTAACATCTAAGCATAATTTGAGGTTAGAGCGACAAGTCAAACAGTGACAGATAGTCTATAGATGAGAGCAATGATACCAGTGTTATACAATAATACAAGAATTTAGCACTGCCAGATGTGCTACGTTAGCTACGGTATATCTTTAGAAAAAAGTTGATAAAAAATCGCTGTGTGACTTTTATCGTTATAAATGAGCTCTATCAAAAATTTGTTCATCACTTCAAAGTGAATACTTAGTTTCTCTGTTTTTCTCCGTCAAATAGTTGATTGAGACACTACATATTTTAATAGGTAATTACAATATCAAAAGATTTATTACCCTTAACAGAATTTCGATTTTGATAATGTGAACGCCTTTACGAAATGATCACATGTAGTTTACTTTCCTTGGTACTGGCAAGGTGCAACTAAATGCAAAACGCATGCAATATTTCAGTGTTAAACTTCATAAAATCCACAAGCACAAGTAATTGGCTTTAATAACTTTACTTACTTTCCCGCTGTTGTAAACTTTTCAAATTCAAACACAAATATTGCCTATACGTCATGATTTTGAGTCGAAATTAATATTTTGACACCTCCGAGGATGTTGAAATCTTCTAGCCCTTATCGAAAAACATTTCGACCAAATTTTTGTTTCATCACCCGGATTTGACCAATTTGTATTGTACACCAGCATAGAAATCTTGGAGACTTGTATAATATTGAGAATATTGATAATGCATGTCATTTTTTCTACAATGAATTGAAACAGATTATAAATTCCTTTGTACCGAAGGTACAGTCTAAATCGTTATCATTTCCTAAATGGTATTCTCCTGAGCTAATAAAAATCATATCCAGGAAGAAACATATTAGGAAAATGTACAATAGCACAAAATTAACAATTTATGCAGACATGGCTAAGAAAGTGCGTAGTGATATTTTTTATCATACTTTTTGTATGACAAAAAAAAATTATGCCAAGTACATAACTGAAATCCCACAAGAATTGCGAAACACTGTAAATTATGGTCCTACATCGATATAAAGGAGAAAACATCAAGAATTCCGGGAAGGATAAGTTTCAGTTATCAAGAGTATTTACGTCCAACCCACATTGTTAACGCCTTTGCCAAATATTTTAGCGAAGTTTGTGTATATAACGGTAATAACAAATTTGATGGAATCAGTGAAAAGATCTGCCATATAGTGGTACTCGTATATAGTGATATCGCTAGTGATACTAAAAATAATTCTATCTGTGATAGCCCGAAATCTGGCTGTGATTCCGCACACGTACTATATTATGTTCAAAATGTTACCAAATGATGTTGTCAAAGTTGTTAAACGATGTTTTCTTTTAAACAGAACCTTTTACCATTATTTTTGTTTTAAGAAAAAAACACTGAGGCAAATAATTTTTTTTAATAGGCCAGGTATCAGAAAAGCAGAAATAATCGTAAATTGTGTCCGTCGGGCGTGTTCGCTTCCTGTTTTAAATTTATGGTTTCTTAGAATAATGCGTTTGTATTAATCCAACATGGAGTTCTCGATAGCAGAGAAGCCGATAAGAATCAACCCTTTTCCTTGACATTTCGAAGTGTATGGTTGTTGTGAGTGACCCTTATTTAGAATGGTTTATACAAGATGACTCAAAGAAATTAATGAATGAGGCAATTTTTTTACTGATTAAAGCAAGAATGGCTCAGTGGATTTTCCACAAAATTTGGGAATATAGCATTCTTATTGTCAGTATTTTTTTCGTGTCTCGACTCTTCGCGTGAGTGTAAGCTCGTAGTGGTCTGGTGGTTTACAGTGATTTTTTTACTTCCCGAGCGTAAGCAAAGGAAGTATTGTAATCGAGTCCGTCGGCCGACTCTCTACTTTTACGTTTTCTCGATCTTTCATGACCCCTAGAAGACGAAGAAATAGGTCTCCCATTTCCGTCTGTCTGTCCGTCCGTCTGTCCGTCCGTCTGTCCGTCTGCCGTCCCGGATTTTTATTAGACAGATAATCTCCGAAAGTACTCGACCGATTGTTATGAAATTTTGTACTTATATTAAGAATATCATGTAGATGCTAAAACGCTAACCAAAATTTGTCTAATCATCCCCACCACTAATGCGATGACATCACTTCAAAATTGTACATAGTAAATGGGTTTTCAATTGTATAAAATAACATAGTCCTACACATGTAGTTTACAACTCCGAATCGACTTTTCACCCGAAACGTCCAGATTTTTGGAAAAAAAATCAAAATTATAAAACAACATTTTGAAATTTAATTTTTAATCTGCTAACCAGAATGCTTTGAAATGTTGCAGATGTTTTAAGGCTATAAAGAGCAACATAAATCTTTAGTCAAAAAATATTTGCTTGTCCCCTCCAAAAACTTGATGACGTCAGCTCAAAAGTTTGTGGAATAAATCATATCTAAAATGTACAAAATATGATGAGTCTGTACTTGTGATCTATCACTCCATTCATATTTTTTGGATTTGCATATACAGGGTGACTCAAAAAAATTAATGAATGCGTAAATTTATTTTACTGATTTACTCAGAAACTACAAAACCGAATGCTTTGAAATCTTGCAGATGTTTTAAGGTTATAAAGAGCATAATAAATGTTTAGTCAAAATATATTTGCTTATCCCCTCCAAAAAATTGATGACGTCAGCTCTAAAGTTTGCCGAATAAATCCTATCTAAACTGTAAAAATATGATGAGTGTGTACTTGTAATTTATCACTCCATTCATATTTTTTGGATTTGCATATACAGGGTGACTCAAAAAAATTAATGAATGCGTAAATATATTTTATTGATTTAATCCGAATGCTCTGAAATCTTGCAGATGTTTTAAGGTCATAAAGAGCATAATAAATGTTTAGTCAAAATATATTTGGTTATCTTCTACAAAAAACTGATGACGTCAGCTCAAAAGTTTGCCGAATAAATCGTATCTAAAATGTACAAAATAGGATGAGTCTGTACTTGTGATTTATCATTCCATTCATATTTTTGGATTTGCATATGCAGGGTGACTCAAAAAAATTAATGAATGCGTGAATTTATTTTATCGATTTAATCAGGAATTACAAAACCGAATGCTTTGAAATCTTGGGAATATTTTAAAGTTATTATAAGCATGGTAAACTTTTGTTCAAAATGTATTTGTTCATCCCTCCTAAAAAAATTGATGACGTCACCCTTAAATTTTGCTGAATAAATCCTATCTAAAATGCAAACAAAGTTTGTACTTGTGATTTATCATTCCATTCATATTTTTTAGATTTTCTTAAGAGGTGGTTCAAAAAAATTAATGAAGTCAATTTATTTTATTGATTAAATTAAAGGCAATACTTATTATTAGTATTACACCCCAACCAACCCAATTTGGTAGACACAAAATTTGTTAAAGGAAAAACTCGGTTGAAACATAAGGGTAGCACGCTTATTTACATCGACTTTAACATTACAGACCTGCATTTGTTTTATGCGCTCACTTGGTTCCGCGAATGTAGAATAGACATGTTTATAATCAACCAATTGTGAATTTCACCGTCAAGAATTAAAATAAAACCCAATGTTTTATATAATAAGCGGAAGTCGAAGCAATAAAACCGATGGTCGTTTTGTTTACAGTTTCTCTGTTTGACTCTCACGTATGCTGTTACGCTTGTCATCTTAAATTAAGAATGTTTATACATAAACGATTTTCAGTTGTCCCTCATATTACTAGACAGCGGATTTGTGTCGGGCTACGTCACGATTATAGGGGGGGACGTGCTGGATCGCCGGGTGATAGATAATCACTAAATTTAATCGGTACTAATTCCATAAATATAATTAACGATTTATTAATCAAACGGCTAAGTAAATGAGAACGGGAATTAACAGCAGAGTGCAACGAAACAGCGTTATTCTAATCTCAAATAAACGAAGTGCAGTCCGCAACCGGAATGAATTCGCATCCCGTACGAGCCGTACCGAGTTTGGCCTTGCCTAGCCCGACAGAAATCCGCTCGTTATTTTATTGATTATAAGAAATCAATATTCAAAACGACCCAATTCATTTTCCCGAAAATTTGGGAATACAATAATTTTATTCTTAGTATTACACTACATCTATCCCAACTGATATACGTGTCCTTGCAAAAATGTTGATGACGTCATCACAATTTTTTTTAAATTCCCACTACAAAAATGTAATGAGAAAAAAAAACACAATAGGCATGCAGTCGTCAAGTTTCCGACAGCGAGGGAAGTACTGTCTAAACTCTTTAGACCAATTTTTTTAATTTTGTGGTTCTTTTTAAGAGTCAAGTAGAGAGCGGAAAATATGCAGCAAAATTTTGAGAAATATGATCATATGATATGCATCAAATTTATGAAAATATGCAGTAATTTTCTTAATATATGCAGAGATATGCAGTTGCATATGCTAAAAAAAAGTGTCATAACCGAACTAAATTAATTTACAAATTACAAAAACAGTTTTCCCGAGCTTACGTTTTATTACAAAAAATACATAAATCAAATTTTTTTAAAGATAATATTCTTATACTAAAAAATAAATACATAGAAAACAATTTAAAAAATAGTAGTAATCGACTATTTGATGACTATTTTGGTAACAATTTATTCTTAAATACTTTTAGAAATATGCTAACAAAAAGTTTTTCTGGTGATCCTAATGTATGTATTTGTAAATAGAAAAACTGCGTATCTACTACGTCCACAGATGTAAAACTATTACTACTACTACTATACTGTAACCTCATTTGACATAGACCTGTTAAAATTTTTATAACTTAAGTGGCCTAAGCGAAAGCACCCTTATAAGTCAAATTGGCTATTGTAAGCTTTGTGGACCCGAACCTCAAGATTATTACTGTCCATTGTTGGCATAATGTAGCTATGAACTGAGTTAAGTAATAAAATAGCCACTTTGACTTATAAGGGTGGTTTGGCTTAAGCCGCTTAAGCCATAAAAGTTTTAACAGGTGTATGTCGATTGAGGTTACTTTACAGTTTGGAGCAAGTGCAACAAAATACAGTTCCTTCTTGAAGAGAAAGTTCAGGAAAAGGTTTAATCTATAAATTAGTTTGAGTTATCTTCGACATATTGACAGACCTGTATCGCTTTAAATACTTTCAATGCAACTCACGATGACACCATAACGTCCCTTTGACCACCATAAAACATAGTATTAATACACTTAAACAAGGAAGAAAAATATTGGGAATGAACGGTATTTCCAAAAATAATTAGGGCCCGAATTTACCTGGAAGGATGAATAAGCCCAGTGGTTTTTCCAAACTACCATAAAACCCAACCCTTTCCTAGTTATTTGAGACTCAGAACAAGATTTGCAACATGATTCATGAAATCTCATCATTATAGATAAATGCCGACAGAATGACAATAATTTTTTTTTTAAATTAGCACAAAAATTGAAAAAAATGACAAAATTTGCACGCGTTATGTAAAATATGCAGCAGAAGGCAAACATATGCAAATATGCAATTTTTTATAGCTATATTCATTTCTAAATAGCATGATATATACCAAGCATATTAAATACCAAGACTTATATGCAAAAAATAACGGATATGCAAATTTCATAAAATCCGCTCTCTAGAGTCAAGTTTCCAAGGAGGTGCCCTGTTTCGAATGAGTTTGTTCCATTTTGATATGGCCATTCTGGCCCATATTTTGGTATTCGTCTTATAGAATCGTTACTTAGAGACGGATTTAGACTAACCTGGTTTATCTTATCGCATAGTTTCTTGTGTGTGTTTTTTTTTTCTTTATGTTCCTCTATTCGTTCACCGGGTTCGGTTCGAAGTTTATCTACAGATGGCCATAAAGTGCAGGAAATGCATAAGGCCATTGTAAAAAGTGACGAATATATCAACTGTCGGAAAGAACGTGGTGGAAAATACAAACTTGGCACATTGGATGCAGTGCCGAAACTAGGGAATATTTAGGTATAGGCGAAACTTGCGTTAGGCGCCCTTCTTTTACGCCTATTCTTTATCTCGTTCGCTCACCACTGATTTTGATTCTCAGCTGCTCATACATCCAATTGTTATAATTGATGTCGTGTAAACTGATCTGACAAAAGCGTTTGATAAAGTGGATCATCAGTTACTGCTAAATAAAGTCGATACAATTGGTTTATCCCAAAAATACACAGCTCTCATCTCGGTTTATCTTCAGAATAGATCACGATTCATTCAGTATAGCAAAATCAATACAACTTAGCGAAAACGTTCGATAAGTTGTACTGTACTTCAGGGGTAAGGGAAGTTCTGTGGAAATAACTTTCGATCAACTTTTCACATTAGGTATCCAGATTTTTTCTAAAATCTTGAAAACATTTTAGGGTAATCCTAACAATCCTGAATTGCCAATGAGAATTTATTTGTTTATCGTTATTATTATTATTACACTGTACTTATCCCAAGTGATGTGTGTCCCTGCTAAAAAACTCACTTGAAACATACGCATAGTATATTTCCTTACATGTAGTTCAACAATTCACATAATTCTATTTTTATTTTGATTTACAGCTGTTGGAGTACAAACAATAAAATTCGTAAAATCAAATGTTATAACATAACTGAGCAAAGAAGCTGGATTTGTTTCATTAAACTCCAGGACCGAGGGTAGTTCCATCAGAATAACGTTACTGCTAGTAAGGCCCCTTCAGAACACTTTGTTTTTTTTTAAATAATTTTTCTCTATTTTTAAGGCATACATTAAAATTAATATTTTTCATAGATTTTGACCTAATTTCAATGATTCTGTCCTGTTTTTTATGGTAGGAGGCATGCTATATAAGCTCATGTAGGCAGGTCTATTATGCATAACAGTTCAAATTTAAAGATTTTTTAAATCAACCCATTTTTTTTTAACAAATCTACCCGTTTTTCAAGGTGCTTTGGTTAAAAGTTAAAATTCGCATTTTTGCCTTGTTTTTCTATTGTGCCGCTGAAGCACACATATGAATACGGTTTCGGACAAGGTCCTCACGAGCGAAGCGAATTCACCTTTCAAATTTTATGATACTGTCTTTTATTTGCAGACTAAACTGTTCAGTGTCAATTGTCGGTCAATTCTTATACATATTATATTATACAAATTCTTTAATCACATATAGCTAAAAAATTTAGCATTCCTTTAGGGACATTGTCTGATTTTATGAAAATTTGGCTTACGGTGGCGTTGTAAATTTTTCCAGATAAATAGCCATCCTACTTGACCATTTGATAATTTTGATAAAATTCGTAATCTACTACTTCTGCGTTGATTGGTTTGCAGTAGTTGTTGATTTGTGTCCGAAGTTGACGACCCTGAGCTCCTCTTACATATTGCGTTTGTGGATCTCTCACAGTATACAAAACCCACCACAGACATGGGTTTTTTTTCTCTTCGGCTGGCGACTCCAGATTGTCCTTTATTGATAACATCATATTTCTTAACTGCATTAGCAGTTTTAACTAATCTTGTATTACCAATATTAATATATCCTTTTCTAGCGGTTAGATTCAGCGAATCTTTTTTAATACTTCTAATATTTTCTAATTCGGGTTTAACAATTTTTAGAATACTTTGAGAGTCATCTTGTTTAATCATATTACTGAGTTCGGGTTTAATAATTTTTAAAACGCTTTCTGAATCATCTTTTTTAATCAATTAATTTAATAATTCAATGCAATTATCGTTAATTTTATCCACAGCTGACGCTATACATATATTGTAAATTAACAGCATCGCCAGGATTTTCTGATTATTTTACATTAACTAATTTGTGTCCTGAGATATCATAATCACCATTTTTGTTAGATTAAATCCTATACCTACCAGCTGGTCCTCTTGTTTATTTACCTCCTTTTCTTCTATTTTTTTCTAAGAACATACTGATCTACTGTCATTTTTTGGCGTAAAATTTTTCCTAAACTTCATATCAGACTAAATTGCTGTCAATTGTCGGTCAATGTGTTAAACAAATTCTTATACATATTATATTATACAAATTCTTATACTTATACATTAATTAATCACATATAAATACAAAAAACGTTAGCATTCCTTTAAGGACATTGTCTGATTTTATTAAAATTTGGCTCAGGTTGCATTTGGAACATTTGTAAACCGAGAGTGCATGTATTCTGTAACCGCTTGTAATCATGAATATCTCGTCAAATACCCTGATTTGATAGTTCAGGAAACATCGTTAGAGGCTCACATTAGAGATATAATCAACCCATTTGGTCGAGCTGGCAGCGTCGACAAAGAAAAATCTCCTGGAAGACCTTCAGTATCTGAGGAAGTTGTTGATGATTTGAGACGATTTAAGCAGAATCCGCAAACGTCTTTAGTCATTTTTTATAACCATGGAAACCGTAGTGGAAGTAGAAATGGAAATATTTACTACAATATTCACTGATTCACCAAATTTCAAATTAATTTAGAAGTAAACGGATGTTGCTTTTGAAGTTTCCAATGCTACTTCTTGTGCTAAAATTATCTTATCTATTATAAATGAAAACGCGTTTTCATAAAAAGTTTGAAGTGGAAAATGATAAACAATGGTTGTTATGTAATATCCACAGCCAAATACTGCAGTGAAAGGTTGCGGAATATTATTATTTTTAAATAATAAAAGAAAACGATAAAAGTGTAAAATAAAATTTTTTATACCACTCAAAGGTAAACGAGAATTTATCCACTCATAAAATTTACCCAACTTTTCATTAATGGGTAAATTTTCTTTTTACCTTCTTGTAGAGTAAATAACTATTAATGAATTAGTTTTATGTTTTAATATAATATGAAGCATTTAGACAACCAGTTATACAGATGTGTATAGTATTTGTCGTGAGTCCTTGGGCATTTAGTAAAGTCCAAACTGAGAGGCGGCACATTTCCATAACCTACTTCGACCCTGTAATCATTTATAAAAACCCTGTATAAAGCAGCGCAGCAGCAGCTGGTTCGTTATTATTCTTAACACATTGATTGCTGTAAGAGTAAACCTTAAATGTAGACGGCAAAAATCTATATTGGTTAATGCACATTACATGTAATTTACATTTCGTTGTGTGATTTCTGGTCCATTCGATATGGAAATGACCACAGGAAAGTGTCACGAAATACACAGTGAATATAGAGGAACAATTTTGCACGATAGTGATGCATGAGACCGGAATTCAGGTAAACTAAAATAGTTCCTCACACTAATTTTCTCTGAATATATTTATGCTTCACGGAAGATTAGTGTATAAATCTCGAATTTACGGATTATTGTAGACAAAAACATCCCTAAAAATGTAAAATATGTTTAAAAGGTACCTCGCGTTTACAGTGCTAAACTATAGATTTAGTACAATATTGTATTTTTGATATACCATATGATTCAAAAGTTTAAATTACGGAATAACACTTAATGTATTATGTGTTACTCCATAATTTACAACCAGGTTTGTTGTATTTTATAAATATAATGCAACAGATGTTAGATGAGATATCAATTTCTTAGCGCATATTCTATAAATCTTTCTAAATTATGTAGATTCAAAGAAACTGTAGCAATGAACATGATAAATAAACAACAAATACCAGAACGGGTCATATAACAATAAAAATTCTTCAAGAGTTATAAATTTTTAAGGTAATGTAAATATTAAAGTACCTACTAACGATACAAAATACATAATAAATTTTTTGATCAAGTTTAACTATGTTCCTATGTTAAGACGTACAAACCACTACTGAATGAGAGCAAGATGATGCCACCGGAATATTCTGATTGTTGACCTATTGGCAGTGATGTCACCCAAACGCAACAAAGGGCACATTCACTGGGAATTTTGCGCGATAAGCCTGCTTCTTTGCGGGATATCGTAAGTAATATCACTTATAGCCGCGTATTCAGAAATATTCATAAAGACCCACGGTAAATTTTCATAACAATATTATCTTCCTCTTTTCAAGGAAGTGTATTTATCACCTAGGGCTCGGCACGTGTATATTAGGGCGTGTTAGGTGCAGGTGTCGTTATATCGCCTCACTTGTTAGGAAGACAATAAAAGCTAACGGCTGCACCTGTAATCCTGTAGCAATAGCTTCACCCGGAAAATGTTCTCTACTTGCGTCACCGTAGGGTATCCCATTAGCGTTCGAAAATCCGAGTTGTGCGTGAACCGGTGCCCAACTCCCATAATTTCATTAAGAGCTGGCGTGCGATTCCATAGAAAAATTGCACGAGTTTCCAATTTTCATTTAAATATCCGGAAACAAAATGCGGAATATGGTAACGAGACGACGTTCTAGAATTTAATAAGCGGGCCCTCAAGTCGTAATTCATCCATTAAGGGGTAGTGTTTTTTCGCGATGACCGATCTCGAGTGAATTTTATTGATTTATATACGAAGTTCAGGTGTTTACTTTCGCAACTCTGCTTTTTGTATGGGGAGATGGTTCTTTTGAGTTTTCTCTTTTATTTATTAGATCTTTATTTAGTTCTGAAATATTGTTTATACATAGGACTCAACGTGCATGAAGCATAATGGAAGTGTCAAAAAAATGATTCTCTACGGCCCGTTACATTAGAATAAATTTGACAAGCAATTTAAAGACGCTTTTTAACATGCTTTAAGGGTTGGAACGCAGAAGAGTACCCGATGTGTTTCAATAGATAAGTTTCGATGGAATTCATTTAAGGTATATAGCATAAAATATTGAAGACAAAGAGATATTGTAGTTTATGCTAAAAAAATCATAAATGACGATAAATGTTCATATTGAAAAATAACATATCGTCTAGAATATTTATTAATATTTACTTAATACAGCTTTTTTATAACCATTTTATTACTGTTACACCCAAGATTTAAGTTTTTTTATAGCCATTCCGTCTACATAGTTGAGTCAACACAAAAATATATACTGAATAAATTTTTGCTAATTAAAATATCTCTAGATGTAATACTTTTTAGCTCATTAGTATATTATGTAATATAGTTTTAACATTTTCAGCAGGAGTTAATCCAACTTTTTTTGTTCTCTATATCTGACAAACCTAATTTTCCTGAAATTGGTAGAACAAAGTCGCTACAACGGTTTTGTTTCATATATTAAAATGTTTATTTTTTAACATACAGATAGATTTGGTTGTACTTACATGTTCGTTAAGGTTGTCGTCCGTGTTTATCTGATCTAGGCAATTTTTCCCCAATCGTTTCCCAGTTGTCCTTGATTTTCATTCAGATCATTACAGTGTATTGATAGAGAGGTTATAATTATAGGTTGAAATTGGAGCAACGTATCTCAACCAGAAAATGAGTGGAAGTTAAAACCGAAGGGTTAGGGAATTGTTGGGGAGGGAGACAATAGGATGGGCATTAAGAATGGACTATGTTTGAATGATGAGTATGTTACATTTTCGTAGGCGAAAATGAAATTCTTTTATATTTAGGAAAACGTGTTTCAGTCCAAAAATGAGTAAATTTAAATTTTCATTGCGCCATTCAGGGTGTTTGCTTTTTAATATAAATTCAGGTGGGTCCTTTAAATATTTGTCTGCGCTTATGAAATTTATTGCATTATTTGAAACAATGGTTTAGCAGCTGATAAATCTTCCAGAAACACAGGGAAATCTATTGTCTAGTTACTGACCAATTGAAAATGTTTCTTGTGGTTGTCATGCCAGTAAATAGATTCTACGATATGTTCTTTAACTAGAGTGGCTCTTTCTTGCTCCTTGAAGATTTGGGTTCAACGAAATCAGTTCCGCGTAATCAACTCTTGTAAAGACAAATGATCTTCTAGTTTGTTTAAGTTAGTTTCTCGGACAAACGATTATATATAAAGTTTTCTTAAGGTTACGACCTCCAATAGGTCAGTAATTTAATTTAATCGTAAGGAGTGGCAGTATTTTTAAAAATATTCTTACATAATGAGAACACAAAAATATATTATTCTCTAATACCATTAATCTTTAATTTTTATCAGTAAATATCCTCGTTCATAATAAACAGTTTTTTTTTTGAAATTTTTGCCTAAAATTAAAACAGTTCTGAATACAATTTTCCTGTTATTTATTATTACGAAGTTTACAATAGGTTGTTTTTTTTTGTTTTAAGTATAATAATCAGGTTTTTTTATAATTTCCTAATTAACTCCAAGAATCCGGTAACTGTGAGCCCTTTTTCCCACACTAAGCCAAGGTACTTTTACTTTCCAGGCGTAAGCCTAAGGAAGTATAGTAATCGAGTCCATCGGACTAATTGCCAGTTTTAGGTTTCTCGACGTTTCATGACCCCTACAGTACGAAAAGTGTAGTCTCCCGTTTCCGTCTCGAAAATGCAGGATATGTTTCATTGTGCTTTAGGTGCGAGGGAAGTTCTGTCGAAACAACTTTCGACCATTTTTTTTTGAAGTATTGCATAGCTCATATCTCATTCAACTCTATTTTTGGCGGTTCCTGGTTTTAAGATCGATGCGCTGACATGAGTTATGTTGCTTTAGAAGGTACAAAAAAACTGTTTTCAAACTCTCCACGGACTGTATCGATTTCGTCATGAATTATTGTTTGAACTTCCTTATGAATTCTTGAATACCATTGATACATCTCTTTAAATCTACATTCTAGATGCTGATATTGGTTACGCTTCCTTTTCTAGTCCTTAATGTTTGACGGTTTTCTTACATATTTAAATTTGTCACGTTTTGCATCTTCAAATTAGAATTAATATTATAAAATGATGCATATATAGTTTAGTTATTAACATATCTAGTTAGAGCTCCCTTTCCGTCTCTTCGTCGTCTGTCGTCTGTCGTCTGTGTCGATTTTTATCAAGTGATAGTCTTCGAAACTAAAGAACCGATTGTTCCAAATTTTAGCTGCATTTTAGGAATATCGTGTAGATGGTAAGACGGTAACTAAAATTTGTCTAAGCATTCCCACCAACTTGGTGGCATCACCTCAACATTTTGCACAGTAAGGATTATTTAAATTTTATGAAATAAATACTCGTGTCTTTGTTTATCTCTGTTTAATTCTTTCTGTGCTTTAGATACATAATATGAAATGCCACAAATGAAGTGTGTGTCAAGAGTTCACCCCTTTTAGAGTTTTAACTCGTTTCTTTTCGTGTTATAGAACACGTATACGACGCACGCCGAAATAGGATGTCTAGTTCAAGCTACGAGCTCGAACTCGGTGTCGGTGTTGGTGTCGATGACACCGAAATCGTTCTGAACTGAGTCTGAACATCGGCATGTAACGCCGCGCTATTGACAGAGAGGGCGAAATAGACTATCAAACAGTATGCTGATTGCGTCTCTTAGGACCTCCAGGATGCTCAAAGAGAACACAACCGACACTCGTTGGCAGAATTCAACAAATGTTCTTGCAGCCAGGTGTATTGCGGTGAGGCGATTAGTGTGCGCAGACGTTGACGGGCAGCGCCTCCTGTTCGCCGCGGTAGTAACTAGCGACTCGAGCGAGGTTGGGCCGAGTGGAGTGGGAGCGCGGGAGTAGCGTGGGCGTGTTCAAGAGGGCGATATGGTCCATGTGACAACTATTTAATAAAATGTGTTCGTTTACCTGTTCCAACGACTAAATTAAGTACAGCAATTGATGCCGTTTTCATACGCTTTATTACTCATTTAAGAACTGATATTTATTTCACTCATTTTAGTTACCATAGGCCACTAATAACTGTATTAAATGATAGGGATAAAGATACAGAAGGCGATAACGCTATGATTGAACAGTAATTTGTATTTTAAATCGAATAAGTTATAAATACAGCTCTAGCACTTGTAAATATTTAATTGTTACTTTAGTTGTTAAATTACACATTGTATTTACATTTTTTTATTCAATATAATCATAATAATTAATTATGATATTTCTATATTATAAATAAATAAAAAAGTATATTTTATAATGTAGGAACAACGCTTCCCACAAAATCACGTATTCTACCTGAACGTATTCATAATCTTTGTCCAAATGTAAATACGTCCTATCTTTCGTCTACCTGCCCTATGCTCCTACTTTCTCTTCCAGGTTCTAGAATTTCCTAAACTCTTTCTTTGCCGGCTTCCACCTCTCCAAAACCGAACCTACCTGTCGACCATTCAAACACCCTTCAAAATCTTCTCCCTCGAACTCTCAAAGCGTAAGCAACTAATAAAAGTCTGAAAACCGTAACCGTCGCTATTTCTAAAAATCACCAACGATACCCACAATAATAAACAACAATTGACAATACATGGATATTTACTTAATTAACCTTCCATCATTAATCGTCATTTTGTCAAAAAATACAAAGCCAACCTATTTTTGGTTTTTATTATTTTTTAAGAGAAAATTAATGACTTCGCTTAATTCATAAAATTGACAACGCAGAGTTAAAACTCCAACCGTGCGTCCCTGGGTCGACGCACTCTTTTTTTCCTGAATTTTTGAGAATACAGAATACTGCTGTTAGCTATTATTACAGTATTACATTGTACATATTTAAATTGCTGGACGTGTCCTTGCTGTTGATAAAATCATGAGAAAACTCACTTGAAAAATGCTTCTTTACCTGTAGTTTGACAATTCACACATATCTTTATTTTAATTTACGGAGGTTATCATAAAAAAATAAAATTGGTGAAATCAAATTTTTCCTTTGAGGAAATGCTGTATATACGTGATAGTATATAGGGAAGTGATGTTTACTGTTATGTTTTATCAGTCTTTCATAACCTCTAGAGTACAAAGACATAAATTTCCCGTTTCCGTCTGTCTGTCTGTCTGTCTGTCTGTCTGTCTGTCGTGTGTCCGGATTTTTATTAGATAATATTCGAAACTATGGACCGATCATTGTCATATTTTATAAGTATATTAGGACTATCATGTAGATGGTAAACCACCAATTAAAAATTGGCTAATCTTTCCAACCAACAATTTGATGACGTCATCTAAAAATTTTAACGAATAAATCCTGTTTAAATTATACAAAATATTATGAATCTAGACTTGTGTTTTAAAATGCGCTCACAGTTTTTAGATTAATTATACAGGGTAACTCAACAAAATTAATGATTGAGGCAGTTTATTGTATTGATTAAATAAAAAACGACTCACTCCATTTTCCCGAAAATTTGGAAATAACGTTATTTTTAGTATTACACTGCATCCATCCGACTATATACGTGTCCTTGCAAAAATGTTGATCACGTCATCACAAAATTTTGTAATGGAAAAACTCACTTGAAACAAACCCCTAGCACGCGTATTTACCTTTACTTTAACATTACATGCATCTTTATTTTAACTTATAAAGGAATATAAAAAAAATAAAATTCGCAAAATCAGTTCTTATAATTTTTCGAGAAATCTGGATTTATTGTCCTATAATTCATGTGTTTAAATAACACTCGATAAATTTTTTTCATATCATATTCTTTTCAAAAGTATCAAAATGTTATAGAAATCAGCCATTAGAACTTCTTAAATGTTCATTTCTTTTCAATAAGTACCTATTCAGTAGAATAGATACCTACGACTTGGAGCAAAATGAATACATAAAAACCCGAAACGAATTTACTTTGTTTTACACTAAGTACAGTTAAATATTGATTTATCCCATGATAAACGCGTGGAACACGAAACTAGATCCTATCAAAAATTAGTTGTGTGCCGTAAGGTTAAAAATTGGTCTAAAGAGTTTAGACAGTACTTCCCTCGCAGTCGGAAACTTGACGACTGCATGCCTATTGTGTTTTTCTTTTTCATTACATTTTTGTAGTGGGAATTTAAAAAAAAATTGTGATGACGTCATCAACATTTTTGCAAGGACACGTATATCAGTTGGGATAGATGTAGTGTAATACTAAGAATAAAATTATTGTATTCCCAAATTTTCGGGAAAATGAATTGGGTCGTTTTGAATTTTGATTTCTTATAATCAATAAAATAACGAAACAATTTACTCACGTATACGGCGCAGGTGTGTAATATCTAGAGAGCGGATTTCTGTCGGGCTAGGCAAGGCCAAACTCGGTACGGCTCGTACGGGATGCGAATTCATTGCGGTTGCGGACTGCACTTCGTTTATTTGAGATTAGAATAACGCTGTTTCGTTGCACTCTGCTGTTAATTCCCGTTCTCATTTACTTAGCCGTTTGATTAATAAATCGTTAATTATATTTATGGAATTAGTACCGATTAAATTCGGTGATTATCTATCACCCGGCGATCCAGCACGTCCCCCCCTATAATCGTCACGTAGCCCGACAGAAATCCGCTGTCTAGTAATATGAGGGGCAACTGAAAATCGTTTATGTATAAACATTCTTAATTTAAGATGACAAGCGTAACAACAGCATACGTGAGAGTCAAACAGAGAAACTGTAAACAAAACGACCATCGGTTTTATTGCTTCGACTTCCGCTTATTATATAAAACATTGGGTTTTATTTTAATTCTTGACGGTGAAATTCACAATTGGTTGATTATAAACATGTCTATTCCACATTCGCGGAACCAAGTGAGCGCATAAAACAAATGCAGGTCTGTAATGTTAAAGTCGATGTAAATAAGCGTGCTACCCTTATGTTTCAACCGAGTTTTTCCTTTAACAAATTTTGTGTCTACCAAATTGGGTTGGTTGGGGTGTAATACTAATAATAAGTGTTGCCTTTAATTTAATCAATAAAATAAATTGACTTCATTAATTTTTTTGAACCACCTCTTAAGAAAATCTAAAAAATATGAATGGAATGATAAATCACAAGTACAAACCCATCATATTTTTTGCATTTTAGATAGGATTTATTCAGCAAAATTTAAGGGTGACGTCATCAATTTTTTTAGGAGGGATGAACAAATACATTTTGAACAAAAGTTTACCATGCTTATAATAACTTTAAAATATTCCCAAGATTTCAAAGCATTCGGTTTTGTAATTCCTGATAAAATGGATAAAATAAATTCACGCATTCATTAATTTTTTTGAGTCACCCTGCATATGCAAATCCAAAAATATGAATGGAATGATAAATCACAAGAAGAGACTCACCATATTTTGTACATTTTAGATAGGATTTATTCAGCAAAATTTTGTGGTGACGTCATAAATTTTTTAGGGGGGACGACCAAATACATTTTGATCAAAAATTTACCATGCTTATGATAATTTTAAAATATCTTCAAGATTTCGAAGCATTCGGTTTTGTAGTTCCTGAGTAAATCAGTAAAATAAATTTACGCTTTCACTTATTTTTTTGAATCACCCTGTATATGCAAATCCAAAAAATATGAATGGAGTGATAGATCACAAGTACAGACTGATCATATTTTGTACATTTTAGATATGATTTATTCGGCAAATTTTCGAGCTGACGTCATCAAGTTTTTGGAGGGGATAAGCAAATATATTTTGACTAAACATTTATTATGCTCTTTATAACCTTAAAACATTTGCAAGATGTCAGAGCATTCCGTTTTGTAGTTCCTTATTAAATCAATAAAATATATTTACGCATTCATTAATTTTTTTGAGTCACTCTGTATATGCAAATCCAAAAAATATGAATAAAGTGATAAATTACAAGTACAGATTCATCATATTTTTACAGTTTAGATAGGATTTATTCGGCAAACTTTCGAGGTGACGTCATCAATTTTTTGGAGGGGATAAGCAAATATATTTTGACTAAACATTTATTATGCTCTTTATAACCTTAAAATATCTGCAAAATTTCAAACCATTCGGTTTTGTAGTTTCTGAGTAAATCAGTAAAATAAATTTACGCATTCATTAATTTTTTTGAGTCACCCTGTATATGCAAATCCAAAAAATATGAATGGAGTGATAGATCACAAGTACAGACTCATCATATTTTGTACACTTTAGATATGATTTATTCCACAAACTTTTGAGCTGACGTCATCAAGTTTTTGGAGGGGATAAGCAATTATTTTTTGACTAAAGATTTATGATGCTCTTTATAGCCTTAAAACATCTGCAACATTTCAAAGCATTCTGGTTAGCAGATTAAAAATTAAATTTCAAAATGTTGTTTTATAATTTTGATTTTTTTTCCAAACATCTGGACGTTTCGGGTGAAAAGTCGATTCGGAGTTGTAAACTACATGTGTAGGACTATGTTATTTTATACAATTGAAAACCCATTTACTATGTACAATTTTGAAGTGACGTCATCGCATTAGTGGTGGGGATGATTAGACAAATTTTGGTTAGCGTTTTACCATCTACATGATATTCTTAATATAAGTACAAAATTTCACAACAATCGGTCGAGTACTTTCGGAGATTATCTGTCTAATAAAAATCCGGGACGGCAGACGGACAGACGGACAGACGGACAGACGGACAGACGGACAGACGGACAGACGGACAGACAGACGGAAATGGGAGACCTATTTCTTCGTCTTCTAGGGGTCATGAAAGATCGAGAAAACGTAAAAGTAGAGAGTCGGCCGACGGACTCGATTACAATACTTCCTTTGCTTACGCTCGGGAAGTAAAAATGTAAGTTATCCTTATGCCAACGTATAGACAATAACAAATATCCATTTCGTTTTTCTAACAAAAACGTATAGGGCTTGGTTCGAGATAGAAAACATTCTATTAAATGTAATGTTGATACCTCCAACAGTATTAGCTGTAAAACCAAATTTGAGGTATAGCATAGGTAGTGATTCATTCTAATTGTTTGTTTTTCGAAAAAATCTCTGTCAATATACTGCTCTAAACACAAAATAGTAATTTAATTAAGCGCACTTGTATCACATATACAGAAGCATATTTTAGATAAAAAAAGTTGCTTCATTTCACACGCCATTTCAGAACGAGGAAAAGGAAAAGGGAACTAGGATAAATAAAATAAACCCGGCGCAGACTTTGCATAACTGATTATATTAGGTAATGTCTTCTATTTTCGTCCACTCTCTTACATTTTCCATGCTCGTGACCATAAAATCAAAAGAAAATAAGTTTAAATTGCAGTTCTTTGTTCCTTAAAAAGTGAAGATTACTTATATTCCCGGTGTTCTGGCTACCTTATTTGGAGTTTGTAGTATTTAGACAAATTTTGTTTCACTTGAATCTACTCTACATCAGAATGTTAAAATTTTATCGTAACTAAATGATTACGGTTTTTTATAACGGTAGTGAAAATTTCGTCACCATGTTACACTCTGTTAAAAGCCACTTGCAATCAAATCTAATCCAATTAATTTATTCCATTAATTGATCAACAATTTACAAACATGAACGTAATTAAACCTACATTACATTTTTTATTTCCGCAGATATGATTACTATTCCAAAGATTACACAATCAATATATTAACGGCTAAATGGAAGCGATTTTAATTTAGATATACCAACTTCGATATTTTTGCTTTGCCATTGTTCATAATTTAATTACTTAATTAGGTATACATGTCACAAACAGGTATAGTTTAAAGAAGACATAAAGATGTCATTTTCCAATCAGGTAAATTCACAAACCGAAAAATGACTTTCCTCGTAAACTGACAATGCTGTTATTGTTTATTATAATCACAAAATCTAGGTCTTGGTTTTGGATTGAAAGTTTAATAATTATAGTAATTATTTATAGTAGGGGTTTTAGTGTTTGCTGCCTTTGTTTTATTTGCTTTCTCAGTAGAAGAAATTGTTTATGTAGGAGAGTTGGTTGCCAACGAGCAAGGGATATTTGTGGTTAAATTTGAATATTTTCCGTGTCAGTATCAATTACACATGTTTGTGGATTCTGAACAAAGGTTAAGGGTGTTCAGTGTTGTGATTTTGGTGTTTTCAAATGCGATTTAAAGGAAAAAATGTACATCCTGTTTATTTTGTTGTTGATAGATTTTTTATTAAAAAAATGTCATTTAGCATTAGCATTACTCTGCAACTGAACTTGAATTTCAGCAGTCACGTTGTTTTATTTCTGTTGCATTGGTACCCTTGATGATAAGCAGGGTTTTAGAGGTCCTGGTTTGCGTTTTATTGTGTCAGTGAAAAGATACTCAAGCGTGCATATTTTTATTTTTATCATAAGTGATATCCCGAGCGCTATAAATTATATCGCATAAACCCATTTGTGCAAAAATTTCTTAGAATATGTTGGAGAGTTAATAATTCACTATAAAGTTAAAAGGTAGAGGGTTCTTCCATGAATTATTAAGACGAGAGTATTTGCTTTAAAGCAAATTTTTTTTAAAATATGACTACGCGTAATTTACGTGCTAAGAATCCATAGCTCGAGGGATGTATATCAAACATACTTATGTCCTGGGAAAGCATGTTTTATAGAGCAGGTAGAGTGAAGCATGAGAGCTCTCTTTTTATCGAATGTAATAATTAACACAACAAAAATTTAGAAGGTTAAATAGCCATCAGTTGGTGTGTGTCCTTAATGCGAGGAGGCTAATTTGAAAATAAGATTACTTTTGAAGATATTATCAAAACTCTTGTGTGGTACGTATCTACAATTTAATACATCGTTAGATCTCAGGGTGTGTATATTTTAAATTGTGAAAACATATTTCACAAAAACGGATTCACGTATCGCTGATTTATACAAAATAGTTCCCAACATTGGTATTTTTTTTATTTTACTTAACTTGGATCTATTAGGCGTACACTAAATGAATATGGTACATCTAAGATGTAGATAGGTTTTAATCACTGTCCAATTTTCGAAAAATTGGGCCGTCGTTTATATATTCACTTGTAACAATATAAAATTTGACCGAGCGAAAAAATCTCTTTTAAAATACTCGCATTTTTTGCAAATCGGTATCTGCTGTGTCTCGCATACTTTCCATGAAACCTTATACGATAAATTTGCTTATTCCCAATTTTTTTTATCGTTATCCTGCCTGGTTTGGCACTGAAATAAAGAATCTTTTTTGCTACAAAAATAGAATGCTAAATACATACGAATGTTACAAATTCACGGAAAATTATGAGTTATTCAAAAGATATCACTCTGGATGACACACGTGAACATGCGATCAGTTAGAAACGGTCCAGCGAAGATTTTAAAAATATTTGGTCTTTCATGTCGTTGCTGTTTCAGTGGGATTTATAAACTTGCAGTCGACGTTGAAGTTCCCGTTGCAGTTGCTGTTCCCGCTGACGTTGCTTTGCCAAGTTGCCGTAACTTTGTTGTTCAATTTTTGCCGTATTTAAAAGGGTTGTAGAAGAAAAGTGGAGGATTTAACTTGATTACTACAAAAATGTCCCATTTTAGACATGTTTTAAGTGTCTTATTGTCGAAGCAAGTGTACACTTATTAAGAAAAAAAAAGCCAAAATGTAGCCCCCCCCACCCGCCCTATCTCAATTGTGGTGATTTTTTTTTGTCGCGAGCCAAAGGGGCTGAACTTAACAGCAAAATCCTTATTTCTCTACGAGAAATTAAAAACATGTTGTTGAGTATCGTGTTATTCAAAGAATACTATGTATATTAAGAAAAAAATGAAACCAAAGATTAGGCCCCACCCATAACCACCCAGATCTCAGTTCTCAATTGTATATAATGAATTTTTAATTCGTTGTAGGATAGAGGAGCCGGGCTTAATTGCAAGATCCATATTTGTCTAGAAGAATTTACCATCTTAAACATTTTTTAAGGTTCTTGTTCTGAAAAGAGGACTACGTGTGTTAAGAAAAAAGTCAAAATATAAGCCCCGCCCACCTACTCTATCTCAGTTGTCATGATTATTTTTTTATCGTCGGGAGCCAAAGGAGCCGAGTTTAATTGCAAAATCTTTATTATTTCTCTACAAGAAATTACCATGTAAGACATGTTTTTGTGTATCATGTTATTCAAAAAATACTATACATATTAAGAAAAAATTAGAGCCAAAGATTAAGCCCCTCCCACTCCTGGCCTGATCTAAATAGTAATGAAGTTTTCATTCGTTGGCAGACTTAGGGGCGCAGCCTAATTGCAAAATCCAGTTTTCCTTACAAAAATTTACCATTTTAAAACGTGTTTTAAGTTCCTAAGAATAAAAAAATCATCACAATAGAGATGGGGCGGGTGGGCGGGGTTTATATTTTGCCTTTTTTTTCTTAACATACATGGTATTCGTTGAACAACACCATATTCAAAAACATGTTTTTAATTTCTTGTAGAGAAATATAATATTTGCTGTTAAGCTTGGTTCTCGACGAATAAAAAAAAAATCATCACAATTGAGATGCGGTGGGTGGCGGTCTTACATTTTGCCGTTTTGTTTTAATATGTGTAGAGTTCTTTTCACAACAAGAAACTTAAGACATGTTTAAAATGGAAAATTTGGATAAGAAAATATAGATTTTGCAATTAGGCTGCGCCTCATAAATGCAAGATCCATATTTCCGTGTAAAAATGTACCATTTTAACCATGTTTTAAATTTCTTGTTATGAAAAAATGGCTATGTATATCGTGGTCCTTGTGCCCGACATATAGTGAAAATATGATTTATTGGTTCGTAGGTTGGTTCGTGATGACAAAGGGAATACTTCAAGTAAAACGTTGTAACTATGAAACCAAATCTTTGAAAGCATAAAAAAACAAACATTAAAAATATAAAACTCAAAACATTATCCATTCGAGAATACAAAGGGCGATTTATTATCAAAATTAAACTGAACTTTAAAAATAATAAAAGAAAAACAAAAATTTAAACACTTTATGAAATCATGCACATTTTTGGAGATATCAATACTTACCCCTTGTGTAACAACACAAATACACACTGAACTGGCAACTGGTTAGAGGACTCTGGCCTTCCATGGATCTTTTGGTGTTTTATAAGTGAAGACCCCTCCAAAGGAGTTGTTTTTGCAAAGTTGTTTACTAGTTACCAGTCTCTTTGAGGTGTAGTAAAAGTATTTGTGTTTCCACCAAATTAGGCTTAATTAACTTTAATATGAAGAATTTTAGTGGCTAAATGTGCTTTTTGTTAGAATTAAAATGGCGCCAATATTTAACTGTGAAATTATAAACCAAGATTCACAAGGACAACCTTGACTTTTGACGATTGTTCTGATTCATACTAACATCTCTAAGACTAAGTAGTGTATAGCCCGTTACAATATTAAGAAAAATAGGCAAAATATAAGATCCTCCCACCCGCCCTATCTTAATTGTAATGATTTTTTTATTCGTCGTGAGCTTAATTGAAAAATCCTTATTTTTCTACAAGAAATAAAAAAGATGTTTTTGAGTATCGTGTTGTTCAAAAAATACTATGCATATTAAGAAAAAAATAAGGCAAAAATTAAGTCCCACCCATATCCCAAGCTCAATTGTGATGAATTTTTCATTCGTTGTCATACCGAAGGACGGAGCCTATTTGCAAAATTGATACTTTCCTACAAAAATTTACCATTTTAAACATCTTTTACCTTTCTTGTTGTGAATAGAAGACTACACTACACATATGTATTAAGCAAAAAGGGCAAAATGTAAGCCCTTGTAGTTATAATACCTCAATCTTTTTTTTTTGAGATGAATAGCAGTAAATCTTGTTAATTTAAACGTAGAGAACTATTTTTGACAATGCATAAGTACTGACAGAAAGTTACAGTGTAGAAAGTGATGGCTATTTAAAATATTAGAGTTTCGGTGAACAGGTGATTAAATGGCTTAATATTTGTGGATCTCATTATCTCTATCAAAATTTGATTTTCGTGAAATTAGTGCTGTCAACCAGAAACGTCACTTTTGAAGTATTTTTTTGTAGTTTTAAGCCAATCAGAAACCCTACGGGCTCGGAAAAAGCAACGAAACCATCAAATTTTAGCTAGAAACAGTATTTTGTCGATTTTTATTAAATCTGAACTATATTTCAAAATTTTTTTATGATTCTGAGGGACGAAACACACTTAGAGCATGCAGAATCGTCTCAGATTAGGAAAAGGAGACGTTTGGGTCAATTTTATGCATTCTGGCGTTCGTAGATACATGAAAATTGTTAAAATTCTTCAGAAACGTCACTTTTGAAGTATTTTCTTGTAGTTTTAAGCCAATCAGAAACCCTACGGGGTCGGAAACAGCAACGAAATCATCAAATTTTAGCTAGAAACAGTATTTTTGTCGATTTTTATTAAATCTGAACTATATTTCAACATTTTTTGATGATTCTGAGCGACGAAACACACTTAAAGCATGCAGAATCGTCTCAAATTAGGAAAAGGAGACGTTTGGGTCAATTTTATGCATTCTGGCTTTCGTAGATACATGAAAATTGTTGTCCCCCCTACTTCAGGGGATTTGATGCAATTTGATGAGCTGAAAACATGGACTTAGTTAAAAACCTAACGTCAACGGCAACTTAACGGCGAAAGTTAAAAGTTGGTCTTCTCGAACGTCACCCCAACGGCGTGCCAACTTTCAACGGCAACGTCAACGGATGTTATAAACGACGCATATCTTTGCTGCGTATTTATCTTCCAAAGGCAACGTCAACAGCGAACAGTAACGTCAGCGACAAGTTTATAAATCAACCTTTACCCTATACTACCTATAGATTCAATTGTAATTCGCTCAACACTCGGGCCATAATTATGTATATTCATTAATTTTTTATCTAAATTGTTAAATAATAAATAATAAAATTGATTATAGTTGGTTGATAAGCCAAATTAATTTTGTAACTCACGTTGTATGTTGTATCCTAAATGCAATAAGTTTACATTATGATAATAAGTATTTCCTGTCTGTGGGAAATAATGTTATTATTTAAAATAAAGCGCAAATAATAACTATTTTAAAGTGGAAAAAATGTCAGACCGAAAATTTCATCAATAAAGTAAAATAAACAATGAATTTTGTATGGCGAAAATTACTCAAGTAAATATTTATTATTTAAAACGTAACTACAACAAAAATGCAACAGTAAATGCATTGTTTGTGTTTAAAAATTTAATCTTCAGTTTTTTTTTTTTCATTTTAAATTATATAAGCAATGACGAAAACAGTTTATTTTAAAACAAATGCTGTGTTCTATAATGGAAATTATTTAACTTTATCACCTTGGGATTCTATTTCAATTAAAGTTTCATTGGATTAAAACTGATCCAATGTTCCAGTATAGGGACAGAGTCGGTGGTATTCATGTGGCTTCAAAAGCGGGCACTGTTAAAATGAATTTTTAAAATTTCTGAACTTATATATATATATATATATATATATATAAGTGGCTACATAAGGAATAATCGTCATTTCGTCTCACAGGCATAGAACGAGCGAGTAACGAAAAACACGACCAAAGATAGTCCTGAAATTTGACAGTTTGCTTTTGATCGTTCCATTTTCAACTGAAACTTTCAAATTGACGGTAATTTGACAAAACGAAAATTCTATCAAAGGCAACTTTTTCAAAAACAATGGCTGTCTTTGATAGTATTTTTATCGCCCTTTGTCTATAAGAAGTAGTAGGCTTTTTAAAATTTAACGAATATTCAGATATTCTCTGTAAACAAAATTTCCTCATAAAAAACTGTATGCGTTAAATATTCCAAATAAGTTCCCTGGTTAGTTTTCCTTACCGTTACTTAAAAGTTGAAATTGCTTTATTATTTTTTTTACAGTAAATTATTAATTTAATTAAGGAGATAACAAGAGATCGCGATGTGTGTAAACTATACATAGTACAGAATGGAAAGTATTTAGCTATTTAGTTGGAATCATTATTGCTTTTTTGCATATTTGTTGAGTTTAATCACAACGAATGTGTTACTTTGCAGTCTGTAACTGCGGGAATCAGTTCTATTGCATAAAATATGGAGATTATTAGTGAAGCATATTACACAAACATGTACTTTTTTACATTGTGCGTGTCGCGCCTATTAGCATGAGCTACTGCCTTTAAAATAGTTGTATTTCACCATTTTATTGGTGTGAAATCTAATTTTAAAAAATACATGTTTCTACGTACGGTCCAGTAAAAATAACAAATGTCTACAAATCACGAAATAACATGATAAATATGTTGTGTTATGCTAAACGATTGGGGGAAAACCACGATATGAATCTTGATACTACGAAATAACCTACGCGAACTATCTTTTCCACTACGTACATTGATTTTCAGAGAAATAAAAAATGATTTTTAGAATCAACTGCTATAAATATCAGACGATGCATATCTGAGATATATGTTTGCGAAGGGACATAATGGGGTTCGTAAAACAAAGTAAAATGTGTAGGTTGTCTATTTATTTAAATTTTATGACGTTTGTATTAGGTCTAGTACTTTTACTAAAAATTTATAAAAAGCCTATTTACTACTTGAATTTGACGTGTTAAAAATTAGGAAGTTATATCAGATTTAATTGTGTGAGATAACACGAACTTTCAAGTACCAGACATCCGATTTCAACGGCTAAAAAGGGCTGCAAATGACCGCCGTCACATTCAGTAACTACAAGACGTAGAAAATCCGCTTTAATGGTTAGAAAACGATTGTAGCGGGCCATCTCCTTAATTTAGAGATAAAACTACAAAGGAAAGAATAAAGAAAGGAAAATGTTGGAATTTCACAACTATTCCTTTTATCGACACATTTGTATTTTATTCCCTAAAGAGCTTGCAACGCAAAGCATAAATATTACTTATCTCAATAAAGGTTTCTTATTTTTGAAAACGTTATATCCATAAATGGATCCATAAATGGAAACGCGAATGTCTTTGATGATTTTTCTTGTGTTGAGCCTGCAGTAATTGAAAAAGATCTGATAACCGCAAACAATGCTTTCCGACGAACAAAATTCTTTAGGAAAATCTTAGCTAGTGTAATCCACGTTGTATTTTGTTTTGAACAGTTGGTATATTGCCTACGAGATAGATAATAATTAAATGAATGTCGTAAATCTAAATTGTTCAACGCTTATTGATCGCTCTTGCAGTTACACACCTAATAAAAAGTAAATTTAATGAATAAAGTACTGTGGCGCAAATTTGCTTATCTACCGTAGTAAATAAAAGCCAGTAAGTAGGAGGTGGCTGGCTGCAGTAGTAATTAACTCTTGCCACCCATAATTAACCTTTACTCAGTTCACTCGTAATGTACTGTAAATATTTTTAGCTTTAACTTTCTTTTATTATCTAGATTATGTGAAATTTGAAAGAACTTGTTCACAATAGTAGTAGCAATGTTAGTTTCTATTTTATTTTCTTTTAATAACTGTGGATGGCCTTATTATTGATCTATGGAAGGTTACTAATGTATGTTGCTTGGACTTCTAGTAGCAGGTTTATATGTAATTAATAGCTGAACTTGATACTGTAATAGATAAGGTTGTATACTGTGCTAATAGTGTTATTTTTGACTTTTCGTTTCTTGTTGGGTATACAGTGGTTATCAATTAAGTCGACTTACAATTCGAGTGAGTAATTCTGCATGTGCTACGATATATTGTTAGTATGTAATATTATAAGATCCACATACGCCTTTGATTTCACAAACCTGCATTTCTGGAAACTATTTTTTACATTAAATCGGAATTATATCTCATAAGTCATCATAGTATTTTTTTATTATTTTATAACCGTTGTGTTTAAGTTATTTCCTTCTATCCTACAATGTTTTTATTTTTTAAGTGATTCTCATATCTTTTGTGTCCATATTGTTACAGCTAATATTGTTTGTCAGCTTTCCTTGTTGTTTAAATTGCGTTTGTATGATCTCTAGTAATCGCATATTTTAGGTGATAGCTACTCTCATTGTCTCCGAAACGCATTTTTTGTTACAAAGACAATGTTAGCTGAAAGAACAACTTAATTACTGAGGGATTTTCCCGACTACTGATAAAAATAATGTCTTGTGTTGTTTTCCTTAGAAGTCGATTGTTCAGGTAACTGATTGTGTTCGCGCGTCTAACCAAGTAATTATTTCCTATACTGAATTTTTATTAAGCACTTTTTTCGGTTAATCAGAATTTGTTCCATGAATATAGCGTGCGTAATCGATTTCTTCGCCCATGTAGTGTTAGCGTTAATAACTATATGTATATTTTATTACCGGGAATAACTATTTTCAGTGGTTACTTATATAGAATATACCAAACCTAAAATTCTTTTTTGCTCGTTGTGGCACATTTATAATCTTTGAACTTACTATAGTTTTTGTACATCAATTTTCATTTGCACTTTTTCAAATACAATTTTCCAGATTTAATGTATTTTTTTATGGGAACTTGGGGCAAAATAAGATAGTTAAGACAAAAATCCTTTTATCTAGAAAATCAGCACCGTTACTGATAAACCTTTTGAATCGGCTAATGCCACTGATGACATGGGATTTTTCGCCCCGGCGGGGGCGGTTGCTCGGGCGCCAGCTTCCCCGTCGCCGAGGAACCGTCTGCGTTACTCTAGTCACAGAAACGGCCGCGATAGGAATAAGACAGTAGTTGAAACCAAAAATACTGGGTCATTATTTACCACCAGATCCAAAAAAAAAAAAAAAATGGCAAAGAATATATTATTAACTATAACATATTTTTGCATAAATCATAAATACAATAACAATGTTTTTCCAAATTTTCTATTGTAAAATTGTCTTTTGTTTGTTAAGAACATTTTATAAAAAGAAAAACTTCTTCCTCTATCGACAAATGTAATCGGTGTGCACTTTAAAGCACTAATAATGCCTGGACCTAATTTTTCATTAATATCTAGTGATTAACCACCTAAAATTAAACTGATGTTTTCTAGAAGCTTGTAACAAGTATTTGTATTAACTATCTCTTTTAATTTTTTATTTACATAATCGCCTATCTGACCAGAAATATTCAAAGTATTGGTTTGTCAAATTTTTAATTAACTGCATAGATTCAATTAAGGGCATGCACCCTGTTTCCAATTTTCAAAATGCTGTATTATGGAATTCCTAAAGTCATACCAATTTCTGATGAATACATATTATTTAATAGTTAACCTAACACAGAGTGATTCACTAGATTTGTAGTACTTAAGATTAGCCAGCAACAAACGATGACCAACAACATCATAAGTTTTGCTGTAAGCAATTGCGTAAAAAAACAAAGACCTAAGATATTCGTATTTATGGCTGAGGTTAGATGCTATGTGACTCTCAAAAGTGCTGCCTTGACATGTTTTTTCCTAGTAAATTGGCAACATGTGAACATGATTAATGTGTTTCATAACTCTATTTCAGATTACTTTTCCGTTATTTTCGATATTATTTGGAGTGGGCTAACAGGGCAAAGTTGAGTCCAATCATTCGCTTTCGAAACTTTGGCTGGAGGAGTAATAACAATGGCAGCCTTTCATGCCTTCAGAACTTTTTTGATTCGCAGGGAAAATTGATTACATGAGTTAATATTTTACAACAAAAAGGAAATACTAGTTCAAACATCTTTACGTTGTCAAAAGCAGCGGAAGAATTAAGGTTACAATAGAATCGATTTGCTTCCTGAGTGGAGGCTAGTACCAGTTCTAACGACTGTTAAATCTGGTTATGTTGATTTTTGGCAAAGAATGTTGACATGATTAATGGGCTGGGGAGTAGTTTGAGAAACAAATTTATATGTCATCAGGTATAGCTAATTCTGGTACAATTTCATTATTTTTGCTAAGATTCTTAAATTTATTCCACAATTGTCTATGATTGTTCTTACATGTTTCTAATTTTGATTTAATGTAGGCTGTTTTCTTTTATTTTAGCAAACGATAAATATAAGTAATTTCGAATATTTTTGTATGATCGTAATTAACGTCACTTCTTGCACGTGTGTATTTTTTCCTCGTTTTTTCTTCAAACTTAATTATTTCGTTTATTATGTCGGTTACCCAGAATGAGTCACTAAGCGCACGCTGCTCGATATGTCATTAATTGTTATTAAAACATTGGTCGAAGATTATTTCGACAGAACTTCCTTCACCCGAGACACATAATTCGATAAATTCTGCATCTTTAAAAAAATATTAAATTTGATTTTGCGATTTTCGTTTTATCATAATTTCTATGGAGTAAAAACCGACGGCATAATTAACACCCCCGTAGCCTCTGCGGGGGTGTTAGTGGAATTTACACTTCCAAGTACAGATAATGTAAAATATATATAAAATGTTCTCTCAGCACTAATAACAAGCTTAACTTCAAGTGATTATGTTTATATATCGAAAGAATGTCAAGTAGCAATTAGTTTGATATGAATGAGTTTGTCTTCTCAAAACAGAGGACTAAAATTATTAATTAAGCCACAACCGAACAAAATGTTTTGAATATTATAATTCTCATTTTATCGTTATTAAATACACACGTGTGTATTCTCACATTTCGAAAAAATGGGACGATTCGTACTTAATTCCATCAAGTAGAAAATACCACAAAAGAAAACTAGTCACAGTGCTTTAACAATACAAAAAAAATAATAATAATAAAGTGGTAACAGCTCTGCAGGCAGTACGACTCCGCAAGTACGACTGATAACTTTTTGTTGTGCATTTTTTCGAAATCACTAAGTGTTACTGTTAAGTACGTGACAAATTTTAAACAGCACATCTGGGCGTTTTCCTCAATAACCACCTCAGCCACGAGTGCTGCAAGGAAATTCCGGTGGGACGATGACGGTCCGGAATTTCGCCGATTACGCGTGGGAGCAGCGTGCCTCGGCGCTAAGGCTTGGGCCGACTAGTTCCACTGAAACCGAAACAGATCTGGCCGACCTAGGTTTATGCAGACATCTTCACGTCACCGGGAGTGGCGCCTTTCTTCGGGAGCGACGGTCACTCGGGCGCCAGCTCCCTCTCCGGGGCAGAGAGCACCGGGGTTGTTCTCAAGCCGGAGACACGGATCTCCAGGTGGTGAGCGCCCGCGAAAGCAAGAGATTAAAATAAAACGGAAAGAAATATGTTACAATAAATCGGGTTTATGTCCTGTCACCAGCTATACGTCTAAAATAAATAAATCTTACGGCAAATTTTAAATAATACAACTACAAGTCGGTATAAAGCAAAATGAATAAAACGTCCGGCACGGTCGTTCCTTCCTCGACGGCAATAAGGTGCATAATAAAATACAGGATCTCGTATCTGAAAACACTGCACTATCGATATCTGAAAATTATAGAGTATTCTATTTGTAAAGACTAAGAAACAAACACTCTGTATACATTAAAATAATTTTTGATGTATACATAATATTCAAAAACCCGTACAACTTCAATGTCTGACTTTATTCTCTTTATCTAATAATAATAATAATTATTATTAATTATAATTAATGAGGCTATTGAGGACCGCATCCTTAGTGATTCAACCTTTTGGAAGGCTTCCTAATGCTGACAGTTTTAAATGCATCATTTATGTCAGAAAGTATTATGACACAAAAGTTAAAGAACGACACCTTTTCGTATATTGTTTCCATGTTACTAATATAACAATATCAAAGTATTTAAGGCCAGTCCCTGCCTTTTTTCTTGTACATTACATTTTCAGAATGGAATATCTTCGTTATTAACGAACTTATTGCTATGAAATTTTAAATATAAATTGTCCACAAGTTACTATGTATACCACAGTGGCAGTTTTTCTAAAAATAATTTACCATCATCATTGTTTTTAAAGTATTCTTGAAATTTTTCGTCACCTATTTTTAACGATCAGTATCTCAATTATTTATGGAAATTTCGGAACGCGATTTTCACCACTATTTTCAGCTTACAAAGCTTTCTACGTTCTGCGTTGTCGATTTCTTTAGTTGAAAATCAGATGCAGCATGGAGATATTGATTGTTAAAGATACGTGATGAAAAATTTCACCAAAATGCTGAAAAGAAAATGATGATGAATTGACAGCTTATATTTTAAAATGCCTGTTTAAATCACCCAAAAGAATAATTTTGTTCATTTCAAGTAATGGCTTGGAATGATGGGTACTTGTGTTACCTTTACCTGTTATTTAATAGTCGACCTCTATTTTTAACCTTAGACCAAGCTGTTACCTTAAAAAAGCAATCAATTTGTTCTTTAGGTAGGGATGCTGTTAATTAGTTTGTATTCTCGAAAATACAATTCATGTCAGAGATTACGGGGCAATTTCCTAAAAGTTTTGGTAGAACACTATCGATATAGAGATTATAGAATATTAAGTGAAGTCTATATACTCCTTCTCTCCAAAAAGTTGACGTCATCCAAAAACAGCCGATCTAAAGTGATTTATACAGAATTTCCCTCGCACCTGAAGTACGCAGTTTAAATAGGATTCAAATAGCAAGTGTTGAGGTGACGTTCTCCACATTTGATGCTGATGGACAAATAAATCTTGGTTGGAGATCTCTCTGATGATAAATAATGTTGGTGTCATTTCTTCTAAAAGTTAATGAGGTTGTACGAAAGTTCTAAATTATTGTAGATATAGCATTTCCGGTTTGTGTAAACCAGATTATTCAAATGCTTTTAATTATTTTTTTTTTGCAAAAGCTTTCGTGAAGATAAGAAATTAAGCATACAAATACGCATTATATCGTAGGCAAGTAAGTAAGTAGTTAAGTAAAATTTAAATGCAAAATCTAAGACTGTACTCGTAAGTGTAAGAAAGTGTTATTTTTATATGCAAATTACATTACGAACAGTTTTTATTTTCATATCAAGATAATTATCAACATGACTTTTAAACGTTCGAAAATATTATAGCCGCACGTGTTACAGAGATAAGTACAATTTACTAGGTTGTTTCCAGCATATCATGCTTTGAAACAGTTATCAACAAGTCAAAACAAGAACATACGTTCTAACTTAATTGAGTCTATATACCTTTAACTTAATGGAAAACATAAAGACGATAAAATGAGTAAAATTTAGAAATAGACTCTAATTAGGTTCGCTGTGTCTTGTTACGTCTAATCTGCTACAAAGGGTGTTAGGGTGGGTACTTGACAACCACGTAACTTGACTGATTTCTCCACCTTCTAGTGGACTTAATGGAGATGGCACGATCCGTATAGGCATAGACGTGGTCGATTGATTTCATCGTTACTAGGCAGCACAAGTGGTTTCGGAATACTAAAGTTATTTTTTCTTTGCAAGGTATTTTAGTGTAGGTTGTTGGCTCTCGTGAAGTATCCATTTCATTTTGGGGGCATTCTATTATTAGAATTTTAGAGTACTTGTCCATTTCGAGTTATTCTATATCTATAAAGTAATCAGCACAGAATATTTTAATCTTTGAAAGGTTAACCATCTGGTGTAAATGGAAGCGTGCCTTAAAATTAAAAATATGAATTTGATTTATAATAGTAGCATTTTGTAAACGAATCCGGAAAATGCAATACATTAAAACAAAACAGAAATGATACCGTACAGCTTATTTATTTTCAGTGTAAAGGTTATAAATGACAAGCTGACACTAAAGTACGTGTCTTTCACAGCACTGCTGCTAACAGTTGACACTACTGCACCAATCAATACAACTTCTGTCGGAGACAAGGGTAGTTTATTACATATGTTACAATCTAACATTTATTGTTCGAGCCATATAACCATGTCGGCTGAACTCGTCCAATTTTTCCTTTTACAAAAACTCTCCAATCTTATTTATATTTTACTTTGCATTTTCTACATACAGATTCATCCAAACAAAAACGTATCTACATATATCTGCCGGCATCTCTACGTTTGGCCTTTTCTTCGCCATTTACTTTGTTAATTTTGCAGAAATATCAAAAGCTTCATAAAGTCAAACGCTGGGAGGCAATTTAACTAAAGGTGCTCCAGTCGAGTTTATGGCACAACATATTATCCCAATCTGATTCTGTTTCATAAGACAAAATTCTCAGACATAAAGGACGAATAAAATTATTTATCTTTTCTTCGAGGGGCCAGTACTTGAAACAGGTTCGTGTACTTACAGTTAATGATGCATCATTAAATAATATTCTCGTATTTTAAAATTTCGCCGAATTAAGGGTCTATAAAGTGAAAAATCTTAAACGAAAGTGCCTGTTATGTTCTCAAATGGAACGACGAGCTTCTTTTAATCACAGCAAAATGCTCTAAACCACATCCATCGCAACAAATATTAAAATTCAAGAACAAGATATTCATCATCAACATCCCTCATTAAGAGAGACGGTTTACTGCTTAAAATTAAAATTAAAATTTGCAGTTATCATTTGATAACTGCAAATTTTAATAAAATTTTTTTAAGTAAATTATTAGTAATTGTAATTGTTCGAGTCTAAAAATAGGCATAATATTTTATCTAGGATTGTTTAAATATTGTAATCTCATTTTTCAATATTGTTTATTGGCAATAATGTTTTTGCAACTTGTAGAATACACACTAGGATTAATACGACTACCCCTACGACTACAACCCTTTGAATTGTTATTAATGTTTAAAAACTAAATCTAAAACCAGTAGACGTCCCAAAAGCCCTAGGAGCATTTGAAGGAAACGATTGCACTTGTTGCAAAATTGTTGTGACGAGGTTCATTTTACTAGTCATCGATCTTTCAATATAACTTTCGGCTACGGAGGTTGATTTCTAGCTTCCATGAAACTTTAAAGCTATCGTATTTGCGCCTCTCTCTGTAATGCCGGTGATGATTTTCTCAGTCACTGTCTTGGATATTCCAGGGTGAGGTAATTTCAAGCAAGTTGCAATTTGCTTTTCAAATGATTTGAATATGATGACTCCAACGTTATTAAAAAAATGTCATAAAACGACCCACTTATTGAAGATTGATGTACGGTTTTAATTTGTTTCGGGTATATTTCAATAAGAAAACCAGCTTTACGACTGTGAAGATATCCTGCTTTTATTAAATATAATTCATTAAGTATTATTCATAAATTTCATACCTTGGTTGCGACTATGTAGTTACGACTTTGTTTATGACTGCAGTCTTTGTAGCTTGATACCCATCAAATTGTTGGCTTAATATTTTTAAAATCGTGATGAATATTCAGTGTAGATTTTAACATAGAATAAATTGTCCTTAAAAAGGACGTTTTTAAACAGGGTGAATAAAATACATTAATAATTTATTTTTTGAAAATAAATTATTTTCTTAGCTCCATGAAAACGTGTACCTAAGCACCATCACATTTTTTTCCATTTTTTAGAATCTAAAAACCAACTTGAAGTAGCAATGTTAATGGCTTCTGTGACGTCGGGTAGTGTATAGTTTTCCACAAAGTCGTCATCACTCTACCTGTAAATATTTTGAACAAAATTTAGGAAACTTGCCGTTAAAAACAAGAAAAACCTCAACAGATCTAGAGCTCACTGACATCTTTAATTACAATAATTTGTAGTAACATAAGTATATAACCATCAGAGGCTATGAAAAAATGTATTTTTCATCATGAAGTTATGGTTTGTTCGACGCAGTTATGAATAAAATAAAAATGATGATCAAAAATCGTACACCAAAGTGGGTTTCAAATTTGATGAATTTTGTAGCTTAGCGATAAGGGTTTTGGGTACACGGTACACACTCGTTATCTGTTACAAATCTCAGTCAAAACCTAACTTTATTAAGGGTGGTGTCTGCACGCCAGTTTTAAGCTTTAGGAAAGTCGAATTTAAAGGGCCGAGAGGCGCTGTCCCTGCAAGAAAACACAGCTACCTGTATCTTATCAGGGGCGGCTGGTGCCAGTGGCACAAGGGCACGTGCCCCCCAAAATTACAGCGTTTACAAACACATTAGACATAGCAAAATAGTAATTTTCAAAATTTAAAAAATTATTCGGAAATTTGTGTCATAATTATTGAAACTAATTTTTTTATCTCACTCCATTTGTATAAAATGTATCAAAACTTACATCTTAAAATGTTGTGCGTTGGATGTATGATACGTTGCTGAAGTGCCTCATCTAGACGTTTTGTTTATACGGTTGGCATGGAAACCCTGCGTCTAGTCGCTGTATTTCAGCTGTTCGAACAGTTACCACTACCAGTAACTAAGTTGTGGGACTACATATTTAACTCATCAATCAAATTGTGTCCTCCCATTTCCAAAGGTCACGAGCCGCCACTGTATCTTATTATCTTTCGGTACTAGCGATCCGCGATTGTTTCCAAACTTAAACTGTTGAAAATTAGAACACATTTATATGAACCTCAGATGTTCTTGTGGGTACATTCCTATATATTTTTTTTATTGTTATTAAAAAAAGAAATATTACACTATGTTTTCATTGCTAGACATCACGTATTTTATCAATTTTTATTCATTTCCATTAATTACTACTTTCTATGTGATATCTTCAGATTTTCGTTTCGTTGTTTGTTATTAAGCTCAGTTTAATTAATATTTACGAGTGGGGAGGAGGACATTTTTTTCTCTCAATTCCCTAAAATGATATGTAATGCACTGTGTATATGCAGGTAAAAATAATTTTCGTCTATGCTGTTTAAAAAACCGTACAACTCTAGTCTTCGACTATGACTTTGATGATAAATTAATTAAATATTCCAATTGTGAATAACGGAACTGTATTTTAAGTTTAGTAAAAAATAAAGAGATCAAGTGAATATGAACTAGTAATTTTAACTTCCCGATCCTAATAAGCTAAGGAGGTATTGTAATCGAGTTCATCGGGCGACTGGCTGCTTTCAAATTTTCTTGAAGGGTTATGACCCCTAATGTAGGAAAAAATGGTCTTTTCCGTTTCCACCTGTTTGTCAAATTTTGTCTAATCAAATCATCCTCCCCCAATAATGACGTCACCTCAAAATTTTACACAACAAAAGGGTTATAAATTGTATAAAATAACATAGTCCTACACCTGTAGTTTATGAATACGTGTTGAGTTTTTTTTTTATTCTTTATGTTTTCATTCCTTCAAATTTGCAGTTTTTCGTTTCAGTTTTTTATTTTTTTTATTTTTACAATTTTTCGATTTTTCAATGTTCCGATTTTATTTTTTGTTTTTTCAATTTCAATTTTTTCAATTTTTCGAGTTGCAATTTTTCAATTTTTCTTTTTTTTGTTATTTCATTAGTATGAATTTTCTTCGAGTTTTCATTTTTAATTCTTTCTGTATTTCGATTTTCCAACTCTTGGATGTTTCAGTTTTTAGATTTTGGACTTTTTCGATCTTAGATTTTTTAATATTTCCTTTTTTCTATTTAAGATTTTCTCAATTTTTCAATTTTCCGAATCTTGAATTTTTGGTTTGCAATTTGTCTAGTTTTCTTTTTAAATATATAATAATAATAATTTTTAAAATTTTTCACTTCTTCATAACGATTTTACAATTTTTCCATTTTACAATTATTGGATTTTAATAAAACTTTTTCACTGATTCGATTTTTCAATTTTTCGATTGACTTTACAATTTTGACGATTCTATAATTTTTTGGTGTTACAATTTTTTTAGTTCTTCAATTTTTCAATGTGACTCGTTTTTCCATTTTTTCAATATTTCGATTCATTCGTTTTTTCAATATTTAAGTTCCTCTATTTTTAGTTTTTAACCATTCAGCTGTTCGTTTCTTCAGTTTTTCTATTTACAAGTTTTCGATTTTCCACCTTTCGATTTTGCAAGTTCTCTTTTTTTCAGTTTTTCGATTTTTCAGTTTTTCCGATTTATTAGCTTTCCATTTTTAATTTTTCGATGTTCCAACTTTTCTTATCAAAAAAATGGAAAAATCCCAAAATTGTAAAATTGAAAAAGCAAGAATGAAAAAACGAAAAAGTGTAAAAAGAAAGGTTCTGAAAATCTAAAAATCGGAAATCAAGAACTTGAAAAATTTCGAAAATAAAAAATAAAAGTCAAAAACATGAAAAAATGGTGAAACGAAAAAATAAACTCTGAGAAGCAGATAAACCGAAAAATGAGAAATTGTAATATAAAAAAATTGCAAATTGAAAAATCGCGAATCGAAAAATTGGAAAAAAGAGTAATTGAAAAATTGCAAAAATTAAAGTTGAAAAGACGAAAAATTATAAAACTGAAGCACTGAAAGATGGAAAAATTGAAATAATGAAAGAAATGAAAAAACACAAAATTGTGATATCAAAAAAATCGTCAAAGTTAAATTTATCCATATTTTTCAAAATATTATAAATTTGATTTTGATTTTTACCATTTCAAAATGTTTTGATAACGTCAACAACATTTTTGCAAGCAGTAATAACAGTACTGTACTCGCAATTTTTCGGGAAAATGGAGTGAGTCGTGAGTCAATACAATTAACTGCCTCACTCATTAAATTTGGGATGAAGTCATCGATTTTTGGGAAGGGGACAAATAAGTTTTAAGTAACTGTTTACCAAGGTTACGATAACCTTAAAACGTTTGCAAGATTTCGCAGCATTCGGTTTTTTATTTAATTTTGAAAAATTTTATACAATTATCCAAATTTCAATTAGCATTTTATGATCTACGTGATATTTCTAACACACATATAAAATTTGATAACAATCGGTCGCTAGGAGTCATAAAACGTCGAGAAAAAATAAAAGTAGCCTGTCGCCTAGTGGCCTCGATTACAATACTTCTAAGGAAGTATTGTAATCGAGGTTCAGGAAGTAAAAACTATAAACCCGATTGTATATGGGCCGGGTTGCTAGTTATACATAAATAAAAAGGATTGAGGATTCTAAACTCCCTCTTTATTTGTCTTATCTGTAATTAATAGGTAAGTGTTTTGTACATTTGTATTTAATTTTTCAAAGACTAGGTTTAGGATGAACATGACTTGTACCATGGACACAAAAACATTTAAATTGTGTCAATTTTTGCCGTAGTTCGTATTCGTCCTAAATTTAGATTTCAATTTAGCGTCGCATCCACGGCGCTAAGAAACACTGGTAGTTCTAGCAACATCGAAAAAGTCACGTGGACTGTTTAGCGTGCTATAACCTTTTCTAATCTACTTTACTGCGCCTCCATAAAAATAAATGCAGGTAAAACGCTATAAAGTTGATATATTCAATTGAAAAGTTGGGCGCGTTCGGAGCACAAGAAACTTGACAGCATTTTAGCATTACTAACCTCAACGCGCTAAAAAAGTACGCGAACTTTGATGCATGCGATGCTTTTAATGTAGAATCGAAGGTTTTTTTCAAAGACTTGATAACTTGTTTGAAAAACACTTTTACAAAGGAGGCGGGAAACGTGTGGAGAAAATTTTATTTACAACGAGGCCCTATTGTGCATCTCGTAAATTTCATTGGTAAATATGTAAACAGATCGTGGTTTCAATATTATATGAGAGCGGAATTTTAAAATAGCATTTTATGTAGAGATAATGGTAGTAGTGATTATTAACTGCTTTAAGCGTACAGGTATCAGAAATAAAGGACAGTTTATAAGCCAGTGTACATGCAATTAATGTCATAGATTAGAGCAATATAAACGTGGCGTAGTATTTCCAGGATTAGGCGGAAATGAAAAAGAAAGAAACATGGACAGCGGAATACCGACATTTGACTTTACACTAAAAGTACGCGTGTACTGAGACAGATTTCCCAGAAACTGACAGAAAATCCTTACTCGACTTCAAAGGGTATAGGTACAGCTACATAAAACCATAAAGTGCGCTTTTTAAAGCAATAACTTTTGACGCACGTATCGTTGCTGCTGTTTAATCATAATCAGACAAACTCTTTGATGTTAAAAAAGTTAAAAAGACATGCTGCATGCATGAGTTATAAATTCATGTTAAAAATGTATGGTAGCAGTTTATTTGCAAGCGAAACATTTCAGTGGCAACCTTCATTTGAAAATTTCACCCAAAATGAAATATACATTTTAAGATGTGAAGGTTTTATACCCTTCGAAATTTCATGATATTGATCCAGTGAAATTTAAAAAGCAGTTAGTGACCACAAATCGTCTAGAATGTAGAGGAACTACATTATTAAAATAGAAAGCTTTATTTAGTGTAACGAGTGTAAATTTTACGAAAAGAGCGAAGCGAGTTTCGTAAATGCAGGCGAGTTACACAAAATGAGAAACAATAGATCGTCCTACTTTGACACTGAATACATTTTAATTAGAAACAAGTACTTCAATAAAAGGCGTAAAGTGTTTCGTAACACTGCTCGGAAACGTTAAATAATTTTCCTGGAAGAAAATCAATAGAGGGGATTCAAGACATTCATAATTAGTATGAGAAATTAGTTGTGCGTGTAAAACCGCCTTGTCATATTATTTAGGTTAAGTCATCACGTGACGCTTATATTTACCGCATTAGCGATGATATACAGCGTGTCTCAACTTTTGTTTAGACTTAATCAAGAAATAACGTAACTGCACCATTAAATGGCACAGAATGTCATACAACGAGTTCTTTAATTTCCATTCTAAAATGAATTGCGTTGGGTGTTGTATAAAACGTACATTTCTAACAATGAAGAATATTGCATGCTTAACAGCCATTTCGCTTCATTTGAACATGTTTCGTACAGCTGTCTTTAGACGACGAAGCCGAAGACGTTTGTGTTCGTGTTTTAAGCGTTGTGTTAAAAAAAAACGATAAAACACCCCAAACTTGACGATTATAATCAAAACGTTAATTTGTCAGAAAAACAAATCGTCGACGACATATTCATCCAATCGTTTGACATTTAAATAAAATACTGCAAAGTTTTTACATCATGTTGGCGTCAAGTAATGGCTTCTTCTCTATAAACCTGCAAAGCGTCATCTATAAAAATGCACTGAATTCACATTAAATGAAGTTCTATAATGGTCCATTACATCACGGGTCATCAACTCGATTTTTGAATCGTGCATTTTATAGACGGGGAAGTTTTTACCTCTTCGAACATCGATGGCTAAAGGAAAAATTGTTCCATCAAGGATTGTTAAATAAGTGGGAGACTAACAAGTTGACGACATAATTGTTCAAAAGAAAAGACTTTCTTTAAAATAAGACAAAGCGTAAATGCACACAATCACCGATTGTTGCCTCAACTGCATTTGTATTTTCTTCCGAGTACTGCATATTGAAAGAAACTATTGTGTGAACAAAACATACACCGAACGCAACATTTTAATTCCAACTTCGAACTTTTTTAATAAGATATAATTGCACAACATAAGCAATATTTGGTTCGAGCAAACAGTTCTCAAATCAATTAAATGTTTTTGTGTTCGCTAGATTGAAACACCGAAAGCGTTCATTGAACGATAAACTAGTTACGACAACATGTTTCGGAATTAGCCAGCTCAATTTATTCAATTTGTTTGAGTCCCATATATAAACTACAAGTTTTGGTATCATGGTAACATAAAGTATTTCTCTAAATATCGAAAGGCCGTCATCTTTGAAGAATTATTCGTAAACGTAAGAAACTGTCATAAAAGTTCTACCTATTCCATGCTTCTAGACTGTTGAGATAATTTCATGGGTTGTCTGTTGCATCTCGTAGACTGAGTACATGACTGGTATTATTTAACATTAACATATTGCGATCTCGGATGCGGTAAGATATAAATTCTACACTCCCCAAGTATAAAGAAAATAATTATTATACATTTTCCAAGATGTAAGACAAAATTAAACTTTAGTCATTGTCACACATACAAGCAAATGGAGCAATGAGTATTTTCTCAAGTTTAAACGCATTTTTTTTCTATCGCGTGTTTAACTTCGGAAAGTAGTGCCCTGAGTTTTATCCTCATTTTTCGAACAACATTTCGATTATTTAATTCTGTGACAATTTTTTTCGGCATACATTTCACCTCAGTGTTCAAAATTTTGTTGCGTTAGTGAGGTTGCCTCGATTATTGGCAAATTCAGAAAAAGCAGTTGCTTTTGCACAATAAAAAAATTGGTAGAAGGTAAATGACATCTTATAAATCTGTTTTGACACCCTACCTATATATTTTTTGTTTGTCTACGACATCCCTCTTGTTTTTAACGATTCGCTATATATTTTTTTAAAAATCCTTCTAGAGCTGGTTTTTCTCAATTTATTATGTATCATACTTTTATCACCCGTAGCTCGACACTGTTCAGCATTCCAGTGCATTATGTTACGAAAGCACACTTGTTTATATTTGGTCTGTAATTGAGGAGTGTCCTTATCGTCCACCTATGATAGGAACCGAATTAACATTTGCTCCAAAAATATGAATGCATTGATACAGGACAAGACTATCCTTGTGGTGAATTTGTGAATTTGGTGAATTGGTGAATTTTTCCATTTAAAAATGTTCGGATCAACATTATTTCAGCAAGGGCAATTCCGACACGTGTAATATTATATTATTAATAATAAAACACTGGGGGTTGCTGGCTACGGTCAGCCCCCATAAATTAAGAATCCAGAATTAAGAATCCAGAACACTGGGGTCCCCCATTCGCGAACATTACACTTTAATCTAGGAAGCGACCTTGGACAAAGTTCGCAGATATTCGTATAAACGATTGTCATAAAATTTCGATTTTTTGGGGAAAATTTGGATGTCTTGTGAAAAATCCAAAGACGACTTCATAAAGAACAATACAGGAGCATGTTATTTTATAAAAATTTAAACCCTACTTATTTTCTGAGGAGATGCCATCACGTTTTTGGTGGGGAAGACGAGACAAATTTTGGTTATCGTTTCACCATCAATATGATATTCCTAATAAGTATATATACATAAAAAATTTGACTGCAATCGGTCCAGTAGTTTCGGAGATTATCCATCTAACAGAAATCGTCACGGACGGCGGCCAGACAGACAGACAGACGGAAACCGCTCACGCTCTGGAAGTAAAAATTCTTCGAACATAATATTTTGGTAAAATTTATGTCGGTTTGTACTGAATAAGATTCAATAGAATGTAAAATTTCCATACAGTCAAACGTGTTATAGTTTTTAAAATACCTTCTAATGTATAGTGGAGTGCCGTAAGACATAAAAATGTAAAAACCTCGGAACCCGGTTCCACTGAATGGATTTTCGTAAAACCTTTTCGATTGCATTGTTAAAAGCTTAAATGAAAAAGTTTACCTAACAAAATTTGCCGATCTCTATTACAACAATTTATAACAACAATTAATTGAAGAATGGAAAAATATGAAGAAAAAAAAAATTGTAGTAACGATTTCAATTTTATATACAATAAGTGATATCTTTATAGTAACTTTAACATTAATTTATAATTTTTAGCTAAAAATAACAAATTTACAAAAAAAATTGATAATAAGGCAAGTTGCTCAAAATCGTATACATATCGGACCAAATACATATATAAAAAATAGGTAAAATGTACTGCATTAATAAAAAAGACGTGATTTTCAGAACAAAATAAATATTTATTATTTCATTTTATAAAAACTGAAAAATTTTCAGACAATTATCTAGATTATCATTGTCGTCATCCACCTCATTAATTTTGATGATAGGTGACGGATTAGTACAAATGTTGCCTTTGCATTTTAAGCAAGCTACAGTGCAATTCAATCCACCCTTCCTGCACCCACAAGATGCTATACATCCTGTTTTGCATCTGTAAAATCATTTTCAGTAAGTTTTGTGAAGCTATACGTCATTGTTTCTGGTATCAGTATTTTGCTTTCATATTTCCAACCCCATTCTTCTGGTAATATTTTTCTTCCGAGCCATGTTTGAATTTGCAAGTATACTCTTTTGAAGTGCCCAAAAGCGGCATCTGCAGTAGGTGCCAAAGACGCTCATTTAACGCAGCTATTTTTAGCGGTTGCTTTTACAAAAGAGTTGTACTTTAATGTATTTAGATCTTTTATTTTTAATAATAATAATTAATTTATAAAGCAAGGGTTCATGTAACACCAGCGTTAAAAATATCGTTGCCGTCTTTGCATTCATTTTGAAAAACTGCTGCAGCATTTTGTAAGTCCGGTCGTTTCTCTAAATTTTTTGCAAAGACATTGTTTCTCCGTTGCGAAAAAGCTGACGTCGTGTCACAGCCGGTGACAGAATCTGAAAACGGGATATGCTGTTTACACTTTAGTAATACTGTTTCCAAGCTTTTAGATGAGTATACTTTTTGTGGTGTTTTACGTTTTGCTGGTTTTTGAAAATAAATTTATCGATCTGTTGGTGAAAGCGCAGTCAGTAAAACTAGTATCCACATCCTCAGAAACCACTTACAACGTTTTCGGATTGCAACTTATTTGCAGTTTCAATTAATTTTCAGTTTCCGCTTGACAAGAAAATATTTTATTTTCTGCAAGTGTGTTTCGGAACAAATCTATCAGGCTACTCTTATTTTTCTCGTTCGCTAAAATACTACATAAATATTGCATCCATAATTTTTATGTAAATATCTTACATAGTGTTCACAAAAAGTGCCAAAATTTTCATTTAGTTGCCACTTGCAACGGTGTATTAACATCCCATCAATTACGTATGAAAATTTTTGTACATCGTTAACATTCACCGTGATTTCTGCGATTAGGTCATAAAATGCAGATTTTTTTGTTTTGCGTATTTCGCCATCTTCAAAAAGAGCAAGAGAATGAGGAGCTAATTCGAAAATCATGTGGATTTTAAGTTCTTTGTCTTATTTTTGAAGACGCAAATACGTTGAAACACTTAACAGTAGTGGGTCAATTGGAATGATATTATCATCCACTGTTATTTTACTTAAGAAAGCCAATAAAGAAATAACTTTATAATAATATTCAAAATAATCAAAAACAGAAATTTTGTTTTCGAAGTGCACAAAAACAGCTACGTGTTTAGCCTAGCTAGTTGCAACGTGTACTATTATGTTGCGCCCATCATCAAACATCTGCTGTTGTTCCTTCTATGTATAATCCCTTCTTCTTCTCATTTTTTTATCTGAGGCCTCAGGACATGTTTGTACTAGTTATCCTATGAAAAATCTAACTTTAAGAGCAACAAATTTCGAGTTTTTAATAGAAAATCAATGAAAACTCAGAAAAAATTATTATTATTTATTTAAATAATTAAAAAACTGAGATCGGCAAAAATAAATGGGTAAACATTTTAGTATTTAGTGTTAAAAACACATTTCAAAAGGTTTTACAAAAATCCATTCAGTGGAACCGGGTTCCGAGGTATAAACCTTACGGCACTCCACTAGTAAGTATTCAGAGTATTCAGTTTAACACATATAGATTTTTGAGTGATATTTTTTACTTTTTAGTATTTGCCACTTCCATACCATGCGAAATTAGTCTTAAAAATTTCTAGATCGTTCACTGCGGTAAAATTGAGTGTCTATTAAACAAAAATAAGAATACATATATACGAGTACGCTTTACTATTTTATTGAAAATGTTTTGTTTCACGTAAATAAGTGAAACAAAACATTAACATTTCCCTCAGTGATTGTACACAGTCTTGAAATTTTAGTTTTTGTGTTGGGAATGTTTATTTTTATAAAAGTCGATACATCTTCAACCTCTTGTGATCAAAAATGTAAGTTCCTCTTTTCTGCAAACGCCGGATTTGCGAACAATTAATGCAACCTTAAATGTTAATAAAATAAAAAATTTCTGAAAATTGCAAATAATCGTTTTACCTTCATCAATAAATAACTTGTTTCATCCGTCTCTTTGATAAATTTTTCTATTTCTTCTTTGGAAAATATTCTTGATTTTTTTGATATCTTTATATACAATAACAGAAACTGATTGCCTAGACAATATCAAATTATCTTTGAAAAGAAAGTGTTTGTCAATTTATCATAATGCAATTTTATAAAAATTGTTTACAGTAAAAAAGTAACGCTTGCGTCTTATTGCAGTTAAAAATGACCAATCGATAGAAATTATTCTTCGAAAGACTAGTTCTTGAAAGAATTTGTTATCCATAAAAGTGTAATTAAATTTCTTAAAAAGTAACTCACACGACTGAAAATTTAAAAACGGGTACTCATAGTTTGATAGAAAAAAAACTGTTTTCAAGGAAGCATAGCAATTCCTACAAAAAGACCTCATTCGTTGTAAATTGTTGCTTATGGTTTTATATAAAAAAAGCGGGAGATGAAAACATATTTTATAACAAAAACAATATATGTGTGAATACAATTTTAGGAAACTGAAGTTAAACATATTTTTACTTGTTTTTGGCTTTGTGGTTTTATATCTCTAAAAATCTTCCCCCTGTCAGTGATTTTTGAATATTTTCATGACTTTGTAAATTTAATTAAACCATTTATTAATTCCATAATAGTTATGGAGATTTTCACTTACCGAGGATAAGCCCAGAAAGTGTTGTACTAAGTATTACGTATCGAGTCCGTTGCCGACTCGCTACTTTTACGTTTCTTCGACCTTTCATGCCCCCTAGAGTAAGAAAAAAATAGGTCTCCCGTTTCCGTCTGTCTCTGTATATGTCTCTATCTGTCCGTCGCGTCGGTCCATTGCTCCATCGGTGTCTAGATGTCTGTGCAACAAATGTTGTTAAAGTGTCACTCTGTTTTTCCTTCCTTCAATTAATTAATGTTATCTTAAATGTAAACCAAATTTAAACATTAATATACCACAATCAAAAGCCGTCTTTCAGAAAAAAACGCTCAATATTTGCTGGAAATGTCAAGTGTTTATTTAGTTTTAATTGTGCTTCTTGAGGGAAATCAGATGCTGAATTTGTTAAATCTTAATGAGAATCCTGACATAATTACTGAGTAACAATAAATAAAAAGGCAGTTTAGTCTTAGATATCTGTAAAGCCAAATAAAATAATTATAAGGTGAGGTCAAGTATCGATTTCCTTGGCATTAAAAGTTTTAAACTGAATTGCATCACCGTTAAATAACCCCAAGTGAATTTATCCAGTAAAAGTCATCCTTTACATATTCAATAACCAGAATCACTTCATATATGACAAACTTTTGCAATATCTTCTAAAGTGTCCCGAATTATTGTATTGTATGAAATGCTAAAATTAATAATACGGTAAGCTGTACAGCAGACATCACGAATTTGCGTCACTTGAAATAAAGCATGGCTGTAGCGCCTTGTAATGCATTCAGATGTCGTGTTAGTTAAGTTTCGTTTCTATCAAGCCATTCTCCGACGGAGTATAAAATAGTTTTATCTTCAAAAATATACGTATTAGCAATCAGATCAAACAGCAATAATAATAGTATCATAAAAATTAAGCTTTTCCCTTGAAGCTAAAACAATGGCGTTTACAGAATTTCAATATCCCTATCATTTCTCATATAAACTATAAAACTGCCGAATTTTAACTAAGGCAGCTTGTATATTAATATACAGCATGTCTATAAATGACTCATACATCGGAACACCTTTGTAATAGGGTTAGGTTGTGCTTACAACAAGATGGAGCTCACGTTCAACATTTTTTTATGATTTATTTAAATTGATTGTAATATAAAGTTTTATGTAAGAACACCATTCCTTACAAGCAGAAACGTATTTATTTTAGAAAAATGTAAGTTTTCCAACGACGATATGTGAATTATTTATAGACACTGTGTAGATATCATCTTGCAGTATGATTAGAAACGTGCAAAAGTAGGTCGAGCCCCGGAGTATTTCTCCCACTCCTCATTATCATTGAAAATCCGGTATAAAAAAAGTCCATTTTTTGTAAATTTATTAATTAAATAAACACAACGAAATTAATTTTAATTCAAGCTTCCATCACTTCACTAACTATAACCTGACCTTTTTGGTAGGTATATCTATGTAAATTTAGACATACGTTTTAGTGACAAGAGACGATTAACAAGTAGCTAGAGTGCTTTTTTATCGCTCATTATACGTTTCAAGGCCTAGGAACTTATTTTCTTTCTTTTGTTATAATTAAGTATTAAAATTAAGGAGCTATATAAATGAACAGCTTATTCTCCAAATTCTCGTGGTAGACTTTTTAAGGAGTTAATATTTAAATATTCTTTTACATTCACAAGATGCACTGCTTCTGTGTTATTCTTGGGCAGCCAGATTCCTTGAAATGTTTCATATTTCTGTTTTTGAGAGCTTAGAGCAATAAAGAATTAACTTTTTATTTAATTCCGTTTCATATTACACTGTTTGCGTTTGGCGTTAGGCGTCTATTTTCACTTTTACGTTAAAAGTTTGAGTATTTCAACATTTTGTATTAAAACAGCTTTTTTGTTATGACATGTCATTTCATTTATGCCCTCTGTAATTTTCGACATCGCGCGTGCAAACTCATTTATGCGTGTTTAAAGATAACATATGTTGTAGATTGTACAGCTCGATTTATGTTTTGTTGGGAACACAGTGAATTAAAGTTTTTGAGCGCGAACCTTATTTAAGGCAAAAATCTCTTTGAGCATATCATGTTCGATCCAGTTTCTTTTTATAACTATGCGGGTGAGTAGATTACATTGTTCCACAGCGAAAACTACTATATGCGTATCCGGAAAACCAAGAAAAAATATAACGGAAAAGCTGACAAAATATTGTTCCAGGAGAAACACTATTTCTTTCATGAATTTTTTTATAAAACTGCTTGCCACAGCTGAACGAGGCAGGCAACATTGGAAACGTAATAACACGAGTAAATATCTAATAAGTTGTAACATATACATAAATAAATAAAACAAAAACTAACTCAGTAAAAAGTCGAACACCGAGGGAAATATATTAACACTTAATACCAGCGCAAGCTAAAAAATTGAATTTTTTTAAATACTTTTGTACTTAGTTAATTTATAATTTTTTATTTATTCATTTATTAATTAATTTATGTAAGGTCGCAGTCTTTTCATTCCATTCTGAGTGTTTATTTAAGTAAATCTTGAACGAAACAAAGTTGAGATTTCTATATAATATTTTAAGAAAGAAATCCGTAAATGTATGTAAATGTAAAAATCTTGTACCTGCTTTGATGACTTATTAACGAAGGATCTAGATTTTTCTGACAAACATCGCAGGGGGGAGCTATATCGAAAAATGATGCACTCAGTACTGTTGTCTTGACAGTGTTTCAATAAATAAATTGAGAAACTTGAATATAAGGACAAACCTTGTGAGAGTGGAAGATCTGGCAGTGACACATTACTCAAAATAATTTTCTATTATTAGCGACCTGTACATGACACTGAACGAGTTAGGTTTAGAAGGTCATGATATGGACACCCCAAAAATTAATGACAGATGGCTACGACACGTCACGCAATCTGTTTGGAAAGATCGATGATTGCCGCCACCAAACGGTTGGCGTTTAAATAATCGGATCATAATAATGGTATTTCGGAAGGGATGTTCCAAGCTTGACAAAAGCAAACAATACTGAAATAATCTTTGCTGAAATCTAAACAATATACTTTTTAGCGTAGTTATATATAGTCGTATTGTATCAACGAATAATGCAATAATGTTTACTTTTTGATTTGTGATATAGATTATGAAGATGCATTTCGTGATGGCGTGATCCTAAGAATTGTTTACAAAGAACAATATCCTTTTTGCTATCTGCCGTAAGTACGGAAGCTGGGAACATTAAGATTCTTGTGACGAATAGCCTGCAACTATATTCTATGGCGACACACTTAAAAACTCATTTTGGTAATATGCAGTAGACTATGAAAAATAGCACCGTGATTTTTTAGAAGCTAAGAATTACAGTCATGATGCATCTGAATTACTGACGCATAACAAACCAAATGAAGGAAAGAAAACATATAGCAGTGTTATATGTATGCGGATTGCTTCGATAAAACAACGTTGTACAATGCTTAAACTGCTTCTGGAATAAATTCAACGAATTTAAAACCTAACATTATTTCTCGAACAGTCAATTGATTTTCTTATTCCGCCCTCTTCGCTGCTGTTGAGTTGTTTGTGACGATATTATAGAAATTACTTGAGATATAGTTATACAAAACTGTTATGCCAAAAGTATTGATTTTATAATCTCCTGAAAAAAAAAGTGGTAATGCTACTCATCATAAATTAATGATACAATTTGCTGTCCTTTGGAAGTATTCTGTTTCACCTAAAACACGAGGTCCAGCATAACAATTTTTTCGAAAAAATGTAGAAGGAGTATTAAGATATATAATATGCTTACCTTTTTTCAAATGCAATTTTAAGCAGCAGTTTAAAAATACTAAATTCTTAAACAAATAGGAATCCATGTACTGTAAAAGAATTTTACCTAAACTTGTTTTAGGTGCTATAGATCTTGGCCAACAATAAGGAATCACGAGCTATATCTTGAGTTTAGTTCTTCATTCGGTTGTTTCTGTTCTAAGTTGAAAACCGTTATTTAAATTTATTAAATGTAACCAATAATATTGAGGTGTTACCACTAAAAGACTTTGATAATCACTTTCGATGTTTATATGACATGATGGACTTCCACTTTTGAATAAAACAATAAACTTTCTTTACTAAATAAAGTTAATATGTTGGGAATTCAACTGAAAAATTCGTCAACTGGCCTTGATTTTTTGTAAACTTATGAAGTAAGTATATCTTATTAACGCTCTTCATTAGTTCTGTAAGACATATACAGGGTTTCTGTAAATGATTATAGGGTCGAAGTAGGTCATGGAAGCGTGCCGCCTCTCACTTTATATGGACTTTCCTAAATGCCAAAGGACTCATGACAAATACTACACGCATCTGTATAACTGTTTGCCTCAATGCTTCATATCTTATTAAAAATTAAAACTAATTTATTACAATAAAAGAAACAAATTTATTGTGGTTAAACATGACAGTAAATGTTGAAAATGTTCACCATTTCGTTCATTCTCTTTTTCTTATTTTCACAAATGTTGTGTAACATCCTTTCGTAAATGCTTTCTACCCATTGTTCAATTTCATGTTGCAGCAGGAACTCCTGACTGCTGAGACAATATTGTCAAAGATGTTTTCGGATTCTGCTCAAATCGTTTCAAATCATCAACAATTTCCTTAAATACTGGCTCTTCCAGGAGATTTCGCTTTGTTGACATTGCCAATTCGAACAAATCTGTTGATTCCATCTCTAGTGTAAGTCTCCGGTTTCTTGAATTTGTAAATCAGGGTATCTTACAAGATTATTTATTTTTGATTATCTTAAAAAATCTTAATGATTTTTTATTTTCTTATGCAGATATAAAAAACCTGCTACAGAAATATCTTATTTATTACTTATATTGTAAACTAATTAAATAATTTAAAATTAGGTATCACTAAAATATGTTTAAAAATTTTATAATGCACCACGTATCTTAGGCTTCAAATTACACTGTAGTATTTTATGATTTCCTTAACCACATAATTACATAACACAATGACAACCTGAGTGTTAAAAAGTCGGTACGATTTTTTAATAAAAGAGCCAATAGCATACAAGTTTTTATTATAATGTAATTAAGGTTTTTGCAAAAATTACATTTGTGCGTGATTCCTAACTGTCTAATTTCATATACTCTTTCTTAGTAGTTTTATGTTATATAATAATCGAGTTCTTGTTTTGATGGTATGAAATTACTTCAAATTTTTTATAGCTCAGATTCATTAGATTATATTTATTTTTATATTATATAGTATTGTATTATGAAAAAGAGTCCAAATTTGAACTACACGTTTAATAGTATAGAACGCAACATAATATGTATTGTTTTTATATCAAATTTTAGACTGAAGCAAAACGTGTAGTTGAAAGGTTTCGAACTGCTACGAGTAGCTCTTAAAACATTATGTATATTATAAAGGACGACGCTGAATTTTTTGCAGTATGCTAGTATGAACCGTGTGAAGGGCCCCAGATCATAGAACAGCACACAACTCTGGATATGATAAAAGCAAAATACAACAAAATTTTGACGGTATAACCATCCTTAAATTGCAACACGTTGCGGGTAATAAATCTCAGACATGTTGACGTCGCCGTTATTTTGATATGTTAAGTTAGGTAACAAAAATGACTCTAAGACCTAAAATGAATTAAGGCCGTTGTAACACAACTCCATCCAGGTATAGCTGAATGTTATTTTGAGGATGACTTCCTGGAGTAAGATTTACTCCTCCTAAATAGCCCTTGGTTGATAATGGACAATTCGTATACACGGGTGATATTCTGCTGAAAGACATCACAATCATCAAGAAATCTAATTTCTTTAAACATCTTAAGAATATCGTCTGTACCTATACATATAATATGCATTTTATATCAACATGCTGCACCGTGTCGTTAACGTACATGTTACGCAGCAGAAGACCCAAAACTCAACCCTGTAGTATACCCGATATTTGGACAAACCTGTCAGATGAATGACGTTTTTGATATCCATATTGATACTTGCCTGAGAGAAATGAATCAAAAAGGTGAATTAGTGATTTAAAGCCGTTTTACACCTCACATTTTACAACGAAAGTTAATATCAAAATTTATGTTAGAAATTTTGCAAGGAAAATATCCTGTTTTCACATTTTTTTACGTTTTGAACGTCTATGTAATTTCAGGGGCACTTTACCATCAAAATATATATAGACGGTTTTAGTACTTTACTAGTTCCGTCGCACTTTTCCGAGTGCTTCTGTGATGTGTAAAACAGCCCCTAGAAAAATCAAAACATTCCATCACATTTAGCAAACGGTAATGACAAATGCGGTCCAATGTCTTCGAAAAATTAATGCAAACCAGTCAACCTGGTCACTCTTGTCAACGGCATTTCTCTGATGATATAGGTATCAGTGACAAATATATCAATTTTGAATCACGTTGACAGAAAACCTTCCAAGAACTAATGCTCTCAATCGTATTTTAACAAAATGTAAAGTTGTAATTTAAATTTTAATTTTTGCTTCGTTCAAGCTGACTTAGGTGACGATGCTTGGTAGGTTGTCGAATTCTACGCATTTTGAAAGATCTGTTTTGACAGGAATTTGACAGAGAAGCTGGTAAGAGCTACCGCTGGAATTTTTTGTATCGATTTTAATCACTTTCTTTCCATGCTAGAATTACACCTTCAGTGAAACTTTTAACAACATCCCTTGACGCATAATAGGTGTTGCAGTTTTAAAAGCAGTATATTTAACAACTCGACATTTTTAAACTAACAAAAATATTACTACTTACAATTATGTCACCGTATTCATCCATAACTTTTGTACAAATATAGGCAAAAGAAGCTTTAAATTTTTCGATAGCATGTTTACCACAGGGTTCTTTATTTCTAAAGTTGCGCTGATGTATTGGTTCTCTCCTCTTTGGACATTTTATTACATATACTTACTGGTTCGTCTTTTTTGATTGTCCTAAATAGGACACTTATCTTATAAATATTAAATTAAACCTATCCTCAAATTTTAAAATGGTAATAAACACCTAAAGCGACGATATGTATTTTATATTTGAATTCCTTTGTAAGATGTTGGTAATATACGGATGAACAATTGTTAAAATTAAAAATCAATAATGGGTTACGCAATTTTCACTTGATATTGTTATGTAAATAATTCTAAATGAATACAAATATCCAAATTTTGGATAACATTTACTGAGTACATGATTTACGTGTTGATGAAATTTTAATTGATTATTATCAATTGTGGACTCCTAAAACTTGTATGCAATCACTGCACTATAAATTATTATCATATTCAATTTATTTTGATTAAGGTTCTAAAAGTGGCAATACACAACTAAATTTTTCTGTTAGCAAAAAGCGAATTAATTATTATTTAATCCTCGATTAATTGAATAGATTATTAAAATGTAGAATATGAGCCCGTGATTGGTTAAAACATGCACGTTGCATAACAACGGGACCTCAATTAAAAGTTAATCGTGATTGTTTTGTCAACTCTTGGTCAGCAATAGAAAACTGTTCAAATTTTACTATAAGTATATTTCAATAAATGTTGTAATAAAATGTTCTGTTCAATTTTTCATCTATTATTATCTTTTTGTTCTAGTCGCAGTAGTTGGAAATAGTATATTATTAGCCAAGGTTGCAGAGCCAAGCATTCTAGACCGAGCGCAAATTAGAACCCGAGACGCGCAGCGTCGAGGGCTCTGAAGCGCGAGGTCTAGAAGTGGCTTTGCAACCGTGGTTAATATACTATTTTTTTCACTAGTAGAAACCATAAGACAATAAACTGAAAAAATAAACGTTCAATTTCTTGACGCAACGTCATTTTGTTTTGATTTCTAATCAAACTTAATCTAAATCTTCAACACAAAGAAAACCGTTTATACTTGTCGCTGAGTTAATCATTTTATCTTCTACCGTCTACCAACTACCATGCGTATACTCAAGTAATGTTTGTAGCACACATTTGTTCATTTTTTAAGAACACACATCAAACATTGCGTACATAACCTCAATTTTTCTTTTTGAACCGGTGGTCGCAAAAGTTGAATTTGCTACCACTAAATGAGTCGACATTTGCATGCGTCATGGCTGCTAGTGAAAAAAATATTGTTTATAACATAAGCAGAAAAACTCGTCACCCACTCGTTCGAATGTTTTCTAATTTGACTATTTCACAATTATACACTCGTGTTGAAACACGAACACTGACAAAAATGCATGCAATTATAATTAAACAATTTATGAAAATATGCGTCGGATGGTCCATGAAAACACAGCTTTTTTACTATTTGCGACCAAAAGTAATGTTACTATTCAAAAATATTATGCTTTCAAACTCTAACATGGACTTTAAAAATGTACTTTTTCACAGTCGTAAAATACAGTTTACAAATTCTTTTTAGAGTTGCATTTGAATCAGCAAAGATTAACTACAATGTATTAAATACAGACGTTCCAGTTTTATTTAATTAATTTAAAAACGTGTCATCAAATTTCTCTAAGTATAACAAAACATTGTACTTCTGTCATTTCTTCTTAGAGAATGTATATTTTTATTTATTAGAATTATTTGAGTATGAATTGTTTTAGTATCAAGACTTATTTAATTTATCCAGAATCTTGCACTGCAATAACTAACTATATAATTGGGCTAAACAGCTATTCAAGCAGCATTTGTGCTGTATTTCAAGGGCGAAGGGAGTTTATGTGCAAATAACTTTATGATTTTTTTATTAGCAAAAATGTTAACTTTTTCTTGCCATTTTTACCATTCTTTCTTCCCTCCGGTTTTAGAATAAGGATTATTCCCATAATTTTTAATAGTCAAACCGAGGTTGTGTGTCTGAGTTTATGACGGGTAATAAATGTTATTGCAAGGAAGGGTAGCAGATTTTAACAAATTTGAATTCCTAGTGCTAGTTTAACGCGACGACCATTTATAAATATCTGTCATAATAATTACATTGCTCACTGTACTAATTGCTGCTATTGGACAGACATGTAAGCGATTAAACTTACAAGCAGTGATAATTAGAGAGCGGATTTCTGTCGGGCTAGACAAGGCCAAACTCGGTACGGCTCGTACGGGATGGGAATTCATTGCAGTTACCGGCTGCACTTCGTTTATTTGAGATTAGAATAACGCTGCTTCGTTGCACTCTGCTGTTAATCCCAGTTCTCATTTAGTTAGCCGTTTGATTAATAAATCGTTAATTGTATTTATGGAATCAAGTGACAATTAAATTCAGTGATTACCTATCACCCGCTACTGAGTCCCGGCGATGCAGCGCGTCCCCACTAAAATCGTGACGTAGCCCGACAGAAATCCGCTGTCTAGTGATAATACACCTATGCTTTGAAAATTATCCCTCTTCTGTGACACGAACGAGTAGGCTTTTCACGTTTAACTTGAAATTAATCGAAAAATCCACTTCGGAGTGTTTGTATTGTATTAAACTAGTTTAAAGTTTGAAAGGGGTTTATACTCCGACAGGCACTTAACGTGCTCGCTCTTAATACTTGTACATTTATTTTTAGAAGAACGCTTCTAATCTTGCACTAGAGTAATTCGAAGTAATGAGCTAAATTAAACGTTTTGCGATGAAAGAAATGACAAGTGCTTTACAAAAAAGGCTGAATTTTTCGCCAAACTTTTAGGAGAGTTTTAGCCGCTTAATCCGACAATAAATTAATTGTGACGATTACTTCGTGTATTTAAAAGCTTGATAAATTCTACATCATTCGGCACTAATGTATCAGAAAACTCACTTGCTCCGATGCTATCCAACGACGGTGTTTCGAACCGTAAATTCGTTACGTCTTTGAAACTGCAACAATGCTTTCTAAGTTTGAATTTATGATTTAATTTAGGTACTATTGTAACTGTTCTATATGATAGATCGTCTTGTGTGTTGGACGATAGTTGTACATTAGTAAACTTCTAAAAAAGGGTAGTTAAATATTGAAGATCAAAACTAAAACTGACCTTGTAGTTTTACTTCGATTTACCATAATACAGATGTTAAATACTAAACGTTGACTTAAGCTACGTATAAAAATAAAGTGTGGGATAAAACGACAATATTGAGAAATATTGCAGCACGCTCTGACATCTTTTATTTCCCGAGCGATAGCTAACGACAGTATTATAGTGGGGTAAATTTTGTTTTTTAGTGTGTTACAACTTCCGGTTTATAAAAGTGCTGGGTTCCGATTTTTGTTTATTTGTCACGTAGTAAAACGTTAACCAGCTTTGTTTTTCAAGAAATTAACGACGTCATCTCAAAAGTTATGCAACATCATATCCTTTAATTTAAAAAAGCTTTAGGGAAAATTGTATTGTAAATTTATCGGTCACAATTTAAAAACGTTCTGTGAGTTAACAACTTAAACCTTGATGAAGTCCATTGTTTCAATTTCTATACTTCTGGTTTAAAAAACGAAATGAACAAACGAATCACCGTCCACTGTGATATCCATAAATTTGGAAAATGAAAATTGACTGACCTGAACAAAAATTAAAATTAAAACACTGATGAGCAAAAATGGAAACTAAACACTCTGAACAAAAAAATGAAAATTAAAAGCAAATTTCGCACCGAGAAGGAACTAGTTGAGCACTACAAAATTCCGATTAAGAACTGACATCAGGGGGGCTAACAAAGAAAAACCAATGGGATACAAGTCCTGTGTGAAGTGCCGTCTCGTTCTCTCTGGTAGCCATACCAGGAAACCGCCCAAATCGCCGTCGATTCACATGTTCTCATCAAAAATTAGTTCCCCAACAATATCATCTACACAGTAAAACAAATCTAGCGAACAGCTATTTGTAGTGGGACACTGGTTCGCGACTTACTTAATTAGGATAGCCAGCTACAGATCTTAAACCCATCAAACCTTCTCGTATCTGTAACTTGGTTTCTCCTAGGTGGAATCGCAAACTTCATTCTACGTGTGGTAGTTATCAAAACATTTTGATAACGGGATTTCTTGAACAAAACGCTTCTCGTCTTTGTGCCCATACATCATGTGCGTTATAAAACTGTGCCGTTTACTTAAAAACCTTAACAAAAAGAGCTAAGCACGCTTGAGTAGAAATTTACTTTCAAACGACTTTCTCAGAAAGGATGGACATGTGGTATCATAAAACTTAACCCGAGGGTTCGGTGCCACATGGGGAGAAGACGGGAACTCGTCGCCTGAGAACTTAAGTCGTCCACAGACCAGAGCGAGTCCGGGCCAATTTCGACCTTAGCGTTCAGACGCGATTTGGTCTACAGACCACATTCTAGAAACGTTTGCTGCCTTGCGATAGAGCGAATTTGGTCCACGTCCACTGCAACGAAGGAACCGGTTTCTACCATAATTTCTGCGGGAAAGAATTGTTTGGTCGAATTTTACAACGAATCAGTGAACATGCGTTCATTCGCATGTTTTCAAATCGTATCTTTTGATTTTGTTTGATAAAAATTTCTCAATTTAAAATACATGAAAAATGCAATACATGTTTTTCCTGAATTTGTAATTACTAATGGAATGCATAAATTTCGAAATATTATAATCAATTTGTATTAATTTTTAATAATATATTCTACTGAAAATTTCTGAAACAATAGTCCACGCACTGTGATCAACACTGAGAAAATTTTAACAATAACATACTCTCAGTGATATTCGTTTATATATTGTTTTTTTTTTTTAAAGAAGAGCAAAATATTTTAGTGTTTAAAAATCTCTTTAAATATTTCTCAGAACTGACTCCTTTAAAATAATACATGACACCTCAACAAAATGTACCCATATAAAAATTATAAAATGTTAACAGACGATAAATATGGAGTTAGGTATTAATAAAGTGACACTCACTCAACTTTCGACGAAACCATGTTCATTTATCCTTGTACGATATTAGTGAAAATAGTCAAATTCTGAAAAACATTAATACACGTAAAAGATAAAATAAATACGTCGGGTCGTATAGGACATTGTTATCTAAAAACGCTGGAGAAACTTGAAAACCAGGCAAATAATTCCAGAATCGTAACATCTGGGTGACTACCTGAAAATTACGAGGGAAACAGTACCATAAATTCATCTATTGTGGCTCTGTTGCATTCGTAGGAAGTTCACAATAATAACTACAAAATATTTATTTTCGTTTACAACTACAAGTAGATACAATTTACCGAATACAGTTAGGATTTTTATCGAAAGACGCACCACCTAATATAATTTTAATTTTTATATTTTAAAAAGGAATTATTTTAAATTTAACTAGTCATCAGTAACAACTGGTTTTCTATTCTCATACTGCTCCTCTTCTGTTTGCCGAACAAGTATTGTGATGTAATTTTGGTATTTGTTGTATGTAATACTCACTGTTCAAGTAAACCGAACGTCAAAAATTTTTAACTGTAAATTTTATCATTTAGGAATGTCAGTGTGCATTTAATTCTTTACCCTAAAACTAGCTTTTGCTCGCGGCTTCGCACGCGTTAAATTAGGAGTAAAACAATGTTATTGTGGGTTATCCATAAGAGATAGACATATACCATCGGGCAGTTTTCTGTAGACCTTTTCAAACTGTACAATATCGTACTTAGTACATTATTTTGAAAAATCTCGTAGGGTTTAGCCTGAGTTTGCAATGTAAACGGAAAAAATGTAATTATTTACGACATCACATTAGAAATCTCAAAAATAAGAATATTTCTCTACTATATAATGAATGTTATTATACATATAAACCTTCCTCTTGAATCACTCTATCTATTAAAAAAAACCGTATCAAAATCCGTGGCGTAGTTTTAAAGATCTAACCATACATAGGGACAGACAGCGGAAAGCGACTTTGTTTTATACTATGTAGTGATGCATGCAATTTGTTTACAAATATATGAATATATTTTGGATTAACTTATTGAGGTGTTCATATATTATTTTAAAGAATTCAGCTCTGAGGAATATTTAATGAAATTTTTAAACACTAAAATATTTTGCTCTTCTTAAAAAAAACAATAGATAAACGAATATCACTAAGAGTATGTTATTGTTAAAAATTTTCTCAGTGTTGATCACAGTGCTTGGACTATTGTTTCAGAAATTTTCAGTAGAATATATTATTAAAAATTAATACAAATTGATTATAATATTTCGAAATTTATGCATTCCATTAGTAATTACAAATTCAGGAAAAACATGTATTGCATTTTTCATGTATTTTAAATTGAGAAATTTTTATCAAACAAAATCAAAAGATACGATTTGAAAACATACGAATGAACGCATGTTCACTGATTCGTTGTAAAATTCGACCAAACAATTCTTTCCCGCAGAAATTATGGTAGAAACCGGTTCCTTCGTTGCAGTGGACGTGGACCAAATTCGCTCTAACGCAAGGCAGCAAACGTTTCTAGAATGTGGTCTGTAGACCAAATCGCGTCTGAACGCTAAGGTCGAAATTGGCCCGGACTCGCTCTGGTCTGTGGACGACTTAAGTTCTCAGGCGACGAACTAGCGATATAGTAAAAATAAGAAATATATAGATCTGTTTGCTGGGATTTTCTAGGAAGATCAGAAAGACGTGATTTTTGAGAGCTCGTTAACAAGAATTCGACCCAAATGGACAGCCGAGACAAATCAGCTCGCGTCAAAGAATGACACTCGGGGTGTGCAATGATCCACTTGTTACACCTTTTTTAAATATTTGTGACGATACAATAATAAGTAGTAGCAAGCGGAGAAAGATAAGCAGCTCCGCAGTCCAGTGGTAAGGGCACCTGCCTGGCAAGCGGGTGACGTGTGGTTGGATTCCCACCGGAGCGGCAACATTTTTCTTCGCTTACCTACAAGTCATTGTAGGTTGAATTACTTGTTCAAGACCTATTTAGAGGTTTAGCAGAACGTTGTATACTGTTAAGGCTATCAAATAATGTATCCATGAACAAGATAATATCCGTAGTTCCGTCGCCTTCGAGAGCTTTACACTTATGGCCAAAGATTAATGAGCATATTATACATCTCTGCTAAAAATTTGTGTAGCGAAGCGAACTTCAGTTTTTTGTTTCCCTTCGGGACGAATGTGTTGTTCAACAACTTAATTAAAATGCTCCACTTTGGATCAAAAAATGATTTCGAAAACATTTTACTAAATGAGGACGATCAAAAATATGAACAACTCTTCAACCCTCAAAATAAATCATCTCTAAACCCTGTTTCCTTGCTTAGCGAATGAACTGCAGCAACGTTTGGGAAACCTCGGTCACATACTGTTGTTAAAATGCGAAAATCAGTTTGTTCATGAATTGTTTTAATAATATATATATTTGATAGGAGTAATAGTTTTTAGATGGAATGTTTTGATGGCACTTTTAACCAAATAAAAAGCAATTGATTGTTTCCAAGGCTGATTGATTCCGCGGAACATGAAGACGAGTGCGTGATCGGCTATATTTTTCGTGCAGTCATTACCAAAATTTTCCAGACCTTCCACACGAGAAATTTATGGTTAAATTCGGCATTAAATAAACTTCGTCAAACATAAGAATCCAAAATGTTTGTAAAGGTCTCATCTCTTTGAATTTTAATGATAAATATGAAAAAACTGTCTCGTTTAACTCTGGGTTTGCTTCAAAATTCATAATTCCTACTGCAAAGTTCTTTGAGAGGGCAATTTGAAAATTTTGTGTAAAAATCTGTAGGCTCTCGGACCAGATTGTAAATTGTTATTGAAATGGTTTTTCTTCTTCCGACCACATAACGGGTCATTATGAGTTAGCAAAATATTTTAACTGAGCTGCTACAAATGGCTGCTGGCGATAATTTATCGAGAAGTTTAAAATCAGGATCATTTAAAATCAGCTTTACTTTTTCAGGGGTCAAATCATTTTTTTTGAACTGTAACTTACTTTTTAAATTTTCTGCAAACCGCTTACATTTTTTTAAATTTTTATATTAATAGCTCCTCGATCTAACTTTATTCTTTGCGCATTTTGAAAATCCATCGTGAGAAAGTGGACCCCACATACTATATATTTGTATCTCAAGGTGTCATAGGGCATGCACCGCAATATTGGATTGTTGACTTTCTTTAGCCACTGCTTTCGAAGACCTGCTCTAAAATAACCTGTACTATAGTGTATTCTCTGAAACGAATCGCTTTCCGTAAAAACACAAAATCAACAACTTATATTTTCTCTTTTTTCTCAAAGAAGGAAGCGTATTCGCAACAGCCTCCTCTGCAGAATCCGTTAACGACCCGATAAGTTACAAATATTGAATATAAATAATTGAACATCTGAAACTGCAAAATGCATTCCGTAAAGTGCATCTGTGTGAACTGGTCTCGATCAAGAACAAAATCTGACCAGTGAAAATGCATAATTTGATTGTCCATGGGATGATCATCCCAATTTGTTTGTTTTGACAGGGTGACTTGTTTTAATGAATACAGAGTAACAATTAAATTCTACCTATGATTTACTTGACAGTAAATAGTTTGAATCGTTTGAATGTAAGTAATTTAAGTTATTAATAAAAGAATCGGTTGGGTCTGTTAACACCGTCTAGCAATTTATGTGCAACTGAGACGACCATACAGTGATTGCTACTGATTTGCAAAGCAATCGCGTCGAATAATTCAACTCAATTTCCAGTATTTTAAAATGGTAACAATATTAAGGAATGAGGGATTTTCCTAGATATTCTATTTCGTAATACAAAACCCTTTCTTTAAATGCTTTCAATCATGCATCGATTTCGTTTTATGAATAAATTACGTCCTACGAAGGGTTAAATTCAAATTAAGGTGTCGAGGAATTACAAACATTCCCGTAATGTCAGCGATTATGTTTTTCCTCATAATTATTCTAGAAATATTTCTATTAATACCAACATCAGGTTTACGTAGATATTTAAAAATTGGTCGAAAGTTGTTTCGACAGAACTTCCCTCGCTCCTAAAGTACAATAATGAAACATATGCACCATTCTCGAGTGTTTATTTATGTTTATAGATCGAAAGAATGTCACGTTGAAATTAGTTTGATTTGAATTAAACCACAATCGAGCAAAATGATCTGAATATTATAATTGTTATTAGACGAGTTTTTACATTTTCGAGGAAATGGGGTGACTCGTAATGAAGTCATCAACATGGATAATACTAGTCACAGCACAAAAAAAAGTAGTCGCAGCGTATTACAATGCAATAAAAAAAAGTGAACAGCCAAATTCGGCATCGCATATTGCACGGTTTCGTTGATCGTGTATGCGTTCTCGACTCCCCATTGCGCTACGGCGACTCCTGTCCGGTGTTGGTAATATAAGCGTATTGAACCTTGGAATTATTTTTGCGAAAATTTGAACGTTTAGAGAAAAAACTGAAAACGGATTTGTACACTACAAGTATAGGAGTATATTTTTATATAACATTAAAATTATTGTAAGATACGATTTAATGAAATGAAGTCATCAAATTGTTGGTGGGAATGATGATCCAAATTTTGGGTAATATTTAACCATCTACATATTTCTAATATATTTACATACAAAATTTGACAACAATCGGTTCAGCAGTTTCGGAGATTACTTGTGTAATAAAAATGGATACAGACACCAAACAGACAGACAGACAGACGGAAACGGGAGACTACTTTTTTCGTATAGTAGGGGTCATGAAACATCCAGAAAACATAAAAGTGGCATTTCGTTCGATGGACTCGATTACTATTCGATCACTGATTAATGTATCAACATGGCGGGTAAGCGAGACGCTGCCTCCGCTGCTGAATGCAAAAAGTGTGTAAAACCAGTTGTAGATGCGGCTACATGTGCAAATTGTGGGGGCAAATACCACCCCAGCTGTGGAGAAATAGTGGCAAAATGTTTCGACGATAAACATTTTGAATGTTGTGAAAAACAGGAAACGAACGAAGATGTGGTGTTCCTGGACGCTGTTGAGAATCTCCCTGGTACAGAAACGGATGCAAGAGATTTCTCCTATATCATCAAAGGAAAATATTGTATTATAAAAGATCTTCGTGAGACAATTATATTCCAAAGGAAACTTATCGAATCGTTATTAAATGGGAAAGACCCTGAACCGATAGAGGACACCAAAAAAGAAAAGAAATTGCAGACACAAGCAAACCCTAAAAAAATAAACGGCTTGGTGACCTCCGATAAACCAGCTGACAAAACAACTGATACGAGAAATAAAAAGCAGCAAAGTACATTGACCTATCAAAAGTACCGAACATTTCAAGAGAACGAGTAGCACCAATACAGGAAACATTGACGTGGGCTGAAAAGGTAGAACTTGTAACATCGCAAAACAGGAAATTAGTGGAAACTCCGGTAAAAAATACTGAACTTTCCACGACTGTGAATTTCTCGATATTCCACGTAAACATGCAGTGCTTAAGAAACAAGGTGAATCAACTATTATTGTTCTTGGACAAAGATGATTACGATATACTTTGTTGATCTGAACACTGGCTCAAGAGTGAAGATCTCATCGGTATAAATTTGGAAAAATATATTCTAACTAATTTCTTTTGTAGATGTTCATTCGTCCACGGAGGTGTGGCTATTTATATTAAAAAACATATATCCTTTTGCCAATTGGACTAATGAGTTTTGCGTGGAAATACATGCTGAGTTCTGTGGTATATACTTTAAATTTTTAGACTTAATAGTAATTACGGTTTATAGATCTACAAATGGAGTAATGGGAATCTTTTTTAAAAAATACAAAAACATAATTTTACTCGGTGACTTCAATGTTGACTTTAAAACATCTTCGAATGTACTGTCTGAACTCAAATTGCTGTTATACGCTTTTAACATTTTTCCCACTATTTCGAATTGTACGAGAGTTAGTAAACACTCTAAAAGTTGTGTAGATAACATCTTAACGAATCTTGTAGAGGAGTACGAGACGGGCGTTATTGAACCTGTCCTCTCAGATCATTATGGTAAATACATTAAGATGCAGATACATTCTTCTCAATCTAAACCCATTACGTGGACGAGACCTAGCACTGATGTTGGGATAGTAAAGCTTCGACAGTCTTTGCTTGAAGTTGATTGGAGTATTGTCTATAGGCCTTTATTAGATGTCAACATTGCAAGCTCAGTTATAGTTGGTACGCTCTCCCAACTTATAAACGAACATCTTCCCCTGAAAAAGTGCAACAATGACCAGCCGCAGATTGCTCCATGGTTTAGTAAAGAACTTAGGCAGTTTAGAGACACTTTGAGCGCCGTAAAAATCGTAAGTGAAGTTACTAAGGACCCTGTAGATATAAATACTCTAAGAAGATTAAAAACTGACTATAATAAATTAATAAATGAGACAAAGAAAAAAGCGTACGACTCATACATAGAGCGAGTCAGCTCCGTGTCGAAGGGTGCTTGGCGACTAATAAATCACGAACGAAACAAAAAACAACATATTACTGGAAGTGCGATCTCAAGTGACAAATTTAACCTGCATTTCACGTCTCTTCCAGAATCAGTCGTTAAAAATCTTCCACCAGTATCTTGCACACGAGGTGAATATATGTCAAGTAGGCCTTCCCCTGCTGGCTCATTTTTTCTTGTACCCACAACGATAGATGAATTGATCTCGACGGCAAATTTTCTAAAGAATACATACTCTTTTGACGTCTACAATCTAAACACCAAAATAGTAAAAAAAACTATCGATATCTTCGCGAAGCCCCTCTGTAAATTTATAAACGCATGTTTTTCTCAGGGAGTCTTTCCAGATGTTCTGAAAAAGTCAAGAGTAGTCCCAATTTTCAAAAATGGTGATTCACAGGACGTGAACAACTATCGCCCGATTTCCATAACACCGATTTTAGGTAAACTAATTGAAATGCTTGTTAAAGTTAGGTTCTCGAACTTTTTATCAAAAAATAAAACACTCAACAATCTTCAGTTTGGTTTTACATCTGGAAAGTCGACAACAGACGCTGTTTTAACTGTAATTGAGGGCATTGTTGAGGGTTTTGAGGAGAACATGCATACCTCCTTGGTCTGCTTTGACCTCAGGAAGGCCTTTGATTGTGTCGATCATGGAAACCTTCTCGCAAAATTGGCACACTATGGAATTCGGTTAACTGCTTGGTCATTTTTCGAATCTTACTTGGGAAACAGACAACAAAAAGTTGTTGTTGCCAACGAAGAGTCACTATATTGTAACGTGAAATATGGCGTACCGCAGGGATCCGTCCTGGGACCACTATTGTTTCCGTTGATGATAAACGATTTAGACGACGCAATACTGTTCGCAGATGATACCACCAGTATGGTCTCTGACAAGGATCCAGTTAGACCTAAAGAACTAATAAACGAAAGGGAACAGAATATAGAAACTTGGTTCAATACAAATGTACTATGTCTTAACAAAAATAAGACACAGGAATTATTCCTATCGACCAATCCCACTTTGCTAAATGGAAAAAAAATTAAACTCCAAGGTATAACAATAGACGATGGTTTAAATTGGGAGGCACACATCAACGAAGTTTCCTCTAAAATAGCTAGCACTAGAAAATTACGACCCTTACTGAGCTTCAGTTTTCTCCTTTCAGCCTATCACGCTCTGTTCCAGTCTCGTCTTATGTATGGTATACTGATTTGGGGAAGTAGTAGTTAGGCGATTAAAATATTCCAACTCCAAAAACGAGCGGTTAGAATTCTTGCAAATGCCAGCTTACGTGGCCACTGCAAGCCTTTGTTCCCAAAATATGGTATCTTAACATTGCCATGTCTTTATATCATTAGTATGCTAGTTGAAATCCATAAGAAGAAGAAAACGATGGTTAAAAATTCAGATGTTCATTCGTATAATACCAGACAAGCTCAGCACATCAAAACTGCTAACTACAAATTCACAAAATCCATTAAAAACTCCTTGGACATAAGTATGTATAATAATCTCCCAGAATCATACAAAAACCTTCCACTGACAACGTTCAAACACAAAATAACGAAATATTGTAAAATGCACAATTTTTACTCGGTAGATAAATACAAACAAACACCTATTCATTTATAAAATATGTGTCGATCTTAAATAGTTATATGTGGACGTTTTGTTTGACGTTATTAGGTCTTGCCTTACACAAATTCCATGTAGACATTGTAAGAAGTTTGTTTTGTTGTATGTTAAATGTTAAATGTTAAAACGTTAGACGTTACTAGGTCTTGCCTTACATAAATTTCATGTAGGTATTGTAAAATTTTTTTGTTGTATGTTGACGTGTACAAAAACAGTGTTATATGTTTATATGTTCAAAAAAATGTTATGTTATGTTATATTTCCTTAGCTTACGCTCGGGAAGTAATAATCCATCATTCGCGAAAACTATTGAATATAATATAAAAATATGAATAATATATAAATTTAAAGAAATACCTAAGTAGGAGTAATATATATTAATACTCCTGCCATTCCGTCTATCAAGATTACGGTTTTTGCCAAAAATCTTTAATTATGTGGATTCGTTTCAGCATGTGATCTTTTGACAATGAAAATTATACGCGTATCCAGCATATTAACTCCAACAACACTCGACAAATGCCCCATAACTATCACATCTCTTTGTCAAAAAATTATGGTGTCTTGAAAAAGAGTAAATGTAAGTAAAACAAAAAAAAGTGCAGTACTTTACTTAATCGCGTTTACCTAGTTGAAATGTGTGTAAGTAATTAACTTACGTAGTCAAAATGTATGCAAATGCAACTAGCTAAAACCTGCACCCCACCAGTGTTCAATTTTGTCAAATGAAATCTGGAGGTAGTGTAACCTCGATACTTTTGTGAAGGATTTTCTCATATAAGTTGCATGTGCTTATTTATAAGTGATGCATATCTGCACGAAGGAGGACGTGCGCGACGTGCTTTAAGATTCTTTTCTTGGATCGTTGTTGTTCTTGCTGCATTTTGCAAACCTTTCGCTGCAATAAAAAGTTTGACAAATCGTCTTTCATAGTTATGACGAAATTAAATGCAAACCTGTTGCTTTTATTATGATCATTGGCAAAATTACCTAAATAACTGCAAACAATGATGTTTCCATCCCTAAATGTGTAGGACACTCATTCTGATTTAAGAGTAATTGTTCCATATGTCATATGACGGTTTATTGATTTCACATTTTGTAAATATAGTTAGTAAAACTTGTTCCAGAAAATTTATACTTGAACAAATCATTAAAACACTATATCCATTCTGGTTTAGTAAAGTGTATGGAGATTACTTTCACTTTTTAAATCGGAATCACAGCAAAAATATGGTGAAAGAATATTGAAAGATACGGAGGTATCATAAATTCTAAAATCAAGTGATCCAACATTTTAATGAGAGGTTACAAGTAACTATTTCTACAAATAATTTTAAATATTTATTTACATGTCTCCTTCCAAAAGCTTATTTTCAGATGATATGATAACTCGGGGTCTTGAAAACTAATTTTAAATTGCAAGGAATTTTTCGTAAAAATATTTTGTTTGCATTTTTACTTCCCGAGCGTAAACGAAGGAAGAATTGTAATCGAGTCCGTCGGCCGACCCTTAAAGTTCTCTCGACCTTTCATGACCTCTAGAGTACGAAACGAAGAAATAAGTCTCCCGTTTCCCTCTGTCTGTCTGTCTGCCGTCCCGGATTTTTATTAGTCAGATAATCTCTGAAAGTACTGGGCCGATTGTTGTCAAATTCTCTCTCTCTCTCTCTCTCTCTCTCTCTCTCGTAAACTACGGAAGTATAGTAATCGAGTCTATCGGCCGACTTGGTACTTGTATATTTTTTCGATGTGTCATGGCCCCTAGACAGGGCCGTAGCTGCGGAGGCTAGGAGGCCTGAGCCTGGCCTGAAGAAATTTTGTGAATTACAACATCGAAAATCAAAATAAAATCCAACGTTTTATTTAATAAGCGGAAGTCGGAGCAATAAAAAATCGGGACCATTGGCATTGTGATCTGGTTACTGCAATTCGTAGAAAATGTCGTTGAGTTTAGTTTCTCTGTTTCATTTTCACAACTCGACAAGCGTTATCGCCATTTCTCTTAAATTACAAGTAAGTACTTATAGATGGTTTTCCGTTCAGTTGCACCTCTACTGTTAAACATGGCGGACGTGATGAAATTGTTTCGTTATTTTATTGATTAAATCAAGATTCAAGAAAAGTTCACTCAATGTTCTCGAAAATTTGGGATGTCCTTGCAAAAATGTTGATGCCGTCATCACAAAATTATGTAACAGAAAAACTTACTTGAAACAAACGCGTAGCACGCTTCTGTACCTTTACTTGAACATTACGTTCATATCTTTATTTTAATTTATAAGGGTTATCATACAAAAATAAAATTCGTAAAATCAAATCTTATAATTTGTGGAAACAGGTTGGTTTGATGTACTGTATTTTATGGGCGAGGGAAGTTCTATCGAAACAATCTTCAACTAATTTTTTGTAAAGGCCAATATGCAAACAGTAAAATAACGAATAAATGTTTAGAAGGCACAAACTTTTAGTAATGAGCATTATATTTCCACTGACATCGATAAAGATTTTAATTTAAAATCCAAGAACTGTTTAAAATAATACAAAGGGAGTAGAATAAAAAGTTACATATTTGTCTCTGGAGCGGAGTATCATGTCCTCCTCTTGCTGATTTATTAAACATCGCCTGTGGGACTACATAATACACTCTTCTCCCTAGATACACAAATAATTATTTTGAGAAGTAGGGAACAGTGTAGCATCAACGAGTTTATCCAATTTCGTTATGAAAGTTAGGTTATTTCAAAATTATTGACAGTTGTCAAAAGTCAGTTTTTTCATGACTGTCACTTCATTTCATAACTTGTTTAAATTTTTTGTATGCTCCGTCATACCTGCCTTTTGATTTAGCTGGTATTAACGAATTTAATGCTACATTAGCATTTTCTCGACATTTGCCGTATTTATATATAAAAGTTTGTCATAACAAAATTAAAAACGCATTTAAATGGTCAAATTCAACGAAATTGGATAAAATTTTGTACCTAGTACGTTATGAAAAGGGTACTGTTTGACTCGCCTAACTTGCAAAACTCTCTTCGGTCGTTTTGACAAACTATTACGACTCGTCAAACAATATCCCACTTTTCATAACTAACTATGTAAATAACTATCAACGAAAACCAAAATTTGTTTCAAATATGTCAAATTATATCGATATGTCAAGGTTAACTCAAAACAAACGACAACGCATTCTGCTGAAGACTAAAAACGCTCACTGAGGCAAATCAAAACGCGTTGTGGTGGGCTATTTCTCTCAATGGGCGTTCTTGGTCTTTGAAATAGATTTAAGAGTAAAATAAATCGACAATGCTACTGACTTTAAATAACATGGAATAAAAATTATTGCTGCACTACTAACTTTATAAAATGATTTTAGCAGATATAATAATTGTAAGTGTATATTCGTTGTATTCCCAATAATGAAGTCGTGACTAAAGTTAACTATTTAGAAAAATCTAGAATAATGGACTATATAACTGTCACACTCTCAGCCCATTCTATTTTTAGAGTGTGCAAGCTTATCTTAAAATGACTTACTCTTGGCGTACTTTAATTTTATAACATTTAATCTTTTCGTGCATAAATATCTCTTTACAAAGTCAAGATAAATAAATAAATGACGAGAAATTCAATTCATGTTTTTGGAGAGTTAAAAAAAAGCAGTGACTTAATTAAGAAAAGTGAAATATCAGAAGCAATATATGAGAAGCTCGAGTCTAGTCTATTGGCTCTTTAAGGATGTCGAATATTTTTGAAATGAAACGCTTCCTTTGTGAGATTATTAATCTCAGACATGCTCATCGTCGAAATATGGAGGAAACTTTTACATTAAATTTCTCATGTGAGGGATCCAGTTGGTGAATTTTTTCTCTTATTTCCCCTTCTTAACAGACAAGTTTAAAAGAGCGCCTCCGACAATCACATACATTTAAAAGTTTCTCCAAGACAAGACCGTAAACAAAGGGGAGGCCGCGTGGGGGGAGATCTTGAGTTGCGATAGTGAATCCCTTTTCGGATTCCTGAACAAACATCGTCTCCCTAAAGAATAGCGAGGGTCGTAGTCTGGCGCCATCTATAAATTATAACCATTCGAAGAAACGGGGTCAATATTCGCTTCTAATCTAGAAATTTTGATACGTCGACGTGAAGGCCGCCTTTTTCGAATGAACCTTAATACAGATGGGAGGTCTGCCAAACTCATAAATATGAATAATACTCTGAAAGCTCGCCGAATGTTGTGACTTGACAAACTGGCTAAAATATAGATAGTCCCGCATGCATATTGATCAGAACATTATGTAGTTTGTCAATATTGCTGGACTAGCAATTCGGTCTTTGATGACTAGCAAATAAATGCTTAAAGTAACCGAAGCTATGTAAAGGCATTTTTTGGTTCATGATTGATCGTCGGACGCCCCTCACGTGACGCACAACAAGCTGCACGAAAACTGCAGGATTGTTTCAGGATGGATTAGCACCATTAGGTCGTTAGGAAAAAATGACTCGTGAGTGGAAAAAGTAAGGCCACATGCCGCAAATGGGGCCGTTTGTTCGCTAAATTAAAATTTTTAATTACGCTGTAATTTTCTCTATTTTGGTGTTTAATTAGAAACGGTGATTAATCAAATTTAATTACTTTCCTTTAATGTTTACATACTGTACAATAAAATGGAGTGGATTATTGTTACGTTCGTTTAAGGTTGTAGTGCTAGATAAGGGAAAGGAATGCCTTGTTTAGCTTTTCCGATCTTTACTCGAAACTGACACGCTAGAAACGTCAGGCTAGTGCGACGCGTTTAAGATAAATTAAATGAAAAGTTGATTTTATTATATTCTAATAAGAATCCAAGAGATTCGGCAAAAAATACAATAAGAAATAACGGAATAAAACTCCTTATTGCGGATCTCATGACCGTAAAAAATAATGATACTAAACGTTTATAACAGAAATGTCCTGCCCTGTTAAAAGCAACCGTTTCTGATGCGTTATACAACACAACGTATGTGTTATCGACTACATGATAAATTAAAGTTGAAACAGAGTTTTGCGTGTGATTTTGAATAACACCGGTCAATAAAAAATTTGTCCACGAACAATGAATACGCTAATAATAACTCTGTGTTAACCAAGTAACATTTACTGCTGAAGTTATAGAAGAAAATAGCTACATAGAATAGCAAACTAGCTATACAAGTCTTAAAATAAAAAACGTCTAATGCTGCAAATATTTCATCTTAGTGGTTGTAATATGTCACTTAAAGTGCACATGCTGCATTTTTACATAAAATGAATCAAAAAGGTAGACAGTTTTCAGCTAATGTGTTTTTTTGTTGTAGGTAAGCATGTTGAAAGTGTTTCTCGCTTATAACGATAACATAGATATTTCAGTTAACTTAGACTTCATTGCAGACTACAAATACATTTATATAGCCAACACAGGCATAAAAAACTTATGCTTTTCTTGTAAAGCAAAAAAGCTCAAACTGGGCAGGTTTTCTGGTTGACTTTGGGCCTGTTCTATTATAATTTCCACATGTCCCTTTGTTGACTAATAAAAAGTTAAGATTTGTTGACCAGGCTAACTGAAGGATATGTGCGAATATAAGACATAAGACAATAGTGTGTCGAACTTTTGTACTAATGAACACCACTTTATATAACGTTATACCAGTGGCGGCTCCTCAGAGGAGGCAGGGGAGGCTGAGCCTCCTCTATTTTTTGGAGCTGAGTTTCCTCTAATTTTTTTCGATAAAAAAATTTATATTTTTGTAGACATTTATTATTTTTCAGAATATTTTATTGGATTTCATTTACTTTCATCATATATCAGGTTAAAATGTCGAACAGATGTATATTTGCGCCCTCACAATCATAATTCACACCACTCCGCGTTTGGCTTCAGCGGCAGAGGCTTGCTAGCCGCTAGCCTCCAAACGACGGGGCATCTGAATAATGAGACCGTAACCTTGACGCATCGTCAGTCTGTATTGCATTGGCTAAAACGTTGATCGGACTGCCGTTCCAAGCCGCTAGCCTCCGGCTAGTTCATCTCTTTTCAGATCAACTCGTACAGATAACTCTATCTCTTTCCTATTAGTTGGCACAATCGGGTGTAAGTAGGAAAAACATTGAGGTGGTTTCGCGAGCTCCCTCCCTGTTCAGTGGTGGTGGTGTTTAGGCTTTACGTAGGTAAGGGTACAAAAGGGGAGACCAACACCATCGCTTCCATTAATGGTATTGACAGTTACAATTAGAAACAAAACAGAGCATTTCATGAAAATAATTATAATAAAACTAAATAGTTAACGGCTTCGGTCTTAAGAAACAAATTACACTGTTGGAATTGTGTATTATTTATAAGTGATAAATCTTCCGTTTGGGGTAAAACAGGCTATAATAATTTACAAAATTTGTCACGAGCTATAGAAAGGCATGAAAAATCACAGGAACACATATATTTTCTTCGATTAAATTAGAAATGCTTCGTAAGCAAAACATTGCCAATAATTTAGATTCGGCTCATAAAAGGGAGAACTATTACGAGAAAGTTGGTGAAAATTGGGCAATTTTGAAAAGACTAATCGATGCAATATAATTTATCTGTCAACGCAAGAGTGTTCTTTTCGTGGGCATGACGAAAAAAATTATTCAGATAATAAAAGATATAAAAAGTAGTGCTTTTCAAATTTGAGCCTCCTCTGAAGAAAACTTCACGAGCCGCCACTGCGTTATACTGTACATGTCTTTCTTCCATTACAAGTATTGAAAAACTGTGAGGGTCATTGACATGTTTGATACCTAATTCTTTCTCCAGTCTTCATCTCCGTTGTACCTACTTCCAGTTTTTGCAAGTGTAAATTATATCAAGTTAGTTAGTTTTTGAAGAATTAAGAAAGGCTTTCTGTATACGTCCATGATGGTGTAGGAAAATTGCTTTTTCTGTAAACTAATAAAAATAAATAATTAAATTATAACATATACATCTACGGGATTGGAAAACCCTATTTCAAGCTAGTGCTAAACGCTATATAACGGGTGATCAAAAAGTTTCCAGATTAGAGTTGGCCATGGAAGTATTTGTCTTTGATTAAACTGTAAAAGTCATTAACCTTTATTAAAGGTTTAATCAAAAGACATGACAAATATTTCCTTGGCCAACTCTAATCTGGAAACTTTAAGATCACCTTTACAACGGCCTGTTTTTCATCCTCCGGTTAACTCTAATCTCTTAGTTAGTTATTTCGGTCTGAGATATTTTTAGAGGAAGTTGTTGATATTGTAGTTACTTATAATTTTTATTGAAAATCATAAAACAGCCTCATATTGGTGAATATCACGTGTAACAAATAAAACAAATTTGTTTTTTTTGTATATTTTTGCAATATTTTTACAGCATGGTGAAAAAATTCAACAGCAGAGATTTTATTTTCTTTAAAGGCAAATATATGGTTGAAACACTCAAGAGTAAAATTGCATAAATTGATCGAAAATCAGACATATTCCTCTCACAGGACGTATCCGAGTTTTCCAGCTCAAAAAATCCGAATTGCATACTTTTTACTGTAGGTGAATGTTCCGAGTTTTGCCCGCTACCTGGAAATATTATCATTATCACACTTATGTACACCGAGTTACCCTCCATGAAGCGGGTAAAATTTTGTTGCAGGTTTTTTTTCATAGTTTCTAAGAGTGGTGTTTTTTCGTCATGAAAGAAAACCAAATTTTCATATAAAAACAAATTCCTTTAATACATACTTTGAGAAGGTAAAAATATTAGGATGACAAGAAATAAATGAGTCATTATATTTCGCGTGGAACGATTTGCCAGCGTTTGTTGTTCCTCAAAATTTTTCACTGTGTGCCACATGATAGGAGGAAACAACAATCCATTATCATCGATGTAGGTAGGTGTATGATCAGAGTGTGGAAAATTTGAGTCTAAAAAACAGCAGGTTAACACAATTACCTACTAATTGAACTCAATCATGTACATTTATATGTACATTTTAGATAGGTTTAGAGTAATATAACTTTAAAAAGGACAACTCAATAAAGTTCGTCAATTTATTTTTGGAGTTCATTTCTATGTTCATTTAGATCCACGTAGTTGAATTATCCCATATTGACGTCAGACAACACTGGATTTTCCAATGGAGAGTAATTTTCACCTGCATTAATAGGGTCTATGAACGCAGTAGGGGAGCATTCAAGTAATGAGCACTCCTATCTTTTTCAGGTCATGTGCGCAATTCGGACTCCCCCCTCTCACCGTTCCTCAACCGTGGATTTCAGTTTCCATCCTCGTGTGAAAATAATTTTCCAATACTGTTTTTTTTTTCGGAAAAGGAGTTAGAGATCCTGCAAAGAAGACTTAAATACAAACCAAGGTGTTTTAATTAAGCTTTAAAAAAAAAAAAAGAAATTGATCTATTGATTACATCGAATAGTACATACGTAAAAAAACTTCTTCGCAATGTGTAGCTCGTGTGAAAAATCATATGACGAGGACGAGTCTAAGTTTAGAATGTCGTATTGTTTTGAATTTATTTTTTATAATGATTTATCGAAGTACAAAAAAAAGTGGAATTTCCATTGGAAACATTTTAAATTTCATATTTGATGTAATCCAGTTTTCAAGGACATTTCAAGAGTAGTATATAACTCGATTTTTTTTTTGCAAGGCACGAATATTGAAGTAATAACAGCTTTTAAAATATTATGTCTATTTTAAATAAAACGAATCAAAAACGTTTTCAGTATACAGTTTTCAACTAATGTATTTTTTTTTGTTCTAGGTAACTTCGCATGTTCAAAGTGTTTCTCTGTTATAACGGTAAGGTAGATTTTTTAGTTGACTTAGACTTCATCGCAAACTACAAATAAACACTTATATATCCAACACAGGCGTATAAAACTTTATGCTCACGTTAATCTTGAATTATTAATTACTGTTTTACTACCTGGAATAACACTGTGTGGTCGGATCTACAACTTTTTTTTGTAACATTAACCAAAGTAGCTGTTTCTGTATTAACCGTATGTTAAACAACATACCAACAAAAATTGTCCACCATCTTTTGTTTTCTTTTTTTTTGGATAGTACTAAATACAAAACTAGCACTGAAAAAGCTTCTAATATCCTAAAGAAAACAATAAACCGTCGTCTTGTAGCAGTGTTTTACAATAAACTGCTTTAAACTGAGGAAAGGTTTTATTCTTTTTTAAAAATCTTAAATACAACATATTTTCACTGGTTACGAGCTCATGAGAGGTAGTTTTTGCCTCTCTCACTAAAAATCAAGAATAATTTCCTAACGTAACTGGGTGCTACCAACCTTCGTAATGTTTTTCAATTTTCTTTATATCCTGGTGCAAACGTTCTCCCTGCTCGTCATATACCGCTTCAGTATTATTAATTGTGAAAAAATCAAAATACGTACACAACCCTTATATATTCGTAGATCCATAGATGATTTTGTTTTCGATGGGATAATAAAAGGTCGAATTGATATCCCTGTCTACTTAGGCTGGACGATCCTTTTTAACCCTCGGCTACCAACAACCGCAAAACTCCGAGTAGATATATTTTCAGGATGACATCATCATCAAGGAATCTGGGTCAGAATCATCCTTTGCATAAAATGATACTAGCTGTAAACGATTATTCAAACAGTAACATATCGATTTTTCATTCATCTCTCTCCAAATTTAAATGCCAAATTTCGTGTTTTGTAGGAGTAGATTTTAAAAAGGTATTAATGTCATAATATTACTATTTGTCAAACCACCAATACCTTTTTTGCTTTTATCCTAGTTTATTAGTGAATATGTAAGTATTGTGTAATAATTATATGTACGTATTGTTCTCTTGTTTTATTTCCAGGTGGTGTCTTATGCCGTATTTTTCTCATTACGCAGTCTGGGTTTGTTCTTTAAATAATTATGCTCCAACTAGATTGTGTATTCTTCCGCGTGAGTCTTTTTTGGGTCTATTATTCGTCTCAAAATTTTTCATTGTAGTGTTCGTAACTTTTCTTTGTCCTTCTGCATAGGGCACATCGTTTCGGCTGGATATGTATTTACAGCTCTAATTAGTGTTTTGTAAATTTTTATTTTTGTTGTTGTATTTGGTGTTTTCTCTTTTATAGTGGTTTTTGGTATTCCCAGTATTTGTTTCCTGTCTTAATTCTTTCGTTTATCTCTACGCTTCTTTCGTTTTTGTCGTATATTGGAACCTCTATAGGTATTTGAAGCCCCTACTTTTTGAAAGGTATATTCTCCTGTTATTATTGCTGTTGTTTTACTTCTTTCTTGACGCGAACTAAGCATATATTTTGTTTTTACTTGATTTATATTTAAGTCTCTGGTCTATGCTTCTGTGGTTATATTTTCACGAAGTTAATATTTTTTTTTGGGGATTTCAATTTTTCTTATCTCTTTTATCAGTTGGTTCCTTGCTGTAGAATTGAAAGCTTATAGTAAATCGATGAAGATTATATGCAAAAGTAAGCCGGTTGTGTTAGTAGATGTAGGTACGACGTCTATCGTCGACCTGCATTTTCTGAAACCTTGTTGATATTTTTTCTGTATAATTACATATTCTGTTTTTTATTAGCGAGATTAATATCTTGTATGTTGTGTTCATTAGCATAATACCTCTATAGTTTTCACAGTTTGTTGGGTCTTCCTTCTTAAAGATAGGTGTTATTTCTCCTTGTTTCCAGTCTAATGGCATCTGTTCTTCTCACGATGTTTTCCTTATTGGTTGTGTACCTATATGTACGTTGTAGTAGTCTTTTTCCGCCGTTTTTATTAGTTCATTGTTGACTGCGTCAGGTTCTGTTGTTTTGTTTGATTTTAGCTGGTTCACGATTTCTGCGAACTCTTCATAAGTCGACTTCTCTGTCTGCGTCTTCGTTCTTTGTCTCTCCGTGTTCTCTGTATAGGTTTTTCAAATGTATTTCCCAATCTTTCTTATTTGTTTTATCGGTAGGTTTGTAGGTGGAGGTTTGTTTCTTATATATTCATATAATTTCATATTGTGTTTGTTGTTTGTTTTTTTTCTTATTCTATTTCCGTGATCTATTTTGCTTTTTTTTCTTGTAGAGAGCAGTAGATTTTTTTTTCTTTTTTGTATTATTTTAGTACTTCTTCACTTTGTGTTGTATCCAGTTGTTTCTTCTTGTTTGTTTTTTTTTTACTATGTTCTTGCATTTGCATTCTTCATCAAACCATTTTTTGGTAAATTTTTTCTTCTGGTCCTAGCACTTTTTCCCTAGTTTCATTGATGGTGTTTTTTATTAATTTCCATTCTTCTTCTATGATGGAACTTTGAGGGTTTTGTTCTGTTTCTTTGCCTTTTGGTTTGTTTAGATTCCATTTTCTTCGATTATTTTCATGGTTTTTATTTGTTACTAGCTTTTTGCCCGCGGCTTCGCTCGCGTAGACGATTCGTTGTGTTGAAGAGCATTATTATCAACCTTCAAGTAAAAAATGTTTTGAAGGGCATTAATACAATTTCCAGTAAAAATCTATATAAAAAATGTTTGCTCATAAAAACTTTGTCACCCCTTTCATCTTCTTAGGGGTGGAATCTCGAAACAATCTGAAATGCGTGTTTCATTATTTGTAAAACTTTGTAATCTCAGCAACACTGCCACCATCTTTAAATTAGAGCAGTCTTTCCAAGGTAACTCTCGATATTTCATTAAGTTTAATATTAATATCATGGTATCAAATGTTTCTTTGAAAGTTATTAAGTAAGCTACATATATGGAGGTATAGGAATGTTTGCTATCATTATAAAATTCATCTTAGACTCGTTAATAAAAAGTCACTAGTTGTCACTTGAACCAAAAACTGCAACCTCTCAGATTGATAATGGTAAATCCCGTGTTAAATCATACAACCTCAATGAAGTGTGGTTGTTTTAATACACTTGTTCGAGATACATATTCTGATTCGTTCTGCAATTCTGAAATTTCCTCACAGTTGTTATCATCATTTTAGGTTTTTGATACTGGCACGGGAAACGTTTCACTATGAAGTGTGGGCTAAACACATTAGCGACTTCCGAATATTCCATTTAGGTTTGAATTTTTTTGCATAAATCCTTTGATTCTGGCTAAAAAGAAGTAGTCAGACTTAACTAATTTAAGCAGTTTATGTCTATTCTGTGATCATTCTAAAAATATGTTGAGCAACACTTGATAATTAGGACCTTCCGAATCTGAGGTAATCCATGTGCTTTTTGAATAGCGTGATAATTGACCCCCTTTTTTTGTCTCATATATTTTTATTTCAAAAATCACCTACTTTCAGTTAGGCCCTACTTTATCCATGTGGTTTCCCAGAAAACTTTAAAGATTCTGTCTGGATATATATGCTTCTGTTTCGAAATAGTTACGTCTGGCTACATCTCTAATAATTTTGAACTCATTATTGAAACTTTCCTTATTCAAAGGAAGTCAGTTCACAAAAACAGTATGTGATGAATTAGTGACTTGTATTGTAAGCATTAAGTTATTTTATCTCCCGTTTTGGCCTATAATTTTGAATTTTGAAGTTAATCGAAAATTTTAAATAATGTTACATTAACGGTTTGCGACAATAAAAATCCTTTTTAAACGGCGAAAGTACTTTACTCAAAAGTGCTTTTCTATACTGTAGTGATAATTGAAACTTCAAGAAATAGGTGTTGGTGGTTGGTGGTGATGGAATTTTTAACCGGAATCGTTGGACAAAATAAAATCAATCGTAAAAATGCCAACTACGACACACATTTCACGACAGAGATCGAAGAAAAGCGTTAAAATTCTATGTATAGAGTGTTTTAATGCGGCTTACATTATTTAGCTCATATTCATATATCACATATTTATGTATTACATTGTTCCCCTAAAATAATTACTTTGGCAAAATTAGAAATACATTTTGATTAGTCCACCCTGTAGTCAGCTGTTCTTTTTTAGGTCAGAAAAACTCTGTTATTAAGGCTATGCTACATTCTAGTGCAGCTATGTTTAAAATAACGAAATAGACACCTGTAGACGGGCAGAATTTTTGTGCTTGCTGTTATTAATTTATTTCCTTTCAAGTCGAAGAGCAATACATCCGAGGTCTACAATTCGTGTAGAAATAAAAATGTGCATATCCATTTGAGGAGAATATTAACTGTACTAGTAGGAGAAATATTGTAAAACCGTCACGTATTTAACACCATTTAGTGCGTTTTACGAAATGACACAATGATGATTTGTTGTTAGGTTTATGTTATAAGAATATTACAAAATGTCAAGATTTGTACTTGATTGTAGGTCATAAGTTTACTACTTAAGTTTTTATTATTGTGAGTCACGAAAGGTAATGTTTTTATGACGTTCGAATAATAAAAGTAATTAATAATTTTGCATTATTTAGTAAATTCGTTATAAATTTTAAAACCAATTTGTTCTGAATATGTACTTATGAAATATAAATATATTTTTAGTAATTTGTTAAATTACACAGTGTGTTGCTACATTACATTCCAATTTATACTAACTTATGTTAGTATATTTTGAAATTTTTGATGTTAAACCCGCGAAAAACATTATTGATTGGATGAACAGGTATTTTGTTATTTTGCTTAACGTTTCAAAACAAACAATCATCCAAAAAGGAAAGATAACATTCATGGAACTGGTTAAACAAATCCCAAATTACATCACATTTCAATGTTTGTTATTAAACAATCCATCCAACGTTACTCTTTTTTAATAATCATGAGGCCAGCGATGTTAAAGCAGGGAGATAAACACAAATCTACATGGATTTTAACTGACAAAAATATAAACAGACGAATAAACAGCATTTAAAAAGGATAAAATTACGTATTTTTAGTACGTTTCACTCAGGGTTTGCTCGAAAATGATATTATTTTATTAATTGCTTGTTTTTTAGCAGTCAGTTCCCAGTCATCTCATTTTGTAAATAATTAAAAGGGTACTTTGGGTCAGTGGAAAAACTATACGTAAAGAAGTAAAATAAGAAGAAAGCCTACATAAAACATAGGGTCTATTCTCACTTCCAACCTTTAAAGCGCTAATAAAGTATTAAAGAATCCTTGCATGTTTTTGTTCTCGACGTTACCCAATTCTAACAACAGAAAAAGTGTTTTCAGTTGAAACAGAATGAATGAAAGCGTCCTGTAACAAAGTTTAATTACGTTATTACCATCTAAATTGAACCTCGGATGTTAGTATTAAGAAAATCTCTATTACCTGGAGTCCAATTAGGAGCTGTCGTAGAACCTTTTCGATATTTGCACAATTACAATGCAGAAAGTTTCCTGTCGTGGAAATTTCGCGAAATCGAAGAATTATGCTAAAAGCTTAAGTTTTCAAGACGTGAGAAACAGAGCTTGACGGAAAAATCCTGGCTTAGTCAAAGTGTTGTTAAATGACTTAGTTTTTCAACATTTTCTAATTATACTGCAATCTCGGCCGCAATGAAAAAAGAAACGATCGTTGGATTCTAATGGAAGCAAGGAAAAAGGCCCTTAATAAACAGCTTAGGGTGTATTAAATTAAGATTTTTAATTTAGGTGCAGGCGAGTCCACGTAACTTCTTTGGAAAACTCCAGAAGTTTAATTTACTTTTGATTGATTATGAAATCTTATAACGAACTTGTATTATTATATAGAAAGTTAATAAGAAAAAGAATATAATGAACTTTTACACATAGAAGTCGACAAAAAAGTTTCAATGACATTATATAAACACTTATAATAAGTTAAGCAACGCAAGGGTGGAAATATATCTTTTTTTTCGATAAATCGTTTGAAATTCTAAACAGTGTTAACCGAGAAGCTGCGAAAGACACTGTTCCGTAATGTTACACGCAGAGTATCTTAACTCCATAAAAATCCACTTGATTAATACAAGAAGCGAAAATATCTGGCAAATGTGCCAGCAAACGCACAAATTATGCTTTTTTCGTACGAAGAATAAATTAGTGTCCCGTTTTGTGAAAGAAAAAGCTATAAAGACCAGTTATTAAAATATTTTTCGTGTGGGTGGTCTCATTGTTGTGATAAAGCAAACTTTGTCGAGTTTTGCCTTTCTTTTATTTAATTGCTTCGTCCAATTTTTCACTTAATCTCTCTTAGTAAAAACCTGTTAAAGCATGTCACTGTAACAAATGACCCTCGAGATATTATATCTTTATTATTTCGATTTACAATTGAATGTCGCACGCAGGTGTCATCACCACTGAAATGAACAATAAATTCTTACAGATGTGACTTGAGAGGATACAAAGGCGTCTCATATTGTCTTGCGTTTTCGGTTTGAGTTTGAATAATTTTATTAGATAAGGATGTCGGTGCAGAATATACGGAGCTATCTACTGTGAAATCGAATCTGTCAACCTCATTGATCTTGTAAAACTATAAATTGGAAAAATGAAATATTTGACTTTAACAAGATGTGAGCCGCTAACATAGAACTACGGAACGTAGGTAATTTATTAAAAGTTTATAACAGTGTACGTACACTACAAAGCTGCTTTATTGACTCTTACGTAAAGGAAGTTGAGTGCAATAAGATAATTTCATTCGACCAGTGAGCACGAGATTTTTACACTCTTCTATAATTTCACTAATCAATTAAACAATGCAAATTAAAATTTTATGTGTGGTAGTACACGTAGTGCTAAACAGTTGCCTTGCGTTACCGACGAACTTCAAAATTGAATTGAGGAAATAATTTAAGAAAAAAATCGGGAACTGACACAAGGCCGGAACTTCCTCATAAGGGGAATACCATACTTCGAGAGACGAACAGACAATGTACCGGTGAAAGAAATTAGTAAATCCACAGATGCAGTAAGTAAATTACTCCAGAATCATGCCTTAAAGTTTAGTGAAGATACCTTAAATTTAAATCCGAGTACATTCACTGATACTAATATCCTGTAAAAAAAAACAATCGTAGAAATGATAACGGTAAAAATCTGTGCATAAATACCAAGACAAGACCAAAATAATTGTAGGAAAGCTAAAACCGGTAATTATAAAATTATAAGCACCAGGATCCCAAACGAATTGGATGCAAATGTCAGCGATGACCAAACTTTTAGTGTTACGAGATAACGGGTGTTCATTTAAAAAATTCATCAAGTGGCAATTGATTTTTCTTTTATTTTGAAGTATGTCTGCGCTGAAATTTAATTTTATGAACGATGACAGCTGTCATCGATGGTATCATCTAACCTCACTTCTTTCAATGTAGTGATAAATAAAACTATATTTTTTTAGATTTATATTAAAAACAGATTTGATTTTACAATAAATGTTCAAAATGTTGCCCCTTTGCGTCAATGCATCGTAATGCCCCTCTCTCAAAATTTCTGAAAACATTTTCTAACATATAATGGGATTGTTATTAATTTCCAGGCGTTTTGTTCAATTGTTTGTTGTAAGTCCTCCAGATTTACAACCACCGTTTGAAAAATTGTGTTTTTAAGATGATGCCACAAGAAAAAATCACAAGAGCGAGGTGGTCAAGAAATTTCTGGATTTCCACTAATTATGCGGTTATCAAAGAAGTTTCTTAATAAATTTAAGTTGTCCATTGTACAAGGAATCGGAGCTCCATCGTGTTGAAAGAATCCGTTGTACAATTCATTGACGAATTGACGTTTTTGGTGTTTCTTCCATCATTTCTGCAGCATGAGCAACAACTTCAGGTGTTGGTTTTTCGGGCTTCCTACTTTTCGCACAAGGCTACCAGTTTCTGTGAAGAGTTTTATCGTTCGATCCAAGATTTTTTTTTTAATTACATCTAGTTGATAGCAATATTTGGGAATTCAACTTGTAATTCCTCTATGCAGACCTGGACCGAATAAGTCCATTCACCATCAACTATAACCCCATTCCGATAATAACTCTGAACTAGAAAGACTTTGTGTTGTAAACTGTAAGCCATGGCACCAAGAATAGAACATTTGCTCGTGGGTTAGTTATGAAAACAACAAATTTTTTTAAATTCGGAAAACAGAAACCACGTAAAAGTAAACTGAACAACGAGACACAAACGGAAAATCGGGTAAAGCGTTTTAGCGTAGACAACTCTTCAAAAATGTCAAACCAGTGTCAAATATCAATTATGGAATGAATCATGCACATGCGTTTTGCGCTACCTTTCCTTCTACCAAAATGTAAAAGTTAATTTGATGAATTTTTTAAATGAACACCCGCTATGTGCAATAAATTGTATTAGCTCTTTAATATCAAACTCATTAGTTTTTTTTATCAATAAATTTATCGATCAAGATATTTTTCTGAAATGTCTTAAAATAGTTAAAATTATACATTGACAACTTCAGACATTATAGCCATAATATCGATTCTGTCAAGGCATGGAGATGGAATGTGAGTGTAACAGGGTGTCGCATCTTGGTTTCAGATTTTTTGATAATATTTTTGTGAATGATTTTGTCTGTTTTGTCATGTCTAGCTTTGTAGGCAGTTTGTGCCATGATGCTACAGGATGAAGTTACGTGGTGGATCGTTTCGGGTTTTTTTTACAAAGACGATATCAATCGTTTCTTATATTTGGATTTTTGATTATATACTTTCTGTAATTCTTGGTATTAATTACTTGGTCTGGAATATCAAACTAAAACCCTTCTGTTTCGACATACAAGCTTGATTTTTGATACAAATCAATGACAATTTCTGGTTGATGTGGATTTCGTCTAGGTCTTTGAGGAATTTTTTGTAGAGTTGTTTTTGTTTCAGTCCCCTTATTATCTTGTCTAGTTTGTGGAGCGTGTAGGGCTCTTCAGTATTAGACAGATTTAAGTGGGTGTGGTTCAATTCTGCCCTTGCTGTGGTGCAAAATAGTTCGCTTTTCTTCTGTGCGTCTCAGGAAATATTTCTTCACTTCTGAAACATGTCTATTGTATAAATTTTCAAAGCTTTGAAATCGCCTTCCCGCGTCGTTCTGTCTCGGTAATGAGAATCTTTCAATTGATAATTTAGGAAGTTGTCTTCTATATTGTGTGAATGTTTTTTTGTTAATATGTTTCAATTTTCCAAATCAGTTTGTGACCATTCAATTCTCCCAGAATCATATGTTATCAGTGGAGGACAGATTGTGTTTACTGCTTTCAGTAAATTCTTTCCATTTTACTGTGTCTTCAAAATTAATTTAAAACTTTTTAGTTATTGTTCTTGAGTTTCGTTTTAGTTTTGGTGTAATCAATATAGAGGAACTCTAGATATCTGTATGTATCATTTCGTTCTTGGACTTGGATTATTTCGTTATTCTGGGTTATATACGGCACTTGTTGCTGAACGCCTCTTCTGATTGCTTGGGTTTTACATTTCTCAACACCAAAGCTCATTTCAGTGTCACCGGAGAACTGTTCAGTAAGATTTACCTTAGTAGATTCGTCAAGTGATTTTTCGTACTAGCTTATATTTTTATATCATCCATATTCTAACCAGAGCGGACTGAGGGAATTTTCGTGAAAGAGTCCAGCATGGGTAGCTAAAGCTAACGCACATCCTTGGAGTTTGTCATATATGGATTTATAACAGTTTGGCGTGGATTGAGCATGAACCATATTTCTATTTACTTATTAATAATAATATCTTTAATACCCAACAGAATTTCCATTTAGAGGACAAATCAAGTTAAAATAATAACACAAGAATTAACAAAATAATAAAAACAATAATATAATAAACAGTAAACTAAATCAAACAGTAATGTAATACTTTTCAAACAAACTAAGGGAATAATGCAGTTGATTAAGATTCCCTAAAAATAAATAAATAAATTGTAATGCAAATTACCTTATGAACAAAAGACAAAACAACTACCTAGCAATATTTCATTAACTAAGATTGAACATTTAATAGTAGAATACAGAAGATCATAACATATATTTATTTACAGATGACCAATCAGTGCACCACAGATCATCATAGATATAGAGTTTATTAAAATTAGCTTTGTGAAAATTAAAACGATCACTATTTACTGCTGGAAATGGTATAAATTTATCAGAATTTTCCAAATCAATAGATACTGACAAAGCTGAATGATAAAAATCTTCTTTAACAAAAGGATTTTTAGCATGATCCACAACCATTGAACGCTTTAGATTGGAAAGATTAAGTCAAGCAGCTTTCCATGATTATTAGGAATATTGTTGGGCTGGACAACGTCAAGTGAATGTGACAGATTCTGTAGCATTCGAAGTTTGGGACACGTGTTGAAATGTTTGTTATAAGTGGGATTTTGGAAATCACCAATCAGTATAAACGGTTTGCTAATAAGGTGTATCTCTAAAGATTCAATAAATTCATCATAATCATCAGTGGATATATCAGGCGGTATGTAGACAATAATGAGAAAAAATACAAATTTATTCAGAGAACATTTACAAAAAACAAAATAAATTTTTCCTATCAAGTCAGCTAATTCCTTCATGGCTTGAAGTTTAACGATTTTTTATTAGAAAGAGCGACAATAACTCCACCACCATCAGATTTGATAGTCAACTTACATTTTCTGTCACAACGTATAACACTATAATTATTCAGAAGGGAAAAGTTCACTATTTTTGACCGATGCATTTAACAATGATTCAGTAACGACAATGATATCATAGAAAAGTTCGCATGCGCTAACATAAAAGATATGAGTTTTACTACGTAGCCACGCATATTTTGGTAATAAATATAGAGTTTATCAAAAGTACTATTGGGCAAAGTTAGTTTAAAGAGCTAGCAGCTAATAGTGGGAATTCCATTTCTATATTTGATTATTAGATTCTGTTCTCCGTTGGAGAGTCGAGAATTGAGTTCAACTTTAGTGTTTCTGTAGAGAGCAATTTGCATTGGAGTTCTGTCAGATGACATAAAGATTCCGTTTAAATCAGGTGTAGACTTAAGTTTAGAAGCATTGCGTAAGGCCTTGTTTGTAGTTGTAGGTGAGGAAAAGCAGATTTTCAATGGGCAACTGCGGTTTACATTGGTAGAATCAAATCTCCCAAGTCTAAACAATGAGGATTTAGTTGCAGCTATATCTAAAGTAGTAAGAATTTGAGAAACTTTGTCAGCATCTAGGATATAGAATTGATCTTATCTTCTTGGCAGCCATATATCATAATGTTAGATTTTCTTTTTTCACGTTCAGAAATGTCTTGAATAACTTTTTCAGTTCCTAACAATGAGTTGTCATCACGCGGTGCTTTACTTTGAGTGGTTGATATAGTGGTTTTTAGCACATTAATTTCGTCCTGCAATAATACAATAGCACTCTTCAGAGCATTTAGATCACTTCCCAGTTCAATGCAATATTTACACGATTTTTCTTGCCTCAGCAGTAGAGACACCTGCACAATCGATTTTATATACCCTTTCGCAGACATGGCAATTAACAGATTTGTGTAATTCAACAGTGCTATCACAGCATATACATCTAACTGTACTCATAGTTGAATTGGTCAGGAAAAGTAGAAAACAATAGGAAAAAGAAATAGTATAGGACAAAATCTTCACACCAACGGTGCCAGTCGTGGTGTCTTTCAACAGAGAATATGCACTGGATAAGATAGGCAACGGTAGGAAATGGTAGATGAGACAGAAGTAAAGTTTATTGTTTTAACACCACTGGTTTATAAGGGGCAAGAAAAGAACAGTCCACAAGAAGGAACAAATGTGATAATGATAAGATAATTCAATTGCCACTTTCTTACCGCTAACAATTGTGTAACATCCACCAATCAGAATTAAATGGCAGTTTAACCACCACACTGAGAAGATTTAGCACTATTCGCACACAGATTTTTCTTTGATCTCTTTCTTCTACAGGGACATTTTTTTAATTCTGAACATAGACCGTAAATGGCCTACGTTCAGTTTTAAAAAACACAAATCAATGCATTGGTAACTATGCAACCAACATTACGCATGTCCGCTACCATGCCGCCTAGAAAATGAAGGTGGTCACTTCGAGTATTTATTAAAGTAAATGTCGTACTTGTTTCTATCAGTAAATAAATTTCACATGTTCGTTAAATCGTGTTTACTTGAGTCTGCTTGAATGTTGAATGATACTAATGACAGCACAATGACAGTTTGCAAGTTGCAACACCATTTTGTAATAAAGCGTAGTTATGCAACCAATATTACACGTATTGATGTGTGTTTTTTAAAACTGAACATAGGCCATGTACGCTCTATGTTCAGAGTTAAAAAATATCTCTGTATATTTCCTGCAGTGGTGGTGGCATTTGCGAATAATCGTGAACGTGTACGAGTACTTAAAATTTGTGTGTAAATCATTTATGCAAATGGTAAAAAATTGGTCGAAAGTTGTTTCGCGAGAACTTCCCTCGCACCTAAATGAAACATATCCAGCATTTTCGAGTTGAGTTTACACAATTTTATGATGACTTCATCAACATTTGTACGAGGACACGTATATCACCTTGGATTGTTGCAGTGCAATACTAAAAATAACTACTGTATTTCCAAAATTTTCTGAGAAAATGAAATTAGCCGTTCATGATTTAATCACTAAAATAAATTGACTCATTTTTTTGAGCCACCTGTATAAGCAAATCTAAAAAATATGAATGCAATGATAAATTACAAGTACAGACTGATCAAATTTTGCAAATTTTATATAGAATTTATTCAGCAAAATTTTGAGATGACGTCATCAATTTTTTGGGATTGATAAACAAATATATTTTGATTAAAAAATTACCATGCTTACAATAACTCCAAAACGTCTGCAACATTTCAAAATATCCAATTTAGCAATTCTTAATTTAATCAGTACAATAAATATAATTATTGATTTCGGTTGCTAACAAAAAAGAACTCCAGTGGTGGTTTTCATATATAGTTGAGTTAAGATGGCCGACCAGGACGGTGGTTCGCAACGTGTTGTGTGCTTTGTGTGCAGTAGAGTAGCTGTTAAAAAACGCATATTTTGTGCAGATTGTCAAGTCTGGTCACACATTGGATGTGCTGAAAGAAAACCATGTTGCATGCCTACTCCTGTTCAATTGCCTGATCCTGATGATCCGAATGCGATTAAATACTTGGTCACTTCCATAAATTCTTTGACCTCTTCTATCTCAGATATGAAAAAGTCCATCAATGATATACTATCAGAAAATAAAAAACTCCGAAAAGAGTTGGAAGATATAAAAACAAAGGGATTTACTAACAATGTTAATCAACAATCTGATCCAAATATAGAGGAAGTTATTTCAGAAGCCAGAGATCGTATTCATCGTAAAAAAAACATAATTATCACAGGTCTCCCGGAAACAAATGGATCACCTGAAGATCGTAAAAGGAAAGACATGGAAAAAATAACGCAAATTATATCTACCGCTATTCCCGAAAATGATTACAAAATAATGTCTACCATGCGTCTCGGAAAATCCAGCTCTACCAAACCCCGCTCCATTAAAATAGTTTTCGATAATTCCGCCACAGTTAATGTTTTAGTTCGAGCTAAACCTAAAATCGACTCTGTTTATTTTAACAATGATTTAACACCCATGCAACAACAACAGGCCTATAATATACGCAAAGAACTTCGCACAAGACGCGAGAATGGCGAAAAGGATCTCCGTATACGCTACAAAAATGGTATGTCTACAATTATCAAGGATACAAAAAACCTCACTCCGATCGTAAAACAGGATTAAGTCTTTTCTACCAAAATGTGCGTGGTTTACGAACAAAAACGACAACTGCTTTTCTAACTTCCTTGAATATGGACTACGAGATTATTATATTAACAGAAACTTGGCTTTGTAGTGAGATAACAGATGGTGAAATTTTTAGTAGTGACTACACAGTATTTCGCTTAGACCGTGATCTAAGATCCTCGGTAAAAGCTCGTGGCGGTGGTGTTTTGATAGCTGTGCGTTCATACCTTCTAACCGACATGGTACGCGTTCCTACTACTATATGTGAAGAATTATATGTTTCCATCAGGTGCGAAAACTATTTACTAATATGTGGCGCAGTTTACATTCCTCCAAATTCTAGTATCGATACTTATCTTCAAAACATAGCCTCCATTGATTGTATTCAAACATCTTTTCCTGATGCTTTACTTTGCATAGCTGGAGACTATAACTTACCAAACCTTGTTTATTCATCTACTATAGAAAACCTTATAACAGGAACTAGTGATAAAGATAAAATTATTTGTCACAGCTTCTCTTCACTTGATTTAATTCAATACAATCGGGTAGTTAATAACAACGAGGTTATCCTCGATTTAATACTTAGTTCAATACCAAATACCTTTGTAAAAAAGTTATCTCAAGGTCTAGTTAGAATCGATTCCCACCATCCGCCGCTTTTGACGCTTATTAATTTACCATATTCTACACCCTCTATTGCTCCATTGGCAAGGTGGCGTTATAATTTTAAAAATGCCAACTATAGCGAATTAAACGACTACTTTTCTTCACTTAATTGGAATTCCGTACTAGATTATAACGATATAAACTCAGCAACTGACTCTTTTTATTCTATTATATTTTCTGCTATCGATATATGTATTCCTAAATCTAGACTACATAATTGTCATTTTCCAGCATGGTACAAGCCTGACACTATCAAACTTATTAATAAAAAACGTAAAACTTTAGCCCTCTATAGAAAAACTTCAAATGAAAGTCATTACAATTCTTATAAACATCTTCGTAGCCTTTCTAAAACGGCTATCAAAAAAGATTACAAAAAATACTTAACGTATATACAAACCAATTTAAATCATAGTACGAAGATCTTCTACAGTTTTATCAACTCCAAAAGTCAAAACTCCAAATCTTATTTTCCCAAATGTATGAATTTTGGTGACACCTGCTCTTCAAAACCTAAAGACATTGCCAATATGTTTGCCAATTTTTTCAAGTCTGTTTATAATCAGGATGTTATCGACCCTAATATGACACTAGGCCTTTCAAGCGTCAACAACAATATCGATTTACACGACATAGATATCAGGCATCGATGAAGTAAAAAATAAATTACTGTCTCTTAAATCTAGTTTTAATCCTGGACCAGATGGTATTCCTTCATTCTTCTTAACGCAGTGTGCTTCCAGTCTTGCCTGGCCAATCTGGATTTTATATAGTAAGTCTTTGACATCTGGTACATGCCCAGACATCTGGAAACAATCTTATGTCATACCTTTGTACAAATCAGGTGACAAAAAAGATGTTACAAACTATCGTCCTATTTCGATTATAGCAGCTTTATGCAAGGGTCTCGAAGCAATCATCAGTGATACATTAACTAGATCTTATGCAATGGTTTTGACACCTCATCAGCATGGATTTCTGCCAGGAAAAAGCACAGCAACAAATCTCGCCATCTACAATGAATATATCATTGATGCTTTAGAGGAGGCAGCTCAAGACGACGCTGTATATCTAGATTTCTGTAAAGCTTTCGACAGAGTCAACCATGCCCTTCTTTTAAAGAAATTAAAGATTTATGGGATACGAGGTTCTCTTCACCGCTGGTTAGCTTCTTACCTATTAAATCGTACCCAAAAAATCTCAGTTAAAGGCTTTTTATCAGATGCTATTTCTATTCCCTCGGGAGTCCCACAAGGCAGTCACATCGGTCCTATTTTATTTTTAATATTCATTAATGACCTGGCACTATCACTTAATTTTGTTAGATTTTTATTCTTTGCGGACGATCTTAAAATATTCATTAAAGTTAACGACCTTGCAGATTGTCAAGCTATGCAATATACTCTTATAAAAATAACCAACTGGTGTAGTGAAAATAGCATGCAATTAAATAACAAAAAGTGTAAACAAATAACATTCTCCAGGAAAAAATCTACTATAAAATTTTCATATAGCATTGACAACCAAATCCTGGAGGCTGTTAGTGAAATTAGGGACTTGGGGATCATTTTTAATTCGACTTTAAGTTTTGTTAAGCATATAGATTATGTAATCGATAAGTCTTTTCGAGTTAGTGGTTTCATAAGAAGAATGACTGCAGATTTCCATAGCATCATAGCAATTCGTAAGCTCTTTATTACCATGGTTAGACCAATTTTAGAATATGGCATTCTTATATGGTTTCCTTCATATGCAATTCACGAAACTCGCCTCGAAAGGGTACAAAGAAAGTTCTGTAATTATTTTATGTTTAAAATGGGTCTCAATAAATCAAATTACAATTATAATCAAAGACTTGCTATAACAGAACTAGAGACTCTTACACAGCGTAAGTTAAAATTTGAGCTTAAGTTTGCATATAAACTGTTCAATAATCAAATTGATAGTGCCGAATTCTTATCTTTATTTAATTTTAGAGTACCTTTGGTACATACTAGGAACCAGGACACAATCTTATGTTCGATTAAAAGAACAAATCTCGGTTACAACACTTCTGTAGTAAATAGAATAGGATTGGCGGTTAATAACTTAGTAGATATAGATATCTTCAGTTGCTCGCAACATATGTTTAACAATTATTTAAGACGTTTGTAGTTATAAGGACATCTTATTTCATATTTTGTTTTTTAAAACTATTGTCTATTTTGGAACTTTGTTCTGTTAGTCAATAAAATTTATTTATTTATATTTATTTATTTATTTATTTATTTATTTATACCGTTGAAACTTCAACCAACGTCAAAGTTGTCAACACGAAACACGCAAACACAAACAAATTAAGTCAATTATATATATATTAATGTTTGTAGAATTTGAGTTTATTACATGTTTTTAAAACGTTTCCAAACCATTCCAAAATCTTCAACTGAGTATAAATTAGTTATAACCAGGCTTCGACAGTTTTAAGTGAAAACTCGCCGAATAACCCCCACTACAACTACGCATAACGCAAGACGCTATCATATCTATTCGTTAAATCATTTATCCAATAAAAGTGAATGATTTGTATACATACTTATACCGATCGTTTTACATTTTCATGGATCAGAAAAGTGCGTTTTGATGTTAATAAGTTCTTGAATAATGAAAATGAGCGTTCAACATCGACGCTCGACGCTACTAACAGGTGGATGATGGAAATATTGTTTAAATTGTTGTCTATACGAGTCGTTATCGTCTAATAAATCTGTCAAATATATGAAGATCCGGATTTTTGCTGAAAACAGTTTGTACTTTTGTTTTAAGTTGACCACCCAGTTCATCTGAAAAACTTTGTAAATGATTAATAGTGGTTTTTAATTTAGCAATACTTTCGCGTAAAGGAGGGTTTTGAATTAAAAAAAATTCTATGGTGTGTGGTAAATCTTTGAATTGAGCTTCAATATATTTCAACTGCACATTTACACTGGCTTTGTCGAGAATATTTTTTCAGTTGGGCCTGCAACTACGTACCCCAAGTGTAATGACAGGTACTACTTACAAGTGCTAATCAATAGATCAGCATCGTGGAATTTATCCCTAATAAATTCGCAAATGCGGTGTAGTTCATGAACAAAACAGGTGATGTGCAACATATTTGTAAATTAGACTTCTAATAATTTACCGGCTTTGATCATATAAGAGACGGCATCACTGACAATAACAGAACTTTTTTGTACTTTTCGTTTGCATTGTCAAAAATACAGTTCAAGCAGTCTTCCACTATAGATGCTATAATTTCGACATTCACTTTATCCGATATATTGCATTCTATTACATATGGCTTATAGGTTATAGGGTATTGTTGGATGTAGTATTCCAACAGTCACATTCACAACACAGCGTCCCAACGTGTCGATGGTTACATCTGCGGAGATCCAAAGATAATTGTTACCAAAATTATTGAAAAATACATCAAACATTGATTAACAACACTCTTTAGTTCACTTGACATTTATCAGCAACTAAGGGGACAATTCCTTACGACGACCATTTAAATTAATTATCTAAAAAAGCTATTATGAAAAACTGTTAAGAGTTAACCGATTCTTTTAATATGGCTTTAGTTCTTTGGAAACAGTGAATAAATTAGAAATTTCATTATTTCTGTACACAAAACTGAGTAAACTTTGAACAGAAATATGATACAATATTTACGAAAGAATTAACTACCGATCTCCGTAATTAATTTTTATTTAATTATTTTAGGTAATTTAAAAATTAACATAAGCTAAGTTTTCTTTGTGTTTTATTAGTCACATAAAATCTAATTTTTCTGTGAATGAAACCTTTTTATTCCCAAAAAAATATATTTATTTCATCTAGTATTGTCGTTAATTCACTTGCAATATGTAGAACTCTGTTTACGACAACATAATTTGTTTAAAATTACCTGAAATGCATAAAGCTTTTTGTTTTTGTTCTGAGTACAATAATCAGCCAATGAATTAAAAAATAAAACATTATACACTAATTCGAACTTTGCTTCGAATCCAGTATTTACCTATGCATTAGCAATAGCTGACACTCAAAGACCATGAAATGCACTGTGATAGGTAGGTATATCACACAAAATATATTTCAATACTGCCATAATTTACATTTCGTACATGAATGTTTTAATTACAAAGTTTTTACTTTGTAATTTAAAAAACAGGCTTCAAAGTCATGTATTTAAAAGCAAATGTATAATTCTTTTTGATAGTTGCAGTTATTTTCTGTTAAACTTACGCTTAGATTTTGTTCGAACCCGAAAACAAGATTATAATGGCACTCTCGACACTCGCATCACTTACCTTACTTTCATGAACTTCAAAGGCACGAACATTTCACTTCCGTTTCTCTTCTTGAATTATTCCTGGACGACAGGTTGCTCATTACAAATTTATAACTTGACTAAACAACTCTGCGACATTTAATTTTAATAGACGTGTGAATATCTACGTGTACTTAAACTTTTAAAACTCGTTTACGTTACGAATTACTTACAAACTTATTATTAGATTTACAACCTTAGAGTAAACGTTAGGAGATGGAGATCATGAGTTCTTAATTGTGGGCTAAATTCCTGGAGTTCGAGTAATCTTAAGACTTTGATGCGGCTGCTTAAACAGTTAATTATTTCTTTAAAGAGGTTTGCATCGAATTAATGCATCAACTTTTGTTCCGTAACACCAAGCTAATGGTTTTTAATTGTTTTGTTAGACAATTTTGTTAGTAAGAAAATAATTTCGTTTTATTCGTAATCGGTAAGCTAGAAATTGCATAAAAAGTCCACTGTTCTCTTATTAATATTAAACATTTCGTTGCTTTGAAAGTGAACATTGAAACTACTAAACAGATATCAAGTATTAGTAAATGTTAACCTTTTAAGCTACATTTAAAAAATATGTTTATGCGTGACTTTTTTGGAAAAAAATTTTTGTCAGCTTTTAGTTTTTTATTCCAAATTATATTCGAAAATGTCCATTATCTACTCGAACTCCCTACACAACGATTTTTTTCATGTTAAACTTGAGCGACACAGTTTGAGTATTTCTTGTACACAAAAAATAGATTGGTCAGTTCATATGTCGAAACAGTTTAAATATAATGCCAGCATTTACCTATATGGTAGTTCTCTACAAAATTTCAAACATCCCACCGAGTTTGGCCATTTATTTGCTTCGACGGGTCGAAATGTTTGTTTTTCATCGATTAGCTGCCGTCGAATTAGCTCATGGCACAATAGAACTGTTAACGATAATCGTCGCCCAGGTCGGTCAGTCGTAAGTAATGGTTTTTCGACGAAAACAAATGTCACTCTTGATGTAGATTAAGACTTGATACTTGTAATAATTTCAATGACACTATTTCGTGATTCAAATTAAAATGTTCTTTTGCAAGATAAAACTGATAAAATGATTAGCCGGGTGTACAAGAACTACTAGTACCACGTATACATATTTTTTTAAACTAGTAAAACGAATCTGTAATACGACATAAGTACGACAACTTCGTAACATATGAGTATCTTCGATTTATGTAAAGTACACGATACAATAGTTCTCAAAGTATTGTTTCGTTGATCGTTGAATAAAATCGGCGTGGGTAAAACTCAACAATTTATTTACACGACTAATGATTATAGCGATTATGTGCAAAATAATTCCCGCGCAACTTCACTGGGTTCACTCGTTGGGCTCGACTTGTTAATTGAATTCAACTCTGGTTATCTGGACTACACTGACTGCTCCGGATGATGGTTCCCATATTAACAGCCACGCGGCTCTCCTCGAAGGTCTTCGTCCCCGCTTCTAGACTTGTTCTGTCGGGACATCCGTTTCCAAACTTTTCTTTGGCGAACGCCATCCGATGAGTCGTCATCGCCGTACATACTAGAACCTATAGGCGTCGTACCGGGGCGACGTATGGGTTTCTTTCATAACAGTATGACACTCGTGCGGCTCTAAATGAGACCAGCAGTTCACGTAGTGGCGTCACTCAGAGAACGGGACTATAAGAATTTCAATACAACAACAGCCAATATTTTTAATTTTTATTGTTATAATTGTTCATGTATTTAAAAATATGTATTGTACAACCACTATATTACATATTATAATGCTGCGCTAAATAACCTGAAAAATAAATTTAGGTATATCTACCTGAATCAAATTGCAAAAACGAATGATACAATTTAACGGATTGTGATACGAATTTTTAATAGCTAAGCTACTAAAATTAAATGCGATAATATGCAAATTTCCTTTTTCGCTTAGTATTATTTTTACTTTCCTATGATACATTGTTAGAATTTTTTATCCTGAAATACATTTGTGACCTGATAAATAATGATTTGATTTCCGTGTTACTGTCAATGGATTTTGAATTATATAACAAAGATTTGAAATAGTTTTTTGTAATCTTGATGTCGTCTCCATTAAATCTATTAAAAGTGGCTTCCAACCCTGCCATTTTTGTAACATATTTTTCCGGAGTCTTAATGAGACCACCTTCTGATAAATGGTGTGTCCAAGTAAATGTACCTTGGTCCCGCTCTGTTAAAGTCTCCACAAGTTTCATTTTATGAGAAATTTACCCTATTAAATGTTCTGCTTATAGGGCTGTCTGGAGTATCACCTTCTTTAACGTTAGGTTTTTCTGATGTAGAACCTTCGTTTCTTCGCAAAATAAATTCCCCAACCTCTATTTAAAATCTAAAGTGTCAGGATGGCACTAATCCTCCTTTCGACCTAATTTGTCGAAAAAAATGCTTTAAAACATCTTAGTTTAGTGTATATACTAAAATGTAATTAAGCCAAAAATTTTCTTTTAACTCTTTAAATAATAGTTTAATAGCGTTATTGGTCTGAATCGTCCCTTTCTGAAACGGCATCAAAGATGATTTTCCTTTAACTCTCATCTTATATAAATGCCTGACATCGTATCTAAAAATTTTTCTTGCACCTCCAACTGCAACTCAAAACCTTTCATTATTTCTGGGCTGTCGCTTTCCAGGACTCTTACATTTAACCATTCAAACCAGTCATTTACCTGTAACAGTATTTTATATGCAGTTTTCCTTGATTCTTATTGCTCTTCCCAGTTTTGAAAAACATTGCAGATTCTACCCTGTTTTCGTTTTCACTAAAAAGTCCCATCCATTGCTTGCTTGAGATATAGTGTGAGAAAAAAGCTTGACTGCAAATTTTACTTTTTACATTGCTGAACATTCACAGTCAAATTGTGCACATTAAATTTATGGATAATTCGAAGGTCAGATTCCCTCATGAAACTAAGAATTTTAACGATTAGTTTTTGATTTATCTCAGTATTAATTCTCTGATTTCAAGCAACCGTAATCCAGAAAATTATTAATAATTAATTTTAACATCTCTATATAATCCTCTATTACTGACCCCCACGTTAGCAACAATACTCGTACATAAAACTTGCATCTTCTATAGTTTTACTAATTTCATATAATATTTGTTGCGTAATCTTCTGATAGAAGTTAAAATACATAGGCTGTTACCAAGAACCGACTAGATCCCTCAACACAATAACTTGTGCATTTTTGGACGATTTTAGAATTCCATCACTGACTTTGTTATATGCGTAAGTTTCTCTAGTTTTGATCTCATCAAAAGATACAACGCATATTTTCTCTTTATCTGGTATTTCTGCTTTTTTAACCATGTTAATAACTTGTTTTAATATATCTGGAACATTTTTTTAAATTGTTATTAACTTATTTTAATATAGCCCGAACAATATTTTTTTATTTCATGACTAATCCCGAAACTGCAGGAAATGGATGTCCTGTTTTTATAAGCAGTCGGTAGGCTGGTGGTTCTGCGCAATGTAAAATTTGTGTCACTGTCCAGACTGGTCTTGTATCAAGATTCTGGAGTTTTTTGATATGGCTTGGTGTGAAAATTCTTTCCATCGCTTCATTTTCTTTTGCGAGCTTGTCATTTGTTTTTTAAGATAAGCGATTTTCATTTTTAGATTCTCTCTGTATATCTCGATCTGTACTTGTGCTACGTATAATAGGCTTTTTTTTACGGTCACAACTCATTAACACCTTACGTAACTTAGTCAGGGTGCGAGTACTGACCTTAGCAAGTGCTTGCGCTCCAAGGTCAATGTCGTGTAATCATCCACGTTCCTTCGAAGGGCGGATCCGACGTCCAGCGTCGACTCCGGGGCATGAAACATATATCATCAAGGCTGCGATGACACATTAACCACCTTTTTTGTTTTTCATGGATCACGTGTCATGCTACGTTACATACGTAAAAAACAGAATTAAATATTGCATCATACACGCCTTCAAACAATCCTTTTCCCTGACAAAGAAACATACATGCAAAAAAAACGTACAAAGATTTCCTAACAAGAAAAACAGTATCCCGGAGTAAATATTGCTACGAAATAAACCCATACGCCGCCCCGGTACGACGCCTGTGGGCCGTCGAGAGCTTTCTGCTCTGTAGGGCGATGATGACTCATTGTCGGTGACAGAGGCCGGAGAAGAGCCTGGAAGCGAAAGTCGCGAATGGGTGCTCCAGACAAGTCTAGAAGCGGTCAGATGGCCGAGTGGCCTTCTCAATCCATCGAGAGGAACGTATAGGTTTAAACAGAGGCCACTGTAGGGAACGATTATTATTCAGTCGAATCGATTTCAGCGAATGTTGAGACGCCAGCCAAGTTGCGCCGGAATTATTTTGTGGATAACCGTTGTGTAATCAGTCGTGTAAATTCGAGTTATTAAGAAATAAATTGTTCAGTTTTACCCACGTCAATTTTATTCACCAATCAACGTAACACTATGTTCAATATACGCAACAGATTTATTTGTGATTGTGTTTTATCATCCAAAGCAGCAATTGCGTCATGGATGCTATAAAATAAATTAAAGTATAAAATAAATTACCTAATGAACCCATTGTTAAAAAACAAAATACACTGCTAGACAAAAAACTCGGCCACTTGAATTTTTTGTGATCACCTGCAATTGGTCGAACTTTTGTAAATAATATTCCAAAAAACAAAACGTTAAAGTATTTATTAACAGAAAACATAACTTTATTCTAAAACATCTGGAAAGAGGAAAAAAGTAAAAAAGTTATAACACTAGACATTAGCGTAAAGTTGCAAATATTCAAGTGTCTGAGATTTTTTGTCTGTCAGTGTATTGTAATAATGTTTTTGGGTACATTTTTTTATAGAATTTGATAGATTTAGAACAGTAGTTATTTAAGTACAGTAACACTTAATTTCAGCGATTTGAACGTTTTAAATAAACTTACAAAACTAAAATATTAAACGCCGGTTTATAGAAAAGCGAATTAAATATTAAATCCTCGATTAATTTAACACAAAACATGCATGTTGCTTAGCAACGGACCTCAATTAAAAGTTAATTACGAATTAACTTTAATTTCGTTTTCTATAAACCGGGTCTTAAATAAATAAATAAATAAATAAATACTTTATTTCCAACAGGCTAATATACACCCAATTACAGGGAACGATGTAATTAAAACTAAAACATTATGATGTTATAACTAAAAAAAATAATTAAACTAAACAATCACTTAATTAATACCATAAACTTCCAATATACAATTTTGCAACATTTTAAAAGAATTAATATTTATGTCACAAACTCCAGCTATCCCATTACATAAGTCACACATTAAATTAACTAGAGATTTGCGTAAAACATTGGTTCTATTCGCTGAACAATAAAATATAGTACTCTGTCGAGAGTTGATTCTTGGTACTTCAAAATTGAGTTTATTAAGCAACTGGGGCACATCAACTTTATTATTCAGCATATTGAACAAAATCTTGACGACAGTAACAATTCTTCTAGTTTTTAATGACACAAAATTAAATCTAGTCAACAAATTTAAGTGACTAAAATAAATCCTCTTTCCGGATAGAATCTGTCTAAACGAAAACATAAAAATTTGAGGAATTTGCGCTGTACCAACTTTAAATTATTAATATGGAGATCATATATTGGAAACCATATAAGAGCTCCGTATTCTAAGCGTGATCTTACCAAAGTAAAATATAGCGTGGATAAAGTATGAACGTTGCAAAAATCACTACAATTTCTATAAACAAAACCGTACATCTTATAGGCTTGTGAAATATTAGTTGTTATATGTTCAACAAAGGTTAATCTGGAATCAAAAATTATTCCTAAGTCTTTGTAACTATCCTTACGGCTTAACAGAATATTTAATATTTGATAATTAAAGATTAAGTGATTTTGTTTTTTTGAATATGAAACAATATAGCACTTGTCTCTATTTAGTGTTAAACGATTATCTTTACACCAACTAATGACAGCATTCACATTACATTGAAGAATTTTACAATCTTCGACAGACTTTATTTCCTTATATAACTTGAGGTCATCCGCAAATAGAAGTTTCTCACAAGAAATATTTTGAACAATATCATTGATAAATAGAAGAAGTCTTAGCCTAGTTGAAGAATTAACCTAATTTGTATTGCATTTTTTTTTAATGAGACTACGTTTTTTGTTGGATATTTTTAACTTTTTAGTTAGTATAAAAAATATTCTATACACCACCACAGGAAAGTGGTTTTCCAGGTTTCAAGAAATGGCCAGTCTCGCCTGCGGCTTGCCTGGCCATATTCTCTTTCGACCTGGAAAATCTACAATATATCTACTATTACGTATCTAGTCCGGAAAAATTAGATTTTACTGGCTGAGTTAGGAAATTCCAGGGAGAGTCGTAGGTGAGTCCCTGCTAGCTTACGAGTCTAGTAAAATCTAACTTGCCAAACATGATGCATACAACATTTTTTTGCAATCATAAATTCGTAAACGTTCCTCTTTTAACTAAGAACTTATCGTTTTGAAACCTGCGGTAGCGTCTGAAGTAATAATATTGTTGCTATTATAGTACACACATTCCAATTTGGTTCTTACTAATGCAAAATATAAAGGAAGCATAGTTTCGCAGTTAAAAAATTACAACTAAGTAAGTATTCTCCAAGACGAAACCTAAAGATGTAGGAACAGAAGCGACCAAAGTTTCCATGTGTTTACAAAATGTTAATTTCTTATCAAATATAAATCCTGAATCTTCAACTTCTTCGAAACTTTGAAGGTAGGTAATTATTTTTCAGTGTATAAATAATTATACACGTCCACGTACATAAATACGTGGACATTAATACCCCACAGTTCGAGTTTGTTGATGTCGTTCTGTAATTTTTGACAGTAGGTGTTAGTACTAGTAATTTTCCTAAATACCTTTGAGTTATCACTGTCAGCATCTAACAGACATTTATATCGTATGTCATCTCATTAATAAACAGAGAAAATGGCGACGGGCCTATTGTTCAACCCTGAGGAACTCCAGATGTCACATTAATTTTAACAGAGTTGAATCCACGATAAGCCGCTTTTTGTGTTGACATACAATTGAAGTATTAAGTACATCTTTTGAAAAATACGTTGCCATACGGAATTTCTAGCGCTCCAGCGTTAACAATAAAGTCCTGTCTAAATACTTGTCTAGATTTCATCCTTCGAATGTACTTTGGCGACGTACTAGTTAGAGGGAAAATGCTACCTGCATCCACGCATCACATAGAATCCACCAAATGTCACTGTACCTAGGTATCTCACTAACGTTATCTGTGTCTTTTCAATATTGATAATTTACTGATCCATTCCGATAATTTTGATAATGAAAAAACTTATCTGAGTTAAATGATGGCAGACATTATTTTCATCTGCTTTAAAAATTTCGGGTAGAATAATTACTCAGTTAACAAAAGAAGCAAACTTAATTTGTTAAAAATTATATCGGTGCCTAGTATTCATCAAATAGTCATCGACGAATTTTTTGATTTTGATTTTCATAAGGAAAAAATTCTGTTAAAAGAGTAAATGTTGCAACAGTAGATTTATTACATAACTATATGTAATTAAATATAATAATTCCAAAGAAAGGCATAAAACGAAACAGTAATTCTACAAAACGGAAAAAAGAAAAAAAAATACAAAAATATAATTTTATTCGCCACCGCTTTTGTAAGACAGAATAGTAATTATTTTCTCTTAATGAGTTGGTTTAATTACAGTCATCTGGAGAATCTAACAATGCAACCAATTTATTAAAATTATACCCCACAGCATAGAAAATAAATGCGCAGTTTGATATAAAAACTACATAACGCGAGTGCTGTAATGGATTTATTCTGACAACTGTCTAATATTTATTTGTTATTTTATAGATCGTAGTGTATGAGAATGCAACTTTACCACTTCTGATTACTGTTGATATTTAATAGATAGATAATTTGCGAACTAACAGCTTTTTGAATTTGCTCTTTTTTGTGTTTGTGTCTCAACAAGTTGATGACCCATTCTCAAAATAGTTAAAGCTCACTTTAAACTTTGCAGTTTGTCACAGAGGTTCGTAACAGATTTTTTTGCCATTTTGGTAAGACATTAATCTTGATTTAAAGACAATAACAATATTAGTTTGTTAGACGTCTATTCAACAGCAGCATAATATAGAAAGTCAAGAAGAACATTAAGAACGTAGAAGCACATTTACTAAAATTCGTTTATTTATCCTCATAAAAAGTTGAAGACTAGAAATCTTTCTCAATAAACCTTTATTGAAAATAAACACTGATACACCCACCAATTGTCAATAAATGTTCCAGTCATTCGAATAAAGAAGGAATTATTACCATCCGAGAGCGTTATCTTCAGTGCACAGTGACCTGGTGGTTGCGGGCTTTAATTAAATAAGTATCTAAAAGTTCTGGAATAATATGACGTAGTCTGAACGTGTCTCGACTGTATTTAACTATACTCGTATAGTTAGTTGTAAAACCTTAGTACCGTCACAAGTACAGTACAAATGCAATTTCATTTTCATAGGGCCATAATATCTAACTTCATCTCTAGGGGTCATGCTCATTTTTCGATCTCTTTCTACTCAACACACAACATTAAGAAATCACAAAAGGAAGGAAATGATTATGAGGGCGAACTTATTTATTTAGACAGACCACTAAAATAAAATATTACTACCAACTTTCTGAAAAAGTTTAGAAAAAGGTAGTAGTGCAAATTTCAAGAGATTGTTATTTAATAATCTTTTACTACCGATTGACACAGTTGTATGCCAAAAATTTTTTTCAGGTAATAGTGACACGATGTTATGTAAAAATGTGTAAAAACACTATTTAATTGAAAACACATTTTAGTACAAGTTATGTTATTCACTTTACTTGATAAGATATATAAAACTTCAGAGTTATTGGTATGTTGATGCATAAACCATTAAGCGAGCTTCGACTGGTTTGAAGTCAGTTAATAGCTTCTTCGACACTTGAGCAGTGTTTTAATCAAATGACTAGTTGTAACCGTAAATTCCTACGAGTAATCTTTTGTTCATAATGTCGCCCCTGAAGTACAGTACACTTCCAGCTTTTTCGAAAAATTATGAAATTTGACTTGATTTAATCAATAAAATAAATTGGCTCATTCATAATTTTTTGAGTCAGCCTGTATAAAATATTTTGGTAGCGAAATTTATCTCAAAACATTTGCAAGATTTTACGGCATTTCGGTTTTGCAGTTTCAATGCTAAATTGTAAAATGTTGTTATAGGTACATAATGGATTTCCTAAATACTATAATTTCCTCACTGATGCAAGCGTATGTACACACTATTATAGCTACAGCAGCTGTTTGTTAACTAACGCATGTTGAAATTTATTGTTACCAATCAATTAATTTCTCTAAAGCAATCATATTAGATTAGCTATAATTACTTTTCGATCTATATAACAATCTATAAATATACAGAAATTACCACAATGACTGCTGAGGGAATTTAGACGTAGTACGTATACAAGTTTCAATATATATTATAATACTCCTATATATTTATATTTTTGTTGGAGTACCTACTTAACTTTAGAGTTTTTTTTTCAAGAAAATGACTTGCACAAATTGGACGGTTTGAACTGGGACATGAATACATTATCGACGTATGTTATTTCCGGCGGACGGTTTTTGTGTTTTACATAGGTATACTAGTATACATAGAATGGAATTTTTGTGTTTTGTTTATTAACAGCCTAGTCAAGTTATTCACTTCGCGGTTTTGGGTTGCAAAATTTTATGTCCCATTTTCCATCCAAATAGAAGCTTTAAAAATTGATGGTGGGCAGTATACAATTTGACATTATTTTATTTTCAGAATTTTATGTTAGTAGATATTTGCTTTCATCAAAGACACAAGATTGGGGCCTCCCCTCAACTTTTAGCAGTTTATAAAATTTATTGCCCATTGAGTTAGAGTTTGTAATACATATTGTGTAGCATAAATCTTTAGATATACTTAGCAACAATTTAAAAACTTGTATAGTATGTAGACCTAGTAAATAAATAATTAAAACTGTTTCATCATTTGAAGCTGGCCACTTCACTTTTACTTTTATCAAATAAAAATATTTTTTTGCAATTTAACGTTCAGAATTGACGAATACGTTTCCCTAATTCAGACGTATCTGAAAAAACGGGTTTCAGCGTTTCTTTCCATCAGGATATCTTCAGGACGTTTTAGTAGAATTTTAAAAGCAGCAAAAGTTGTTGGAAATAAAGTGAAACTCTCTGATTTAGAAGTGCTAATTTCACTCAGACTCTTTAGACTCTTCAGTTGCTAAACAGACCTAACGAGAGATCAATGACACACACACACACACACACAGAGAGAGAGAGAGATAATGTGTGTTATTTCGAAATGATTGGGGGGAATGGAAATCTAGTTTCTCATCCCAGTGGAAATTTTGATTTTCGGATTTTTCGTTTTAGTAAGACGAAGCTTGCGAAACTTGGCATTTGGCGTGAAAATTATACGAATTATAAAAAAATATTTTTTTGACGACCCTTATAAGATAAAATAAAAATATGTATGTAATGTTAAAGGTAAAGAACTATGCGACATGTTTGTTTCAAATGAGCTTTTCCATTACAAAATTTTGTGATGACGTCATCAACATTTTAACGAGGACAGATATATCAATATCGACAGATGCAGTGTAATACTAATAACAACAGTATTGTATTCCTAAATTTTCGGAAAAGTGGATTGAATCGTTCTTGCTTTTATCAATAAAATAAATTACCACATTCATTAAGTTTTTTGAATCAACCTGTGTAAGTAACATTTTATGTATTCCAGAGAGGGTTTACTCAGCAAAATTATCTTGAGATGGAGTCATCAATTTTTTTGGGAGAGGATAAAGGAATAATCGTAATACTGGTAAATCCTTAATTAATTAAGGATTTACCAGGATTACGATAACTTTAAACCTTTGCAAGATTTCAGAGAATTTGGTTTACGTCATCCCATTGGTGGTGGGTATGAGTACAAAAATTGTGGTCAGCGTTTTACCATCTACATGATATTCCTAATATATAAACAAACTTAGACAACAGTCGGTCTAGTAGTTTCAGGGTTATGTGTCTAATAAAAATTGATACAGACGAAGACAAACGCAAACGGTAGGCTAGCAGTTAGTAGGAGTATCTTACTTTATAAAATTAAAAAAAGATAATATTGTAAATTTTGCAGATCGGTAGGGGGGAATGATCGGCCAAATTTTGATTAGCATTTTATCATGTACAGGTTATTCCTAATATACGACCGAGACGACAGACAGACACTCAAACAGACAAACAGACAAACAGACAGACAAACAGACAGACAAACAGACAGACGGACAGACAGACAGAAACGGATGACCACTATTTCATGCAACATCGAGAAAGCATAAAAGTGGCCAGTCATCCAATAGATTCTATTACAATATCTACTTCCTTAGGTTACGCTCAGGACTTATTTTCCTAAATCCAAACTCTAAAGAGCAATATAGATTGTTTAATGGATAAGATGGCTTTGAAGTAATTTTTCAAATATTTTATTAAAAATAAAGGTAATGGCATTTGCTTTGTAGTTGTTCAAGAGCTCAGGATCTCCTTTTTTAAAAATATGGTTCAGTACACGTATTGAGAGTGTTGACGTGTATTTTTTCATTTAACGGACTTTGTCGGTTTCAGAGCCCATTTGATCATAATTTGACATGTCCTGTCAACAAGTTCTCAGCTTCTAGGCTTTTCTTCTACACGTCCATAAAATAATGACCACGTTGCCAAAATCCTCAAATTGTTAACTTAAGTATTTTTTTTAAACTGTGCTTCTTTGATCAATATATGCTGTACAAACAAGCCGTTTACTAAAAACAAGAATGTCTTAGCACTAATATAGTGTTAAATGTGTTCGTCTTCGTTATGTATCAAAGTCAGAGTGAAATATAAAAGTTTCCTGCCAATTTGACGCCAAGATATCCTGAAAAATTACTTCTATCATTAATTTTTAAATTATAGTAATTTTAACCCCCGAATAATGATACATATTTCCTGCTCCATTAAAACTACAAATACGTGTTTAATATTTGTATAGGTTTGATTGGGCAATCTAGTAGGTGTATTAATTTCCATATTTTTGTTATTATCCATAATTTACATATTGTTTCGTGGTGGTATAAACATTCTCTGTTTTTCTAAGCGTTGAAAATACCGAACAGCAACTACGAAATAATTCTTGAGCAATATAAAATGAGGGGAGCTACAAATTAGACACTAATGTCACATAATGATTAGTCCATTTGCTGTGAACACAGAATTCTAAAACTAACAAATCTTCTAACATTTTCAGCGTCTCATGATCGCCACTTTGTTCTTTCTATTTCACCTTGTAACAAATCATTCCTTAAATTCGTTTTACTTCTCGAACTAAGGAAGTAATGTGATAGCGCTACTTTCATGTGTTCTCGACGTTTCAGATATTGAAAAGTAGATGTTCCATTACCGTTTGTATATCTGCCGGCTGTCTGTCGTCTATGTCAATTTTTAACAGACATTAATTAATTATTAAAATTACCGGACCGATTGATATCAAATTTTAGATGTTTGCTTTTGTTAGGAATATCGTCTGGGTGCTAAAACATAAAAGGGAAGTCTTTCTAAATATCGCTAAACCAGTTTTTTGTCTGAAATTAGTCCAAAGGTGAAGTGAAAGCGCATTTAGATCCTCATTGTGGCAAACAAAGACGTAGATCATATTATAAATTACAAGATATCACACAACGATCTGGTGGAAGATTCTCTGGAAATAAGTTGAGAATGCCGCTTAATAAACTTGCATACGCACCTAAGTTAAAAATAAGTTAACAGTAGTTACAAACACGCAAAATCTATTCTTATTAGCATAAAATGTTAGCAGAGGTTTGATTTCTAAATCCGTACCTTATCTCGTTATACTTCCATGAACTGTACAGCTTCTTGATGTACGAGAAGAACAGGAAATTGGAACACCTACAAAAATGCCCGTTTTTACGGACATCTCCAATTTCTACATTCAGCTAGTAAAACATTGTCCATTATTTTCGTTTTGTGCTTTTTCAATTCTAACGTAAGGCTGAAATTTTACGTCTTTCTCGGTAATCTAAGTTCGCTCCAAGGTTAAAGCATTTGAATAAAATCCACGATTCTGAAACTGATACCAGACTTTGTACGGTGTAATTTATGAACAGACAAAATTTATACTGGCAATTAGTAGTAAATGTAAGACACGTTAATTGTTGCACATACCGAACATTTGCGTAACAAGATTCTAATTACAATTAATGACCTTATAACAAATGTCTAAATAAGTACTAAATTAACGATAAAGAGTCTTTGGCTTTGTGCCGAAGACTAAAAGAGGGGTATATTTGGTGAAGAGAGTGCACAATGGAAATGAGGATAAGGGTATGAGACGCGGTTTGTACTACTTCAGCATGAACATTTCAACGTTTTGCTCCGGGTATTTTTAGTTATCAGGTTTTGTTCATTGTTTGAAATTTATTATTCCGACTTATTCTAGGCAGAAAAAAATTAAAACCAGAACTAATTCTACTTTCTTCGCAGGAGTTAAAAAGCTTTGCAAATGGCCGTAACATTGAAATAAACTATTTATTTCTGTTCGGAGTGTTGCAACAAATTAATTAATAGATATATTAATCGTTCAACTTTTAATACGCAAGCAATTAATGTTTACAATTAACGTAAATGAGTGATGGCAGCTATTTAGAATAGTGGTAAATTAGTAACTACTTCCTACAAAAATTAAGTAGAGTTTTAGCTGTTGATTATTGATGCGACTATCAGTTAGTTGCTTAACAACGCAGGGCAAATTTGCGTTAAGTCAACTTCCATATCATGCGCTTAGCACTCGATGCAAGACATCAGTACAGTAATAATCTTTAAATTTTTAACTTTGTACTTGTTTAATAACAAAACAATACATTTTATTATTTATAGTACCTTTAATCTGTAACTGTACACATGTTGTTGCAGTGAGACGGCTGATTCGTCGCTATATTCAAAACTTACCTTGAACTGATCAATCAGAGCCGAGTGTCCTATAAATATTAGACGTGAAACAAAATCGATCCTTATGCTTACTGCAGCAAACATAATGACCGGTCTGCCATACACACTGTAGGTACAAATGTGGGTACAAGTAGTATTTACTTTCTAATTTTATTTTTTTATATTTGATAATTGGGAATTTATCCTGTTTAAAGTTGTCTTCAAGTTTTACTTTAGGATACACAATATATATTCTTTGCACAACTGTCATATTGCAAGAGGTCCGGCTTTTTTCGAGGACTTTTATTTAATTGGGTCAACAAGATAAATTCGTTTCAGTTAAAAGGATTTTCTATATAAATAGAATACAGCTTCTGTTTAGAACTATTTTAAGTAAAGTACTTTTAATTGCACATTTGGTAGTGCAACTATCAAATAATAAAACTGCTAAGCAGTAGTTCAAAGTTTTACTATTTAGTTGTGGGAAATAAAAAGGTGGTTGCAGGTAGTTGTTTACCCACGATTTGTTTGTGTTGACTTTTATTCAGTAATAATGTAACATGTTTTATTTTTAGTGACATATATGTTGTCACAATGTGACTAACGAAAAAGTTCTGAGATGAAGTAGCAAAATCAATGAAAGTAGTTAAAGACGCTAAAGGAGATTTATCTCGTTTTCCCCGTGGCAAAAACTTTGTAAAAATTAAATAACACCTTGACGTGAAAACGTTTCGCTGGAAAAAAAATCCTAAGAAACAATGGCTTTATCCGTAGACATAAAATATTATCAAGAATTTTAAAATCAAGTTTTAATATATCAAAGTTTCAAGGGACTTGAATTCAAAGTTTTAATTAAATTTCAAATAGGTGGTACTTTCTTCTTCCCTTTACGACTCCAAAGTTTAATTAGTTATAGTTTATTATTAAAGTCTCATTAGAGCTCTGTTTTCGTAGTATATTAAATAGTGTATAAATTACAGTTTAGCATTCTCTGTAGAGTTCGCAAAATAGCAGGAATAACATGAATATTATTTTTTATGCTCGAAGCTGAAAAGAATGCAATGAATCCACGAATTCATAATTCATGCCGCTGAATTATTAAGTAAGCCCGTATCATCAATCAATATCCTTCCAAATAACTCATCCCTCACAACTAGTAAACACAATGTAAAACAAGCAGACATACCTTTAAAGAGCTATTAAACGTCACTTTTGCCATCAGCTAAGCGTTCAAGATCCAGTAATAACCAGGAACGCGATCGACGTTTTAATCAAGGATAATTTTCCTTCCTTTGTCCTCCTGGTTCAGAATCGATATTCAAAGAGAATAGATACGCTGAATTCCTTGAGAGAATATTATTTTAAGAGCAAAACCAAGCTTTTCACTATATTAAAGAACGGATTGAAAGAAAAACAATACGAATTTGGTAGGAATACTTTTTTTAGGAACATAAGAAGCGGATGCTAACATAAATTCGTATATTCAAGAGTTGTATATCCATTCTCATTAGGAACCATTCAGAGGGTTAGGAAGAATGGACCCGACACGATATTAATGATATGAAACTTTTGCATCAGTTTAATTAAATTTTCAGCAAGAAATTTCGCCGTTTGTACGTAAATTAATTAGAAGTAGTCGTAAATTAAGCTTTTTTCTGCTAAACATATTGTTATAAAGAACCACAATTACTTCTTTTTCGGGCAAGAAGGAATTTAATTTAGCTGCGGGCAGACGACGGAAAAACACCGAATTATTAAGTGGCAAATAAAGGAATGTGAATTGTAACAGAGGAACAAAAACGAAATGAATTAAATTTTAGATGAATTAATGCAATTTTTTGGTCATAAAAATTAAGATTTGCCTTTTCTACCCAAGATGAATGCATATCGACTAGGAAAGGAGGTTATCTAAATAAAAGAATGTCACGTAACTTGATAAGTTTCTTATTTTTAAATTTCTAACATAACCTGAATTTTTGAGTAGTAAGTGAAAAAATGTATTACTTTATAGTCCCCATGAGGTCCTAACGTAGTTTTGACTTACTGTCGAGCAGTATATGTAATAGTCTGACTTAAGATCACGTCGCCGTCGGTCAAGACATAATTTGTACTTTTCTTTTGATATGCTCATACTTATCGCTTTTAACTTTTTTCATACATTAATCATAATCACCGTCATGTGATAGTTCACAGATATTTGCTAAATTAATTTAATAATGTGATAGGTAGATTACATTATATTATGTGAAAATCCAAACAATATCTTAATAAAATTACATATATAAATCGAAACTGGTCTTAAAAAAATCTAAAACATTTAGGAAGTATATTAAGACTAAGAAAGAGTATATTAAATATCTGGCCTAATGAGGTACAATGATAGAAAACTCGATTTAAGAGATGCTATTCTAAAAGCATTTAGTAAGTGTTTCCAAATTGTTTGTCCCAAATCGAATTCTAAAGTCATTTAACGTTTTTAATAATTAAATTATAAGAATTCCAGTTAATAATCTTTTAAATTAAACCGTACTGTCTAATAAATTGTCTTTGTTTTTCTGGAAATATCATTCCGTGTCCGCTTAACTCCTCGGCTTAACTCCCATATGTGTTCTATAGGGGTAAATCAGGAGATCCCGCTGGTATTGCAGTGTCCTCAAATAAGCATTTTTAAAATTCAGCTAGACGAATAGGGACAATAGATTAACTAGTTCCAAAAGTAACTAATGGGTAACATAAAAATGTGGTGTGACAACTGTGAAACGAGAGATTATAAAAATTTTTAACTTTTTTTTTTTCTTACAGATGTGTTTATTTTTTAAAATACCGAATGACTAGATATATTGTGACTTTTTTTATCAAGTTGGGCACATATGTAACTTTATACAGGGCTTTCATAAATGATTCTAAGGGCGTAGTTGGCCATGGATTTCAAAAATGCCGCTTTGCTGAAATTGTCTCATTTGACAGTTCTCACTTGTCATTGTGCTTGTCATTTGTAACCTGTCACTTAAAATCATCGCTTTTATTGTTCTACCACTTTCCAAGTGTGATTTACAGTAATTCTCGTTGATCCAAGTTTAAAACAACAAAATAGCCTTTCTCAAGGCTCTTGGTGCTTGCGTGCGAAAACTTTGTGCTCGAAGCGAAGACCGTGAAAATGGTTTATTCGGTTGAGCAAAACACTTTCATCGTTATGTCTTATTATCGCAATGGGACATTCGTAGACGGAGCGTGGCTGTATTCTGTAGCCGCTTGTAAGCAAGAATATCTGGCCAATTACCCTGATTTGGAAATTCAAGAAACATCATTAGAGGCTCACATTAGAGATGTCATCAACAGATTTGTTCGCACTGGCAATGTCAACAAAGGGAAATCTTCTGGGAGACCTGCAGTATCTGAGGAAGTTGTTGATGATTTGAGAGAAAGACTCGAGCAGAATCCCCAAACATCTTTGACAAGATTATCTCAACAGTCAGGAGTTCCCGTAACCACATGTCACAAAGTAGTGAAAAAACGATTGCATATGCATCCTTACAAAATAACTACTGTGCAACAACTTTTACCAATAGATCCTCCACGCCGCGTAGAATATTGCAATTGGTTTCAGAATACTTTTCATGATGACGGGTTACTGGATCTTACATTTTTTAGTGATGAAGCATGGTTTCATTTATCTGGCTATGTCAATTCGCAAAATTTTAGAATTTGGTCCGCGGAAAATTCACATGTTTTTGTAGAGACGCCTCTTCATCCTTTAAAAATTGGAGTATGGTTGGCAGTTTCTCGCAGACGAATACATGGACCTATTTTCTTTCAAGATACTATGACTGGAGAGAGGTATAGGCAACAGATTTTGGAACCATTTATTCAACAACTTGATGACGAAGAGCTGCAGTTAGGGTACTTTCAACAGGACGGCGCGACTGCACACACTGCACGTGCTACATTGGAATATTTACAACAACATTATGACGATCGTGTAATAAGTTTAGGAGTGCAGCATGCATTTCCACCACGTTCCCCAGATCTTACGCCATTGAACTTTTCAATATTTGGATATTTGAAAGACAAAGTGTTTCAACGGCAAATGAATAACTTGGCAGAGTTGCAACATGAAATTGAACGATGGGTTCAAAGCATTGATGGAAAGATGTTACAGAACATTTTTGAAAGTAAGAAAAAGAGAGTGAATATGTGCCTTGAACTAAATGGTGAACATTTTCAACATTTACTGTGATGTTTAACCACAATAAATTTGTTTGTTTATTCCATTATGAATTATTTTTATTTTTAACAACAAATTGACTATCAAGAATGTTGGAGTTCCGCGCATGAGGGTAACAAATTACGCCCGCGTAATTTCAAATGTTCAAATTCTATGTGGGTGACCTAATTTTGCATTGAAACGAATCTGTACACAAAAAAAAACAACAAAAATCAAAAACTAGTCTTTAAAATTAGCAACGAAAGTATATTTTGAAGCTTGATACTTAAAATGAAATCACACTACGTTCTAAATACCTATTTATTATGTACAATAAAATTTTTGATAGAACTGAATGAAATCTCAAACCGTAAAAACTCTGATTATTATTATCCGTGTCCGTTCACCCATCTGGTGGTCCTTGATTTTATATGACTCTACGATGAGGGTTTAGAAGCTACCCAGCAGTCAAAGTTATATTTGGATTTTTATCTTTTACGTTTATACATTTTCGTTGAATATGTACTTTTGTGGCGGGAAGTGAAATATTAATTTTGTAATATACTATTGTTTTGTGGCTAATTAAAGAATTTCGTGTAATTTTTATGAAAAGGACAATGGACAGATAAAGTTCTATTATTTTATTAAGTAAAAACAAGCACTAGACATGACAAAACATATTTCAGTATGAGCATCCAAAAGTTTGAAGTGTTAACAAAGTGTGCTTATTGTGTGAAATAATTTCAAGTACAAATCGACATCTAAGATATTTTCACGGCGACAATTTCAAAAATATTAAAAACTAGCAGAATAATTTGTCCGCTATGCTTTGAAAACTTTCAGCGTTTTCACTTATTAACGAATCATTTCAACATCGTTTATAACATTGAGTTGGAAGTAAAGGATCTACAATTTAAGAAAACGGAAGATTTTTTTTACACGAAAAGCAGATTTAGAGTTAAAAACTAATTCTTTTATATGACGAATTATTATTTTCTACTATGAATGTCAGAAGTAATCTAGCAAATTCTGTTAGTAAATGTAATATACGAGCTCCTAAAACTAGTGGCAGTATCAAAATGCAAGGAGTCTGTCCTTCACGAATTACAGCTCACTTTGATCATTCTTCCTCAGTGGTACTTGTTCAGTTTATTGCTATTCATGTTGTTCATCACAATGATCTTCGCTGTCAACCCCTAACTACAAAAGAAACGACATATTTAGTTGAACAAATTCGCACTGGTCTAACACACGAAAAAGTAATTGAAACTGTTAAAAATCTAGAACTCAGTTCATGTACCAGATTTAATCTTCTGACTATGAAAGACATTCCCCACATTGCAGAAAAAATAATATATCTGGTAAATGAAGTAAGGAAAATCTTGTTGTGCATCAGAACATGAAAAATTGCACAAAAATGACTGCATTAGCTTCCATGTACAGTGGGCTGGAGTATATGTTAAAAAAATATGGCGCCAAAATCATTTGTGTAGATGGCACACATGGGACAAACCTCTATGACATTGAATTGACCACAAGTCCATGTGTTAGATGATAAAAATATTGATTATCCAGTAACATTTATTCTGTCCAACTGAAAGGACACCAACATATAAGAGGTTCTGGTTGGTGAAATAAAATCATTAATATCGGTTTTGGTACCCAATTATTTCATGACAGATGATAGTTACAGCTACATATTGGAATGCCTGGAACAATAAATCTGATTCTTACAAAATTAGATTATGTATTAAAAGAAACATGAAAATAAATTTATAAGACTGAAGCAAGAGCTGATTAAATTTTTGGTAAAAAGTAAATTTGTGAATTATTTAAACACTTACTACTTTCAAAATGAAGAGCGCATGAAGTCATGGGCCCAGTGTTATCAAAAGAACGCAGGCATTAACACCAACATGCACGCCAAATCTGTACAGATCTTTGAAATACAAATATTTTGGTGGTAAACCAATAGAGGGCTGGAAACATATTTAGACACTTTGAAGAAACTACTGAAGGATACATCTTGGTCAAGAATTTCATCTACTTTATGACTTACAGCTATTCACCATGACCTTTTGGTCAGTAAGTCCCATAAACTTGCCACCCAGACAATTTTTGATAATGTAGCTAAAGAATCTGCTGTAAAACATTTAATGCACTCACAAACCAAAACTAACTTTCATGAAGTAGAACTGATGGATAGGAAATGTAGTTATCAGACATTAAAATGCGTTGTTTGTCAAATTTGTATACACCATTAAAGATAGTCTTGCTCTGAGTTCTTAATCAAAAATCATCTTTCTAAGCACATGCATCTGGTGTCCATGTATATAAAGGCATATTTAACCACCAAAGGCCCTTGGTCCCACTGGTCATCAATGCGCCTTAAACTTCTGAAAAACAGTTTGAAAATGAACTACATTTGCGCTTATCTAACTCCGTAACATCGCGCAGAACACGCGCTTCTCGATTTCGCACAAACTGTTTGTGCAAAGCTCTTCTACAGCATCTTTTGATCACGTTCCTCATCTTCAAATGTTATGCAAATGTTTCCTTTTGCCACAAAAATTTGTTAAATTTCGCATTCGTGCATTCTTTAATTGCAGCATTGCAGCCGTTGCTAACATAACCTAACTTTTTATGGTCACCAACGCGTGCTAACTTTTTGAAAGGACACACGGGCGCTTCGCCTCCTGCACTTCATTACAAATATACTCCTAAACGTGGAACTTCTTTTTCCGTGGATGATTTAGTTATTGGAATTTGTGCGTGTGTATATCAACAGCCAACCAAAAATTTCACTTGTTATCGCCAGTATCGCCTTGTTATGTTATTAGTCACATGTGTATTGACGCATGCGTTTTCGATATTTAATCATGAAGCATTTAGGCAACCAGTTATACAGATGCATGTGGTGCTTGTCGTGCCCAAGGACACATTTAGTAAAGTACACATAAAGCGAAAGGCGGCACACATCCATAACCTACTGCGACCCTATAATCATTTATGAAAACCCTGTATAACGGCATAACTCAGTTAGGGCAGTGCGTCAGTAATTACCATTTTCTTATCGCCTTTGTTGGGCGCGCTCATATTAAATTGACAACAGGTAACGGACATGCTAACACTGGTGCCAATACTTCAGGATTGCCAAGACAAAAATTAGCGTTAATATATAGGCAACAGTGATATAAATACATATACAAAATAACAATAAACAGTGATTTTCAGTGGTAACAAGAGTGGTGCGTTACAGGAAAAAAATTACAAGAGAACATTTCATAAAAACAGCAAAAATATATCGAATCAAAAAACACAGGAAAGATATAAAAGAAATCGACGAGAACTTCTCGTTATACGAGGGGATTTTAACGCTAGAATAAGCAGCAAAAGCAAGAAATGTAACGAAGAATGCACATGAAAATTGAAGATAAAGTGGAAAATAAAGAAGGATGGAAAATTGATGACAAAAAGTGGTTAGGAAGTCTTGAAGAGGATGAAATATGGAGATGAAGAGGGAAAATTTACAAAGATAGATAAAAGAAGGCAATCAGTAACCGTCTATGTAATCGCAAACGAACCAGCAGATGAATAGGTAGCAACATTTAAAATAGCAGAAAGAATTAACTAATATATGTATGTATGTAATGTTACAATAAATGTAAAGAAGCGTGCTAGATATATGCTTCAAACTGAATTTTTTTCTTTACACAATTTTGTGATCACATCATCAACATTTTTGCAAGGACAAATATATCAATTTGGATAAGTTTGGAATTTCACTTGACGCAAAGGGCATGTCTATTGTTATAACATCCATTTGCCAGAAACGTGACTTTACATTTCAAAACAAATAGTTTCTATTACATATTCAACCATTGCAATGGTTTGTTTTAAAATGTATGGTTATGTTTCTGCTAAATGGATGTTATAATAATAGACATGACGTTTGTGTCAATTGAAATTTCAACGCCTACTCCGAGTGATTTTTCAGTTGAACACCCGTTATTTCTAAATTTTTGGGAAAATGGAATGAATCATTCCTGACTCAATCTATAGAGTAAACTATCTGAGTTACCCTCTGTAAGCAATTCTAAAAAATATTAATCCACTGATAAGTCACCAAGTATAGACTCGTCATAGGTTGCACATTTTAGGCAAAATTTTGAGATGATGTCATCAATTTTTTGGAGGGGTTAAACAGATATATTTTGGTTAAAAATTTACCGTGCTTATAGTAACTTTACAAATCTCGGGAAAAAACCCAACTCGGACTCATAAACAACACGTGTGGGACTATGTTATTTTATACAATTTTGAGATGACGTCATCTCATTGTTGGTGGGGATCATTAGACAAATTTTGGTTAGCGTTTTATCATCTACATGATAATAATAATACACATATAAAATTTGATAGGAATCGGTAAAGTAGTTTCGAAGATTATGTGTCTAACAAAAATTGATATAGACGGCGGACAGACAGACTGACGGAAACGGGAGATATATGTTTTTGTACCCTATGGGTCATAACACATTGAGAAAATGTAAAAGTAGCCAGTCGCTCAGGAAGCAAAAACGTTGGAAGTTAAATTCTAAAAAAAATAACCGAAAAGAAATTGGAAGAATTAAAAACAGCAACTGAAAAAGCAGCGATAAGAAAAGAAATTGTAACGAAAAACTTAGAAAAGAGAAATAGATGGTGGGATAGCAAACGCAGAGATTTAAAAACAGAAGCAAGAAAATGCTTAACAAGGTTGAAAAAAGGGAAGAGCATAAAAGAAGAGTATTGTCGATCAAAAACAATTTATAGAAAACGCTGTGAAGAAAGGAAAGAAGAAATATTGGAAGAAGAGGAAAAAAATAGAAGCCATAAGATCAGAGCAAGAGGCATTGCAGTACATAAACAAAGAAAGGAAGAACTAAAATACAAATAACGTATTGGAAGGATCATTACATGAAACTGCTGGAAAGAGTTAAAACGAGAGTGGCGATAGAGAAAGAGAGGTCGATATTACAGTAGATGAAGTATGGAAAACAAGCTGGAAGATTGAAAAGAGAGAAAGCGTCGGGAAAGAATGGATTGATAAACGAAATTTGGATGTTTGGAACGGATGGCTTGACCGAAAGACTGTGCGATAACGAATGAGGTGTGGACAGGTAAGGGTTTTTCCCGAGAGGGGCGAAAAGGACAAATATATTCAATTCATAAAAAGGGTAATAAGGAAAATATAGAGATTATCGGGAAATAACTCTAATAAGTACAACATACATATAAGCTGTACGCAATGGTTTTGAATGAACAGTTGGTAAAAGATATGAATGAAAAGAGTAGGTATATTACCGGGAAGTGAAGCCGGATTTAGAAGGGTTGAGGGGCAACAGACAATGTATACATCCTAGGGTATCTAGTAGAATTACGCAAAGATGAGGGGCGGATGTATGCATTATTTGCCTACTTTAAAGCGGGGAGTGTTAGTGAAAATGCACGGAGAGGAGAGGCCTGAGTAAAAAGCCAATTGCAGCGGTTGCGACGAAAGGATTGAGACAGAGGTGCCCATTAAATCCTAGTCTGTTTGCATGTTACATAAGCGATATAGAAGAAATGTTTAGTGGAGTACAAGCGAGCGGAATTGTGGTGGAAAGAGAAAAAGTGTGGTGTTTGGCATTTCCAGACAATTTGATAATATTGACGAAGGATGAATATAGGATGAACGAGATTAAAAAAATTGCAAAGATACTTTAAAAGAAAAAACAAAAGTGATGTTATATCGAATGTAGGACAGAAAATGTAAGCAAAAAAATCTGGCGTTGGGAAGATTAAAACATAGACATGATAAATGAATGTAGGTATAGATTTGGAATTTAAGTTTACAGCAACTAATTAGGACGATAAAAGCACATATAAGAAAAGAGTGTGGAGATACGCGGATAGAAGGAATATTCAGAGTTTGAGATAGTAAGAGAAAAATACTTGAGGTGTATGTTAGGGCCTAAGATAGGCGCCAAGCTATACGAGTATACTGAGAGAGGAAAGTAAGAGAGAGAAATTAAGAGTAAACATCGCGACGAGAGTGGTAAAGTATGGTGAAATATTGAAAGAGAGAAATAGGGAAAGGAAATGACAAGGCCAGGCAAGACTATTATGAAAGATTGAGGAGATACGCAAGGATGGAAATAAGGAGAAAGAGAGATATGATGTGAGTATGAACGAAGAGTTTTGTGTGCATTATAAAGGCACAGATAAGCAAGAAAGAAGAGCGAGTATAAGGGAATCTAGGTACAAGGCAGATTATATAAGGAAATAACAGAGACAGTGGCAAGGTACCTACATACAGAAAGCATGAAAGAGAAAAAAATAATTGCCAGATTTATGTGTGGAAGTGAAGACATAAATAATAGGTTTTAGTAAAGCGAAGCACGCAGAATGTGTAGGATGTGTGGAGAAGCGCAAGAGACATTAGAACACATTCTACACAATTGCGGAAAAATTAAAGAAAGAGAGGAGAGTGTAACAGACATATTGAATAAAGATGGAAGAAGAGTAGGGTGGATGAATCAAGTAGAAAGGATCAGACTGTCAGAGTAATGTTGTTACAAAGTGGGATGGGAGAAAGGAGAATGATTGTTTATTTATTATTTTTAATATTTAAGAAATTATGTTCTTTGTTTTTATGATGGAAATTATATAGAAGAATCATTTTAACCCGTATGACAAAATAAACTTTATATAAATATAAAAAATGAAAGTTTGGTAAAATAAAGAACTACAACTTTATTTTACAAGCAACTTTATTTTACAAGCAACTATTAAAAATCGTGTTAAGTTTTAATTTAGGCAAATATTCGAACTGTTGTCTTTCATATTAAACACTGACTTATATTACTTAGTTTCAGTTGTAGCGGTTAATCGATTAGCGCGCTTTAAATAGGCAGAAATATTCCTAATTCATTTTTTTAAACTTCTAAATCACGTTTATGTAGCACCACAAAAAAAAATCTAAAGGCGAAAATCAGAAAGAAATAAGTTATTAAGACCATATAGTGTCATAAAGTAAAGAAGCTACAAAATATAGGCACCAATGAAATCAATATACCTTTAAAGAACCATTAATTACGTTACATCTACTATTTTGTCGTTCCCACGGCAAACATTTTAAAAATTTACTTTCATAATTGTTTGGATGTTCGACCCTTTTTGTGTTATCCTGGATCATTTATTCTCCCTTTGTGCGATTTGCAAAATTAATTCAAAAATTTGCAAGGGCAAGTGAAGTGGACCTAACCGACAAAGTAAGGGACGTGAGCGTAATTAGAGGGCAAAACAAAGCGAGGTTAGACTAGTTAAACCCTGCAAACCCATCTTGAATAAATTCCTTCCTTGTCTAAAAACACGATCTCAAATAAAGCACCCCGACGCAAAAGCTACCAGCCTTATCAATAATTTAAACATCTAAATCTCGAGGCAGAGCGTCAGGTTATATTGTGTGCAAACACACAGCTCAAGAATGTTAATAAATAAGAAACTTACATGGCGCATACTTTTTAGCCACTGCTTTGCCGGCGAATTTTTTGTCCAGAAGGCAGCTCGAGCACTTTATGCGCTGTGGTGATCAAGAGATTCGGTTTAATCGAATTTTGCAAAGAAATGTTGTGCAGATGGCGGTGTTATAGACAATAAAATCACTTATATGGGCCACTTCCCCGCTTTCAATTATATCACTTTATTATATTACTTCAGACGTAATGCGCTCTTCTATTCAAAAAACCCACAAAAACATCAATAAGGCTCTTACGAGCAGACGTCATGTCTAATGATCGCCGTTAAAAGAATTTGATTTAGTGTAGAATTGGGGTTAATTGTCTATTAGTATTTATGGGAAGCTACTTTGTTAGGAGGGTGCGTTTTACGCTGCCGTAATAAATTTCATAATTTCCATGGCGGATGTTTATTGTTCCAAATAACTAATTCTGTGGTGAATTAGGCTTAAGCTTTCGCTTAGAACAATGAGAAGTAACGTTCTAGTGTAAAGTTGCAATGCTGCTGTAACGGATTACTGCGGATTAATATCGGCAACCTTTGTGAGATACGTGTGCGGAACTTTTCAAAGGCAACACGTACTAATTATCTGTAATTTTTTGTACAGGGGAACTACGAGCAACGTGGTAGTATTAAGGTTTGATATTTTTGTGGTAAAATTTTTGACGTTGCAATAGTTTCCACCTTGTTTGATAAGCTACAGCATTTTGTTCCTGATTCCCCAATACATTTGGCTTCAAAAAACTGCACAATTGACGCTTTGAGAAGCTACTATGTAATGCAACAGGAAGAAACAGGGATGATCTTTTTTTTCAACAAATCTAAGTTTACAATAAAATATACATTTAATATTTTGAAACTGCTTCCTTAAAATTGATGTCATAATTTACAACTTGTTTTTAATATCAACATAATTCTTTGTTTAGAGCCCATAAATCGAGATTCTTGCTGCTGGCGAGAAAATACTAAACAAGAGAGCCAAACTTTGTTGACCCAGTTTTATGCCAATAAATTCTGCATTGTTGCTTTTGCAATATATTTGACTATTTGATTCTAATGTGACCATTGTAAATAACCGCTGAAAACAAGATTAATTTAAACTTAAAACGACTGATATTCATAGCGAATAATGTCGAGTGAGACGATTTATAAAATCAGTTGTGTCGTAAAAACAGTTTTAGTTAATTTCTGTATAAACCAACTTTTTTACTGATAGCTTACTCCACAAGGCTGTTTTTTTTTGTTAGCCAGTTATCTCCAGTAAAAAAAGTTTAATGCGAAGCTTTAAACTGTACGTACTTCACCTACATAAGTAAGTTACGTCAAACAAACAAGAACATTTAATTGCCTCATTTTTTTATTTATTTTTTTTGAGAATAACTTAATCCAGAGCAGTTAATTTTTTCAGCATTTTTACTTCCCGAACGTAAATTAGGGAGGTAATGTAATAGGGTCTATTTTGCAAATAACTAATTTCATATTTTTTCGACGTTTAAGTTGATAGTCTCCAAAACTACACGAGACTGATTTTTTGAAATTTTAGATGTATTTTAAATATTTCGTGCAGATGTTACCACGCTAACCAGCGTTAGTCTTATGAACACCACCAAAAATTCGATGACGTCCTTTCCATTTTACATTAAACGTTGCACACTATTATAAACAAAATTAATTTGGTCGCCCTTTCGGAAACTTGATTGGATGTCATTTCAAATGTCGTTAAGTCAAACTTGCTTGGACCTTAGAGTGTACTCTGTCCTTTACTTTTATTGATATACTTACTTGGTGCATTTCAATGTATCCTAATAAAATTTTATGATTTTAACAACCGCGTAAATGTGGTCGACTTCTGTGGATAATTGTCACATCTGTTCTCAGTGATTTACAAAATTAGTCCACAGGGCTGTCTCAGATTTAAGGGTGTTTCAATCAACGTATATTTAAAAAATTAGGATTTGTACAGAATTACTATCAAAGATGCAACGTTGTTTCTGCTTTAGTAATATAGTTTTTTTTTATTTTTTTACCTGATTTTTAAAAACCGAATTTGTATAAACAGATTTTATAGTTTGTCATGTACGTACCAAACATTTTTGTTTTATTTTAACAAATTATTAAAAAAATTTTTCAGGGTTTTGTATGAAATATTTCGTGGTCCGGTACGATTGGTGGTTAGTATTCTGACTTGTACTTTGGCCCGTGCTGGTTCGAATCCCATCCTTACCGAAAGTTTTTTCATAGTGACTTGTGTTCTCTATAATATGTTGTTTATTTATAAAGGTTATCATAAAAATCAAGTTTTATAATTTTCTAAAAAATTTGAAGTTGATCGATTGTATTTAAGGAGCGAGGGAAGTCCTTTATAAATAACCCTAGACCAATTTTTATCGTCGTTATTAACAAGATAAGTAAGTTTAATTAGTCTGTGTTCACATGTGTGTTATACATACGCATTTTTTAACCTTTTTTTACCTCCTATTGCTGTAAAATAATTTTTTCTACTCCCACATAGTAATCCATGAATTACGAACTGTCTAGCCTCATAGTAAAACCATAGTTACACCCACTGGCATGTAATGAATGAACAGGCACGTAATATATATATATATTACGTGCCTGTTTGAATAGTTTCCATAGCAACTATAAATATTTGCTTTCCCAAAAAAAATTCTTCTTAAAGTGATTCTTCATTATAGATCGTAGAAAAAGTATATGACACAACTCTGGTGGTAAGCTAATTACGAACTCATATTACATCACTCGCTCGCTACGCTCGCTCGTGTATAAACTTCGTTCGTAATTAGCTTCTTACCACCCTCGATATGTAATATACTAATTTGTCATTATAAAAAAAATGTATTTTTAAGTATACGCTCATATTGTGCCGTTGGACGGGTATTTCAAAATCGGCGTCGGTAGAACTCTACAATTTATTTCCTAGTAACACAAATTTACACGACACAGAGATTGTGTACAACTTGACTGGATTCTCTCAACATTGACTGGACCCATTGAGTTAATTAGAGGCGTAAAGCTTCAGTCCCCACCGCGTCAAAACACGAGATGAATAGTCGGCCATCTTTAATGATTCTCCGAACGCGCGAATTCAAACTCGTTTTAATAGACCAGAATTTTTTATGGAAATAAATTTGAATTTTCAAGTGTTAAGTATATGCGTGCAAAGCGTGTAAAAGTGTCTTGGCAGGGAAATTAAATTTTCCTGTATCAAAATCACCAGGAAAATGTTATTCTAATGACGATTACGAGAAAAAAACATTTATGAAACAATAAAGCATTAGTATGTGGCACTAAAGATAGGTACTTACCTATGAAAACTTTTCTTTAAATTACCGACAGCGTAGGACGTGCCTTCGCAATTTTTTATGGAGCACTTCCTTCTACTCATTATTTTATTAGTTGAATGACCCAATATGTAAAAAACAACAATAACAAATGTATAAATAATGATGTTATTTTGTTTGGTTTGAGGTTATGTTGTCTTTGTTGATCGAACGGAGCACAAAACAAACGTTCGCGACGGTGTAGAACACAGCGTGACCATCGTTCGCGCGCTTAGTGTATCATTAAAAATGGACGATCATCCAACTTTCTCCTTCCATTGCACTTTATATTTCTACTCTCTTTAATTTCTATGACTGGACCTCCTTGATTGAATGGCTCTTTCCCCAAGGTGGCCTCTATTTAAACGCATACTTCCTTTCTAAATATTTCGCGATCCAGGCTTTTTTGGTATCCATCGCGACTTCCAGACTTTTGTTTAGCGAACGCCGCCTGGCCGCCGTTACCGACGATGAGTCACCCATCATCACCGTACATGCTAGAAAGCTCTCGAGAAAACACATAAGCGTTGTACCGGGGCGGCGTATGGGTTTATTTCGTAACAATCTAGTAACGCAACTTTACTAAGTTTTAAAGAGTAAAAATTGCTCAGTTTTTCAAGTGGATCGCAACAGTCGGCATTTTTTTTTTTTTAAATAAATAGCAATTCATATTAAATAAAATGTAGTAGCTTTCGAGCCATTTTCCTCGAATTACAGTGAAACGGCGAATGTCTCACATAGAGTATAAACAAAACAAACTATGTACACTACGGGCGTATCTTGAAAAGACCCCGTTCCATGCCGCTGCAGCCAAAAAGTGTTAAAAGTAATGGTAAATTAATTTACAAAAAAATAGAAATATCGTGTAGACGCAACCCATTTTCCTGATGATCCCCATCAACAATTTGATGAGTTCATTTCAAACTTTGGTAAAATAATATACTCCTACAACGGGTGTTCAATTGAAAAATCTCTCAGAGTAGGTGTTGGAATATCATTTGCCAGAAACGGCATGTCTATTTTTATAACATATAACATACAACAAATTATGTTTCTCCCAAGTGGATGTTACTACTTTGAGTGATTTTTCAATTGAATACCCGTTACTTGTGGTTTATGAATCGACATTTTCTTTAGACATCAAATTTGTGTGAATGTATGACTTCAGGTGCCATGAAAGTACTGTCTAAATATCTTTGTAAGAGCACCTTAAACTTAATGGACCTGTTGGGCCGTAGTAGTAGGCCGGTTGATCAGATACCGGCTTACCATTTCGTTAAATCTTCCACTCTTCTCTGGACAATAACGCTGTTATCTATGAAGTGCAAACGATAATATATGTACAATAAAAGCATGATTACCATGTTAACGCGACTACATCCATGGCATATCCAAAAAGCCGGAGATGAAGCCCTTCGAGCAGCTCGTCTTCTTCAACATCTCCATCAACAGCATCATGGACACGTCCTGAGGTCCCGTCAAGCTAGGGATTTACTCGCGCTACCTCACCAGAAATCATTGAAAACTCCAATTGAATTATTTTATCCAGTGTGATGATAATTGCAGGACAAATTAAACGGACTATACGCAAAAATTGAGCAAAATATTTTATGAGGTTATGTTGCTAGTGCCGGTCGATTTTAGAGGGTCTGCTTGTTCTTATCGCATGATGAATCGGAGAGTTGACAAATATTTGACGCGTATATATACGGGTATTGTTTACAACGTACTTGGGTTTCAGAAAAATTACACATTATATCCATCGAATATAAAATTAATGAAGCAAATACACTTGTTTGTAACTGAAAAAGCCACTTTCTGCGTATTAGTTTTTTCAAAACGGAATTTTAAATAATTCTAGAAGTGACGTCATTGTTTTTTGGTGGGGATAAATATGCTAGTAACGTTTTTTAGGTTACTTAAATTTCAAACTTCGTACTAATTTTATGAAAATATGAACTCATCGCTGGTTCTTCATGCTGCCGGGAAAAGCACGCCTTGAATAGAAAATTTATTTTTTCAACGATTTGTATTTCCAGCATTAAGCTAACTATTTGAAAAAATGGTCGAAGGTTATTTCATTTCCAGCTTTTTTGAATTTTTTTTTTGAGAACCCCTATAAATTAAAATAAAGAGACGTGTGTAATTAAAACGTTTGCAAGATTTCACAGAATTCAGTTGTGCAGTTTCAAATTTAAATTACAAAATGTTGTTATACAGTTCTGATTTTTTTCCAAAAATTTAGTATCAAGGGTAAAAACTCGACACGAATTCATAAACCACAAGCACAGGAATATGTTATTTTATGAAATTTAAATAAAATTTACTATTGTAAATCGTTAATCACAATTTATTCGTTTCCCCTTCGCAAATAAATTGATGACGTCATCAAAATATGCAAAATAAAAGTCTATACTTGTGGTTTATCATTCATGGTTTTTAAAATTACTTATATTGGTGACCAAAATAAATAATGAAGGAGAAAATCTAATTTATTGATCCTATCAAGAACGGCTCTCAGTTTGCCGAAAGTTTGAACAAACAATACCGTTATTACTCTACTGATATACGTGTCTTTGCTAAAATGTCGATGACGTCATCATAAAATTTTGTTACGGCAAAACTCACTCGAAACATATGCATTGTATTCTTCTTTACCTGTACTTTAACAATTCACACGTAGTTATTTTAACTAACAGAAAACAATATAATTCGCAAATTTAAATTTTATAATTTTTCGAGGAAATTGTATTTGTTCGCCTACGGTTAAGGGGCGAGAGAAATTGTCTCTAGATAACCAAGACCAATTTTTTAGTAAAAAAAAAAGTAAAACAAACCAATTTAAAATAAGAGTTTGTCTAGGTGTCTCCAATACGGATAGTGTTTTCTATACTCGCTATATATCGAAATCACATCAGCCTTTTCGTTGTTTGAACACATTTTGCTTCAATTCTGCCGAAATATGAATTTTAACATGCATTTCAACATGCATTTTAACATGCATTTTAAGATGGTAATCTTTGAGATGACGCCACTACAACAAAACAGATAACTATGGTTTAGATTTTTAAAAAACGATGAGAAATATCAAAGATGACTTTATAATGGTATTGCCGATTGCATCTTCGCGGAGCTTGTCGAGAATAACCCTATATTCGGTACTTGTACATGTACGTGTAGAGATTTTAATAAGGAAGTGATTATTATTGATACCATACGTTGATTTAATAAAGGAGTGGATGGAGCCTTGTATACGTTTCCATACGCGAGCGAGTGTAATCAACACAAGAAAGAAATAACAAGAGTTGTTATGCATCAGTGGGAAAAGGACGGCTGACCACGTAGCACGTGCTGGGTGGCAAAAAACGCTTCATTTGAACGGGAATTAATACGTTTTCTTACGAATTTGTTCAAACAATCAATTATAACAAACGTTTGTTAATGAAAACTATATTTTTACAGTTTACATTAAAATTATGTGTAATATGAAACAACAAAAATCATGTTAAGTGGTGGAGATAGTCTTTTTTTTAATAAAATGAAATGTATACAGAACCTACAATATATTACGAATTCAGTTAATACAATAATCTTTTACAAGTTAACTAATCTTGTAGTGTATGTTCATTGGTAAATCTGAAATTTTTAGGATAAAATTAATTATTTAATTAAACTTTCGATAAAAGTGACAGGGTGCCTAATTAAATTAAACATATTAAATTGTGTGGAATTTTCTAGTAAAATCTATTTTCTAAATCCACGTACAAATAACTAAAACAATAATCAATAGATATAAAATTCCCTCTTTTTGTAGCAACAATCCTTTTTTTTCGTAACTCGGAATGTTCAAGGAATCTAACAAAATTTTTAAATTATAATTACGAAATCCTTCGTCTCTATATGTGATTATTACCTATGAAATGAAACAGGATTGCTTTCTTTGTACGTTCTTTGCAATTATACGCACAACACGATTTCACGATGTTTAACAAATCTATATTAATAAAAATGAATCGCCGAAGTGTATGTACGCCCATAACTTGAGAACGGCCGCACCGAATCGGACGATTCTTTTTTTCACGTGTTCCTTATCGTCAGGAGAAGGTTTATATGTAAGAATATTTATAAAAAATGAGACCGGTTAAAGATAAAAAAAAAATTAAAAATTTTGCACGGGAATCGCTACTTGGAATGAATTTGGATAGTTGGCCATTCCTGACGGATCTGTCGCCTGACTGACGTGTCACACAAAACTATTTCTTCCGTGCGATTGTGAAAAGTATTATTGCATTTCGAGTCGTTGTTTGTTTTTTCGTAACAAAAAACGTCGTTTATTTCAAGAAAAGTGTTCGTTAAAGTGAATTCAGTTACGCATTGCGAAAGTTTCTTATTAATTTTGATCTGCCATTCTATTTACCTATGTTCACTTTGTTGGTTTCGACAAAACCTCAAACTTTACCGTTATTCGAGGATTTGATTTGAAGTTTTCAGTATTTTAAAATTCTCAAGACAAAATTTACAGATTTGATTGATTGCGAAAATAATTTTGTGTCGTTTTATGAAGTTCATTACAACGCCGAGAAGACGACAAGCTGACATAGGTCCACGAAGTCAATGAAATGTGCGACGAACTACCTCAGATACAAATCGCAATGATTTATTTCATGGGTAATTCGGATACGGAAGTTGATCAGCGTTGTGCTCATAATCAACATAATCAAACATTGAAAAGTGAGTAGATAGATACTCATATTCGAAGTACGAAGTACCTAGAAAGAGGAATAATCTTATATACCTGAGCATCTACTCTATGTACTGAGTACCTACTTGGAAACATTGTATCTCCCCGGACATTGAACATCTACGCGTTTTGTGAGCATTTAATCTAAAAATGAGCATCGGCGTGGCAAATAATTGAGCTGTCTGTAAAGCAGCTTAGAAAACGAGCAGGATCGTTGTAAGAGTGAGTTTTGACTAAATATGGGGACTTTCATGAACGTGGAACGTCGCCAAAAAGTGCATTCAATTTGAAAAACACGTTAAGAGCGGGAATATCGAAAACTTTTCAGGTAATTAACTTTTATTTATGCATAAATTGTCCAGTGCGTTTTTTCTTTCACTGGTCATAGAGATTCCCATCTCAAGGTGTCTACCCCATACTAACTTATATTTTGGTGACTCGATTTTTGCCTTGATGGTTGAACACTGTCACTGTTTTCCTTTTTTGTTGTATCGAGATGCTACTTGAGCATCAACTGGTACCTATTGAAGTATTACCATCATCTAGAAAAACTAGAAACATTTGGATTTGATATTCGAGTGGATGCTTCGTATTTCGAGTATGAGCATCTACTCAGTTTTATTTATACCAACCATTGTCAAACAACTGATCGAACGTTTTTTCGATAGAACTTCCTTCGCACCAAAAGTGTAATGTAACATATTCAGCATTTTCGAGTTGCGTCTTTTCTTCACACAATTTTGTGATCACCAAATCAACATTTACAATCAACACGTATATCACCTTGGATTGGTGCAGTGTAACTAATACTAAAAATAACTGTATTGTATCTCCAAAATTATCTGCGAAAATCGAGTGAGCCGTCCCATCAATTTTTAATGAATAACAATTTACCATGCTTACAATAACTTTAAAACGTCTGCAAGATCTCAAAGTATTCATTTCTGCAACTCTTGAGTTATTCAATAAAATAAATTGTCTGATCCATACATTTTTTTAAGTCACTGTAAAAGCAAATCTAAAAAATTGGTCTAAAGAGTTTAGACAGTACTTCCCTCGCTGTCGGAAACGTGACGACTGCATGTCTATTATGTTTTTTTTTTGCAGTGGATTTCAAAGCATTCGGTTTTTGTAGTTCCTGAGTAAACCAATAAAATAAATGTACGCATTCTTTATTTTTTTTACTCACTCGGTATATGCAAATTCAAAAAATGTGAATGGAATGATAAATTACAAGTACAGACTCATCATATTTTGTATATTCTAGATAGGATTTATTCGGCAAACTTTTGAGCTGACGTCATCAATTTTTTGGAGAAGATAACCAAATATATTTTGACTAAAGATTTATGATGCTCTTTATAGCCTTAAAACATCTGCAACATTTCAAAACATTCAGGTTAGCAGATTCAAAATAAAATTTCAAAATGTTGTTCTATAATTTTGATTTTTTTTTCAAAAATCTGGACGTTTCGGGTAAAAACTCAATTCGGAGTCGTAAACCACATGTGTAGGACTATGTTATTTTATACAATTTAAAACCGATTTACTATGTACAATTTTGAAGTGACGTCATCGCATTAGTGGTGGGGATGATTAGACAAATTTTGGTTAGCGTTTTACCATCTACATGATATTGCTAATATAAGTACAAAATTTCACAACAATCGGTTCAGTACTTTCGAAGATTATCTGTCTTATCATAATCCGGGATGGCAGACAGACGGACAGACGGACAGACAGACGGAAATGGGAGACCTATTTCTTCGTCTTCTAGGAATCATGAAAGATCGAGAAAAGGTAAAAGTAGAGAGTCGGCCGACGGACTCGATTACAATAATTCCTTTGCTTACGCTCGGGAACTAAAAATATGAATACAATGATAAATTACGAATATATACTGATGATATTTTGCACATTTTAGATAGGATTTATTCGGCAAAATTTTGAGATGATGTCATCAAGTTTTTGGGCTTGATAAACAGATATATTTTGATTAAAAAACTAACATGCTTACAGTAACTTCAAAACGTCTGCAATATTTCAAAATATTCAGTTTTACAATTCTTGATAATAATAAAGTTTATTTACGGTTTTCAGTCAATAAAATAAATTTACCCAGTGATTAGTTGTTTTGGGACACCCCGTTTAAGCAAAACTAAAAAAATATTAATGCAGTGATAAATCACAAGTAAAAACTCATCATATTTTGCACATTTCAGATAGGATTTATTCAGCAAAATTTTCAGGTGACGTCATCAATTTTTTAGGGGGAATGAACAAATACATTTTAATAAAAAAATTACCATGCTTATGATAACATTAAAGCATCTCCAAGATTTCAGAGCATTCGGTTTTGCAGTTCCTGATTAAATCAATAAAATTAATTCACCCATTCATTAATTTTTTTGAGTCACCCTATATAAGCAAATCTAAAAAATATGAATGGAATAAATCAATCACAAGTATAGACTCATCCTATTTTGGACATTTTAGATAGGATTCATTTGGCAAATTTTGGGCTGACGTCATCAATTTTTGGAGGGGATAAGTAAATATATTTTGAATAAAAATTTATTATGCTTATCATATGTTTAAAACATCTGCAAGTTTTCAAAGCATTCAGTTTTGCAGATTCAAAATTAAATTATAGGTGAAACGAAGTTCACCGGGTCAGCTAGTCTATATTAATAAAAATGAATCGCCGAAATGTATGTACGCCCATAACTTGAGAACGGCCGCACCGAATCGGACGATTCTTTTTTTAACGTGTTCCTTATCGTCAGGAGAAGGTTTATATGTAAGAATATTTATAAAAAATGAGACGGCTAAAAGATAAAAAAAAAAATTAAAATTTTGCACGGGAATCGCCACTTCGAATGAATTTTTGAATAGTTGGCCATTCCTGACGGAGCTGTCGCCTGACTGACGTGTCACACAAAACTACTTCTTCCGTGCGATTGTGAAAAGTTTTTGCACTCATGACCTTTTTTGATAGCTTTCGCGCATTCACCAGAGTGCGGGAGGTCGAACTTCCCGCACACGTGCATTTAACTTCCCGTTGCCATGGTAACCTTAAAACACTCGGGTAGTGTCAACATTGTGACGTGTTGACGGCGCTGTCAATGGCGTTGTTTATAAATAACTCACAGTTAATCTCTTCAGTTTAAAGGTTTATTCGTCGCAAAAAATATTGTACACAACACGTTCGTGAGCCTGCTTCCCGCATTCACGCAAATGCGGCACTCCCTTCGGTCGTGCCTCAAACAAGCGTTCATGCGGGAAGCAGGCTATCCCGAACTAGTTGCGTAAATTACTATTGCATTTCAAGTCGTTGTTTGTTTTTTCGTAACAAAAAACGTCGTTTATTTTAAGAAGAGTGTTGGTTAAAGTGAATTCAGTTACGCATTGCGAAAGTTTCTTATTAATTTTGATCTGCCATTCTATTTACCTATGTTCACTTTGTTGGTTTCGACAAAACCTCAAACTTTACCGTTATTCGAGGATTTGATTTGAAGTTTTCAATATTTTAAAATTCTCAAGACAAAATTTACAGATTTGATTGAAAATGTGAAAATAATTCTGTGTCGTTTTATGAAGTTCATTACAATGCCGAGAAGACGACAAGCTGACATAGGTCCACGAAGTCAATCAAATGTCACCTCAAGTGCAAACCGCAATGATTTATTTCATGGGTAATTCGGATATGGAAGTTGGTTAGCGTTGTGCTCATAATCAACATAATCAAACATTGAAGCGAGACATTGGGTGGTATGTATAAAACTGAGTAGATACTCATATTCGAAGTACGAAGTACCTACTTCATTATTACTCTTATATACCTGAGCATCTACTCTATGTAGTGAGTACCTACTTGGAAATATTGTTTCTCCCCGGACATAAATTGAACATCTACGCGTTTTGTGAGCATTTAATCTAAAAATGAGCATCGGCGTGGCAAATGACTGAGCTGTCTGTAAAGCAGCTTAGAAAACGAGTAGGGATCGTTGTAAGAGTGAATTTTGACTAAACATGGCGACTTTCATGAACGTGGAACGTCGTCAAAAGGTGCATTCAGTTTGAAAAACACATTAGGAGCGGGAATATCGAAAACTTTTCAGGTAATTAACTTTTATTTATACATAAATTGTGACTTTTATTTATACATAAATTGTGCAGTGCGTTCTTTCTAACACTGGCCATAGAGATTCCCAACTCAAGGTGTCTACCCCATACTAACTTATATTTTGGTGACTCGATTTTTGCCTTGATGGTTGAACACTGTCACTGTTTTCCTTTTTTGTTGTATCGAGATGCTACTTGAGCATCAACTGGTACCTATTGAAGTATTAGCATCATCTAGAAAAACTAGAAACATTTGGATTTGATATTCGAGTAGATGCTTCGTATTTCGATTACGAGCATCTACTCAGTTTTCTTTATACCAACCATTGTCAAACAACTGATCGAACGTTTTTTCGATAGAACTTCCTTCGCATCAAAAGTATAATGTAACATATTCAGCATTTTCGAGTTGCGTCTTTTCTTCACACAATTTTGTGATGACCAAATCAACATTTACAATCAACACGTATATCACCTTGGATTGGTGCAGTGTAACTAATACTAAAAATAACTGTATTGTATCTCCAAAATTATCTGCGAAAATCGAGTGAGCCGTCCCATCAATTTTTAATGATAAACAATTTACCATGCTTACAATAACTTTAAAACGTCTGCAAGATCTCAAAGTATTCATTTCTGCAACTCTTGAGTTATTCAATAAAATAAATTGACTGATCCATACATTTTTTTAAGTCACTGTAAAAGCAAATCTAAAAAATTGGTCTAAAGAGTTTAGACAGTACTTCCCTCGCTGTCGGAAACGTGACGACTGCATGTTTATTATGTTTTTTTTTCGCAGTGGATTTCAAAGCATTCGGTTTTGCAGTTCCTGAGTAAACCAATAAAATAAATTTACGCATTCATTATTTTTTTGAGTCACTCGGTATCTGGAAATTAAAAAAATGTGAATGGAATGATAAATTACAAGTACAGACTTATCATATTTTGTATATTCTAGATAGGATTTATTCGGCAAACTTTTGAGCTGACGTCATCAGTTTTTTGGAGAAGATAACCACATATATTTTGACTAAAACTTTATTATACTCTTTATAACCTTAAAACATTTGCAAGATTTCAAAACATTCGGTTCTGTAGTTCCTGATTAAATCAATAAAATATATTTACGCATTCATTAATTTTTTTGGGTCACCCTGTATATGCAAATCCAAAAAATATGAATGGAATGATAAATCACAAGAAGAGACTCATCATATTTTGTACATTTTAGATAGGATTTATTCAGCGAAATTTTGTGGTGACGTTATAATTTTTTTTGGGGGAATGAGCAAATACATTTTGATCAAGAACTTACCATGCTAATGACAACTTTAAAGAATCATCAAGATTTCAAAACATTCGGTTCTGGAGTTCCTGAGTAAATCAATAAAATAAATTTACGCATTCATTAATTTTTTTGGCGTCAGCCTCTATAAGCAAATCCAAAAAAATATTAATAGAATGCTAAATCACAAGTATAGACTCTTCATATTTTGGACATTTTAGATAGGCTTTATTCGGCAAAATTTCGAGCTGAAGTCATCAATTTTTTGGAGGGGATAAGCAAATATATTTTGGCTAAACATTTATTATGCTCTTTATAACCTTAAAACATCTGCAAGATTTTAAAGCATTCGATTTTGTTGTTCCTGATTAACTCAATAAAATAAATTCACACATTCATTAATTTTTTTGAGTCACCCTGTATATGGAAATCGAAAAAATTTGAATAGAATGATAAATGACAAGAAGAAACTCACCATATTTTGTACATTTTAGGTAGAATTTATTCAACAAAATTTTGTGGTGACGTCATAAATTTTTTTAGGGGGACGACCAAATACATTTTGCTAAAAAATTTACCATGCTTATGATAATTTTAAAACATCTTTAAGATTTCAAAGCATTCGGTTTTGTAATTCCTGAGTAAATCAGTAAAATACATTTACGCATTCAGTAATTTTTTTGAGTCAGCCTGTATATGCAAATTCAAAAAATATTAATGGAGTGATATATCACAAGTACATACTCATCATATTTTGCACATTTTAGATAGGATTTATTAGGCAACTTTTGAACTGACGTCATCAAGTTTTTGGAGGGGATAACCAAATATATTTTGACTAAAGATTTATGATGCTCTTTATAGCCTTATAACATCTGCAACATTTCAAAACATTCAGGTTAGCAGATTCAAAAGTAAATTTCAAAATGTTGTTTTATAATTTTGATTTTTTTTCCAAAAATCTGGACGTTTCGGGTAAAAACTCAATTCGGAGTCGTAAACCACATGTGTAGGACTATGTTATTTTATACAATTTAAAACCGATTTGCTATATACAAGTTTGAAGTGACGTCATCGCATTAGTGGTGGGGATGATTAGACAAATTTTTGTTAGCGTTTTACCATCTACATGATATTCCTAATATAAGTACAAAATTTCACAACAATCGGTCCAGTACTTTCGGAGATTATCTGTCTAATAAAAATCCGGGATGGCAGACAGGCGGACAGACGGACAGACAGACGGAAATGGGAGACCTATTTCTTCGTCTTCTAGGGATCATCAAAGATCGAGGAAAAGGTAAAAGTAGAGAGTCGGCCGACAGACTCGATTACAATACTTCCTTTGCTTACGCTCGGGAAGTAAAAATATTAATGCAATGTTAAATTACGAATATATACGGATGATATTTTGCACATCTTAGATAGGATTTATTCGGCAAAATTTTGAGATGATGTCATCAAGTTTTTGGGCTTGATAAACAGATATATTTTGATTAAAACGCTAACATGCTTACAGCAACTTCAAAACGTCTGCAATATTTCAAAATTTTCAGTTTTGCAATTCTTGATTTAGTCAATAAAATAAATTGACCCAGTGATTAATTGTTTTGGGACACCCCGTTTAAGCAAAACTAAAAAAATATTAATGCAGTGATAAATCACAAGGAAAAACTCATCATATTTTGCACATGTCAGATAGGATTTATTCAGCAAAATTTTCAGGTGACGTCATCAATTTTTTAGGGGGAATGAACAAGTACATTTTAATCAAAAAATTACCATGCTTATGATAACATTAAAACATATCCAAGATTTCAGAGCATTCGATTTTGCAGTTCCTGATTAAATCAATAAAATTAATTCACCCATTCATTAATTTTTTTGAGTCACCCTATATAAGCAAATCTAAAAAATATGAATGGAATAATAAACCACAAGTATAGACTCATCCTATTTTGGACTTTTTAGATAGGATTCATTTGGCAAATTTTGGGCTGACGTCATGAATTTTTTGGAAGGGATAAGTAAATATATTTTGAATAAAAAATTATTATGCTTATCATATGTTTAAAACATCTGCAAGTTTTCAAAGCATTCGGTTTAGCAGATTCAAATTTAAATTGTAGGTGAAACGAAGTTCACCGGGTCAGCTAGTAGTCCGATAAAATACAACTTAAGAAGACTGCAGTCATTTAAATAAGGTAACTTGAGCCTAAAAAACGTAAATTTGCAAAAATACACCTTTAAATACCATGAGACAGCACGAAAGAATCCGCCAGAAACACAGTGCTCTGCAGTTTCGCGTCAATGTTTTGCCACCCAGAGAGCCCTATCTCTGTCCTACTGTGTTGGCAACGCGCGTCTCTCTCTAAGTTACTTCCATATAATATTATTTCTATGATACCATATATGTATATTTCTGATTTTTATTTCCAGTAGAACAAAAAAGAACTACTGTTGCGAAAAATTAAAGCAGCACACGGAAATTCAGTAATTGATAATAATTAATTCATTAACAAATGGCTGATTCTAGCTAGTGTTGTCAATCTACGGCAAAATACACATGCAGTCAATAATTTATTCAATCTGTATATTTCAATTAGTGGATGATGCATAAAATATATGTTGATATCAGGGACACAACAATGTTACTAACTTTGATTTTATTAGAGCAAAACGATAGTGTACAAATCACAACTACTTGTGTAATAAATTCCACGAATTTAGGATAAAATATAGGTATTATTCTAGAACAATGAATTGATTTTCTTATCTTGGTCATTTAGATGGTTCTGATTTATATGTAACGTTATACGAAACGACAGTGCCGAAACGAAAGAATATTTAGGTATAGGCGAACCTTGCGTTACGCGCCCCTCCTCTACACATAAAAATGCAATTTTACAGAACAGTTTTATTTATATTTTTTAATAAGTACGCAAAACAGATACTATGATCAAATATAAAAAAATCGAGTTTATACATATAGGTATATAATATGTATAAATATTATATAAGTTCAAAATAAAATCAACATTAAAAAACCTGTCGCACCGGTTACATGTTTCTGAGTTTCCGTTCAAAATAAAAAAAGATTAATATGACATAATTCTTGGTATAGTTTTGGAAATTTCATTCTACCCTATAAAATTTTATTGACGATAACGAGGCGGACAGTAGTACAATGGTAAGAAATATTTATGGTTCACACCACTTCACTCGAATTTGTTTAGAACATTTGCCAGGTAGTTGTACTCATAAAATAATGGTCATTTCTGTTCATAAGTAAAGATGGTCCCTGCCCGGACCTGGATTATTCTGGTTTCTAACATTAGGGAATTATCGGCACGCGACAACTCAAGTTGTAAATACCTCTTGCTATTGTACTACTGTCCATCTCGTTATTGCCAATAAAATTTTATAGGGTACAATGAAATTTCCAAAACTATAGAACATAATTTTTGGACGAATTTGGCGCCCCTTGTCGTTGGCGCCCCTAGGCAAGGGCCTACTCGGCCTATAGCTGGTTTCGGCACTGCGAAACGACTCGAGGCGTACCATCGGTTTATTTACAGACAATTTTATACTAAAGATATTGTTTATCAGATCGCTTTAAAAAATGTAGTAATCATAGGGCGATATCATTTTTTTCCATGTGCAAAATAAAGGATATAAAATTCTGTGCACTTAATACAGTCATTTGTGTAAAATTTTTTAATGCATATCACTATATCCTGCATAGAGATCATTGATATCTACTAGCTCCTCACGTGAAACACGCTTACTTAAGTAGCTGCAATTTATAACCGTATCCACATAAGAATCGATTGTTAACTGGATTAAATTATACACCCTGATTTCAAAATGTATGTAATAAAAAAATGGGGAACAGCTCACAATAAGATTACTGCACTGTGGAAGGTTCAGGTTCCTAATGTCTCAAAAAAATTATTTGAAATTAAATATAAATTGTTATACACGCCAATGGTAGTGTTTCTTGACCTATCGTAACTACTGCAACGAATGGCACAGAACGACTAGGATTAAGAACCACAAAAACGGCGCACTGGTAGTAATGGTTTATGGTGTGGCTGATGGAAACGCCAGGTTGGCCCGCAAATTGTGGATCGAGCGCTTTCCAAATTGCGCGATGCCGTGTGTGCGAACATTTACATCAGTGGTACAGAATTTCCGAGATCATGGTAAGCCTCAAACTTATGATCGTGGCCGTGATAGGACCGAAAGAATACCGCAAGTTGAAGAACAAATTTTTCAAAGCGTCGCAGGAAAACCCGACATCAGCACTCGCCGACTTGCAGCTGAAGTTGGAGTTTCACAGTTTGTAGTGCATCGTACATTAGAAGAACAAGGCCTACATCAATACCACGTTCAAAAAGACCAAGCTTTAAAGCCCGCTGATTTTCCCACATCATGTAACTTATTGCGAATGGTTGTTGCAGCACTGTCGTGAACGCCCTAACTTTTTAAATTGCATTTTGTTTACGGATGAAGCAGTATGCACACGCAATGTTTTTTCACCAGCCACAACAGTCACATTTGGTCCGATAAAAATTCACACGCTCGTCAAGAAGTACGAATTCAATAACGGTTTTCCATAAATGTGTGAGCCAATAACGTAAATGACCGCTTAGATTTTCGTTAGGTTTTACCAAGCAGACTAAACGCGGCACAGTACTCCGAGTTTTTAAACAATGTTGGAAGAGCAGATAGATGTGGAAGTGCCAACATTTTCAACATTTATTTTAAAAAGATACTAGCATTCAAAGTTGCTCTTATTTTTGTTCTAACAAACAATGTGGAATCGGTGTGGCAAAGACCAAACATCCGTCAGAAGTCACCATAAAGCATTACCAAAAATCGGTCCTTCTCAGGACCACCACTCGTTTCTACAACTAATAATCTTTCGCGCTGACTTTTAACGATAAATGAATACACGAATGAACAAATGATGATCAGCAAAAAGTTGGTTTTACTTTTAATTGAAACTGAAACTGTTTACATCGTTTTTGTTCGAACGTTTTTCCACTTACTCTTTAAAAGGTGGATCAGTAGCATCGCATCGAGAGTGGTGCATAGAGGTTTTTCGACTTTTAATTTGATTTTTCTATATTTCACATTACTACGCTACGTGATGCCGTGGTTACAATTATTGCATACATGTATTTTCAAATCACCCTATACTCTATTTTCCCAAGAACTGATGGTGATACACAACTGAAACTTTATAACACTTCTGCGTATAACAATTATTATCTTAGAACAACAGTAGGAATACCAGTCCAATATATATATTGTGTATTTAATATTTCATTGAAGTGTCAGTAGATTCATTAGTTTTTTATCTTCACTTAAAATATGGTGGACAAAAATAAAACTCGGAAGCGAATTTGCTCTTCAAAGGTTGTATGTTCTAACTCATTTTATCAAATTGATAATATCGAAAATTTCAGAACAATTGTTATTATCTGTCTACGAAAATCGGCATCAGACGACTAAGACAAACAAACAGTAGCGGGAGATTTACTTTTTCATATTCTAGAAGCTAGGAAACGTTGAGAAAACATGAAATCCATTCATGCACCAAATGGAGCCTATTATCAAGAAAACAATACTTCCCTAACCTACGCTCGAGAAGTGAGGAACAAGTAAATCCACTCGCATTTTTATTATAGTTTTAATTTCTTGACAACAATGATTTCTGATCAACATTGCTTGCTGAGAAATCAAGTGAAACTTAACATAATAACTGGCTTACGTATACTAACTTATAGCGGCTGACAAGACAAGAAACGCCCTTTTATTGTTGTTTGGGGCAATTTCACTGTCGTAGTGATTTAGTCTTTCCCTCCCAGTGTCTTATCGGTCAGGGAATAATTCTCCTCGGTGCACTTCGACAGATTCACAGATTCTCCGGATCGATCTGAACACGGCCGGCAGCCACTAAGACAGAGAATACAGTGGGAAAACTGGTTGTATCTTGCAATTGCACTGTCAAGTGTCATTAAACTTCAAATCACTTTCCACATGGTCGACCCTCCCTCCGTTATCTCAAATATAAGAATACAAATCCATTCGTTTTTTTATAGCTGCGACATTTTGAGTATAACATATCTCCAGAACAATGGTTGGTATTCGACTCAGGGGATCTCCTGCTGGATTACTTTTCACAACTTCTTAACTTTTCAAATTTATAACCATGTTTTCAGCTGATGAAAAGCCAACGCGGGGAAACACACCGTTACTACCCGTTGATCTCGAAATAACAAATTAGCATTACATGCACTTAATCCCACAGCTTTATTTCAAGTATGTTAGTTTTAATTGGGTTCGTTTGTAGCGTGTAAAATGAACTCATCCATTGAAAATTACAATGCGGTGCTTACTGAACTTTACCACGAAAATATGATTTAAAAATTAATTTTAATGTTTCCTCAAAAAGTTTAGTGATGCTGAAAATTATATTACATGGATACAAAAATTGCTCAAAGGTGAACGACAACTTTTCAAAGATTTGCGTAATCGATATTTTATTTACGTTTCAGTATTATACTCCGCATAAAGGCATATCTACGTTTCTCCGCTGGTTAGTTCATTCTGGAGGTCATTTTCTCAGCATTCGTTTCGTTTTTTCAAATTATATCCAATAGTAAACTTAGATCTACACCTGTATACAGTTTTACAGTGACTGTTCAAAACAGTTGTTTAATCATCCCCAACAGGGTTTTGATTAGGTCCCCTCATCATTTTATAATGTAAAGGTTATTTAAATTTTATAAAATATGGTACTCTTGTATCCATGATTTATGGATCTACCTTGATTTTTATCACAATTACTTTATAAAAAAAATTTGTAAAGGTTGTGCTTGTATTCTGTCTGTGTGGGTTCGAATCCCATCTTCATAGAAAGATATTACCTATCGATATTTTTTATCGATCAAATTTGCCCGATTTTTTGGAAAAGTGAGAATACAATTCAAAAAATATCTATGGTTTTATGGAAAATAATCAACTGAAATCAAATAGTGAACCAATAAATGCAGATCTAGTTCATGTTAAAAAGCTGCCCTCAGTCGTAACTTCATGTGATAAATCAAGTATATTTTCTGGTTTTTCTCATTTTTTTAACCTTACTCACTAAACTTACTGATAAAGTTTTAAATTCCAATAGCAGAACTATGGACTCGGTACTTGCTAACTTTATTATATTATAATATAAGTAGTAGTTTTTCATGAAGATCAAATGCTTGTTCTTGAAGGGTGACCTCACCCGGCGCCGGTGTTAGCTTTTAAAATATAATAATCGAATGTTCCAAGCCTATTCATTTCTCTTCTATTTGTATTAAGAAAACGATATAATTTCAAAAAAGCAAATTTCGGTAAATAATATCAGGAACTATTTCAAAATGATTGGTCTATTCTCAAAACCATTAGTGATATGAATGTGCAGATGTACCTATTTGCAAAATCTTTATCTATAATCTTTACTAAGGCCATAAAAAATCCACTTTTTCTAATGTATGGAAAATTGCCAGAATAACACCTGTTTTCAAAATAGACGACCCCCCTTCAGGTTGACATACGATGTGTACTTTTGATATTCGCAAAAAGTTTTGAACAACTAATTTATAAAACCGTTTTCACGAATGTACAGAAATACCTCTCGATTCACCAACATAGATTTCCCATGGGCGTTCAACGGTGTTTAGCTTAGCAAATTTTGTTCAACTAGTTAAACAAGAGGTTGACATTGGAAGTCAAGTTGATGTAGTCTATACAGATTTTTCAAATGCATTTGACTATGTAAAGTTCTAAGGAAATTTTCTTACTTTGGCGATTCTCCTAACTTTTTAAATTTTATGACATTCTATTTAGTGGGCAGGATCAATTTCGTATTTTATACAGGTTGCAAGTCTCATACTATACGGCAACTTCTGGCGTCCCACAGGGTTCAAACCTGAGACCTCTGTTGCTTATTTTTTTATCGATGACCTTACTCGTTAAATTGTATTGTTATGGCTTATACCGACGATATCAAAATATTTACATTTATAACCAACGAAGATACCATTCCACTTGAAAAAAATAAAGATACAAATAATTGTAGAATGATGTAAAAGATTTGGGTTAAAATTAAACATTGATAGGTGCTTTCGTGTATTATAGACCAAGAAGTTTAATTTCTAGCATTCTTCCTACATCACATCTGGCAAAACAAGATAAGGAACGTTTTTTTAAACCTTCACATTTTAAAATTTTGTATTTTGCACCTGCCATCAGTAAGTTGGAAGATGCTGCTATTCGGTGGCTTGGTACCCAGACTGCGCATGTCCCAGCTTATTAACTGAAAGAGTGCAGCATAAATTTTTGGCACTTTTATGCTTTGAATTGGCGGATTGCACACAGTATACGCTCTTACTGAGTAGACATGACATCGAAAGCCTCTCTAAACTTACGAGTATAAGGAAAAGCACAGCGCTTCCTTCGCGTAGAAATTGATTCACGGGAAAGTTGATAGTCCTGATTTACTAGGAATGCTCAATTTTCATTTTCTGCGTATTAATAACCGCTTTTCAACCGCCTTTGCAATAGTGGGATCGAGAACCAATTTGTTAAAAAATCCACCCCTCACCAACACTTGTGTAAATGCTGATTTTTAATGTTAAAAAACTTTATTATATGTTCTAAAATAATTTGTTATTAATTCTTTTAGTTTAGCGTGTAGAGCAATAGTTTCTTTACTATTTCTCGATGTGGGTAGCAGGTTGCATAAATTTAATACTCCTATTCATTTTGATATTTTGAATTCATTTTTAGTGAGTTTTATTTACATTGTCCATTAAATGGAACTTTCTGTTGAGAAATAAATTCGTTATTATTATTATTATATATAAAAAAATTGAGAACACAGTCATGTTGTGTCTCAAATTTGAACGATTTCGTATTAGAATCTATAAAAAAAACAACCATGAAATGGCAGAAAACCTTACAAATTACGCTTATCCATTTTTTTCTAATTTCGTTTATTCTATAGAGATCCGTTATTCTTAAACAACTTTACTGCGTAATAATACGTTCCTTGAAAGCCTTATCTTTGTACACAATTACTCATTTAACTGCGTCGACGGTTGACAATAACACAAAAGTTGCGATAAGAGGCTTCTTCTGCTGTTTTTAATAAATCAAGAGGAAAACCAATAAGAAGAGAAGAACTTATCGGCCTTCCGATCAGGGCGCAAATTGAAATTAATGTCTCCGAGAGTGCCAAGTTTGCGGTTCGAATGACTACCTCTGTTCATTATTACCGCCGCCAACCTATTATGAACCATAACAAAACAGAAGTCTTCAGGACTAAGAGCTATTGTACGTCGAACAAGAATAGAAAACGGTCGAATGCTGCCTTGTTAACTTTTTTTTTACAGAGTGAATAGCGGGAGGAGAGGACGTTCACGTTACATTTATAAAAATTAGAAGGTAATTCCAGCGATGTTTTTGCCGAATGTACAAAAAGAAAACGACGATAGAGACAAACGTTATCCGAGAACGAGGAGAAAAACTAAGTTCTGCTAACGAGCTCATGTGTGAGGGATTTGTCCTTAAAACTGATTTTGCCAACTGGATGCTGCTGACTTTGATGATGCGAATTTAGTTATATAATAAAGGAACTAATTAGCTTCATTATAATAAAGAGACTAAACCCTCCTAAAGTAAGCTGACTTTCATCAATTTCATATGTAACATCATACAAAGTTTTAGGTGTAGTTAATAATATGTAAATACTTATTTCTTACTTATTACAAATGAAACTAATAATGTAATAATATTTGTATAGGATTATTGGTAGTAAAAAATGAAATAGAATACAAAATTTGCAAGAGGACCCGGGGTGGGCTAGTTAGCATCATGCTTGCCCGCTACACCTTGGGTCGTGGGTTCGATTCCCGCCATGGCTCTGGGTGTAACGTGTATGTCCCGTTCCCCTGTAATTGGGCCTCAGTGCCTGTTGGGGGACGTAATTAATAAAATAAAAAAATAAAAAAATAAAAATAAGACACTAAGTGCACATAACAAGATACAGTGTAATGATATGAACTCCACTTATGTAATTTAATTCTTTCTTTTTCTCTCCTTTTACTCAACCAGAAATATTTATTTTCACGAACAAGCATTATGTTTTCCAGCATGATTGCACTTTACGGTACACCATATTTCTTCAAGTAAGCTGGAAATTTTAACAAAAAAAATTCGAAAATTAATTTATTCATTAAAACTTGCTTCAGTTTAAACGTTTTATCAAATACTAGCTTCAAATCAAATAATAGTCCATTAAATACGCTAATTCATTAAAGTCTCAGCACTGTTTTCAAACTTTCTAGTAATAAAAATCTTAAATTTGTCACAGTTTAAATAAAAATAAGCGACATGCTTAAAAATCAAAGTCACTAATCTAGATATTTTTTTAATCCAAAAACAAAATGACAGAAAGTTAACTTTGTAAGGTTAAAAATAAGTTGTAAGAAAAATACTGTTTCATTCAAATGTCAATAAAGAAGACAGGTTACCTGGTAACTTGGAACCAATCAGAGCTAGGCGGGAACTGACGTCATCCGGCGTGCCCTTTTCAATTTTAGAAATTGACTCAAACCACTCAATGGGTGATTTGTATAAATTTACGAGCTATTTTGCCTCACACAATTTCCATTTTTAATCCTACAAGAGGTGCTAGCGTTAAAGTTGTACTTTTTATCAAAACAGAATTTTGGGTCCTGAATGTTGATCATAAAATCGAATTATGTAAAAACTAAATTGGAATTAAAAAATCTGACTTTATCCCACTGAGAAAAAATATTAAATTAAAACTAAATTAACACCATGAAAGCTCTAATTAAGTATGCAACATCATTTTGAGAAAATTAATGTTTTTTTCAAGTTTTAGGCTTATTACAAAATAGAAGATCTTTCAAATTGTGTTTTGCTTAATTGTGGGCTAGTTACGTATTTGTTTATCAATGCCAAGTGAATTATTAAAAGGAATGTATGTTTCAATAAAGAATACATCTACAAACATAATCATTTAAATTCACAAATTGTTTCATTTTCTTTAAGAATTTGGCCTGCGTATTTGATATGTTTTTACTTTTACACCACTTTGCTTCTTTCCTTTTTGCATTAAGAAATCGAATTTTTATGCACAATCACAGTTTGACAAAGGCGTTAATGAGGTTTTCTGGGATATTCATGTGGTCAGCTTTCATTTTTAAATAGAAAACTGTTCTACTTACAACTTGTTTCCCTTTTACGAAATCATTTTTTTGGCAGTATTTGAAATATTTTTTTAAACATTCAATTTGTGTCATCCACTCTTCAGATGGTTTAATGAACCCTCCATATGATAGGCATTGAATCCAAGATGACATGCTATAAGGTTTAGTGCTTCTGATGTCTTGTGCGTATATTGCCCAAGTGGAGGATCGTCTTTTAGATGCTACTTTGCTAGATATCGGGCTATATGTATACTCAAGACCATCTTTTTCTGGAATAACAGTTTCTGATATATAGAACGCGTAAACGAGCTGGTGTCTGAATTTGTGTCATCAAAACATTCTTCCAAAAACGGTTCAGGATTAGAAATATTGCTAACTTCAATATGTGCGTTCCTCAAGGCTGCATTTAGTAAATATTCCTCGTTTTGACTTCTCTCGGAAGTTTCCAGCATTCGATGATTTTTGAACGGTTCCTGGATTCAGTAATATCATGCGAATTCTGTGTAGTGTATTAAGAGAATCGAGGATCTCATGAAGACCTCCTGGCGTTTTAAGCTGCAAACAAACATTTTAGTAAATATACTAGCAAAAAAAACAATTACATACCTGTGAGAAAAAATTTTATAAACAGTCCTGGTTTACTAACCGATACGTTAGGACATATGAAACATGTGCACATTTCTCGCCAGGGTTTTATTAGCACTACCTGATATTAAACAGTGTTGTAAAGTTGTTGCAGTTGTCTTGGAAAACAATTCTACAATTCTTTGTCTCTGTGACTTTTCACACAATATATGTAAAGATGTGAGTTTACGGCACGAACTAATTTCGCTGTTTGTAGAGTATGTTGATGCCTTCACAGGGTCCACACTAATTACTATTCCATCTTGGAAAATAAATCCGGTATCTAAAAACCAGTTTCTTAACAATTTCAGTATATGAGGAACGTCATCCAAAAGTATATCGGTCGCTTACTTTTGGGACCAGTAATGAATGTATTATTAATACTTATTTATATTTGACTTTCCCCACAGGCCCCAGACTCAGCGGTACACGCAATAACATGGAAAGATGCATCACAGAGGCGAATCACAATATCTATTAGTAAAGCATTAGTCATCTTTATGCCAAGTCCTACCTAAATAGGCTGCTTCCAAGTATCAAACAACTTTCTTGAATTACTACTTGCATGAAGCAGTGAGTACCCGCTGCCTCATCGTCTTCATGATGGTATTCGTAAGTTGAAGTAACCTTGAGTTCAGCAAAATATAAGACAGTCGTCTTTTGCAACTCTTTTTGTATTGCTTGAAGCTTCCATAATTCGCAATACATCGTCTAACATGTCATTTCGTACATTTATATTAGCAACGCATTGTTGCAAGGTGGAAAAGCCTGTAAAGGGTAACGCAAAAGTTTTTCTTACATAAATATCTAAGTATGAAGGCTCTGGATAATTCATCTTGGGTCCATCTAGCCTTAGTCTTCTTTTTCATAACGATTGCTATTTGATTTTAGTAGGGACTTCCTTAAAGAATTCTTTAACTTGTAACATGCATTTCTAGCTCTGGTTTAAAAATCTTCACAATTACGAATAGGACTTTGATAAACTTGTTCTTTTACAACCCCTTAGAAGACGAAATCTAAAGGTGTAAAGGCAAGACTACGAGAGGGCCATGCATTCACACTGCCTCTGCCAATCCACTTATTTGCAAATGTCTCATGAAGATAGTCCCTAACCATTCTAATGGGGTGGTGCCCTGTCCTGCTGAAACCACAGCTCTTGTCGGGAGTTGAGAGAAACATTTTCTAATAACCCCGGAAAATCATTTTCCAAAAATTGTCGATACCTGTATCCTGTTAAGTTGCCTTCGAGGAAATATGGGCCCATTACGTAATCTACAGTAATACCAACCCACACATTTATGGAGTAATAGTGACTGTTGTGCCGATTAACAATCCCGTTTATCATCGCTGAACAGAACTTTGAATAAAAAATTGTTGTCCAAATCTAGTTGATGTTGCATAAAATTGCAAAATTGTATTCTTCTGGGAAAGTCTTCTTATTTTAGATATTGTACTAATGTCACATAGTGAGCGTGGAACGTATGTGCCCTCAAAATTTTTGAAACGGAAGATTGAGATATTCCTACCTGTCGTCTATAAATCTTTGGCTCACATGCGGGTCATTGTGTACAGCTTTTATTACACGAATTTCATTTTCGACACCAGCAGCGGTAAGTCCTCCATTTCTTGTTTCTTTCGGCCAATTTTGTCTTCACGTTTTTTCTAAACCTCTAAGATTTGGTGGGATGGATGTCGCCTATCGAGATATCTTCTTTCGTAGAGATTTGCTGCTGCAACGGCATTTTTTCCGTATTCTCCAAAAATCAAGATCATATCATCGTGGGTTTAACCCTCATCTTATCGCGAAGACTAAAAACTTATCGGAGCTCAACATTGACAAATAGAATTATTCCGAAAGTCAAAATTAACTATTAGGTAACTATGTTTGTACATTTTCTAAAAAAAATATAAGAAGAGTTACATATGAAATATGTATTTTGTGTTGCATTGAAATTTGTTCAGAGTCCCCCTGTTATAATACTCACCCAGTACTTATATACAGGGTTAGTATAAAATCCCGGAACGGTCGAATAAGTTTATTATTTGAAAAATTTTGTTTTCTTAAATTTGCTTTGGATGTATAGTTAAACATGGCGACTTGATTACAACATTTTTACTTTTTTTATCGCTCCCGGTTTGGCAGACAGGGCCGCGATAATGGAACACCCAGATTTTTTTTTACATTTTCTGAAGAAGAATAAAAAACTACTTTCAGAAATTATCAACATGTTTATTTTTACTGAAATAAAAAATTGAAAAATATTCACAAAAAACACCTGTATGTGGTCTACCATTTCATCTTAATTCGATAATAAGTGAAGTTCATAATTTGACATCTTTGACTCAATGATAGCTCGATATGAATTTCATTATTTGATCTCTGATTTGATCAACCGTTAGATTTAAATAAGGTAGCACTTACTTTCGAAACTAAAGTTGTAAACTCCAATTTAAAATGATAAAGTTGAAATGTTTGTACACTAAAAACTAACTTAAACTAACGAATCAGAAACAAATATCCACTAGAAAAACACAATTAAAACACAGTCAAATACAACTTTTTTAATAAAACTCTTAATAACGATATTGCAAACCAACGAACCGACCGTAGAACCAACCAAACTGCACAAAACACAAAATTTAAAGTTTAAGTTGAGTCAATAAAATATTATATAGAACTTTCAAAACTTCAAAAAGTTATGGTACCAGTTTGGCATCCAAGAAGTAATCAAAAACGTTTTTAGGTTATAATTCGCAAGTTATTGTTTGAAACGACAGGAAGTTCTGATGGGATTAGGAAAGGGATCAGTTAGGATTCTATTAACAGTTGAAGACAGATGTGACGAAATGACCTTAAAGGATGCGTGATATGTGCCAAAAATTTCTAAAAGTCTATTTTCTATTTTAGCCGCACAAGATTGTAAGAAGAACAGTGTGTTCGAATTAGTTGTTACGTCATATGAACTGAAAGTTGCCAAGCTAATGGGACTCGTGATCAAAATGGGACATTGTTCAAAGCAAAAATTAAACTTTTAGTACCTGAGCACAGGATTGATGTGAATGCTGCTGTCGAGAGGACTTGGAACTGTTTCAACTTTACCATGAGAGATAGGGTCAGCAGGTTAAAGCATCAAGTCAATGAAATACTGATGGATTTTCACATGCATACAAAGACGTTGAAACATTCCGTGAATTTAATAACGAAGAAGTCAGGTCTATTCTACGTGCATCTCAACGGTTAACAGCGCCATACACTCCTGAACAAAATGGCACCTGTTAGAGAGACAACAAACCTGTGATTGAAATGGCAAGAACGCTGAAATATTCAGATCCAGAAGTGACGTAGCCGGAGGGAATTTGGGCCGAGCTGATCAACAGTTATACATATTTTGAACAGAAAGGAAAATCATGCATAGGAACTTGTAGTCTTTACGAGTTGTGAACAGATAAAAGGCCTCGCACTAAGCACTCGAGAATTATCGTTTCTACCTGCTACGCTCACTTTCCAACTTAACCGAAGCTTATGCACAAAGCATTTTGAGACACTTTGATCTAGAAGAATGTACACCAGTGTCTACGCCTATATTGAAAGTGTTGGAGGTTCAAAAAATCAAGGAAAGAAAGCAGAAGAGATTATCCATATAGAGAAGTAGTTGAAGCACTCATTTACCTTGCTTAGAACGAGACTAGATTTGGCTTCCAGTGTTAGGATTTTGTCAAGAGTTCTTGAGAAACCTACTAAAGGGGAAGCGAGTTTTTCGGTACCAAAAAAAAACTACTAATTATGGAATTACGTACAAGTCGACAGAACAATATACCAGTTTGCTACAATGGTTCTGACTGCTTTGGGTGTTCAAAAACTTATTGATCAACGTCAAGAGTTGTAATCAAGTATGCAGGAGGAGTCATTTCTTGGTTGAGTCAGCGACAATCTTCGGTGTCAACAGAGTTACGAGCAGCTCATGAAGCAATGAAAGAAATCATCTGATTGGTTCGTCTGTTCAGAAGAATTAGAAAACTGGAACAAATTCCTATTCTCCGAATTGTTAATACAGCTACAGTGAAGGGATTCTTTTGGTCCAAAAAAGAAAAATGACGGAAAGTTAACTTTGTGAAGTTAAAATTAAGTTGTAAGAAAAACATTGTTTCGTTCCATTTATTAACACAATTGTATGTACTAAAAATCTAGTAAATATTTCAAATTTCTAAATAAAATAGAATTTAGATTTTAACCTGAATCAAACAAACACATATATCTTCAAAATTAAAAAAAAAATTGCTGAATGTGATGTGATGTTCACTTTTATTGTCTACTTTCTTCTCGTTTTGATAGGATAGTCCTTAACTAATATTACTAACTTGTAAATATAAAATAACTTTTTAAATGATATTCCTCTAGCAAAACAAGAATTGGAAAATCCTATAGCATGACGCTTGGAAGTGAAAATTTTCGAAGTTGGAATAGAATCCGAAATTAAAATTGCAAATATCAGGAATGAGCTAGATTGACAATTTTTTTCCTTTTTATGTAAATTTAAGTTTCTTTGTTGGAAGGCAACCGTTTCTTCCGTCCCGGACTTAGAACAAAAAATTGTTTGAATATGAAAATAGACAGACCTGAATTATCCGTCGCAAAATAAGTCGATTCAGCATATCGCAAGTCCGTCATGTCGATCAGAATTGTCAAAACAAGTCGACATATACTTCAGAACTCATAAAATTCGACCAAAATAGGATTTATAGCTAAAATTTTATGGTTTCCTTAGTATTTTCGAGTTTATTGGGTGCCAGAAACACTAGAAAGACACAAAAAAGCTCCAAAAGTAACATTTCTGAAGTTTCTTAACGAATTTCTTGAATCTACAGACGTCAGAATGTGAAAATTTATCCCAATCGTCTACTTTTTCTCAAATAAAGTCAATTCTGCATATCGCAAGTATGTCATGTCGATCAGTCGCTGACTGGGGAAGTTTCCCGTTTCCACCATTCCTCGTTGATCAGCGGCTCCAACTCACAGTGTAGTCTTGAGCAAACGATTTTTTGGAGCTGACTCTCTCAATATTATACATATAACATTGTAAAATTATCTAAAATTGCCCTAGGGACATTGCCACTTCCATGCGTCACTGCATATATTTTTTCCAAAACTCAGGGTTATCCCCTAATATAATCTACCCATTTAACATTTGCCCATTCATTTTTCCCTGTTTGAAATTTCTTAGAATTTTCACCAACTTGCTGTGTCATGGGTCAAAGGAACCCCACCCCAGATCTTTTCAGTTCCCGGGTCCATATCATGGTATCTGCCGGATTTTACGCGTGAACACTTTTATGGCTAAGTTCACCCCAACTCGCCGTTTTCTCTTATCAGCACCTTCGCTGTCAACACTCACTTTCCAATCATTCTGAGTACGGCCCTGTTTGACTAGAATACAACGGTTGACCCGTCACGTTCGTCGACTACTTTACTACTGACTGACTTAAAATGCACCCTCAGCAGCTGAGATATGTGCGTTATTTGAAGTTTAATAATTAAAACAGTGGTCTGAAAAAACTGTAACTGTTGTTTAATTCAAGTGTTTTCTGACAGGGAAAGCGCGCAAGTAAATAAGAATCTTACCAAAAGTGATACCACATTACGGTTATCACTGTTTTTATTTTTTCATGACACGCATTCCCCGTGTGTTTGCTCCTTTTATACAGTTTAATATAATATGCAGAAGCTGTGTTTTGTTATCCCTCGCCGCGCCTTTCGTATATCACTAGACAAAAGGTTAAACGATTCAAACGTATGGTGAAAATCTATAATCTCAACTAAAAGAGTAATATCGTGCACGTAATGATTTTCTTTGTCATACGGAACGATCCAATGTGAAATTATCGGTTTACAGCTGTTGTTGAGTTCGCGAATGTAGTCAGTAGTAAAATCAGCCATATGAAGGACAGCAGATATTTCCGCATACCATTGATTCATTGATTTCTTGTTTGCTACTTACTTGCAATAAATTATTACAAAAAATGTGACTCACCTACTATAAACTACAAATGTAGACGCATAAGCTTTGCACACTTCAACTAAGGTTTATTTAGCAAAACTTTCATCACGTTGCTATAAAAGATAAAGAGATAAATTTTGATTAACAATTTACCATATGTTACGATACCCTCAAGTTGTGTTGCAATTAAATCTAGATAATTTAGTTAGCAAAGTTTTTAAATGACGCCATGAAATTGTTGGTGAGGATGATAAAAACATTGTTTATTTTTTTTTTATAGTGGATTTTTACTATCTACACGATGTTATTAAAATACACATAACATTTCACTACAATCGGTCCAGTAGTTTCGCAAACAGACGGAAACGGTGAATCTAAGTTTTCATATTGCAGAAACTATGAAACCTCGAGAAAAGATTAATTCATCCATTCAATGGACTCCCATGCAATATTTCCCTAACTTACGCTCGAGAAGTGTAAAAAGTCTAAAAAACAACAAACAATATTTACTTTATTTTATGTTGAAAGTTGTTGTGCGTACAATGCGTACAATGTTAAAACCATAATTAATGTAAACAACGTCAGTTATTTACAACTGAGATAGCTGTAAAATCATGGATTTTTAAATAAAGTCATATTTACGAATATCCATGGTTGTTTTTTTTAAATCAGAAAAAAGATATTTCGAATATTAAACGTACCTGTTAATATAACCACTACATGATTAGATTGAAAAAGGAGATTCCTTTTGCAATAACGTGAAATGTGAATGCATATTATAACTTATAAATCCTTCAAAATGTTGCTATCTATTAAATCTAATTCTCACAAAAAATCCATGAAATGTCTGAAAATCAAAACCTGGGAAGTATAAAATATATGATCAGAGATAGTAGACAAACTATACTGCCTGGTCAAAACAATATGACAGAATGCGTTTCTATAGATACAAAAGAAGCAGAAGATGATTTGATCGAATACAATCTAAAAACAAATTCTGAATTAGCCACAAAATTACACGTTTAACATTATTTAAAATATTTAATTTTTAAAATGTTGATGTTTTTTATTCATCATTCTATACAATTGTTATCTGAGGGGAATTATTGCGAACATAATTTTAAAAGAGTACAATACCGACAAAAAATTAAGAAATAAAATAACTTACCGATATATAATTTCCCCGCTAAAAAAATTGACGCTTTTTCCAATCAAAAATGTTTATTTCACATTATGTCTTGATCATTTATTATTTCTATAACCTCAAAGTGGTCCATAGGCTGTCGCCCAAGCTGTATGCAGTGAAATTAAACTACAATTTAAGTAACTAATAAGCTTTTGGGAACGATATGTTACTTTTAACAATTATTGTTGTTTTCTAAATATATCTCTGTAGAACTGAGTTTGTAATGTGATGTTTGTTGCGATTTTATATCTAATGTAGTAACATGTGTAATGCCCCTGGATATGCGCCGATGAAGCAAAACTAACCCTTTTTTACTTCCCGAGCGCAAGCAAAGGAAGTATTGTAATCGAGTCCGTCGGCCGACTCTCTACTTTTACGTTTTCTCGATCTTTCATGACCCCTAGAAGACGAAGAAATAGGTCTCCCATTTCCGTCTGTCTGTCCGTCTGTCCGTCTGTCCGTCTGTCCGTCTGTCCGTCCGTCTGTCCGTCTGTCCGTCTGTCCGTCTGTTGTCCCGGATTTTTATTAGACAGATAATCTCCGAAAGTATTCGACCGATTGTTGTGAAATTTTGTACTTATATTAAGAATATCATGTAGATGGTAAAACGCTAACCAAAATTTGTCGAATCATCCCCACCACTATAGCGATGACGTCACTTCAAAATTGTACATAGTAAATGGGTTTTCAATTGTATAAAATAACATAGTCCTACACATGTAGTTTACAACTCTGAATCGACTTTTCACCCGAAACGTCCAGATTTTTGGAAAAAAAATCAAAATTATAAAACAACATTTTGAAATTTAATTTTTAATCTGCTAACCAGAATGCTTTGAAATGTTGCAGATGTTTTAAGGCTATAAAGAGCATCATAAATCTTTAGTCAAAAAATATTTGCTTATCCCCTCCAAAAACTTGATGACGTCAGCTCAAAAGTTTGTGGAATAAATCATATCTAAAATGTACAAAATATGATGAGTCTGTACTTGTGATCTATCACTCCATTCATATTTTTTGGATTTGCATATGCAGGGTGACTCAAAAAAATTAATGAATGCGTAAATATATTTTATTGATTTAATCAGGAACTACAATACTGAATGCTCTGAAATCTTGCAGATGTTTTAAGGTCATAAAGAGCATAATAAATGTTTAGTCAAAATATATTTGCTTATCCCCTCCAAAAACTTGATGACGTCAGCTCGAAAATTTGCCGAATAAATCATATCTAAAATGTACAAAATGTGATGAGCCTGTACTTGTCATTTATCACTCCATTCATATTTTTTGGATTTGCATATACAGAGTGACTCAAAAAAAATAATGAATGCGCAAATATATTTTATTGATTTAATCAGGAACTACAAAACGGAATGCTCTGACATCTTGCAGATGTTTTAAGGTTATAAAGAGCATAATAAATGTTTAGTCAAAATATATTTGCTTATCCCCTCCAAAAACTTGATGACGTCAGCTCGAAAGTTTGCCGAATAAATCATATCTAAAATGTACAAAACATGATGAGCCTGTACTTGTCATTTATCACTCCATTCATATTTTTTGGATTTGCATATACAGAGTGACTCAAAAAAAATAATGAATGCGCAAATATATTTTATTGATTTAATCAGGAACTACAAAACCGAATGCTCTGAAATCTTGCAGATGTTTTAAGGTCATAAAGAGCATAATAAATGCTTAGTCAAAATATATTTGCTTATCCCCTCCAAAAACTTGATGACGTCAGCTCGAAAGTTTGCCGAATAAATCATATCTAAAATGCACAAAATATGATCAGTCTGTACTTGTGATCTATCACTCCATTCATATTTTTACTTCCCGAGCGTAAGCAAAGGAAGTATTGTAATCGAGTCCGTCGGCCGACTCTCTACTTTTACGTTTTCTCGATCTTTCATGACCCCTAGAAGACGAAGAAATAGGTCTCCCATTTCCGTCTGTCTGTCCGTCTGTCCGTCCGTCTGTCCGTCTGTCCGTCCGTCTGTCCGTCTGTCCGTCTGCCGTCCCGGATTTTTATTAGACAGATAATCTCCGAAAGTACTCGACCGATTGTTGTGGAATTTTGTACTTATATTAAGAATATCATGTAGATGGTAAAACGCTAACCAAAATTTGTCTAATCATCCCCACCACTAATGCGATGACGTCACTTCAAAATTGTACATAGTAAATGGGTTTTCAATTGTATAAAATAACATAGTCCCACACATGTAGTTTACAACTCCGAATCGACTTTTCACCTGAAACGTCCAGATTTTTGGAAAAAAAATCAAAATTATAAAACAACATTTTGAAATTTAATTTTGAATCTGCTAACCCGAATGCTTTGAAATGTTGCAGATGTTTTAAGGCTATAAAGAGCATCATAAATTTTTAGTCAAAATATATTTGCTTATCCCCTCCAAAAACTTGATGACGTCAGCTCAAAAGTTTGCCGAATAAATCATATCTAAAATGTACAAAATATGATGAGTCTGTACTTGTGATCTATCACTCCATTCATATTTTTTGGATTTGCATATACAGGGTGACTCAAAAAAATTAATGAATGCGTAAATTTATTTTACTGATTTACTCAAACTACAAAACCGAATGCTTTGAAATCTTGCAGATGTTTTAAGGTTATAAAGAGCATAATAAGTGTTTAGTCAAAATATATTTGCTTATCTCCTCCAAAAAATTGATGACGTCAGCTCGAAAGTTTGCCGAATAAATCCTATCTAAACTGTAAAAATATGATGAGTCTGTACTTGTGATCTATCACTCCATTCATATTTTTTGGATTTGCATATACAGGGTGACTCAAAAAAATTAATGAATGCGTAAATATATTTTATTGATTTAATCAGGAACTACAAAACCGAATACTCTGAAATCTTGCAGATGTTTTAAGGTCATAAAGAGCATAATAAATGTTTAGTCAAAATATATTTGCTTATCCCCTCCAAAAACTTGATGACGTCAGCTCGAAAGTTTGCCGAATAAATCATATCTAAAATGTACAAAATATGATGAGCCTGTACTTGTAATTTATCATTCCATTCATAATTTTGGATTTGCATATGCAGGGTGACTCAAAAAAATTAATGAAGGCGTGAATTTATTTTATCGATTTAATCAGGAATTACAAAACCGAATGCTTTGAAATCTTGGGAATATTCTAAAGTTATTATAAGCATGGTAAACTTTTGTTCAAAATGTATTTGTTCATCCCTCCTAAAAAAATTGATGACGTCACCCTTAAATTTTGCTGAATAAATCCTATCTAAAATGCAAAAAATATGATGAGTTTGTACTTGTGATTTATCATTCCATTCATATTTTTTAGATTTTCTTAAGAGGTGGTTCAAAAAAATTAATGAAGTCAATTTATTTTATTGATTAAATTAAAGGCAACACTTATTATTAGTATTACACCCCAACCAACCCAATTTGGTAGACAAAAAATTTGTTAAAGGAAAAACTCGGTTGAAACATAAGGGTAGCATGCTTATTTACATCGACTTTAACATTACAGACCTGCATTTGTTTTATGCGTTCACTTGGTTCCGCGAATGTGAAATAGACATGTTTATAATCAACCAATTGTGAATTTCACCGTCAAGAATTAAAATAAAACCCAATGTTTTATATAATAAGCGGAAGTCGAAGCAATAAAACCGATGGTCGTTTTGTTTACAGTTTCTCTGTTTGACTCTCAAGTATGCTGTTACGCCTGTCATCTTAAATTAAGAATGTTTATACATACACGATTTTCAGCTGCCTGGGATACGTATACGTGAGTAAATTGTTTTGTTATTTTATTGATTATTACAAATCAATATTCAAAACGACCCAATTCATTTTCCTGAAAATTTGAGAATATAATAATTTTATTCTTAGTATTACACTACATCTATCCCAAACTGTTATACGTGTCCTTGCAAAAATGTTGATGACGTCATCGCATTTTTTTTTAAATTCCCACTACAAAAATGTAATGAGAAAAAACACAATAGGCATGCAGTCGTCAAGTTTCCGACAGCGAGGGAAGTACTGTCTAAACTCTTTAGACCAATTTTTAATATTTTGTTTTCTAACCTTGTTTTGTATCGTTCAGTTGGCGCGCTCCGACGAGAGGTTGAAGTACAGCATTCTACCCACGATTTTCCTCTTCACCCGCTGTGATCTGGCCTATGATCACCTATATACCTAAATTATCATCGCAAGCGCATTTTAAAATTATAGGAGTCAGTTACTGAGGCTATTGATCTCTGCCGCATCGATACAGTTTGGCGATCAACAAACACCAGTTTTCCAGGAATTAGAAACTTCAATACATCCTGAGCGGCACAAACCAGACCTTGCCTGCGTGCCACGTCAAGTACAGACAGATACAACAGGCAAAGCTAATACGAATCTCTCATCAGGGTAACAAAAATAAAACCAATTCATCCCAGTAACGTCAAAAATGCTCTTCGTAAAAAGATAACTACCATATGAATAAATGTAGTTTGTTTTACCAACCTCTGCTAAAATAAAGCACCACATAAAATACAAGTAAAGCAAATACTAATAATGAATAAAAACTAGAGCTTAAATTCTCGTATGGTATTGTTAGGTAAATTTGCTATAAATTATTTGACACCACCATTAAAGCATGAAAACACAGAAGTGAGTCGTCTGCATGTCCAACAAAATAAACTACTTATGTCGACAGTCGTAATTCCACAATTACAAGTGTATATTCTAGGGAATGTGCCACATTAATTGTTTGTTCTCACTTTATGTTTGTGTTGGTTTTCTTACAATAAATTCAGAAATATTATGGAGCAGTTAATTACACAAAGCTGCACAGAGCCACCACCAGCTTTAGAGTCAAACAAACAAAGAAAAAAAATTATACGCAATTAGCTCAGTTGAATAAATAATAGTGCGAAATCCATGGCGCATTGTATAAAAATATTCTTTTTTATCTTTGGCCTGCATCTCTGTTGTCGATACGTTTCTAATGGAGAGAAACCAAAAAATTAGCGGTCTACGCCGGCTAAAACCTAGATCGTATAATTATCATTGTCAATATCGGTTGGTACTAGTGCTTGTCATTCTGTCACTGGCAAGTGGATTATCTGTTGTGTGCTTTTGCAAAAAAATAGTTTTTCATAGTTTTGAGCCATTTTTATTCAATTTATAGTAATAAATAAAGTAAATAATGTAACAAAGTCTGTAAAAATAATATAATTTGATAATAACAATTATTGTCTTCATATAAAAATCGACACAAAAAATCTTGTGCGTCATTCGCCCAGAGCGTGTACTAGATCCTAATATAGGCATTTGTAACATTTTTAATTTCAAATTTTTTTCTAAAACATCTATTAATTGATTTAAATAAGAATTGTAAAATTATTGAATAAAAAATTATTTTTAATAGATTAGATGATCACAAGTTCTTAGGTAAACGTTTTAATTAGCAGTTCATCTCTTTTTAGAACATACACGAAAATATCGTAATAATATGTAAAACAACAAGACATAAGGTAAGTTCAATTCATATATATTATGGTATAAGACATATACACAATGATACACAATGGGCTGAGAAAATGTAACTTGTAAAGCACCTGTTGTATCCTTAGGTGCTTGCGTGTCGTTACCTCGTTACTAATAAAAAAAAAATTCAAATTATAAATATAGGTCAGCTTTCTATGCAGTTGTACAAACAGGATGACATAAATGTCAGTAAAGTCTACATAGGCATAAGCAGAACTAAAATATTCCGTCAAAATTACTAAATAACATGGAAAGAAGCAGTTTACATCGCAGTAACTACAAGAAACAACATTACACTCCGTACGTAAGTACTTGTCCCCTCTCATTAGGAGCAATAAACATTTTATACCTCAAGTATCGCGGAAAAGATTTTATCTGACGTTGTGTGAATTTCATGATGATATGGTAAGGGTAATATTAGTTCATAAAATTTTTATTGTTTATTTTCACTTTGAGAATCACATGTTCAATTTTTTTTTTCAATTTATAGAGTAATTTATGCATATGATTAAAAAACTAAAAAGCAAATCTGATAATAAATTCATGCTTTTCTGAAAATGAATCAAGACTAGTCCTTTTTCTGCATGATTTCAGCTAATACTTCAGTCATAAAATCTTTGATCTCAATTAATTTTGTTGTCAGTCACTCAACTTACGTATGCGGCTATATTTCTATTACTTGTTTATAAAAAAAGGTGTTGCTAATAAAAACTAAATTAGCTACTTTTGACAGGAAACTGTTTTCATTAAATTACATTAGTTAAAATATACCAAAAGAATTTGTGAATAAATATTTGACAGCTTCGATAGGAAAACTTTTTTTTAATTTTCTATTGATTTCTCCAACTTTACCTTTGTTGAAACGGTACTAATACAAATTCTATAAAAAAAAAACGTGGTAAGTAAATAAAGGGCAGTGCCGCACCTAGAAAAATTGGCGACAGGTAGCGAGTTGAGTATAGTCATTACAACACTAAACTAATAAGTAGGTACTAAGTATGTTGGTTACAGTTATACAGGAACACAATTCAAATTTGTATCCATATTATTATCATTAAACAATTCTATCCTTGTCATTTTAAAGTATTAAATTCAGAGCCAGTTTATACAATATTTTAACTAAGATTAAGTTAATCACGCATATAACGAGGTGTTTAGCGACGTGTGATTGACGTAGAGTAGATCACATGGTACTTTAACACCCTGTTAAAAATTTAATCTCGATTAATATTAACTTAATCTTCTGTAAACCAGGTCCTAGTGTTCTTTTCTGAAAACTTAGTTATTCTTACAACACATCTTCAACTGTGATTGAAGTATCACCAATTATGTCCAAAAAAAAACTTTATTTTGACTGAACTATTCCTAAAATCATTTTTCAGATATTTTAGTGAAGAAAATGATCATTCGGTTGTTGTGTAACTAGAAACCCAAAAAAAAAAAATAATTTTCTTATGTTCGGGAAAATATTCTTTGATTTGTACTTATAAATCCATTACTACACAACAACTTTATTGCCAGAAAGTTTACAAAGTGAATAATAAGGCCAGCTTGCAAACTTATGTTTCTACACAACAACCATAATTCTAGAAAGTTTACAAAGTAAATAATAAGGCCAGCTTGCAAACATATGATTCTAACTGAAAAAGACGGCTCTTGGGAATTTGGTTGTAGTGTGTGCCTGTAACAAAATTGGTTATTATGATCTGATGCTATGTGTGCTTTCGTATATTGACAAAATTTATATCCCCCCCATCCCCCCCCCCCAGGTACGCCACTGGTGAGAGTCTTGTTTCTGCAAAAATAAAATTACTTAAGTGGAATATATCCTGGCTAATACTTGTAATTTTTATATTTAAAAATTGATCTAAAGTTGTTTTGACAGAATTTTCCTTATTTTTTAACTAAAAAAAAATTTAGTGGGGATAAATATATCAATTTTGATAAGCACAATGCAACACTAATATATTAATAGTGCTGAGTACCTAGAATGTCCTGGTCATTATGTAAACCGTTTCATATTTAATCAGTAAAATAGATTGCTTCATTCACTAATCTTTTTTCGATAACCTATATCAATAATTCTAGAAAATATAGATATATTATTCAATCATCAGTACAGTAGTTTTCGGACTAGATGACGAAGTCAGCGCAATCGATTTGGTAGTTTCCAAGTTAAATTGGAAAAATTTTGTTGTATGGTTTCCAACTTTTTTCTAGACGCATAAAGTTATCACATATATAGGTACTTTGTCCAATACCACTCTTTAAAACGTAGGATATCAAAACGTCTTCTTGTTTTTCGTTTTGCAATAGGACGGTTCTATGTCATGCTTTCGTATCAGTATTTAGGGCATCTAACAGTTTCTTCTTGAAGTAAGTGTCAATGGAAAGATTAAGCGCGGAGGACGAATTCTAAAAAGTCTCTTTTTGTACATGTTGTTTTTATATGATTCAAAACAACGGAATATACACGTGAAATCTGAGAAAATATATTTTTTCTCCATTCGTCACAAAAGTAAGATATTGTTAAACTGTCGACCGTCTGTAAGATTGACGTTGCCGTTACTAGGAGAAAATTTGGCTACATTTTCTACTAGGACTAAAAATAGTAATTTATAATCCTAGCCGAAAAAATATCTAAATTTTTATCAAAAGAATAGAGAATGAAATCTGAAGTTATTTATTTATTTTAATATTAAATGTACAATTTGAACAACTGCTGAAACGAGATTCCACAATATATCCCTCTGCAATTGTGCTGGATCTCCAACCTCCGTGTCTTTTAAGACACTTCAGGTTAACCCCCGCATCCACAAGAAATGTTGCAGAAGTTCTGCTGTGTATTCTTTCCAATTTTCTAGTTTTAAGAATTTTGCGATTTCCTGAGGTACGGCACTGATTTTGTGTATACCGACAACTACCCGACGGCATTTTCCATTAATGTATTTTAAAAACAATCGTCGTTCTTCAATATTTGGAGGCCGCAGAGCAACATACATAGTTTCGAAAAAACCTTGGATAATTTTATTCCAAAACCGTAAATGAGCGGGACTTTTTGGTTTTAGTTTGATGAACTTTAACTAGCAACGCTGATTTTACATCTTCAATGTCATTAATTTTTAAATTGACCAGTTCCTCGCAACGAAATCTGCCTGTTTTTCCTAATATCAAGACAACTTGATTTTTTTTAATTTTATTCTTCCGTATTTTTGACGTGGTTTATCTTCATCATCAAATATGTAATATCTGGCGCTGTATTTAGAAGATTATCCACTCGCTCTTTGGTAAATACCTTGGACCTCTTCGGTTGATAGCCTTCGCTTTGTCTTTTCATGAAAGCACCCAATTTAGAATATTTGCTTATATCCACTGCGCCTTTTTATATTGAAGATTGACTTTCACATTGAATATTGTGCCTATACTTGATGGTCTGATTTCAGTTGATAAATTCGAAAAATATACCATAAGAACATAATCTGCCAACTTTTTTCTTTGCACCAATCCGTGAAACGTCTATAGGCAAATTCATAAATTTCAGGATATTTTGGTGGAAGCAAATTCAAAGAAACTTCTTTTGCACAGTCCAATATAGGTACATGTATTTGCAGGTGCATCTAAATCTTCATTTGAACTCATTTTTCTGAAAATATCACAAACTCAGCACTAATATGGAATATGGAGGAGAATATTTGACAAATATTTGCAAGTATATATCTACAACCACATTCTGGCTACTTGTTTTATTATTCAATTTAATTCTAACCCAGCGAATAGGACTAAAACTTACCGATTCGAAATTTTTTTATCTTGGTTGGGGAAAAAATAGCATATGTTATTAGACTTATTAGGATTAAAGTGACATTTTTTGCCTCGGAATTAATGTTTCGCTCAGCTACGCCACGCTTCACCTCGCACATACATTCAATTGCTAATATCATAATCTACTATTATTAACATAATAGAACAAACTGGAAATACTATCCAAAATTTTAATTACCTCTGTGTTTTAGTTAATTGCAAGGGAACTTCAGTTATTTCAAAACTTACTGTAAGATGTTTTATTTGTTATAATAATAATTATAAGTCTTCATTAAAAAATACATTTTTCCCTTTATTTAAAAAACAGATTTTTTAAATTGGACACTTATTTTAGAACAAAATTTATTTCCAAATCCAGCACTTAATTTGGGACATAGGCAATATTTACTAAATATGTTTTTAATAGACATTTAAATTTTGTAGCGGAGCTTTCAAAGCGCTCCGCTAGTACCCTCTCGAGGGCGCTGTCCTCGGCAGCGCCGATATCAACCCCACCAAACTCACCCCCACTGGAACGCACCCCACCTGAAGTTACTTCATTGTACTGGTACTCCCACGCATCTCAACCCTGCCTATAAAAGGGCAACTCGGCCGCTTTTCAGGCAGATGGAACGCCACCATCTCCACCTTAAGGGTTGCAGTGTCTCGGTCCCCTTCTGGTCGTTTCCAGGGCTGCACTGTGTTACGGTCCCCTGCGCCGCTTCGAGATCTTCACCAGGGCTGCACTGTTTTACGGTCCCCTGTGCTGCTTCGAGATCATCACCAGGGCTGCACTGTGTTACGGTCCCCTGCGCCGCTTCGAGATTATCACCAGGGTTGCACTGTGTTACGGTCCCCTGCGCTGCTTCGACGTCATCTCCAGGGCTGCACTGTTTTACGGTCCCCTGCGCCGCTTCAACGACGTCATCTCCAGGGTCGCACTCTCTAGGTCCCCTGTGCCGCATCGCCGACGTCGTCATCTCCAGGGTCGCACTCTCTAGGTCGCCTGTGCCGTATCGCCGACGTCGTCATCTCCAGGGTCTCACTCTCTAGGTCCCCTGTGCCGTATCGCCGACGTCGTCATCTCCAGGGTCGCATTCTCTAGGTCTCCTGTGCCGCATCGCCGACGTCGTCATCTCCAGGGTCGCACTGTCCAGGTGCCCTGTGCTACATACATCGCCGCCGTCATCCCCTACGACGCTCTGAGTCCCAGGAGCCGCCACCATCCCCGACGAGAATTGCCACCACTTCGAGAACCCATACCCTACTTTTGATTTGTATTGTTCTTATTATTAATAAACCGCTGAGCTGCCACAATCTGTCGCCCTAACGTGGGGCTTCGAACAAGGAAGGATACCACAATCTGGCGCCCAACGTGGGGCTTCGAACAAGGAGGGAGTTACCACAATTTCTTAATTTAAGTACATAGTTTAATTTCAGAGGATAGTTGATTGAAAATTTTTGGTTTTATTATTATATTAGGAGAGTTATAGGAGACATCTAACCTACAATATGTCGGTATAAGCATACATTTATTTTTTTAAACAATTTAGGGCCGGTTTATCAATGCTCAGTTAAAAGTGTCTGTTAAGTAACTGTCAGATAAGGGTAACTAGCAGTTAACGGAGGTAAAGTGTTTATCAATGCACGATGTTTCTTCCAGTTACGTAGCTCGAAGTTTAGCTGTTACTCTCTTAAGTTGGTAACGCTCACCCCACTGGAAATGAGTTGTGATTGGTCATTTCAAAACTACCCCGACCTTGAAAGTTCCATCAGATTCGATCCGCATTCGGTATTCAACGATTGTATATCGCGTTTCACGTGATCAATCATGAAAAAGCAAAATTTAGCATTAGAAAAAAAGTATTGGAAATTAAAAATGAAACAAGTAGGTACACCTATAAATAAATACAGAGAGATCGAAAAAGAAATTAGTCAAAGTTGGCCATGCACGAAAAGGCGTTTGTCTTAGTTTAAAATAATTTTTTATTAAACGTCACGTTGACAAAAGTAATTTGCACTGTTATCAAACAAAATTAAAGCTTTTTTGTTATTAGAATCTTACTTCAGAAATGGGATGAATTTTGGACAAAATTGGAAAACGGTGATTTTGATTAATTTTTATGTATTTTAAAAGTAGGTGTCATAATTCTAATTGTAAACTGTCAATTTGACATTTAATAAAAAAATTTAAATTACGACAAACGGCTTGTGCATGGAGCATGGCCAACTTCGATTAATTTCTTTTTCGATCTCGCGGTATTATTAGATTGGTTTTTCATTTTTGGTACCTACATTAGACCTGGAAAATAATCGGCTAATAATAAGTTTTTTTCTCATCTTCTCTGTCAATTTGTTCCACAACATAGTCCTCATCAAAATATTGTTAAATTAATAACAGATTTATTTGGATTTGTTAGGTTATGTTGCCACTAACTGATGGATACAGCTTTAACTGACAGTTTGAACTGTCAGTTAATTTATCAGGCACTTTGACCACCAGTTCTGAGCTAGCGGGCAATGATAAACAGGTTAACTAACAGACAAGCTTTAACTGCCAGTTACTTTAACTTAACTGCGCATTGATAAACCGGCCCTTAGAGTTATTAAAAACAGACAGAAAGTTTAAATATATACACATAGCACAATAAAAGCATCCCAAAATTCTTAAAGTATTCATGACATGATGTACAGCTGGACATGCCTGCTATTGAACGAATGATGAATCTATTGAAGGTTCAAAAATAGATCCCATATCGAATATTTGATTTCACTAATGATAATGAATAATAAACTCTGATCAACTGTTGCTTCGTTAATGCAAAATTTATAAATTTAAGTATAACTATAGCAAAATTGGCTTAATTTTGCACAATCTGAACAGTGAATTTTCCGTTCCCGGTTTTCTTCTAACGTTAAACCTAAAAATTCTGAATGGTGTATACTAATTGTTCATTAAAAGTAAAGTTAGATCCAATTCTTTTCTTTGTTGTTTTTTTATGAAATCTCTTATAATTAATCTTTTTGCCGTAAATAAACCACGTTCCTGAAGTACTTAAATTCACATTTATTTTTTTTATTACTAATTTGTGATCATTTTTTTCAAATATTATCAATGAAGTGTCATCAGCACACAAAATTACAAATAGATCGTTATCAACACATAATGTGATATTAGTAACATAAAAGAGAAAAAAACAGGTGCTAAAATCGATCAATGCGGGACTCCAAGGTTAAGCATTGCGTCTTATACCATATAATTTTAATTACTTAATTTGTCTAACAATATTTGGTGATTAGCACAATCAATAGCATGAGAAAGGCCGCAGAAAAAGATACCTACAAGATATTCTTTTTTTCTAAAAATTTTCTTATGTAATCATAAAACTCATGTAAATCCGAGTGAGCAACTAATAATTTACCTTTCATTATAAAATCATTCAGTATAACGATAGCAATATTCGAAAAATTTTTAGAAAACAGATCTACCTAATAGCAACTGATCGATATTTTCCTTCTACATTGAGATTATTTTACTTAGTTTCGGTTTTTGTGGAAAATTACTATTTATGAAAGGGTTTTTATTAAATATTCCAAAGGTAATTTGATAGCTTGATAAATAATTTTAGATCATTTTGTTTTCTCTCGTAATTAGTATTACCCTGTGTGTACCAAAACTGAGATATTTCCCCCACTAAAAAGTTGATGACGTTATCACAAAATTGTAGTATGAAAATACAGCACAGCATGGTCGTCCTTTATCTGCAGTTTAATACTTCAGCCTACTCTTCATTGAACATGTGAGGATAATCATGTAACAAAATCTGCAACAACAAATTTTATAATTTATATAAAAAACAGGGCTTGTTTGCTTGTGCTTCAGGGGCGAGGATTGTTCTATCTAGATAACTTTAGACCAATTTTAATAATGTGAAAACGGACAGAGATTAACTTTTCTGTAGCAGAATCATGTTTAGCTTTTCACATTTGTCTGTCAACCAACCGAGAAAGTTGGTGTGTATTTCGCAAACGGCATTTCGTGTTGAGCATCATTATGTCAAAATTTATTCGATCTACGAGGAAATGGGTCTGAAACACAAGAACTGTTATCACTAATGAGCTATCTTATACGAAGCAATCTTTTGACGAGACCATTTGTCGAGGATGCCATTGAGATAATGGCATTTAATGTAATGTGTTGTCGACAAAACGCGTTTTCGATGAAATAAACGCAATCACAATCGAATGTACTATTTGACCTTTTACACTCGGATTTGAAATAAAGCGTTTCCCGAAGTGGAAAATTACACAATGTCGTTGGCGTTTGCAGAATTCTTAAAAAGCAAACATCGCCCATAATCGAACTACGTGAATGGGGCCTATACACTTTGGTGTGTTGCTTATCGATATCTCTGCGGTTAAATAATAGTTGTTACACTTCGTAATAAAATACTTCGTGACACTATAACATATTTTGTCATGATTATGTATGTCTTCAATGAATTACTGTCGGAAACATTTGTCATTTGACATTTACTTATTGTACCTGCAAATTATTGGTTTTGCTTATAAAATATGCCACTGATACTTTTATACAAATCTTTTGTTGTCAAGTCAGCCTTTCGAAATAACCAATTTGAATAATATAGGAAGTGCTAAACCGAAGAGACTAAATAAGAAATATCGCCTATTGAATTTTAAAGGCAATAACAAATTGCACAATAATACTAAATGAGGTAGCAAGAAGGGAGGATTTGTTCGGGAAAAAGATTAGGGAGCTATATAACTCGACGTTCTGTTTTAAAGGAACTAATTTAAATTTGTGGCAGCAGACAGCATTGCGGTTTTTATTTCTTTGATATTTCGATTTGCACTGGAGTTCGTGCACAACCTGTGGTCACGTCATCGGTCCGATGAGTCTATTAATTGCGCTGGTACATACACAGTTATTTCACTGTGTGTAAAATAAAAGTTCTGTACATATTTTGCTTTCACAGTCAACGTTTTTTATGTGTACTTTGCAATTCGCATGGCTGGCCTTATAAAGAAAATAAAACGCATTAACTCGATAAAAACCAATATAAATGAATTAGGGAAGTCATTACTTGTTAGAATGAACTTAAAATGTTATATTAAACTTTAGAAAGTTTTGCTCAATTGTCATATGTCTTAAAAAAATTAGAAAGGTGAGAGAATACAGTTTAATATTAATAAAGAAAATATTGTGCTATGTTAAAAGCACCCAAAGCATTTATACAAATATCTCACACACTGTATGTTCTTTTTAACAGATTCTTGTTAAACGGTAAAGATTTGCTTTTATAGTTCGTCTTAGAAAAGAAGTTTAAGCTTAAGTTTTTACATGAAGGTAAACTTCTCTCAAAGACGGACGGCGGTTTTTGATGTTAAATTACAACATTGTGGATAAAGAGTAGAAAGATATAGTCTTTTGTAGCCAATCTTGCTATCTGTCTGATAAAAAATAAATGCAATCATTTCTGTCTCATTCCTATAGCTTTCCGTAACTACTCTAACTAATCACATACCTTTGGCCCTTAAAAGTAAAAACAAAAACTTGAGACTGATATATCACGCTAGTTGTTTGGTTATTTAACTAATTCTACGATTTGTACACGCTACCTTATTTATTACTGAGTGAAAGCTTAATATAGCGTGGAAGATAGTTAAATCAGATTATATAAATTCCAGATGGGTTTTTAATCAAAAACCAACAAACCGCTCTCGTACGCCTATTAAATGCACACTCACTGCTAGAAAAAAAAAGTTTTCGAGATTATGTTTGTGCAGTTCTTATGGCTGTCTTTGCACCACTTGAGGATTATCTCTACTTCAGTTCCTTGCGAACCCACTGTAAAGAGTTCAATCAAAAGCTGTAGGCTTCGTACATGTCTAAGGTCAATATAATTATCACAACCTCGCTCTCAAATGATCCAAGTTTTTCTAGGCAAGAAAACGAATGATGATATTCCAGAGGAAATGATACTTGGGCAGCAATCAGTAAAAAAATTGGTCTAATATTATTCCGACAGAACTTCCCTGGTCCTTGAAGTATAAATCGACAAATCCGGCTCTTTAAAATAATTATAAAATTTGATTTTAATATGTTTTTGGTTTTGTGATAACCTCTGTAAAGCAAAAACCAGCGGCATAAATAACACCCAGTAGCCCCTGCGCCGTACGGACAATGTAAAATATATTATAAAGGACGTAACTAACGGAATAAAATGTCCTGCAGCACTAGGTAATAGCAATCTGAAGCTGAAGTGTTTATTTATGTTTTTACATCGAAAGAATATCACCTAGAAATTAGTTTGATTTGGATGAGTTTGTCTTCTCAAAACAGAGGACTAAAATTACTTATTAAACCACAAGCGAACAAAGTGTTCTGAATATTCGAATTCTTATTTTATCATTATTATATAAAGATGTGCATATTCTCACATTTTGAAAAATGGGGTAACTCTTAATTTGATGAATAAAAAATGTGTGATGACGACATCAACATGAATAATACTAGTCATAGTACAAAAGAAAAGTACTCACAGTGCATTACCAATGCAAGGAAAAAAAAGCAAGTTGGGCATCGAACCCACGACCCGCAGGTCTCCGTTTCTCTAGAAACCCATTGCGCCACGGAGGCTTGTATCCGATGTTGGTAATATAACGTTGTTATACCTTGCAAATGTTTTTGCGAAAATTTGAACGTTTAGCGAAAACATTGAAAGCGGATTCGAACACTACAAATATAGAAGTATGTTTGTTTTATATAGTTATATTGTCTTTCGATAAGACAATTATTTTTTAGAATTACGCATAATTTGATTTACTGTTACTAAATTGTAATATAATACATTAAAAAATAAATAAAACCGATTTTGATCTAAACCATCTCGGATTTAAAGATTATGTGACTATAATTTTATGCTAGAGAAAGACAATCGTGTGGATAAACATCAAGCAGAATTCCAAGCTTCAGCATGATAAAACTAATAATGGTAATGGTAAAATTGTAACTTGAAAAACTTCAAGTTCAACTTTTAAGCTGGTTTTCAAAATTTGGAAAAACGAAGCAATGAAAAAATGACACATTTATATTCTCTACAATCTCAAAATTATTTTGCCTAACTAGGGTGGCCACTACCATCCTATCCTTCAACCGGTGGCAAAATAACATAACTTATTCACAAATTTGTCAAAAAAAGTTACATTGTAAAATAATACTGTTACGATTATCGGTAATTTAAAATCGACGTGGGTAAACTCAACAATTTATTTCTTACTAACTCAAATTTACACAACTAACTGCACAGCGATTATGTACAAAATAATTCTGGCGCAACTTGTCTGGCCTCTGTCTTGACTGACTGACGTGATTCCATATCTATGTCGCACTAAGTGGTAATTTTTTGCATAAAATTTCTATCGGTAGTCTGTGATCAAATAAATTTGTTAACCTAAAGATATTAACACTCTTGAGTCTTGACTATAACGATAATAGCATACTTTTCTCCAAATTGGTCCAGTTGTTGCTTCTTTTTTGTGAATTCAGTGTTTATTTATTTGGAAAAAATGTAATGGATTATCATGAACTATTATCAAATGTCAATTCAAGATCGTTGAAAGTATTCTGTTGTATCTATATATGTAACATTAGAAGAGTTAGTCATTGAAAATCTTTTAGTTAAAAACGTTTAAGAACTTACTTAATTTGCAACTTCTGGTAAAATTAGAAATGGCATTTAACATTATTCTTAAGATAACACGCGATAAAAAAAAACGGTCTAATTACTAATTGACCATCTTTTTTCCGGAACACAGGTCCTTGAGAACTACACCATATACCCCGATTCACTCTTACTGTAAACTGTATCAATTGAGCCATTTTATTTATTAATTCGTTTTCTTGATTTGTCCATTGATAAAGTCACCAGAAAATTTATTGTACATTCATCAAGATAATGTTACTTGAAATATGCGGTATACATTACCTACAGTTTAATAACCACCCTTTATTCATATTTTAACCTAAACGATTTACCGTAAAAATAAAATTTGCGTTATCAATTTTTTCACCTGACTATAAACTAGACTTGTTTAAATAAGGATTGCTCTTCAGGGGCTAGGGGAACCATCTGTCTAAATAATTTTGAATATTTTTTTGGAAACAATCTAATGAATCTGTATAAGGTGTTAGATTAAATAAAACAAATTTATTAAGACTATTTCCTTAAAAAAATTGACCCACTCAAATCGTTTATTTTCTGCATGAGTGTCAATAAAAATTGAGTTTTAGCGATAATTTTGCCCTAGTGCAAATTATCACATTTGAAATTTCGTTGAAAATTGATAAGACTAATTTCAAAGTTTTATTTACACAAGGTAGATTTCATTTTTGAAAGGTACAGTTATTACAAGTACAATTAAGGAAACTTTTGTTTTCTAACTCTGCCGTACACACGAAGAGAAAAACACCCGCATTTTTTCTGTTAGGCTGCAGACCTTTTGCGACAGTGTTTCATAGAGTCTTGATTACGTTTTCCTCATATTCACTACCATCACATCGTCTCATATTGGAGGCGAAATGTTTTAATATCACGAGTTTCGATGCGGTTGTATTTCTTTGAAAAACATACCCTCTTACCACACAAAAAAGTTCAAATTACTTTCTATGCAGATTGTTTTGATTTTTTATAGTTAACTGAAGTCAAATTATTTATTTCCACATCGTTTTGCGAGCAGCTTTCGCCAAACCGGCGGGAATGCATTTATACTTTTTAAAATTTGTATACATAGAGATCCAGAAAATATTAGATTTTTCATCATTTTTCTGTAAATTACATTAAACTTTTAATTTTATTGAAATAGAACGATAAATGTACCTTTTTTTTTAGAAAATAGTTTGCGAAATATCCGCTCGTGCAAATCAAATTGTCTCCGAAAATTGTAGACAATTTCACATGCACTCGGTATATACTATTGAAAATTTTAAAGGAGCAGCTTGTGTATTTAAAAAATAATTTTAAATTGTAGCCCTAAACGGGTTCAATTAGATTACGTCAAATAATTTTTGACGCGCAATCTTCCACCAGCGGACCGTGGGGACAGGTTGGTATAAATTAAGGTTACTGGTGCTGTTTTATTAAACTGAACAGTAGTTTTATTGTACAGTACATGACGTAAATGTACTTGAAGACTGGAATATCACGAAATAATTTTGTGTAAATATGAATTAATAATGTTAATAGTTAGTAGCCTCTATCACGAATTCATTTGAGCTTCTGTTAATATTCGATGTAATTACACATTCACTGTGATATTCTCCTTGTTTTGTTCCATTGTGTTTTTGTTTAGCTATACGGCAAACCTTTTGTAAACACCCATCAATACTGCAGAAATTGAAACGTGTTTTTTATTGTAGCTATTGGTTATTAGATTATCGTTGGGTTCACATCTAAAACATTCTCTTTTATTTGAAGTAACTGACCTTTGTGACAGTTTATTCATGAACATTCCAGAAAAAAAAGCTCGTGGACTAATTCTTATTCCCATGGATAGTATTTTTAGTGACAATACATTTTGGATAATTAACAAAAATATATGAAAAATATTGATCGAATTTTTCTGATGGTCATTTGCAAGTGAAAAACAAACGGGTTTCTAAAATGCTGTGTTGAAACAAGACTTGAATTTATAGTTTGTGCTTAACTTCTAAAGGCTCATTAAAAAATATATGAGAAATTTCCAGCACCAAAATCTTCGTTGATAGAAATTTTCAGGTGCGGTTTAGGGCCGGAAGAGCAAACATTGTTGTAGTTATAAATAGTTTTGAAGGAGCAACTACATAGTTACTTCTTGTAGTTCGTCTTTTAGGTCACCTTGTGGTTGCTTTTGTAAGATCGATGTGAAAAAGTAAATAAATCGTAGAGGTATGATACGCATTTCTCCCGTTAAATCGTGTAGCTTTACATCTATTTTCATTTTTATTTTATAATCAAACCTACATCCACTAAAAAATGTTGATGCTATGAATTATGGACAAACATTATATAACATTCGAAACAATATTCTTTACATCAATTTAGAATTACATATACATGCCTGCATGCAAATCAAGAAGTCACCGCTTAGATTTTCTATAGGCGGCATAAAATAAAATTTTGAAATCATGTGGTGCTTTGATGTCAATTTCACAAAAACTTTACTTAAAGTTCATTTCGAAACGTGCCTCGGGCATAAAATACAATTTCCTATACAAATGTTTTTTTTATTTCATTTGGAAGCAATCGATATAGGTAAACTACGATACTGATTAATTTTATATTAAAAAAAAGAAATTATATTGCTTATACCTATATTTTCATCATGAAAATGATATTTTTAAAAGTTTTAGTTAACGCTCAGTTTCTAATAATAAGTATCACAGCGATACCTACTTTTTTAGATATAAATTTTGTTTCCAAATAAATTAGCAAAAACTTTAAAATATTATAACAACATATTTAATACGGTGTATAGAACACAAACTTTGTGGGCGGATTAACTTATTGTAGCAGCAACCACTAATCAATATTTAATCATCTATAAAATATATTCCACTTCCAAGGAGAATTTTATTTAAAAAGATAAGCTTCTGCGTTATTTCGGTACATAAAAAAGAAAAAAATTCATTAAAAAATAATTATAAATAAATAAGAGGTTTATAGGGATTTATCATAACGTCAGTATTGGTAACACAGTGTTATTCTTTATAAGAAATCTGTTTTTTGAACAAACAAAAAGAAATTTAATTTCCTGCGGCGAGAAATCCTTGCGTTCAGTCTAGATGAAATTGCAGCAATCACGAAAATTAGTTTTTTTTTAATTAAAGTTTGTAATTTTTATACTTTATACCTACAGAATTTTTATTTTTTGCTACACTATTTCTTAAAGTAAACAATTTTATAAATACACAGAAAAATATAAAACAACATTTTGTTTTCAATAATTATGTATTTTTCTACTACACAGTAGTTTTAAATGTGGAGAACGTACGAGTATTAGGTACATTGCGAAAGGCCGCTGTTTAAAATAAATTAATGTCGTACCTAAACGTTTTCCAGACGCTTTGTTATTTGCAGTTGTAAAACGTTAGACTGAAACCTCATTAACACAAACTGATAAATGTTTTTCGAAATTTTAGTTTGAGAACTTTTCAGTTTACTCCTATTTATTATTCAATTTTTGAATTTTACAATTTCTCAATTTTTCAATTTCTCGGTTTTCAGTTTTTCTCTTCAATTTTACGATTTTTAAATATTTCGATTTTTCAGTTTTTGACTTTTATAAACTCTTTATTTGTCGATTTTTCAATTAATTGCTTTTTCAGGTTTTTTGGTTTTTCTATTTTTTCAGGTTTCGATTTTTCAGCTTCACTTTTTTGATTTTTCGATTTCTCAATTTTTCAATTTTTTAATTTCTCAGTTTTTGGACATTTCAGTTTTGAGATTTTTCAGTTTACTTATTATTCAATTTTTCGATCTTACGATTTTGCAAGTTTTTGATGTTTCAATTTTTCGATTTTTTTAAGGTTTCGATATTTCTACTTCACGTTTTTGATTTCTCAATTTTTCGATTCTCTAGATTCTCAGTCTTTGGATATTTCAGTTTTGGGATTTTTCAGTTTTTCGATTCGTCACTTTTTCTTTCATTTTTCAGTTTTGGGAGTTTTCAATATTTCTGTTCTTCGACCTTTCCATTTTTGACTTCTGAATTTTTCAATGTGTCGACTTTTTACTTTTTCGATTTTTAAATTTTACATTTCTCAATTTTTTGTCATTTTAATTTTTCAATATTTAAAATTTTAGATTTTTCGATTTCTCGACTTTTCATTTCAGCTCTTCGATATTTCAATTTTTCAAAAGTTTCAATTTCTTAATCTTTTTTTTCGACTTCTTGGTTTTAGATTTTCTGTTTTTCATTTGTCGTTTTTTCAAATTTTCAATTTTTAAATTTTTTAAAATTTGACTTTCAACTTTAAATTTTTCGATTTTACAATTAATCGATGTTTTGTTTTTCCCATTGCTTCAATTTCGAGGGTTTCGATATTCCTGTTCTTCAATTCTTTAATTTTTCGATTTTTCATTTTTTAGTTTTTTAAGGTTTCGATTTTTCGATTGCTAAATTTTTCGACTTTTTAGGTTCTCAGTTTTTGGATATTTCATTTTCCCTATTTTTCAGTTTTTCCATTTTTCAGTTTCTCTTTCATTTTTCAGTTTTTCGGTATCTCAGTTTTGGGATTTTTCAATATTTCGATTCTTCGACTTTTCGATTTTTGACTTCTGGATTTTTCGATGTGTCGATTATTTTACTTTTTCGATTTTTCAATTTTAGATTTTTTAATTTTTAAAATTTTTAATTTTCCTATTTCTCGATTTTTCAGTTCAGTTCTTCGATATTTGAATTTTTCAAGTTTTCGAATTTTTCAAAGGTTTTTTTTTTTTTTTTTTTTTTTATTTGTACATTTGGTCGCATCGACAGCTAGGTCATTAGCAACCTTACATGGTAGGGAAAACACACTTAGTAAAAAGAAAAACCCTTCTATATGCATTCAAACAGCTTAATATGTTTAAGGAACAGAAGGATGTTGACCACGTTCGGGATGGTACTTCCTAGCGCTTCGGCGAGGTTGGGTGATATTTGCAAATGGTTGCGTTGGGTTTGCCAGTGGGGACAATCGCAGATGAGATGCTGGACAGTTTGACGGCATCCGCATTGCTGGCAAGTAGCTGGGGAGGTGCGGTTGAGCAGGTATCCATGGGTGAGCCGAGTGTGTCCTAATCGCAACCGCGTTAAAACGACTTGATCACGACGATCTGGCGGAAGTGGAAGTATACAGTTAACTTCTGGCTTAATCTGCTGCAATGCTGTAGGCGTAGAGGTCCAGTCTGTTTGCCACTTTTGAATGATAGCCTGTTTAAATAAACTTTTGGCGTCAGGTGCTGGGACTAACAAAATTTCTGCGGCAGATTCCGATTCGACTGCTTCTTTAGCAGCCCTGTCAGCTTCTTCGTTTCCCGATATGCCAGTGTGAGATGGAACAAAGATGAAACGGACGGTTTTGCCGCTATTGGAGAGCATGGTCCACACTTCAAAAATTTGCATGATCAACGGATTGGTTGAATAAATATTTCGCAGTGCGCTTAGACTGGCTAAAGAGTCGGTACAAATGCAGTATTTAGAGGCGCTCATCGTGGTGATAATCTTGCAGGCTTGGAGGAGAGCGTAGAGTTCGCCCGTGAACACACTAGCTGGAGATGGTAGCCGTAATAGTCGGCGTACGGAAGGCCCAACGACGGCTGAACCGACGACGCCTGTGACTGATTTCGAAGCGTCCGTGTATAGAAAAGTCGAATCTGAGCAGGTTGCTTGTAAGGTATGAAATTCTGTCTGGATCACTGAAGCGGGTGTATTAGTTTTGGTGAACTGGAGGAGAGTGGTGTCTGGTCGAAGAGATGGAATTAGCCAGGGCGGGGGTGTAGCGAACTCATATGGAAGAATAGCGGGGAAGGACGGTATTCCGAGAGTTACCAGATCTTGTTGAAGGCGAATTGAGATGGGTGGGATTAGGTGTCGTTTGCGATCAAATAGTATAGTCAGGCGATCGGTAAATACATGCTGGAAAACAGGATTGCTGGGATTTCTAGAGGTATTAGCTGCGAAGGATAACTGAAGGTACTTGAAACGGAAAAGAAGAGGCGGTTCCTTTGCTATGCTATAGAGGCTGATAACTGGGCTTGTGCGGAAGGCCCCAAGGGTTTGAATTTCTTAATCTTTTGATTTGTCGACTTCCCCGTTTTGCATTTTATGTTTTTCAATTGTCATTTCGTCAAATTTTGGATTTTTTAATTTTTCAAATTTGACTTTCATAAACTCTCAATTTTTCGATTTTTCAATTAATCGATGTTTTGATTTTCCCATTTCTTGACCTTCGAGTGCTTCGATTTTCCTGTTCTTCAATACTTTAATTTTTTGATTTTTCAGGCTTTGATTTTTCAATTTTTCGATTTTTTAAGGTTTCTGTTTTTCGACTTACTTTTTTGATTTTTCGATTTTTCAGTTTTTAGATATTTCAGGTTTAGGATTTTTCAATATTTCAATTCTTCGGCTTTTCTATTTTTGTATTCTGGATTTTTCGACGTGTTTACCTTTTTACTTTTTCGATTTTTCAATTTTTGGATTTTTAAAATCTAGATTTTTCAATTTTTTGATATTTTAATTTTTCAACATTTCTTAATCTTTCGATTTTTCGACTTCCTGATTTTAGATGCTCCGTTTTTCAATTTTTCGATTTGTTAATTTTTCATTCCTGATTTATCGACATTTGATTGTTCAGGTTTTCGATTTATCAGTTTTTCAATTTTTTGTTTTGGCCTGTTTCGGTTTCTCAGTTTTTCCAGTTTTCCATTTTTTCGTTTTTTTATTTTTCTGCTTTTCCATTTTTCAACTTTTGACTTTTTATTTGTCCATTTCTCAATTTTTCGATGTTTTAATTGTCAATATCTCAATTTATAAATTGTTCAATTTTTAACTTTTCGATTTTTCGATTTCTCAATTGTTCGACTTTTCGACTCAACGATTTCTTGATCTTTTGATTTTTCGATTTCTCGGTTTTTCGTTATTCGTTTTTTAAATTTTAGATTTTTGAATTTTACATTTTTTCGATTTTCTAATGTTTCTTTTTTCAATTTTCAGTTCTTCGATATTTCGATTTTTCAATGTTTCGGTTTTAAGGTTTCGATTTTTCTATTATTAGATTTCTCGATTTTTCGAAGTTTCGATTATTTTAATTTTTCATTTTTTTTTTCTCACTGTACATATTATACAGTGTATCGAAAACAACCACAACAATTGTCACTAAAAACATTAAAAAATTCATACAAAATAGAACACAGTGTTTATTCCAAAATATTTTCCCGAAAAAAATCCATTGGGTTATTAGGATTTCAACAATATTCTTAGTTTAAGACGTTTTGCTGGTATAAAACACAAATAAACAATTAATTCTTAGTTAAACAAAATATGTAAAATCATGTAAATATGTACCAAAAATATTCACTTAGTCGTTATAAAAACCGACCAAACAACTATTTCCCGCAGAAATTATAGTCCAAACCAACTAAATCGCTTCTGAACGCTTAGAGTCGACATTGGCCTGAGCGCGCTCTGGTCTGTAGATCAAACAAGTTCTCAGGCGACGACTTGTAGTGAAACAAGTTTTTTTATTGGCATCGACTATTTAAATTTGGCGGAACTTTTAGACGTCAAAGACAATGAAAACAATTGTTTGAAATTTAAACATGTCCACAATAGTAACACACGTAATAAGGAAAATTTATTACCTTCATTTGCTAGGCTAAAAACATACTGTGATGCTGAGGTTACATATTATAATGTTCTTCCACTTGCTATAAGACAACTTAATAAAAACAAATTTAAAAACAAAATAAAAATTTGTCTTTCGTCATTGTGCTTATACAATGTCAAAAAATTTCTTGAGCAAACAAGTGAACTAAAAAAAAAAATAGATGCATGTACTTTATGTCCAATTTTTATCCTTTTTATTTGTCATTAATACTATACATAATTTACCTGTTTTTTTTTTGACATGACGCCAATTGTAGTAATTGATATGAGATGATTTTGATTATGACAAGAGATTTCAAGAAAAAACAAGGCAACATAGTTTCTGTCTCCCCACTTTAAGAAGACAGGGACACAAATTTTCTCAAATGGAATACTTGTGTTTCAAAAATGTGTGCAGAAAATAACTCCCTATTATCAAAATACAAGATACTTAGCTTAAGTAACCGAAGGGATATCCATAGTGCAAGATTTCTGTGGAAGCTTATACATGGCAAGATTGGCTGCCTCCAACTGCTGTCTAGCGTCAATTTCTACGTGCCAAGAATCGCTTTTCGACATGCAAGTACCTTCTTACCACCAAGACCAAGAACCAAGTTGTTATGTAAAGCGCCACTATCGCACATGTACATAAATGCCGGAAAACTATATGAAGATATTTTTTTTTGTTGTAAAATGTAATACGAAGCGTTTATTATTATTTTGATGTTGTTACTTTTTTTATTATGGTATTATTTTATGTACTATTTTTCCTTTATTTTAATATTATCCTATAAGAGGATTGTATATCTGTTGGGCAATACAGTTATTTATAATATATTATTATTATTATTTGGAAAATTGTAATTTTGGAAAAACTGTTTTTGTTATTTTGTAAAATACATAACATTACTACATTGTTTTTTACTGGTATATCTGCAGAATATGCAAACAAATGTAAATAACAGTTTCTGAAGTCTAAAATTCAAATTGAACTGAGAGCCACATACAAAATTAAAATTTTAATTAGTAAAGCAAAAACTAATCTCCAATAATCCGCCTATAAAGTTATTCAGACATACTTAAATTCAAAATACTGCGAATTAAATTTAATCACCTGTGTAAATAACTTCTACTCCTACTAAGTAAAAGATTAATAAACTTTCAGAACATAAATTCATAAAAACGTATATTCTGTAAATTTTGACTTGAAAAGTTTATTATGTTGTAGTACTTCCCAATCTTAATTACCGAGACAAAATCAAAAACTTCAAGTCATCGCTAGACAGGGCATAATTACAAAGTTTTTGATGAAGAATTACGATGTTAAAAATAAACAAAATTTAATTTTTAAAAATGATTATTACCTGAATCCACGTTGCTGACATGCTTTCTCGTTTTTTTACCAGAATTCAAATATGTAAAAAATATGGATATTCTCTGTAAACATGCAACTTTTTGTGAAATTTATTAGAGTTCAAATAGACTTAAGCACCTTAGGCGTTTAGTGTTTAAGCCAAAAAACCTCTCAGTGTCAACGAAAGTGAATTTGTTTTGATACACTGATCGGTTCGTCAAAACAAAGGAGGGAAAAAGCGAAAAAATATGGGTTTTCAAAAAAACGTTATATAACAAGGTCTCATATATTGATGAGTTCTACTACCAGTTAAATTGTTTGCATTCAACCAGGTGTATACAACAGCATAATGCAAAATTCCATAACAGGTGTATACAACAGCATAATACAACAGGTAAACAATTCTTATAAGAATTTGTTAAAATCTAAGTAAGTTACCGTAAATATAGCTACATTTTTGTGCCAAACAAACCACAATAACACACACAAAACTAGGTAAATACACTGACAGGCAAAAAAAACCGGCCACCCTGAAAAATTTCGCAAAACCAAACTTTAAAAATTATTAATTTAACTAATCATTGTTTTTACTTCCCGAGCGTAAGCAAAGGAAGTATTGTAATCGAGTCCGTCGGCCGACTCTCTATTTTTACGTTTCTCGATCTTTTATGACCCCTAGAAGACGAAGAAATAGGTCTCCCATTTCCGTCTGTCTGTCCGTCTGTCCGTCTGTCCGTCTGTCCGTCCGTCTGTCTGTCCGTCTGCCGTCCCGGATTTTTATTAGACAGATAAGCTCCGAAAGTACTCGACCGATTGTTGTGAAATTTTGTACTTATATTAAGAATATCATGTAGATGGTAAAACGCTAACCAAAATTTGTCTAATCATCCCCACCACTAATGCGATGACGTCACTTCAAAATTGTACATAGTAAATGGGTTTTCGATTGTATAAAATAACATAGTGCTACACATGTAGTTTACAACTCTGAATCGACTTTTCACCCGAAACGTCCAGATTTTTAGAAAAAAAATCAAAATTATAAAACAACATTTTGAAATTTGATTTTTAATCTGCTAACCAGAATGCTTTGAAATGTTGCAGATGTTTTAAGGCTATAAAGAGCATCATAAATCTTTAGTCAAAAAATATTTGCTTATCCCCTCCAAAAACTTGATGACGTCAGCTCAAAAGTTTGTAGAATAAATCATATCTAAAATGTACAAAATATGATCAGTCTGTACTTGTGATCTATCACTCCATTCATATTTTTTGGATTTGCATATACAGGGTGACTCAAAAAAATTAATGAATGCGTAAATATATTTTATTGATTTAATCAGGAACTACAAAACCGAATGCTCTGAAATCTTGCAGATGTTTTAAGGTCATAAAGAGCATAATAAATGTTTAGTCAAAATATATTTGCTTATCCCCTCCAAAAACTTGATGACGTCAGCTCGAAAGTTTGCCGAATAAATCATATCTAAAATGTACAAAATATGATGAGCCTGTACTTGTCATTTATCACTCCATTCATATTTTTTGGATTTGCATATACAGAGTGACTCAAAAAAATTAATGAATGCGTAAATATATTTTATTGATTTAATCAGGAACTACAAAACGGAATGCTCTGACATCTTGCAGATGTTTTAAGGTTATAAAGAGCATAATAAATGTTTAGTCAAAATATATTTGCTTATCCCCTCCAAAAACTTGATGACGTCAGCTCGAAAATTTGCCGAATAAATCATATCTAAAATGTCCAAAATATGATCAGCCTGTACTTGTGATCTATCACTCCATTCATATTTTTTGAATTTGCATATACAGGGTGATTCAAGAAAATAAATGAAAGCGTAAATTTATTTTACTGATTTACTCAGGAACTACAAAACCGAATGCTTCGAAATCTTGAAGATATTTTAAAATTATCATAAGCATGGTAAATTTTTGATCAAAACGTATTTGGTTGTCCCCCCTAAAAAATTTATGACGTCACCACAAAATTTTGCTGAATAAATCCTATCTAAAATGTACAAAATATGGTGAGTCTCTTCATGTGATTTATCATTCCATTCAAATTTTTTCGATTTGCATATACAGGGTGACTCAAAAAAATTAATGAATGCGTAAATTTATTTTATTGATTTAATCAGGAACTACAAAACCGAATGCTTTGAAATCTTGCAGATGTTTTAAGGTTATAAAGAGCATAATAAATTTTTAGACAAAATATATTTGGTTATCTTCTACAAAAAACTGATGACGTCAGCTCAAAAGTTTGCCGAATAAATCGTATCTAAAATGTACAAAATATGATGAGTCTGTACTTGTGATTTATCATTCTATTCATATTTTTGGATTTGCATATGCAGGGTGACTCAAAAAAATTAATGAAGGCGTGAATTTATTTTATCGATTTAATCAGGAATTACAAAACCGAATGCTTTGAAATCTTGGGAATATTTTAAAGTTATTATAAGCATGGTAAACTTTTGTTCAAAATGTATTTGTTCATCCCTCCTAAAAAAATTGATGACGTCACCCTTAAATTTTGCTGAATAAATCCTATCTAAAATGCAAAAAATATGATGAGTTTGTACTTGTGATTTATCATTCCATTCATATTTTTTAGATTTTCTTAAGAGGTGGTTCAAAAAAATTAATGAAGTCAATTTATTTTATTGATTAAATTAAAGGCAACACTTATTATTAGTATTACACCCCAACCAACCCAATTTGGTAGACACAAAATTTTTTAAAGGAAAAACTCGGTTGAAACATAAGGGTAGCACGCTTATTTACATCGACTTTAACATTACAGACCTGCATTTGTTTTATGCGTTCACTTGGTTCCGCGAATGTGAAATAGACATGTTTATAATCAACCAATTGTGAATTTCACCGTCAAGAATTAAAATAAAACCCAATGTTTTATATAATAAGCGGAAGTCGAAGCAATAAAACCGATGGTCCTTTTGTTTACAGTTTCTCTGTTTGACTCTCACGTATGCTGTTACGCCTGTCATCTTAAATTAAGAATGTTTATACATACACGATTTTCAGTTGCCTCTGATACGTATACGTGAGTAAATTGTTTCGTTATTTTATTGATTATTACAAATCAATATTCAAAACGACCCAATTCATTTTCCCGAAAATTTGAGAATATAATAATTTTATTCTTAGTATTGCACTACATCTATCCCAACTGATATACGTGCCCTTGCAAAAATGTTGATGACGTCATCGCAATTTTTTTTTAAATTCCCACTACAAAAATGTAATGAGAAAAAAAACATAATAGGCATGCAGTCGTCAAGTTTCCGACAGCGAGGGAAGTACTGTCTAAACTCTTTAGACCAATTTTTTTATTAAAGAGCCATTCACTGTTGACACATGATGTATAAATAAAAAAAAAAGAAGACAAATAAACGCAGAATTAAATTTAATTTAACAGGAACGTAAACTTTACACACTGCAATAAACCTTATTGTGAGTTATTCCCCATTTTTGTATTGTACACATTGCGAAATCATCCTGTATATTGATGTAATTGTTTACAAAACATGACCATGTGTTTACATTCGTCTGCGCAGTTTCTTGTGTACTTGGCCATCAAAATATGCATTATTTTTTTCGTTGGAATTTTCAGAAGACGTAATTCTGTGACATGTAATAAAACGGCTCTAAGGTAGATACTGATGGGAATCGTATGGAGGTTGAATGAGACGTCTAACAAATAAAGAAATAGAATTAGAAAACGAATTTGTAAGAGCTGATGTACTAGTGATCACTGAGACTTAAAAAAAGGCAAAGGAATGTTAGACATGGAAAGGGAAACAAAAATGTGGTACTCAGGTATGGATATCAGCGTTCATGCAAAATCTGGGGTAGGGTCCATGGAAAAATAGGGGTAAAAGATGAATAAAAAAAAAATTCGACGAACGATATAAAAACACTCATGGAAAGAAGGCGATAGAATTTTATCTAATAAGTAATCTAATGATATATATTTCGTTTTTCCAATATAGTGGCCATATACGCGATTGAGTGTCATCCTGAACAACTTGGATTGGTCCTTTCAGTTTATCATATACTTACAACAATCCAACAACGGAATTGAATACACGAATCATCAACGATCATTTAGTTTTTTTTTTATTGTTTTTTAGCCCGAGACAATGTAATCGCTTAACTTTGAAATTTGGAGATAAATCCCGCGACTTAGGTCTCATTGAAATAAAATTTGAATCAAAAGCCAAAAATAAATAGTCAAACCTAGCAAATACCACTCTACACTATTTAGACCAAGGAAGCGAAAACATAAGATAAAATGCAATATAAACCAGTTCATAAGCACTTAAACATTTATTTAATTGCAAAGAACTTGCTTGTTTCACTTACAATATTTTTGTCCTGTCGTATTTTCAAAAAAGAAAAACAAAAAGAATTTTTTCATGTACTACAATATATTTGCAGAATTTTAGTTTCATTTTTTTAGAAATAATTCATTACGGTCAGATTCGTTTGTCAAACATGAACCTTTATAGGTCGTCTGATTTATTTGGAAGAGGATGTGATGCATCAGCCAATAAGCAATGGTTCCATTGAAGCTCTCCTACCAAAGTATATAATATATAGAGTTAAGAAATTCATCTTTAAGAAAATTAAATCGAAAAACCAGAACTTAGTGAAAATGTATTAAAATACGGCAGTTTGATACTCCAAGTCGAATCCGCCCATCCGCACCCTAATATTCCTAATATTCACAAATAATTAAATTTAATTTGAATGGGTTAAGGTTCCAGAATTATTCATTCTTTGGAAAATGATTTTATCCAATTTGCCACTTCATTGTTTCATAAAATATTTTAACTTAAGCCGATTACCACCCACCGCTTTAAATTGGAAACCGTAAATGAAAAAGAAAATTAATTGACGAAAACATGTTATTCGATAATTTAGGTTTGATTCACTAACAAGTAAACTTATAATGAAATGATTAAACAAATTAATAATTCTGAGATGAATAAGACGACTTTACCGTCTAATGAAGCTGTGTATACCGAGAAGAGCTAATTGGAGCTATTTTCCAAGCGATTGTGTTGTTTTATATTTCCATCAAACATATTCCGTAGCGACAACAAACAGAAAACATGTTTACAGCTCAAAATTTCTAGCAGCTGGATTAATTTCGCGTTGCCTGAAACTTCGGAATTAAAGCTACATTGTTTTTTTGCTCATATTTTAGATAGAGGTAGAAGCTTTATTTGAACAAACATTAAAAGCATATAACTCTCAATTAATAAAATTACCGCAACTGAATTAGCCCTCACATACGAGATGCATCGCACGGAGAATAGCTGAGCAATAAAATTAAGTCGTACGTACACGTGATTGTTCGAAAGTTGTACAGGACTACGTGTATTTGCCTATGGTTTTTGCGTAAAATGTTACAAGAATATTTTTATTGTAGTAATGCTTTCGATGCAAACTGCTTTTCAGAGTATACTAATTTAATGTATTAAGGCAAAATTTTATTAATTTGGAAAGTTCGTGTAAAACATATGTGATATCTGTGGCGAATGAAATATTACCACTAATTAATGTTTGTTAGAATTATTCTGGTTGTGCACATTTACAGCACAAACATTTCAATTAAAGCACAAACTGTTTCATTAAGCAATTACAGTCAAATTTCAAAATCAAAAGCGACAGTTTTTAGAAATAGGTTAACGTCATTTCCATCACAAATTTATTGAAATATAATAGATTACAATAAGAATATATACTGTAATGTTAATTCTGTACAGTAGTATGTTTCAGCTTGATGATTAGTACAGTTCTGGAGCTTAAACAGAATACCTCGTTGCGGTTATGACGCAATTCAATAAATGACGCTCACAACCGTAACTAGTCTAATACGGAACACAAGCATACAATAACGATTATAGTTACTACGGCAATTAAATGAACCTGTTAATCATAATCTGATGGAAACACAAAGAGATGCCGATTTTAGAATGTCCACTTGAAATTACAAATCTAATTTAGAGTCGCTAACAAGTTTTCAAAATCGGTGAATCTGATTTAAACTACAAAAATTGGTTATTTAACAGTGTGTGTTTATGGAATAATCAACTAATACGTCTGCGTATACAACACTAAGAAAATTGTTATAGGTATAGTAAAAGAAAGGCGTGTTTTGTCAAAAGTGCGTAGTTTGAGAACAAATTGAAATCAAATTTCTTGTAATTTTTTGTGTAAGAAATATTTAGAAGTCATGTTTTAATAGCCTATCAGCTCGATATAAAAGCTGGAGACATATGGACAACTAGGATCAACTTTATTCTAGGAATTGTTTATTTTCGGTTTTGAAATTTAGAATATTTATTAGTAGTGAATTTTCCAGAGTCTATATTTTGTATCTCTCTTCCCTTTAATGTTATATTTGTGATAGAAAAAATAAGCTATGATTTTTAATTTAGTTTTAAATACTATGTTCCAGTGTAATCACACTTCAAATTCTCATAGTTTAGATTTGTGTTTTTGTATTTCTAGATCGGTGATTAGTAAATTCTCTTCTGTTGTGCCAATAGATCATTCAGCGTTAAGTCTGCAGTTTCCTGATATATCGCTGAGTAGCTTTAAGACTAATGCTGCTATATCCTTTTCTGACTTTAATAATACTCCATCTGATTTGATTAATACTCACGTAAATCTGATTGATTGGAAGCTTCTATTAACTTCAGTGGTTGCATTTGTTTGTTTCGGTAATTGAAGAATATGTACTCCTGAGAATCTATAATTTTAAATTAATAATATTATGTTGTTAATAACCTCAAGCTATTTCTATTTTAGTCAGAAATTTTATTATTTTATTTTTGTTATACTTAAGTGGCGTATATTAAGTTGTTTTTTTTCTCAAATAAAATAAAATATAAATTTTTGTTAGTACTGCTAAGCGTTATTGCGTGACTACCAGTAAATACCTTAAATCGAATGCTTAGTAGGAAGACTTTAAGTTTTCGTGATGTCTAAACCACAATCAGTATTTCTAGCTCGTAGAAATGGTATTTAGATTCCGCAGTTGTAGTTTGCCAGCCGTTGTAAATAGCACAAAGGATAAATGGCTTTTTGCGTTAAAGCAGCTACAAATTCATCATTATTTACGCCAAGATTTATTCTTGTTGGTTCTAAGAGATTATAAATTTTCAGGACTGGTCACTTCCTTTGTTTCCTTTCTTCTATTTTTTTCTGCCAGATTCACGCGATGGTTTAATAAACTAGCCAGATTGAAAAATTTGGTCGAAGGTTATTTTTTTTTCCTCGCCTATAAAGCAGCGTCGATCAATTATAAAATTTAATTCACATTTTTTTTTATGATAAACCCTATGAACTAAAATACAGATAATGTGTGGATTCTTAAGATACAGGTAAAGAAATTGTGATGACATCATTAACATTTTATCAAAGGCACGTATATCAATTTGAATAGGTACAGTGAAACCACAAATGCAGGAGTATTTGACGTCAACCCATTGTTGTCGGGGATGATTAGACAATTTTTGCTTAGTCAGCAGTTTCGGAGATTATGAGTCTAATAAAAGTTGGCACAGACGACAGACCGATAGGCGACAGATAGACGGAAACGAGATACCTCCTTTTTCGCACTCTATGTAAACATGTCGAAAAAACATGAAAGCAGCGATTTGTCGGATGGACCCTTTTATAATATATACTTTCTTAGCTTACGCTCAAGAAGTAAAAATGCTCCGATTTGTAATTTCTAAGTTGTATTTTGTTTTTAACAATTTTGAACTAGTTACTAAAAGCCATGTATACATCAGGTTAAAAATAGAATATAAGTGAATTAAAAAATTAAAGCTAAAATTACAGATTATGAGGGGACACACTTGGTAAAATTTTGGTGGGAATAATGTAACAAGTTTTAGTTAGCGTTGTACCATTTACACAATGATCTTTTAATATATTAAAATTTCACAAATGATGATTTGCGAACAGATGACAGACAATCGGAAACGACAGACCCACGTATTCTAGAAGCTATGAAACATCCAGAAACCATTCAATTAAGCATTACCTGAACGAGAGCCATTAGAATAAATTCTCTAACTTATGCTTGGGAAGCAAAAAGGTACCCGGCCAAGTGAAAAACTTTAGTGATGATTTCAACTCCAAGTGTATTGGATTTTGAAATTTCAAAAATGTAAATTTCAGTGTTAAGCCGCCCACTGTAAATTAACGCATTTATTTATTTTTAATTAGGAACGATATCGTTTTGAGAAAAAAAAGAGCACCTAAAATTTTAAAATACTGTGCCATGAAAAAACTTCCAGGACAACAATGTACTTTTAGACATAATAAGTACGATATAATATACTAAAATATTTCTTTTTGGTTTTTGAAAATGCAAAAATTAGGGTGCACTGAAAACAAAAGGAGCGAATTAGAAGGTGGTCTCTCCTCAGAAATGATTGTCAACGACTGGAATGATAACAACTGGGTGTTCAAATATTATATTTTATTTTTTATTTACTTTTGCTGAGAATATAGTTTTGCTAGACTTGTCCGACGCAATGAAACAGTCCAGTAATTTGACAACTTGGAACATACATAATGAATAAACAATTAATTTTGTTTGTAATACATTACGTTGGATGATAACAAGGCAAGAAATCGGAGTACAAAATAAATTGGACGTTTTGCAGAACATCGTGTTCCAGTGCAGTTAATTATGGAAAATCTCCGCTGGTTGTTTTGTGATGAACATTTCTACACCAAATACTTTTAAAAGTGTTGACGTAATTTGACTGACTAAGCTTCCCCATTTTCCTAACTACTGGACATTCCTATGACATAGTGGACGAATTCGTGGTCTCACTTCAGATAAAATTTCATGACGTGTACAAGAGGCTTAAAATTATCTACCTTAACAACAGATAAATGATCAAATTTCGAACAAGCCTAGACACGTGGCGGGTATACAAGAAACGGTGGAGGACTTATTAACTAATTTAACTAATTTGCATTTCCGACAAATTTCGTTGCGAGGAACTGATATTTCTAAGGTACTCGGATGTTACATTATTTATATTTGTTTATTCCCGAATATGGTAAACAATATAACAGAAATGCAAAAAATTACTCCAAAACGAAATTTATAATGATCTTCAATACTATCGAGAGGTCGATCTGTTATATACATATTTTTTTAAGAAAAGTTAAAAAATCGCTATTAGCCACTGTATTTTAAACTATACATGTTCTTTTTTTCTGGATTAGTGGTTTATGTTAATGTTTTATACAAATTATAAAATTTTGTACAGCAACTTGGTTTTTCAAATTAAGTGAATTTTGCCGCCTCACTGTGATGATTGATGACCCCACAAATGTCAATCATAAACTAATTTTCTTCAGCTTGTTCAGTGTGTTTGCTGCCTAATGGGTGCACAACCAATAATTCATACCTCATTAAAGCGACTAATTCTTATTAAAAACACAATGACAGTACAAATTTGTACTTTTGTATTAATTTATTTAAGATCGGAGTTTATTTATGTAGCTAGATCTGTAATTTCTGCTCTGCCAGAAGTTCATTTTATAACACTATTCTTACAAAATCTTGTCACATAAAATAAATAAACTCGTGGTAAGTCAAAAAGTGAATAGAGGATAGAATTCGTCTTATATTGTTTGTTACTGTTATGAAAATAATGTCAGGTAATAAACAAAAACTGGTTGTCTGTAAGCGTGTAATCAAGGTTCTGAAAAATCAGAAGTGATGTCATATTATTTCCCAGTACTGTAAAAGCGGTAGCAGATTAGACATTTTAAACTTACAGACATTTTTACAATATTTTAAGTATTACAACGTCTAGATTATGTTATAAAAAAAACTACGATCTCGTTATCTTAAAAGCATCAATGTTTTACTGTGAAATTTCCAACAAAATGTTACAATCTTTGTGCATAACAAAATATACTATAATATATAAGTCCATTAAGGTTTTACGACCAAAATACTTCTTGCCAAGATTCAGTCATGTGCATTTTTATGCAGATTAAAACTTTACATAAAACACCACAAGTATAACTTACGGCTAACAATAAAAGTCCTCTCGAAAGGGGTCATTTTTAAAAGTTTCTTCGCCAATAAGGCGCAGTACATAAATGCGTTGCCAAATTTGATCAAGCAATGAAGTCATCATCTAATAAACTTCAACAAATCATATAGTAAAATACAAGCTTTAATGTACCATTAAATATTTAATGAGGCATCAAATTTCAATTTGCTTTGAATAAAGTGCCCCTATATCTTTTGCCATGCAATTCTCGTATATTTTATAAATTTAGAACACGTGTTACATGAAATAGCGATACCCGAGGAGGTTATTTAAACAATAACATTATTTTGTAGACTGAAGGAATATTTTTTGCCTCCTGGAATTATATTCGTTTCCAACTCAATAAAGACTGAATGTCAGACCTGCCGTTAAATGACGTGAAACTTATTCATGTGTTCTGAATTTGATATATTTTCCCATATTAATATTATGAATGTAGAAAAAATCAAACAGACTGTGACACATTTTAATTAATTTTATTATTTATTGTTTAATAAAGCAGGAACTTATACTCCTATTAATTGGAAATATACATTAAAAATATAATTCGGTATTTTTTAATCGTTAATAGACGTAATTAGTGGTAAACAAAAATAACACTACATCCACTACTGTAATATCACCTGAACCTGATAATCTACAATGTCTGCAGTTGAGGTGTTTGGGGGAAATACTGAAAATGTTTCCCGGATTACGTTTACTGAATTTTTGTTTAGATTTTTATTTCCCAAGCGTAAGCTAAGGAAGTTTTGTAATCGAGTCCATTGGACGACGGGCTACTTTCATATTTTCTCGGTGTGTCAGGATTTCCAAAGTACGAACAAATAGGTCTCCGCTTTCCGCCTGTCTGTCTGTCTATCCGTCGACTTTTGCTAGACAGATAACGTGCAGTTTATGAATCCGGGTTGAGATTTTGCCCGAGGAATAAGACAATTCGTTTGTCAGTTGCATGCTATACACTTAATTTAAAATTTCATGTTATACGCTTGCAATTTTGGCATAACATATATTCGTAACTTTAAAAATATAAGTGGATTATTATCAACAACAAGTAAAACCATATATTATCCTGCTCATTAAAAGTAATGTTTACAACCATATTCCGCCGGTTTTTGGAAGAGATAAATAAATGAATTGTTGTTGGTACGTGAATATTTTTCACAACAATCATACTGAAATTTTAAAGTAATCGATTTGGTGTTTCTTACGTTATACCTATATCTAATAAGGTCACCAACAGGCGACAAGCAAAGAAAACGAGAAACGTAACAAGGAATTGAAGATTATGAAAGTTATGCTTTTACAACACCTTTTTAACTATCTTTCGGTAAGTAAAATCTTAAATAAAGATGTGCAATGATTGTTCGTAAACGCAGTGACAAAAGAAACATTTTCTGTTTACTACCAATTAGAATACTCTTGTAAGCTGAATTTCTGAGCTATGCATTATTTAGCTCACAATAGTCACAATCTCTGTGGAGCTAAAACGTCACCGTCGCCTTAAACACCGTTAGGAGTATTTGTTTTTGTAAAATGCAATAAATCTGTATTTTTAAATAAATATGACAAAAACTCGATCAAAGCCAGCATCTAACTCTAAAAGTAACAGTAGTAAATTATCAACCAGTTTCGAATTTACGATACAGTACAATAAAGCACAATATACAATACAATACAGAGTGTTGGCTGAAGGCCATTTGTGTACAACAATTTATCCTCTTCAGTGTAAAATAAATTTGTGGCATTTACAGCACTATGTAAACAGTGACGACAACACTTTGTTAGATGTGACAGTGCATTTTTTAAACAATACCTAACGAATTTATAAATTTTGAGATTAAACATTTTATGGTTATTTCTCATTACTACAGTAGTTCGTATATATGGACCGTCTTCTGGAAAATTTAATAATTTTCTCGATATAGTTAAATATGTCATTAAAACGAAATTCTAAAGTTGTTGGAGCGAGTGGTTTTAATATATATTTTAACGGTACATATCCTTGTTCATTAAAGATTTTAAAGATTAAAGATTCAATAGTTCGTATAACTATAACTATTATACTGTAATTGATAACAGTTGCAAACAAAAGACTTTTTAAGATGAATTCTTGGATAAAGTTGTACATCCTGTATTATCTGAACATGTGGCCGTCATGGTTGGACTTGCAAGTGTTAGAAAGTAAAATTACTGCTTCAGAGTTTATATGAAAGAGAAAATTCAGCCAGCAAGGCAATTTTTTTCCGAATCTTTTAACTGTTTCTCATATGTAATGAGTATATTGACGGTAGAACAAAACCTCATAAGTTTAACATTATAACTGAAAACCTAAATTTAGCGTTTCCGTTGCTTGAAAAAAGAACAGCTTGAATGTAATATAAATAACAAAATAAAAAATGCAGCAGGCTTACTCCATAGTTGAAGCAATTACGGGAAAATCTCCCATTTTATAACAGCTTCTACAATAATTTTCCTAATACTGATTTGATTACGTCAATGTATCAAAAAATAACTATAAAACTACCCCAAACAAAACAAAACAGATTTTTGTAGCGTCGACCTAGTAAAAATAAATCTAACACCGTTGTTTTCAAACCGGATGATTTGAATAATTACTTTGCAACTTTTACAGACAACGTAATTGAAACCGTTCCAGAAGTGCACTCTATTTAACGTTTCAAATTTATCTTTTAACCAAATAAGTAACTGTGTTTCAGTTAAAAATAAAAATTCTTTAACCATTACAACGTCTATTTTAATAGAACTGTATTCTACTAACTGTTATCAATTATCATGAGGAATGACTTCAATAAAGATCATGCGTTATGTGAAAGTCATTCTCAAAAATCTACATATTAAACACAAATCCGTAGGCATATTTTTTGACTTCTTCCTTTGAAACAATAAATCATATTTTCCTTTGTAAAAGGCATAAATGATATAGTGCATGAGGTAATGCATTAATGTGACTATGAGGTCTTATCTTACAGACAAAAAACAAATTAGTTTTAATAAACAATAAAAGTGGTACACACGATTGAAGCAATAATCTAACCAGGTATGCCCCTGGGAAGTGTTCCAAGGCCATTCCTTTTTTCAATGTTATCTGTAATAAGTGATTTTCCAACAACCATTAGTGAATTTAATAATTCCAAAATCATTTTTAATAATACCTTAGAAAGTAAAAATTCTCACTCTTGAGATAGAACATTTATTTTGAAACACTTCCTTCTTATGTATTTTGCAGGTATTTTCATTCTGTAGCAAGTGACAAATTACTCATTCTATAATGTTCAACGAAATATATAGATTGCCATGAATTCAAAACTGTCACTGTCAGATTAAATGCGGCGTCCTAGTTGTTTCGAGACCAAGTTTTAGTTAATTTAATTTTTAAAAAATGAGTGAAAAGTCGAGTGAATCAGATGTGGAATTTGATAATATTCCATCTATAATTATAAATTCTGCAAATAATACATATAATCTAGAACCTCCAGCCACAAAAATCGAGAAATGAATATGAAAAGTATTATGCACTGTTTAGAGACTGGCAACAAGAAAAGAAAACTGATTCCTTTTCCGAAAATGTTTTAATTACATTTTTTGGTAATTTGTCAAAAAAGTGGAAATCATCGACTTTCTGGAAATATTAATATTAAATCACTTTAATATTAATTGTTTAAATAAATAACTTGTTTTGTTCAGATTTAATTGGTTTTTATTCATGCTCTCTGGTCGTGGAGAAAATACAGTCTGTTCGGTTAGAATAAAAGTTCGATTTACTGGTAGTTCGTCACGCTCGCTAACGCTCGCGTTCTGAATCTTCCACTCGTAGATCGAATTTTCATTCTAACCTTGTTACAGAATATACGATTAGGTAGTAATCTTAATTATTCGTAGATGAAGCATTTAATGTAGTTTCTGGTAAGGACACTGCTGTACTTAATAGCTCAGAATATTGGGATAGTAATGAATAAAAACAAAACTGCTATTATACAATTTTATAGACCGTTTCATTATAATAATTTTAATAAGTTTTGCAGTTCTTGATTTATTAACAAAAATTGACTCATACATAAATTTGTTTGAGGCTCCTTGTATAATAAGTAAATGATCAGAAAATTTTGGGCAAGCCCTTACTGTGATAATTATTATTTTAATTTTGTTAATTATTATGAGCAGGCACGACATTGCTCTATTCCAACATTTTAGAGATAATGTGGTGAACCGTTGTTGATTTAAAAAAAAGCGCGTGTAAGAAAAAAACGGCCAAATTTGAAGCCGATGTAGTATAACGCACTCTATAATGGAGACTTATGTCGTATGTTAGTGCTAAAATACTGTTATACTTTGTAAATTTGTTTGCAAAAATTTGGATGTTTAAGGAAAAAACTCGAAGCGGATTCGTACACCACAGGTATAGAGGAGCCTTTCTGTTGCATTTAACGTGCCATTCCCACCCGTCGGGTTTTATGACACGGCCCCGTATAGGAGCATATTTTTGCATAACATTTAATTCATTTTAAAATAGTACCCTTTGAGATGACATCATCAAATTGTTGGTGGGGTTGATTAGCCAAATTCTGCTTAGCGCGTTACTATCTACATGATGTTCCTAATATATATGTACATACACATACAAAATTGGACATTAATCGGTCCGGTAGTTTCGGAGATTATCTGTCTAATAAAAATCGACGCAGACGGTGGACAGACAGATGTACAGACAAACATACCTACCTACGTTTTTTTATACTCTAAAAGTGTCATGAATCATGGCTTAAATTATAAACTACGCGTCAAAAATTAAGGATATTGATGAAAGACATGTTTACTATTAGTTTTTTGATAATTTTCGAAACAATTGAGTAGGCTTAAAATAAATTAATTTCGATATCCCTAACTTTTGACGCGCAGTTTAATTAGTTCGCAATAAAAGGTCATAGATATTACTTCATATTACATTATGAAAGCGAAGGAGATTTTTTTGCTACAACGTCTGAGATTGTTTGCCAAGGCAAAACCGAAATGAAAACTGTCTTCTCTGTCTAGATGCATATTAGATATTATACAGCAGTAAGTTCGTGACAGGCTTAAAATAATATCCTATATTCATGACAAGGATTCTACAACAAAATACGAACTGACAGTAACGTTATAAATTTCAAAACAAAATAAACTAATGTAATGTATGAATTATCAAAAGTATACTATGCTCGTATTATTAAGAGTTTAAGGATGCGACGAAAACTAAATTGCCCTTCAGTTTCACATAAATTAACAGAAATAAATATACTGTTACGTTGAACGAGTGATTGAAATTGGCGTGGATAAAACTCAACAATTTATTTCTTACTAACTATAATTTACACGACTAACTATTGCAGCGATTATGTACAAATATTTCGGCGAATTTCACTGGACGCTGGCCTCTATTTAAACCTATGTGTGCCTCTCGATGGATCCAGAACGTCGCTTCGAGAGTTTTCTGGGCCCGCAATCGAGACTTCCGGTAAGCCGCTCCAGACTTGCCTTTGTGAAACGCCGCGTCGACACAGTCAGCAATGATGACTCACCTATGAAAGCCCTACGTAGGCGTACGACCAGAAAGCTCTCGACGGCCATATGCGTCGTACCGGGGCGGCGTAAGGGTATATTTCGTAACTGTTCAGTTTACCTGAACAGGGGTTTGGGCGTAGCCAATTTGTCCACCCTACTCCCACCCGTTTTAGGGTAGTTTACCTAATTTTTATTATTTCACTCTCTCGGGGAGTCGTCGAGAAGTATCGAGAGGGTAAAGACTTGCCGACCCGAGAGACCGGCAATTTTTATATTATTTGTGCGTTATTAAATAAACCGTGTAACTAAAAGGTGATTTTTATTTCGCGCAAAACATTTTGGTCCTTCGAAACGGATTTCTCGCGGAATTAGTGGTACTGTTCTCGCCTGTATCGTCGATAAAAGCTTCACGTCCAAGACAATCTTGAGCATCGTGGCATCCAACGACGACAGCATCCCCAGAACTTCTGCAACAGCTTCACGTCCAAGGCAATCTTGAGCATCGTGGCATCCAACGACGACATCCACAAAGCGTAGACGACTTCTTCAGCAGCTTCACGTCCAAGGCAATCTTGAGCATCGTGACATCTGACGACAACCAGTAAGTGCAGTTCATTCCTTTTTTCATTAGTCCTGTATTTCGTATCAGTGTCAAGTAGATTATCGTTGGATCATTAGTGAACAATGACTACTGAACAACTTTCTGGTTTAAATATGAGGCGGGGAGCGCTAAAACGCAAATTAACCATGGCTCAAAACTTCATAAACGATTTAAAGTCATCTAAAGAAAGTACAACTTGTTTGTCAATAATACAAGAATATTTGACTAGAACCAGGTCAATGTATGACGAATTTTTCAACATTCAAAGTCAAATTGAGGAACTGGAAATTATTTTAAAACAAACATCTACGGCAGATCAGTGTATCACTTTTGACAAGGAATGTTATACCGTTGTGTGCGAATTAGAGGCATTGGAAGCCAAATATTCAGCCAAATCTGCAAAAAAATATGATATTCCTATCGTTCAAAATAGCGCTGTTAATGTAAAACTGCCAGAATTAACATTTAGAGTAGCAGCAAAATCAACAAATAAAAACAAGAAAAGAAATTTAAATACCAATTCAAAAAGATCGGTAACGTGCCCATATTGTTCCGATCCTCATAATTTATTTTGTTGCGCAAAATTCATTAACCTAATGGTAACAGATAGGTTAAGGATCGTGAGGTCCAAAAAACTATGTTCTAATTGTTTTCAGAACAGTCATAAAGTTACGGAATGTAAATCATCGTATGTCTGTAAAATTTGTAAAGGACATCACAATACGTTGTTACATGTAGACAATCCCGAGCCAAACGAAATACCAAGTACTAATAGTGACAATAATCAAGTCAAATTAGATCAATCCATTGTTCTTAAGGCAAATTCTCAACAAGTTTATTTTATTAAGGTACTTCCAACAGCCCAAGTACAAATTTATGGCAAATTTGGAAATAAACCTCAAGTGCGGCCACTGTTAGATAGCGGCTCCGAATTAAATTTTATTTCAGAGCGAAAATTATTAAATCTTAAATCACAACCGAACGTTTTGTCAATCGCTGGTGTCAACCGTTGTAATACTAGTGCCTCACAATTAGCAAGTATCAAAATTAATTCTAATTACCGACATTATGAATTAAACCTTTCATGTGGTATTTTGCCACAAATCTCGGAATTTTTACCATCCAGGTCATTTTCAATCGCTAATTTAGAATTTCCGCACCACAACAAATCACCAGATCCCGCATTTCATGTCAAAGGGACGATAGATTTATTGTTAGGTGCTCAACCCTTCTTCCAAATTTTACAGCCTAATCGGAGATGTTTGAATAAGGATTTTATTCTACAGGAAACTAAATTCGGTTGGGTAGTGGTTAATGCTCATGGAGATAATCCGGGGGTTGTAAAACAGGGTTCTTCTTATTATGTCCAACCCGTCCTAGAACAGATGGTTGGAAAGTTTTGGCAATTAGATGAATTTAAAACTTCCGTAAAACTTCAATCGGCCGACGAAATCCTATGCGAAAAGAAATTTATGAAGGGTCATAAACGCTTAGAAATGGGAAGGTATTCGGTACCACTTCCGTTCAAGGCGGAAAACCCAAACTTAGGTACTTCTCGGGAAGGGGCCATAAAACGTTCTAAATCTTTAGAATGCAAATTCCGAAAGGACGAGAATTTTAAATTATCCTTTTCGGCAGTAATTACAAACTATTTACAACCAGGTCATGCGGAACAAGTACCTGAAGACGAAATTGATAATCCACGTAGTTATTATTTACCACACCACGGTGTTCTTAAAGAAAGTACCACGAGGCAATTACGTATTTTGTTTGACATATCATTTAGATCATATAATTATAAAAGCTTAAATGACGAGTTATTAATTGGTCCAAAAATCCATTCGTTTTTATATCAAATGTTATTACGTGAAAATATCACACATTCGAATGATCTTAAGGTACTAACAAATATTATTTTCGAAATTGAAGAACGACGTCAGACCGTCTATTCAAAGGCAGTAGTACACAATAAAGGTCAATCACCATCAGATTTATTATTAAGGTACTCATCATTTTCAAAATTAATAAGCGTAGTAGCCTTTTGTTTACGATTTTACAACAGAGTCAAATATAGACAAACTGTAAATAGCGCACTAACTGTAAAGGAAATTGAAAATAATCGCAACGTTATTATTAAAATAGTCCAACAGGAATCATTTCCTGAGGAATTCAAGTGTCTCATAAAAGGTAATGCCTTACCAAAATCTACTCCTTTAATCAAATTAAACCCCTTTCTAGACGATAATTTACTAATTCTAGAAGGGAGGGGTCGTGGAAAAAAGTCTATAAAGGCTTATATTTGTTTGTTTATTTGTTTTGCCACCAAGGCAATTTACCTAGAAATAGTTATCGACTGTACTTCGTCAGCATCAAATTTTAAGGGAGCCAATCGCGGATTACGAGTCATACATTTCGGTGTTATTAAATCTGATGCATTTTATCCCACCTCGGTCACCACACGTTGGTGGAATTTGGGAAGCAAGTATTAAGACCATTAAATATCATGTAAAACGAGTTGTAGGGCAGTCATTGTTCACATATGAAGGAATGTATACCTATTTGACATTGATCGAGGCGTGTCTTAACTCTCAACCTATAACTCCCAGTATCCTCAAATCCCGACGATCTATCCGTACTCACCCCTGGCCATTTTTTTGATCGGTACTGCACTTACGTCACTTACCGAACCTGATGTGGGCGACATCGTCATCGTGCACGAGGATAACGCTCCCCCGTTGTGTTGGTGTCTCGGTCGGGTTGAAATCGTACATCCAGGTCGCGATGGTGAAATAAGGACTGTGTCAGTGCGAACCAGAAACGGGATAGTGCAAAGATCAGTGCGGAAATTGAGCCCATTACCAATGTAATGCGCAATTAGGCTATACATGTGTATATATATTTCATTTTATTATTGTACTCTTGTTAATTTTAATTTAATTCCTGTTGTATGATCTTAGTTGACATGTATTCATTTAATTAGGCATTTTTTGTTTCTTTATTATTATGTATTATTTATCTCAATAAGTAGGTCATCCTTGAAGTTAGTACTTCAACGGGGGGACTATGTTCAGTTTACCTGAACAGGGGTTTGGGCGTAGCCAATTTGTCCACCCTACTCCCACCCGTTTTAGGGTAGTTTACCTAATTTTTATTATTTCACTCTCTCGGGGAGTCGTCGAGAAGTATCGAGAGGGTAAAGACGTGCCGACCCGAGAGACCGGCATTTTATAATTTTTGTGCGATTAAAGAAACCGTGTAACTAAAAGGTGATTTTTATTTCGCGCAAAACAGTAACAATACCTCTTATTACGATAGAGCACGTACAAATATGTGTGTATTAACAGTCTTAAATCGGAAAATTTGTGGTACTGTGATATACTTAGAGATAACGGCTTTCATCGATTACTTTTTAGGTAAGGAATTTTAGACATACAGTTCTTCTAGAAAGAAGAAATAAAATAAATTTTTATGATGAATTGACGCACATTCAGAGCGTTTCATTTACTTTGGTTTGACTCCGTAATTATAATCATCCAGTAATACGGCTTAGTGCCTGTGGGATGATTTAACAATAAAAACATTATTAATAATAATAATATTCGTATTTGCGAATAATCCTGTTGCTGTTCAGCTGGTATATCTAAATGCACACTTAATCACCAATGTAATGTTACTATCTAAATTTGATAAACACATCGTTAATATCTATAACACCGGTGATTTGAACTTCTGGCAACGAATTCATAATATTGTTTTCTAGATGTTGTATATTTAAAATCCCTATTAATATTAATGTACGATCAAAATTGAACGGTTAATAAATGTGTTATGCTCCTGCATGCTGTTGTGTAATGTATTCTATGGCCGAATTAAAAATTTTATGAGGGCAATTTAAAACGCTATCATCCCTGTCATGGCCGGGATTAATAATAATTAACCCAGTCCTCTGTTTTTCACCAGTAATCTCCAAAACATTTTGTTCACGTTTCATATTTTCCTCAACTTGAGTTGCTTTCCGTGCTCACCAATATAAAATCCAAGGTTTCCTCTATTCCCTTGTATCAATACTCGAAAGTTATAGTAGAGGCTCTGTCATAAATCTTTCTAATATCCCATAAACAAGGCAAGAACAAGATAAAACCGATTAGTTATAAAATTTTCAATCTTAAATTTTTGCTGCAGCGGACAATTTTACGACGATATCCTCATAAAACTAAACTGTGCGCGTCTATTTTTTCCATGTTTTTTTACTGTTATTATTCCGTTTCTCCACTACATTGCTGAATCCCAGTCCTTGTTACAAAATATTCTAAATCGGGAGCTGTCGAATTGAACTTTTTCATTTTTTTTCTGGTAGTTTAACATTGCCAGCATTAATACATAGTCATTTTATTGCTAGAATAAATATACGCTCTCAAATTTTCTGTCAAATAGTTATGTAGCAAATGATTTTAAAAATTTAATAACATACGCTCGTAAGTCTAATCCGTAAATTAATTACTGCATCAGTAGTTGATAATAATATTAATAATAATAATAATAATAAGAGAGTTGAGGCGTATATATGTATCAAATTTTGATGTTTGAAATGCAGTGTTACGTTTTGTCTATTGTGGCAAACGATTTTGTATATCTGACAAGTAGTAGTCTATAATAATTTTTGATAATGACTGATGAGTCATCCACCACAAATTTTAGTCAGTTCTTTGAGGCACACCTTTTCCTTCCCGAGCCTAACACCTAGAGTACGAAAACAGGTCTGCCGTTTCTGTCTGTCTGTGTCGATTTTTATTAGTCAGGCAAATTCCGAAATTATTGGACCCATTGATATACCTATGTGTAATGTTGTTGAATGTTACAAATAAAATTATTGAAAGAAAAATAATGAACTGGGTAAGGACTATTTCCGGAGATATGTCATCTTGCATCTCTTCAATAGTAACAGGAATTTAAATAATGAAATATTCTATAAATCAATCTATATATATATTATGTATATATAGTATATATACATATACTGAGACATGGTGTGTAGGTAGGTATTTGACCGAAACATAAATAATTCTCTCAACACAATTCCTCCTTCGTAAAATTACCAATTTTAAAGTGTTCAAAAAATTGTGCAATTAAACCACGAACAAGCGTCAAATAGAAATTAGAAACCTACATTTTCTTATTTCATGCACTATTTCTAGCTATTATACAGAAAATAATAAACTGTACACTGCGATGATATCATTATTGAAGCGATTACAAAATGTCTACGTTGATGGTATCTCCACCACAAAGACTGTACGTACAAGAGTTTTTAAACATAAATAATTTAACATTTTTCTTTGTAGAGGATAAACTTCCGACCTTCTTTTGTTTAGTTTTCGTTTTGTTAATGTCAGAGGAAGATCCTTTACCGACTATTTATTAAAAACTATAAAAATAACAAAATAACAGGACTAAACTGGTATGATGTTAGAGTGGAAACAATTCAATCACTTAATTTGATGAGGGTTCTAATAACTTTTAACAATATTTTTTCATAGTAGATGCATATTCAAGAGAAAGACCGAACATACAATTTATTTTACCGTATTCCTACCGTACGAGTTTAAAACCATGTGTCAACGTGCCCATCAACTAATCTTCGGGTTTTAGCCGTCTCCCTGGACGCGGACACAAATTACAATGTAGGAAATGAGAGAATATAAATTTTCCGTTCAGTTACAATTGCTAAAAATATTATTTTAGAAAAAAGTAAACATGTCTACGACATGTAGGTACATGAACGTTAAGAATTTAGATCTGTAACACATAACGTTTTAATAATTTTGTTCTTTAATATTTTTTTTTTAGTACGACCCTTTCAGTTGTTTAATTGATTCAATACTTTATCACTACTGTATAAGTTATAACGAACAATTGGTAAACATTTCAAATTTCCTCATCCATCTTTTAACTAGTAACCATAACAAACTGACAATAAATGAAACTTGATGCAGCGCTTTAATTAATGTTTTAGATCTAGTAGGCCATGTATTTGACAGTATAAAGAAAATACATACTTAAAAGCATGTTACGTAAGATTTTGAAACGACTGCACCAATTGTAAAATTAGTTGTACCATTTTGAACATCCTTCCAAAAACAAATATGCATGCACAAGCTTAAAACAAGACTGCTAATACACCGCTGGTATATGAACATTAGATTGCACATAATTTACATAGCATTTACTTAGCAAAATTTTGATATAATGTCATCTAATTTTTAGTGGGGATGAACAAACTCTGGTGAACGTTTTACCATCTACTCGATAATTTAATAACTGACATTCCAAACATTCTAGCGAAGCTCAGTTTTTATTACAGTAACGCAATACACGATATTAAAATAGTAAAGGCATATAGTTCTACAAAATAATCAAGAAAATGTTTGTATGATTATGTGTAAGTCTTTCACAGTAATTTTAGAATTCCATACTTCTGTTGTTATTACTTGTTTAATGAATGTTGTTATGCCAGTGTAATTTTTTGTCATACTAACACCTGCATTCTTTTCAGGTTTGTCAATTTTACATCTCTCATGATTACTGTCTATTGCCAGGATCGGTAAGTAATGCAAAATAATCTGATTTTCATGAGATGAGCTTTTACTAATTCCGAACGTACTACTTAACGAAACACAAACTTTACGTTTCCCAGTTTAAGACCTTAGCATCTTGCACCAATGTCGTATGCACTAGTCAAAATGATTCAATAGTAAGTTTTTGAAACATAAACATTGTAAGGAATGAACTTAGTTAACATTAGTAAGATATACGGTATCGGTAGTGAATATATATATATTTTTATGTTTTGGTCGCAAATATTACACACTTATTAACTAAACTAAAGCAGTGGGTGGAAAAAGCTACTTTCCATGATAAGAACCCTGCAGGATACTGTATTACACCCACCATCACTGCCATCATCCCTTTCCTACGAAATACCTTAATTTAGTTTATATCAATAAAAAAATCTAAATAGAAACTGGGCAAATCAATAAAAAACTGTAGACTGCAGATTCGAACTCCTTCTCCTTAGTACCTACATATATGAGGAAAATAGTTCTCGAATAATATAGACAATTACTAAAATATGCTGTACTAATGAGCTCGGTCCAACAAGGTCGAATCTGTATTATTATTTCATATATTTAAATCTTTTAAGGTAATCCCTTTGAAGCTAAAAATTGTACAGGATTTATTAAACAGATAACGGTAGAATATGACATTGAATAAAAAATCAAAAGATCCCCGTCAGGCATTGAAATGTCAGGTGGTATTAGTTGTAGAAATGGTTAAACATCGTTGATAAACAAAATACTTATTTGTGAAGAGAACAGCTGACGTGTTCCCTCCTCACTCAAACGTACAGCGCTGCATGTTTTTTAACTGCCGTTTCATAATCTGCCTCTATTGTTATTTGAACTTTAAAGACTTGTTATAAAAATATAAAAGAGCCAGAATCAAATTTTACTTTTTATTTAAAAACTGGATTTATTTTATTGGCGCTGCTTTAGGAGCGAGAGAACTTATAACAGCATACTTTTAGTTTAGATCTCTTTTTTGTATTTTACTATCTTTCATTTTGTTTTTTTTCAGTTGAATTTTGTACTGTGTGCTCGTCACGATTGTACGTTAGACAGACTTTTCTCTTGTCCAAGCTTACAATATTTTGGCCTGTTAAGTTTAGTCAAGAGTTTGGTCGATTAGTTCTACTGGAGCTACAATAAAATCGTTCTAAATAAATGAGGTATATACTTGTCCGAACTTCATCCAACTTTATAAAGGAGCATTGGAAATACACTTTGAAAAATAAAATTCCAACCATATACCTAAATACAATAATTAAAACGATATAAATATTTAAATTATAAATAATTTATGCATAAAGTACACAAATTAAGGATTTTTCAAAGCTGCAGAAATCACTGAATAGGGCAACTCTAACACAAGTGTTGTTATAGTATGAATTATTTTGTTTCTATTTGGTTATTTAAAATAATGTTTAAACTAATATCTACTCATTTCTAGATATTTAAGAGCATTAAATTTTGGCCCTTTATGTAATTTTTGTCATCAAATGAGCATTTTTCTTGCATTAAATAATTGGTGTACGTTGAGTAATCTCTATTAATATTATTAGTTTAATACATTCAATTAGCAGAATGCAATTTCTGAAATTGTTAATAATGCATACCTATCTTGAACCCTTGGAAAGGTCTACTTCTTTGTTAACAGCATTACCCAAATTACACATTTTATAAACTGGGGAGTACTTAACATAATCTGTACGTAACTTGGAAAGGCAGAACAGTAACGTTTCACGAGACACCGAAAATCTAATACTATGATGAAAAATGATCATCGCTGCTAAGAAGTCAGGATTATCAATAACATTGTTAACTAATTTAAATAGAAGTTGCGCTAAAGATGACATATTTCTTTCACGAAACCCTTTCAAGAACATTTTTTTAAAAGCGCATTCTGCGCAACACCAACAGGAGAGTAAACACCATTAGACCGGAAACATAAAAACTTCAAAAACTTTCGCTGAACTCCCTGAAGCAAATCTATGTAAGAAGCATAAAATGAAGAAACCAGACTACACCAGCATATTCAGTCTTAGGGCGAATAAGTACAACAAAAAGTCTAATTAGAGTCGTTGTATTAGTAAAATCTCTGCAATTACGAATAATATAACCCAAAGTTTTAAAAGCTTTAAGAACAACTTTAGAGATGTGGGTTTTAAATGCCAAATTACTATCAAAGACAACGCTCAAACCGATTACAGTCTCAGGTCTTGAAATTGTGTTACCTTGAAGCTTATAATCAAATAATTTTTTTTTTTAAGTTGAAAGATTTTATAAAGCACTTCTTATAATTTAATACAAGTTTATTATCCCTACACCATATTTCAACTTTGTCTAGGTTTGCTTGCTTGAAAATTTTCACGTCATGAATATAGAGCAAATATTTCACATTCAACTCGGTTACAAGATCATTGATAAAAAGAAGAAACAGAAACGGACCTCTGGGGAACACGAGAACAGGCGCGGATACAGGATTTCGTTTAGGGGAGGGCAATTTTTGTAGTATTTTATCTCCCAGAAATGCGTTCTAAACAAAAAAATTTATAAAATTTTAACTAGTATACCCTCTTTCACATAGCATGGGTGACATTTGGTTGTTTTCGTTACACGTATAGTGTACAGTAGAACCTCGATAATCCGAATTAATTGGGAAAAAGGTGTGTTCGGATTAACGATTTGTTTTACTAATATTAATTCCCAAAATGCCTCTCTGGTATTAAAATAAACTAAATAAATACGATCAAACTGTAGCTCAAAAATGAGTACATTCTACGATTGCATGTCTTGAATATTTTTCTATGTGTACTTTTCTTAACAAATTATGCCATTTTTCCTTTTGTACACCTTAAAAATTAACCTACAGGTTAATCAAAGGAGGAGATATGGTAGGGAAACCTATTAAATCCACAAGCAAATGAGTGAATTTTCCATATTATGAGAGAGCGAGAACTGTCTACTTCAGCGCAAATGCAATTGTCAGAAAATACAGAACAGATACAATTTCATTCAATATCCTAAAGCACTACACACACCACTGTATTGCAATAAACCGAAGCAATCACGAATTTCCTCCTACACCATCACAAATTAAATCCTATATGTCATCGGTTAAATCATAAATAAAACAGCGGTTCGGCACCAACCTATCGGGCGTTGAACATTTCGAAACATCCATTTGCGACGGCAGTCATAAAACTCCTAAATTTGGATCCTATCTATAAAAAAAAATAATCGTTTGAATATCATTAAGAAGCCACCAACAAGTTGTAAAAGTAAAAAACTTAGTGCAATTTTATAGACATATTCATCCACGACGACAATTAGGAACCGAAATTTATTATTCAAAACTGATATAAAATTTTACGTTTGCGAAAAAAGGATAAGTGTAATAAATTATTTTATGACATAGACAATAAAGTTACCCTCCACTTTAATATTTATTAAAAAATTAATGGGAAAAATTGTCCTCTTTTCCTTCTTTAGTTCGCTCTTGTTACTTCGGAAATGATCGTAAAAATGTTTATATCAGTAGAATAAAGAAGTCTGTCCCACTGTATTCATGCTTATAATGTTAATTTAAAAACAAAAATAAGTTTAAAACCTTACCAGTAATTTAGTGAGAGATAGTTCGAAGCACCAGAAATTAAATATCTACAAACACCCAAATAAAAAAATATGTATCAATATTGTAGAAACCACAAGAGTAAATTTTTAACCACTGAATAACAAGGAATGAAGCACCATTTAAACTAGACCGTCTGAGCTAAGCTAGTGATAGTGAAGTACTGTAAAAGAGGATACAACAGATAATTTAATGTTTTCTCTTCATGTCATAGCTCCTAGAATGTGAAAAAATATATATCACATTTCCGTGTCTGTCGTCTGTTGATAATTTTATTAGACTTGGAGAAACATGGCATAGATGGTAAAACGCTCACCAACATTTGTCTCATCATCCTCACTAAATACTATTTGAAATTTTTGAATTTTATTTAAAGATAAAAGAAAGAAAGAATGATTAAATGAGTGTCACATAGTTAATTAATAAAAAATATCGATTAAAATTCCGGTAATATTGTTTAATTATCGTGAGAGAAAAAAATCGCGTTAATCGATTAAGCCAGGACAAAATGTAGCTAAGGATTTTGGATTTTTACAAATTTAAGTTCGATGCTGGACACTCTTGAGTTTAAAGCAATAACCGGAAATTATGTATTCTAGTAGACATCTCGTTCAGAATAAATAAGATTTATGAAGGTTTTAAGCGGGTGGCAATGACCATTGGAGGAAACTCACAAATAAGCTTATCTACGACAACAATGAGTAGCCTTCATGATTTCAGTAGTCATTGTTTTAAAATGAGAGTGGTCAATACTCGTGTAGAAGAATATACATGCATAACAAAAGCAGAGAACCTAGTCGAAAACCCTTCCGAAAGATCACTTTCTGCACTAACACCAACACCAACACATTATTGTTCCCATGATACCGAAAATTTCAACAAACACTCAGCGCGTTTCGACAACTTTTTTGGAGTAATTAAATTATGTATTAATTATTTTCTAATGTGTATTATACCTGCGGTATCCCCTACCATCTTTCTTTTTTTTCCATGGATGTTGAAAATTTCTAATATTCACCAATTGTATTGTTTAATTTAACGTACGGATTAGGGAAGTTACATTACTAACAACCAGATGGGCAGATTTAATTTTTGTTTATTTTAATAATTGTTATAAATTCTTGTTTATTTTAATATTGAAACCGATTGTTGAATTGAAAAAAAATAAAAAAATTTGATTAATTAAGACCTCCATAACTCTCATATTTTCGTTTTGTATGTATCTCATTTTTTAAATGTGTTCGCAATATTTTTTTTTGAGAAATGCTGCGTAATCTCAATGTTGAAGATAATTAAATTATTACTTTAACAATAATTAAACAAATATTCGGGAGAACATCAAGTTTGTTTGGGCAAAGTATAGATAGACAAAGATTTCCAAAGTGTTAAAAGAACTAGTGTCTAATGATCTATTAATTGCTTAGGAAAATTTACATAAAGTTTGGATTGGATGCCTCTAAGGTTTTAGTTACAATGACAGACAAGGTAACTAACTTCGTAAAAGTTATGTATAATTAATGACGAATATTAATGAAGAAACAATGGAAATGTGACAGAGACAATTCAGACTGAGAGGTAGTACACATACATTTTTTATTTACTAACAGCGAAACAGGACTTTCCTTGCCAAATTTTCTCGGTGACTAACTGGTACACTTTATGTGTCTCACATAATTTTATTTTCCGAGCGTAAGCTAAGGATCTCCCGTTTCCGTTTGTCTGTTTGTCTGTCTGTGTCGATTTTTATTAGGGACGTAATCTCCGAAACCACTGTACCGATTGTTATCAAATTATGTATGTGTATTAGGAATATCATGTAGCTCGCTAAACACTAACCAAAATTTGGCTAATCATCCCCACCAACAACTGATGAGGTCATCTCAAAGAATTCTATTTTGAAATGATTTAAATATTGTACAACAATATACTCCTAAGCTTGTGATGTCTGAATCCGCTATGAATTTTTTCCCTTAACGTCAAAATTTTCGCAAAAAAATTAACATAGTATAATAGCATTTTACCAATAGGTGAGAATATGTATTTGCTTTTGGTGATTATAGAAAGAGGCAGGAATGTTTGACGAAATGGAACCAAAAAAAAGAGTGCATCAATCCAGGGACGCACTGATGGAGTTTTCAATTTATCTAAATTAAACACGTATACGAAGTAATTAATTTTCTCTTAAAAAATAATAAAAACCAAAAATATGTTGCATTTGTATTTTTTGACAAAATGATGATTGGATTAATTAAACTAAAAAAAAAATTACCAACTAAAATAACAAGTAAATATTTACTAATGCTAGAGCAGTATTTATTCGATTTAAAATACAAAAAAACAAAAAAAAAATTACTCTTGTGGTATCCTCCCTTGTTCGAGGCCCCACGTTAGGGCGCCAGATTTGTGGTAACTCAGCGGTTTATTAATAATAAGAACAATACAAATCAAAAATAGGGTATGGGTTCTCGAAGTGGCGGCAATTCTCGTCGGGGATGACGGCGGCGATGTATGTAGCATAGGTGCGACCCTGGAGATGACGACGTCGGCGATGCGGCACAGGGGACCTGGAGAGTGCGCCCCTGTAGATGACGACGTCGGCGACGCGGCACAGGAGACCTAGAGAGTGCGACCCTGGAGATGACGACGTCGGCGATGCGGCACAGGGGACCTGGACAGTGCGACCCTGGAGATGACGTCGTTGAAGCGACACAGGGGACCGTAAAACAGTGCAGCCCTGGAGATGACGTCGAAGCAGCGCAGGGGACCGTAAAACAGTGCAGCCCTGGAGATGACGTCGAAGCAGCACAGGGGACCGTAAAACAGTGCAGCCCTGGTGATGATATCGAAGCGGCGCAGGGGACCGTAACACAGTGCAGCCCTGGTGACAACCAGAAGGGGACTTAGACAGTGCAGCCCTTAAGGTGGAGATGGTGGCGTTCCATCTGTGCGGTGCTCACCAGAAGGGGACCGAGACAGTGCAGCCCTTAAGGTGAAGATGGAGGAGTTCTATCTGCCTGAAAAGTGGTCACGGTGGCCCTTTTATAGGCAGGGTTGAGATGCGTGGGAGTACCTGGACAATGAAGTAGCTTCAGGTGGGGTGCGTTCCAGTGGGGGGTGAGCTTGGTGGGGTAGATACCGGCGCTGCCGAGGACAGCGCCCTCGAGAGGGTACTAGCGGAGCGCTTTGAAAACTCCGCTACACTCTTAAATAATAGCGTTATCGCCTTCGGTATCTTTATCCCTATCATTGAATACAGCTATTAGTAGCCTATGGTATCTAAAATGAGTGATATAAAGATCAGTTCTTAAATGGGTAATAGAGCGTTTGAAAACAGCATCAATTGTTGTACCTAATTTAGTCGTTCGAACAGTCAAACCACTAACTATGTCCAACATCAGTGTCTCTTTGAAAAATTGTAGTAATTAAAGACCCTTTATACCTAATTTAGTCGTTGAAACAGTCAAACTCAGAGATAATAGAGATACGACAGCTGGCAAAATTAAGCGCCAATAGTCCGTATGTACTCCGTCCCAGTCACATTCGGGCGCGCTATTTAAATTTATATGAAATACCTGGTTCTTCATAAATGGAAAAATACCAGATTAAGATATAACAATCAATACGTTTATTCGAAAAATTATTATTATTATTATTAGAAAAAATGGAGCAGGGGTCAGAGACTTATTATGCTCCTTCAAATAGATTTCCCTAAGTAGAGTTACTGATCCAGTTTGTTCTTAAACATATTAATAGTTGTCACATTTACAATTTCACTATGAAAATTATTCCATTCATCAAACACCCTGTTAGGAAAGAAAAACCTTCGAACAATAGTTCTAAATGATTGCTTTTTTAATTTGTAAACGTGCCCTCGCAATTGGTTAGCACTCAATTCAAAAAGGGTTTTGAGGTGGCACATATTTGGATTGTGAAAAATCTTGTAAACCAATATCAAGTCTCCCCTCTTCCGTAGTTGTTCCAATGACGATCTTAATCGGGTTTGATAATTTTGTGTTCTACAGCCCAATACCTTTTTTGTAGCCCTTCTTTGAACTTTTTCCAGCAATTCCTTATCCCGCTGTAAAATTGGTGACCACACAACATTGGTATATTCCAAAATTGGCCGTATATACGACTTAAACAATTTCAGAAATGTATCTCGTGAAGGGTGTCTAAATGCATTGAATAACATATAGGATGCAGAATTTGTTCTTCGTGCAACGTAAGCCACTTGATTGGACCAAGATAGATCAGATGTTATTATAACACCTAAATCATTTTGACTATCCACCATCTTTACTGCCTCATTATCTATCATGTAAATGTGTTTGGGGTTGTTGGTACCCAAGTGCAAGACTTTACACTTGCCGTTATTCAACGGAATCAACCAGTCTAAGCACCAACGGTAGACAGTATTTAAATCCGTTTGCAGTTCTCGATAATTTAGAATAGGATTAGCATACAGTTTACAGTCATCAGCATAGAAAACATGATTTGACGAAATTAAATGAAGTAAATCCGATATGTAGAGGATGAAAAGCAGTGGTCCCAATACAGAACCCTGCGGGACACCAGACACAACCACTCGTTCAGAGGATACCGAACGCCCACTCTGACGTAAAACTTACGACCATGAAGAAATGATCTGATCCATTTCAATAGTGGGCCTCCAATCCCAAAATTATCTAATTCAGTAATTAAACGAAGATGCGGTACCCGATCAAAGGCTTTTTCAAAGTCCAGGTAGATCACGTCAACAGGATTCTTGTTATCGATTTGTGAACCCCAATCATCTAAACATTTTAACAAACATGAAGTGACTGACCGACCTGGAACAAAAGCGTGCTGAGTATTCGGAATTAAATTGTGATCAAGGGCCCACCCTCTTAGTTGCTTACAAATCATTCTCTCCAGAATTTTGCAACACACAGATGTGAGACTTATGGGACGATAGTTCGAAGCTAATGTTTCGTCCCCTGTCTTAAAAATAGCTGTAACAGACGCTTTAAGCCAATCCGATGCTAAACGCGAATCGATTAATGACCTTTCCATTATCTGAAGCAACGGTTTTACAATCTCATAGGCACAACTCTTTAACACATTACAAGTAATGTTGTCAGGACCCGACTATCAATTTTTAAAGCTGATAACTCATTTAGTAAATTTTCCTCTGTTAAGATCACATTTTCGAGACACTCCGTGAGACGAGGTGTATTAATTATAGGTAGTACACCTGGTGGTTCAGTAACGTAGACACTTTCAAAGTAATCAGCTAACATGTTCGCAGTTTCCAAATTACTTTCGCTTAAAGATCCGTCACGTCTCCGGATTAGCGGCATTAATACTTTACTCGACATTTTCTGTCGTGCATATTGTATTATCTCTAACATTTTTTTGTACTTTTGTAATGTTTAAAACCTGATTAATAGTAAACTATAAAGTGTCCTAATGTTCTTATCATTACGTGTCATGTAACAACTGAATATATGGCTGTAATTATTATGCTATTGATTTAGCAACATTTTTATGTGATATTGAAGATATCTCCAATTTAAGTGAGAGGTACAACATCGTTACCATAATTAATAATTCCCAACGACGAAATAGATGGGATAGAGTACAGATAGTTCGATTTAGCTGAACAAAATATCTTACGATAAATATGCCGATATTCAGTGGGTACAGGCTGAATATGAAAAGGCATGTGGCGAAAATTCTAGAAACTATATTATTGTCATTTCCAAGCCCACAATTCTGAAACTTTACCTTATGGCAATCTTAATCTTCCATATGAACAGTTTGCAGATTACACTGAACAACCTTTTGTCATTATTTGTGCAATTAAGTATATTTTACAAATTCCATAATAGGGAACTACAGAAATGTTCAGACTCGGTTCAGACCGGTCTTGGTGACCTCGACACCGACACCGACATCAAGCTCGTAGCTGGAACTTGACATTCCTATCCCGGCGCTTATACGTGTTCTATATTACGACAAGAAAGGAGTTAAAGCTCCAATAATAATTCTGGAAGTCGAAATCAACAATGAAAAAGAAATGTTAAAACTTAACTAATGTCAAAGTGACATTGCCAAAGTCAAAGCAATCATGATTAAGCATTTCATTTTAGATTCAGATAGTATCAAGTAATATAAAGTATTTTGGGTTGCGAAGAAATAATTTTTAGAAGTAATTACCTAAGTAATAGCAATTTTATTCACAAATATACACAACAAATTAAATTTACACAAGATATACATTTATAATACACTTTCAACTATATCCCTCGACATCCGCAACGTTTTGTTCTTCCTCCAAAACTTCCGTCGCAGCTTTTCCAAGAAGTCCTTCATGCTCAGGAATTTCCGCGAGCACTTGAAAAGGACATGTCCAGCCACGATGTCACAGCAGGCCGCCTTTTCAACCCCCTTGACTCGGTACACCTTCCGTAAATTCCTGGGCTCCCGGTGGTTTTCCATAAATCTTCGGTACTCTTTGCAACACGCGCAATTCGGGCCACATCGCGCCGAAATCCTGACCATGCATCGGCAGGGCATGGGTGTGGAGGTTCTTGGTAGGTCCATGGCGGAGAACTATCTGAAAAGAAGACAAAATTTTGATTATAACACAACAATGATAATGGTCAAAAAAGGTATACTTACAGTTTTATGGTGATGAAAGAGTCTGGTATGTTAACCTTCTGACGTCAACATTAAAACTAAAGATCGTGGGTTTGTTTCGCGCTTATATGCATGTCATAGCACCCCTACCCTATTCACCCCACCTCGTCGCCCTTTTTTCTCCCCACCTTTTTCCGGGGCGGCGGGATGCCACAGCTTCCACAGTTTAGGTAAGTTCTGAAATTGGGAATAAATAATAGTTTCTTTTTTTGTAATTTTTGAAAATTCCAGGAAAAGGTAAAAAATTTCATTTATTTGAAAATTTTTATTTTCGGTGAAGTTGCATACAAATTTTCAAAAAATTCTGGGATTTGGGTTTCAACGTTTCGGTTTGGAAGGTTTTAATAAGTTGTGCCGGGACACGTTTTTACGGGTTTTTAATTGGGAGAACTTAATTTATGGGATGGGTTTGAGGGATTTGCAGTTTTAAAGATTCATTAAGTTTTTATGGTGATTGTAATCGTGGAGGAAAAGTCTGTGGACAGCTGAGTTACTGAGGAGTATTGTTAGATCGGCAGTTCATAAGGATTTCTTTTGTAAATTCGCAATGTGGTTTTTCAAGTGACCAAAAAGTTAGATTTCTATTTAGTATATACAGGGTGACTGCGAAATATGTGCAAATATTTTAACCACGGCATCCCCCACGCTAGTAGAGCCGAAATATAGAAAAAATAAATTAAAAATCGAATGGGGCAAAACCCCCATGAACCACCCTCGATACGAAGGCACTGAGCCACCTTGTAAACAGAGTTGGAAAACCGTTCGAATAAAAACGACCTAAACACTTTCAGTTTCAATTAAAAGTAAAACCGACTTTTTGCTGCTTATCATTCGTTCATTCATTTACTCATTCATCGTTAAAGGTTAGTGTGAAAGTTTTTTGGTAATTTTGATTCTGACGGATGTCCTTGTCACAACGATTTTACATTGTTTATTGGAACAGAAATAAGAGCAACTTAGAGTGCTACTACCTTTTTACAAGAAATGTTGACTAGCAATTCAAGCGTCAGAGCGTCGCAAGAGGTTTGTTGATAGGTAAAAAAACACCGGAGTAGCGGCTGCCACTTTCACTTGTTGAAGCTCTTCGATTATTTCTGGACACTGTTGATTTCCACAAACGAATTGTTTCATCCAACCAATACACGCTTCTCGAAAACCGCCTCCTGAAATCGTACTTGTTGTCGACTATGTGGAGTTCCATCGGACAAAAAGTGAGTTACACAACGTGGACAATCAGCAGGCTCCAAACCATGCACTTTGTCAACATGGTATGGTTGTGACCGTGTACTTTTAATGTAGAATGCACTACAAGCTGCGAAAATCCAATTTCTTCTTTCTGTCCCATCACCACCACGATCGTGAGTTTGAGGTTGAAGGTACCATGATCTCGGAGATGCTGTACCACTGACGTAAATGTTCGCGCACATGGAATCGCGCGATTTGGAAAGCGTTCGATCCACAATTCGCGGGCCAAGCTTGAGTTCCCATCCGCCACCCCATACAGCATTACCATGTCGGCACGGTCTGAATTTGTAAAATTCACCATTGTCAAACACAACCGAACACACCCAGCTACGGCAAATAACTGATACACTACTGTACTTATCGTCTTTTTGCACTAGTTTTTTGGTTCTTAAACTTCGTCGCTGTGTGCCATTCATTGTAGTAATGATGTAAGTCAAGAAACACTACCAGCGGCGTGTGTGACAATTTATATGTAATTTCAATTAATTTTTTCTCGATACTGCTACCACTTAGGACCGTGAATTTTATACAGTGACATACTCGTATCGTGAGCTATTCCCCATTTTTTTTGCACATATTTCGCAGTCAGGCTGTATAGCTGGTTTACCGAACATATAAAGTCATCGTTGTGGCAAAGACCAAACATCCGTCGGATCAAAGGTCGATCATCATGAAGTATTACCAAAAAAACTTTCGCACTGACCTTTAACGATGAATGAATCCAGAATGAATGATAACACTAGTTTACAAGGTTTTATATCCAAAGACAAAAATAGTTGAATCCAAAGGATTTGGGTTCGGGAAATTCAAATCTGAAAGCAGAAAAAATCCATCACGTCAGGTTTTTGAGATATTTATATACACATACCCCGTATTACTTTTCTTTTATACAACTTTTTTATTTTTAAATACATATGAACATATAGTTCTTTGAGCAAATTTGTATCATTTTAAAAGATCATTTACATTAATAAATAACATGAGTGTCAATTTTTCAAGCTACTAGATTGTCATCAATATTTTATTTAAAATTTTTCAAGTATTGATTTTAGAATAATTGGTTGCTCTTGATTTTTCTACGGGAAGTGATAATAAAAATGTGAGGTTGGCCTCACAAAGATCTTTTAAAATGATACAAATTTGCTCAAAGGAATACAGGTTTATCTTTAAGAATAAAGAAGTTACAAGGGTTGTATCAAATAAAAGCAACACCCAGTATATATTATAAACATTATGACTGAAAATTAAAAATGATTAACACTAGCGTTTCTTTTATTGACAGTACTGCCAATTTCCCTTATAATAAACCAACAGTAACACATTTTCGTCCCAAATCCTTGATACCTTCTTTTTAAGCATATTTGAACAGGTCTTCCCGCTTTAGGTACTATAATTTTACCACAAACGTAACAAAACTGATTTGCACTTACTTTGCACGATCTCGAAGACATTTTTTATGCGACAATGATGCAGTAACATGAATCAGTTTAACCTAACGTGAAGGTAAAAGCAAAGTTCATTATTTTGGATTTATGAAAAAACCTGACGTGATAAGGATTATCCGTTTTTGGATTTGTTATCAGTAAGTAATTTAGAAGTAAAAAATATTTTTTTTATTTTTGGATATGAAAAAAAGTTTAAATTTGTGAACTAGTGTAATTAGCAAAAAGACGGTTTTACTTTTAATTCAAACTGAAAGTGTTTACTTTCTTTTTATTCGAACATTTTTCCAACTCTATTTACAAGGTTCAGTGCCTTCGTATCGAGGGTAGTTCATGGGGGTTTTGCCCTATTCGATTTTTAATTAATTTTTTCTATATTTCAACACTACTAGGAGGGGGGATGTCGTGGTTAAAATTATTGCATATATTTCGCAGTCACCCTGTACAACCGTCCGTAGAGTAGCGGCGAAGGGATCATCATTTGTGCTATTGTTTGTGTTGATGACGTCATCACAATTTTTTTTATTCATCAAATTAAGAACGGGTCAGCCCATTTTCTCAAAAATTGGAAAATACGCACGTCTTTATTTAATACTGACAAAATAGGAATTATAATATTCAGAACATTTTGTTCTATTGTGGCTTAATTAATAATTTTCGTCCTCTGTTTCGAGGAGGCAAACTCATTCAAATCAAACTAATTTCTACGTAACATTCTCCGATATATGAACATAAACGCTTGAACTGAAGCTTGTTATTAGTGCTGAGAGGATATTTTTTCCCGTTGATTATCTGCTTTAAATACATTTTACAATGTCCGTACGTGGGAGCGCAAATTCCTAGCGCAGAGGCCGCGGGGTATTTTTGTGCCGCCAGTTTTTACTTTGTAGACATTATAACAAAAACGAAAATCGCAAAAGCAAATTTTATAATTTTTTAAAGAAGCGGGATTTGTCGGATTATACTTCAAGAGCAAAGGAAGTTTTGTCAAAATAACTTTCGACCAATTTTTAGATAATATTATGTCACTTTATGAATCATTAAATCTTGAAAACCTTTTTCTAAAATCTAAAATTTTTTACTCTGTTACTGTAGAAGCAATAATTTGGCGAATACCAATAATATCTTATAAATAAACCCAAGCAGAGGACGATTCATCCTTAATTTAGTTCGAAAAATAAAAATCAAAGACGATAATATCGCACTGTGAGAGAAATACTCACGTAACTCAAAACCAGCGTGTTTGGAGTAATGATGATTTAAAATTCCCAAGTTTTTATATATTATTTGTATCTTAAATACCAAAGGCTTCGAAATACGTTATAGTCGTATTGTCAATCTATTATTAATCGTGTTTTTATTCCTTTAGCGTAGAACCTTCTACTCGTTATAGAAAACAAGAAATTTTGACTTACGTGACTATTGCACTGCTACACCATATCAAATATTTTGGCTTGCGTGTTAATAAATTTAAGACAAAAGCAAACTAGCAACACATTGTAATATGAAAAAAATATAACAAAACACAAGACGATCACAGTATTCATTCATTCAACATCTACACTGACCGGCAAAAAAACCGACCACCCTGAAAAATTTCACAAAACCACTTTAAAACTTAATTTAACTAGTGATCGTTATTTTATTAAAGAATCATTCACTATTGACACATGATGTGCAAATTAGCACAAAAAAGAAGACAATTAAATGCAGAATTAAATTTAATTTAACAAAATAACAGAAACAGACCAAGTACCTACGATATTTTCTTAAAAAAAAAAAAAAACAATAAAGGAGGCTGTTGTTGTAAACAGTGTTTTTCATCATTTGATTATAAGTTTGGCAATTAATAAACGTTTTCACGCGAAAGTAATTCCGTTAACTCTTACAGACGTCTTTCAAAGTGCCGCTCTGTTTCTGTTATTTTGTTAAATTTAATTTAATTCTGCGTCTAATTGGCTCCTTTTTTTTGCTAATTTATACCTTATATGTCAATAATGAATGGTTCTTTCATAAAATAACGATCACTAGTTAAATTAATAATTTTTAAAGCTTCGTTTTGCGAAAATTTTCAGGGTGGCCGTTTTTTTTTCGCCGATCAGTGTAGATGTTGAATGAATGAATACTGCGATCGTTTTGTGTTTTGTTATATTTTTTGGGTAAATTGTTATAAAGTGTGTTATAATTTTATTTAATTCGTTTTTTTATACATAATTGATTCAGTCCATGGTATTTTTTTACGTATTGCTAAATGACCTTCATAAATATTGTTTAATCATTTTCATTTAAGTCTGATGCCGCCGTTGTCGTGATGTTCGGGAATTGATTGACTATTATTTCCTGATATACCTACTTCGTTTCTATATGAAGTTCCATCGGAATTTTTGACAAATTTGAATTTTTTTCCTACCTACCTTTCCTATTCAAAGAAAAATTGATTTCCATGTTTTCGGTCAATTCTTAACTATATCAGAAGACATTGTGCATTTGTTGTGTTCAACTTGAGTATCAGATTATCCACATCGACTGAAATCTCATAGCTTCATAGCTTACGTGCATTTCACTTAGTTTTGAGATACGGCAGTCTTGCATTAAGTGCACACGTAATGTTCGGAAATGCAATACAAACATTTTGATGAATTTGAGCATTACGCAACTATTAAAAACCGTTTATACATACTTACATATACTAAAATTACATTATCTTTTTTATGCATTAATGATAAATTTAAGAATTCGGCAAATTTTGACTTACGTGAGTATTGCTCTCACAGTGCGATATAGAATCAAAAGTTCCCTTTGGGATTGCACAATTTGTGCTTAAAAAAAGCAAAAATTTGATTTTTAATATACAACTTCGTGTACACTTGTACATGAAACCATGAACATTTGATTTCATATTTTAAATCGTCAGTAACGCGATATAAAAGAAATACTCCCACTGTATATAAAAGCCAAGAAGGATGTTTGTTTCACACAAAATGCAATGTTTTACACATTTCACTTATGCAAACTATTAACTTTACTGGGCACAGTGATAAATAAGGGATTTTTGCAAAACATTACTCAACAAAATAAACGTATACATCATATAACATTTACTCACATAATAAAACTATATATCCACCTACCTACTTAACATTAGGACAAGTATTATTTAAATACTACTTCAAGGTAATTAATTATTCATCAAGATTACAAACTTTCAACTTAGTAAACACTTTGTACGGAGTGAAATTTATATGAAGACCTCTACAAATATGTGTATATTTGCTCATTTAAATAAAGTTCAAATAAAAAGTTTCTCTTACCGCCATCCACAACAATACACCCTGATTTCGAAATGTGTGCAATAAAAAAATGGAGAACAGCTCACAATAAGATTTATTAAGCTCTGCAAAGTTCACCAAAAAAGTTAAAAAATCGTGCAAAAACACGATAAGGGCCAGTCATGTATCAGTTAATTACCGTCGTGTGTTCGGTTAAAGTCTTTGACAATGGTGATTTTTCCAATTCAGAGCGTGTCGACATGATAATGCTTTATGGTGTTGCTGATCGAAACGGCAGGTTGGCCCGCGAATTGAGTTTCGCACTCTTTTCAAATCGTGCATCTTCGAGATCGTGGTACCTTTAAGCCTCAAACTCACAATCGTACCCTTGGTAGCACCGAAAGAATATTGCAAGCTGAAGAACAAATTTTGGAACGCGTCGAAGAGCCCGAAATTCACACGCAGAAGTACGATTTCAACCCGATCTCAATCCATGTTATTTTTGTCTGTGGGGTTGGATAAAACAGTTAGTTTATGGAAATCGACAGTGTCCAGAAGCAATCGAAAAGTTTCAACAACGAGTGAAAGTGACAGCCGCTACAGTTCGTGGAACTCCCGGAGTTTTTTTACGCATCCGTGCAATCATGTTGCGACGTGCTAAAGCTTGTAGTCAAAGATAACATTTTCAACATTTATTGGAAAAAGGTAGTAGCATTCTAAGTTGCCCTTATTTTTTTTTTCTAATAAACAATGTGGAATCGTTATGGCAAGGACCAAACTTCCATCAGAATTAAAGTCCATCACCATGAAGCATTACCAAAAATCGGTTCTTATAAGGACTAGCATTTGTTTCTACAACTAATAATCTTTATCATTGACCTTTAACGATGAATGAATACATGAATGCAGGAATGATAAGATAACAAGTAAAAGTCGGTTTTACTTTTAATTGAATCTGAAAGTGTTTACATCATTTTGCCTCATTCGACTTTTAATTAGTTTTTTCTGTATTTCCACATTACTACGATACGTGATGCCGTGGTTACAATTATTGCAATTATTTAGAAATCGTCCTGTAGAATAGACTAGTATTTCGATCATTGCTTTAAAATGATAATTATTTTAAACACACTGAGCTAATATTTATAAATATTTATCAGATTTATGTACATGTTTTGCTACGTGCAATGTACAGCTGATTTTAGATGTGGTTTAGTTAATTACACAGGATCTGGACGTATCATTTCCCAGTAAAATGTTTGATAGGAAAAATGAAACACTAATTTTTAAATTTTACATTACATTCAGTACATTTTATAGCTGTAACAAATTGTTTAACTAACATCAGACTTCTACCACCTATATTTAACTTTGAATATACACTCCAGCTCCTCCCCTAAATATTCATATATTTTTCCTGGTATAACTAATATTTCGTACGGTAAAGCTGTCAAGAAGATAAAATACCGGACCCAAAGGCGATTTTAAATCATCCTTAAAAGTTACTTTGAAGGACGTACGCGAACTACTATAGAAACGTAAATCCGTATAATGGCGTTGGGTCGTTCTTTGATATTTTATTTGATGATATGCGTATATACAAAAAATGTTTCCTTAAATTTATTGAAAATTGAGTAAATAAACAGGAAAGGCGGGCTCTTCAGAGGATGGAAACATGGTACACCACTTATTTAAAAGAAAAAAAATACGACCGCTTCGATAAAGCTGGAAGGTTATGAGGCTAAGTCTGAAAACTTTTAAGAACAGAGAAAAATTATTAGTCTTACTTTTTATCGATAACATCTGTCTCCTAAGACCTGCTCGGACGTAATAAGCTAAACTGCTGTTCTTTCTGCATCACTCAACCCCAGTAAATCAGGATTTACAAACGTTCCATTTGTGGCTTGGTTTGATGCCACGTGCTAATGTTTTATCAATTTATTTCTATAAAAACACGTGCACCATTTAACACGAAGAAAAAATGGTATAGTCTTAACCGAACGATAACAATAATACACCCTGATAGCTCAAAGTGAATTTATTATTTAGTGACTTAAGTAAGTCGATAATGGGGCAGGGGCTTCATAACATTATCGATGTTTTATTTTCAATGGAAATGCCTAGTTTGTAATTATAGAGATATTTAAGAAAAACAACACAACTAAATTATAAAAAGATACTTGAAAAATGGAAAAAATGAAAACATTTTTACAAAAATCCCTCCTACCGCATGATTTTTCATATACTTTGATGAAAAACTGGGGTTTTCGTATTTAATTAATGAAAAAGGAAAAAAATTTCATTACGTATTCAACTTTTTAAAATCTTTAATATTCCGGTATCCACCCTGATACAGCGTGTTATGGAAAGGTAAAAAATTTACAGTTCTTCGCGAAGTGGAAGAAGTCTGAAAAACCTATTATCAAATTTATAAAGGGAAAATTAACCCTTGTCCAACCTTTCCAGACCCCTCTGTTCTTTTAAAACACGCTACCAATAACGACAACATCAATTGTTTATTCACTCAAATTAATGCAAAACAATAAGAAACACTGGGAAGCTCACTTTTCATTTATGTGAAAATTGTGTTGTAGGCACCACTTTCGAATTTTATCTTCACGCACTGGTTATATTAATAACTATTAGTAAACCCCAGCAACAAAAAAGCCGTAAACAGTAATCACAAAAATCACGGAGCTAGAGAACAAAATTGACAATTTAAAGGTCAAATTGTTTAAAATGACTTTTTCTTATTAATCACGTCAAATTACCCAACAATAAAGCTTAGGAATATAGCAGATTAGTAGAATACTTAAATTAATATTCCAGTCTCAGGATAACGAGAATTGGTGAGTTGGAAAATTTTTGAAGTTTTATACAGGGTATTATTGAAAGGTACGTAGAACAAAATTGACAGTTATTCGTGAGTTCTAAGAAGTCTGAAAAACTTATTTTGTGTTATCAAAATTATAAGGGGAAAATTAACTTATTTTAGTAAATCCTAGCAACTATAACAATACAACTTTTGTCAAGACTAAATGTTGCTATAGAAACGAAAGATGATCTTTTTATCAGAGGCGTACAACGAATTTGGACATACATTTTACTAATTTTTATCTTTAAAAGGAGAACACTTTTACCTGATTTTTTTTTAATTTTAGCACCCATACTTCGAGACCAATTGCCGATTTTATTTTGTACGTACCTTCCAATAACACGCTGTATTTATTCGTTGATTCTGATACACACAGGTTATAAAAATTAAAACATAGTTCAGTGTAGAACCAACAACCGTGTTAAATGATTGAAAGTTACATGAGTCCCCTTGCCTCATCATCTTTCAGTTAAAGTAAGTGCTCAAAATGATGGCCTCCGAATTCAATTCATATTAAATGTACACTGAGACATGTGTCTGCTTGAATTTCGGCGCAAGCATTTCTGATAGCCCACAAAAAGAAATCTGGCGAACTAAGATCTGGTAATCTGGCAGGCCAATTTACCGGACCAACTCTACCGATGCAGTGACCAATGAAATCACGAACAAATACATGTGGTTCCATTAAATAGTATGCTAGACAACCATCATATTGAAACCACATGTTCTGTCGCACTTTTAACCCCAAGTTTTCAAGTAATGTTGGAAGATCATTTTTCAAAACGTCTTTCGGTACATTTCATCATTCAAGTTGCCTTCAATAATGTGGCCACTCATTTTTGATTATTTACAATGAAACCGTCGTCATTTTTACTGCAGAATTTTATGCATAGGTTCTCACTAGGGGAAATCGAAAAAAATTGAATTTCGTTTATTACAACATCATCTGTCATGAATATAAAAAAGTGTTTCAGACAAAACCTACGTACTTTTACCTGTAGAATCTGAATCTGTAATAAAAATTCCGGGTTCCTGTTTGAGATTTCAAAGTAACTAAGTTAATTCAGCTGTAGCAGTAATAAAAATTAGTATTGGCAGAAATAAGTTTTTTCTTATTTTAAGAGTAGGTAATACAGAATAAATAAAATTTCGAAAAGTATGAAAATTAGTGAAGACCAATGGTGCCCCATCTTGGAGATTCCATATACCTGGACGGGTAGCTACAGCTATGTCATCTTACAGATTTAGCAACTGCTGTTAAACGAGGAGGTAGAATGTAAGGACCTACCAAATCATTGCCAACTATTCCGCGAATACACTAACATTTATTAAACAGCTCATGAAAATGTCCTCCTAAATAACGGGAGCATTTTTATTTGACCATATGTGCGTGTTTCGTAGGTTGAGTATACTGTTCCTTGTAATGTCTGTTGAAAACAATCGTCTCTACAAAACGTAGGTCTCCCCTATTCCTCTTAAGCAACCTTTATTAAAATCTCATTCAGCGCGGTAGATCTTATGATCTCAAAGTTTGAACTCGTTGGGCGTGGTAAGGATAAAATCCTTGTTCATGTAATATTCGCCACATAACAAACTGAGAAACTCTTACATTCATGGTAAGATAATCTTCTTACGCTGTTGCCTGGTTCTTCTTAAACGATGTCCAAAATTTCTGTCTTCGCATCTAGAACACGCTCTGTTCATTCGAAAGCACAATCCGCAGTCTTTGGACTAAACGTGCCATTTTCCCGAAGACTAAATATACGACGCCTCATAAGTGTTTCCAAATGCTCGATCATACCTACATTAAATCCATATCAGCTATTTCAGCAGTTACATAACAAGCCATTTTTTTTACAAACGTCAAAAATGGTACTGAACCATTTTGGTAAATCCAAGTTTCGTTGAGGTACACACATGTTAAATGTTCACAAGAATTTTGAAATGGGAGGAATTTTCTCAAACAAGTAATTTTTGCTGCAACAATATGTTTCTGTTCATACAAAATTTTGCCACTGTTTGCCTCTCTATGTTCGTAACTCTGACTCTGACTTGAGAATTTCGTATATTTTACAAATCAGCCAAAGGTGTGTCCGTTGTAAAATATTACTCCCCTAATTTTTTTCGTTATATTACCAAATTAGTCGTTACAGGTCTTTTCTAAATACATAACTTGAGAATGTGTCAGTAGGTTTTCGCTTGGCAGAAGATGATTTTTTCAAATTTTCGCCTTTAGTGACGACAATTTTCTCTGCAGTTGCCCGACTGCCCTACATTTTTTTTTTTTTAAACTTTAAAGTCACAGGATAGTATATTTCGTAACAAGTGTCGAAAGTGACAAATATCAAGCGAGTTTAAATAGATATACGAGTGCGGGGCGGAGCGGAGCACGAGTAGATCTATTAAACACGTGCGCAGATATTGTTAATTTCGAAAGCGTTACGAACACTATTTTTTAGAGGACTGTAGCATAATAAAAAATTTGAACAAAAAACTGTCAAAGAAATGTCAAATTTGTCTGTCTAGTTACTCGATTTGTTTAAATAAACGTGGAACCACAGATGTTGCTAAGGAGTATCGAAGGCGATAAAAAGTTACTAATATGATAAAAAATAACCAATATGAAAAAAGTAACTAATATATATGATATTCGGAACTTTCATACATAAATTGTAGTGTTGAAAGTGTCTGTTTCGTAAACAGTTGTCTAAAAAATATGTTCACTAAACTCATCAATTCATCATTAACTCTTCACGCTTAGTTGGGGACTATCTTTTTTCATTACCATTATCTTTTATTGAATTTTTTTGTTGTAACAAAATAATTTTCGCCATTTTAAATTTCAATAGCAAGTCAGAAATGTTGCAACTTGATGGTATTGTCACGAAAGAAACCCATACGCCATCCCGGTACGACGTCTATGGGCCTTCGAAAGCTTTCTAGTATATATGGCAATGACGGGTGACTCATCGTCGGGGACGCGACTGAGTGGCGTTCGAAAAGCCTGGAAGCGGAAGTCGCGATGAGTATTCGAGAAAGACCTCGATCTCAGAAGTATGGGTTTAAATAAAAGCCACCTTCGGGAACGAGGATTATTATTCAGTCGAGTCGAGTCCAACGAGTATCGAGAAAACCCAGTGAAGTTACGCCGAAATTATTTTGTACATGATCGCTATAATAGTTAGTCGTGTAAATTAGAGTTAGTAAGAAATAAATTGTTGAGGTTTACCCACGCCGATTTTATTCACCGAACATCGTAACAATATGATCTCTAAATAACAAAAAATATGGCAGATCTGCCTGAAGTGAACGTCAGTCTTACACATTGACAGCAAACCGTTTTATCAATGAATCCAACGTGAAGAAAAAATTTCATGGCTTACTTTTGTCTAAAAATATTCTAAACGGTTTATACAACAAATTTGGACACAAAATTCAATAATTTTTATTTCTAAAAGAAAAACACTGCTACCGGAACTTTTTTTATTTTTTGCACCTACACTTCCAGACTAATTATCGATTTTATTTTGTACGTACCTTTCCATAACAACCTGTATACCCACGCAAATAAATAAAAATCTAATGTGTATAGTTGACGCTGCTTTGGCTGCACACTCTAAATGTTCGTGTGCTTTCGGTCCATCTAATAGGAAAATATTAATTAAATATTGGCTAATATGATCAACACAATGAGGTGAATCACTATTCTGTTGAAACAACATTTTCCACCCTTATTATGTGGAGTATTTCTTTCAAAAAAATGTATTCAATGAAATCATTTACATTTCTGCATGACAACCAATAAGAATTGAATTTCAGCCGTAATTAGAATTTGCACTAGAGTAACATTATCAAATTCGACATTTAGTTGAAAATGATAAATAATAACACTAATTTCAAATTTTTATTTCCAAAGGGTAGGTTTCATTTTTAAAAGGTACAATAATTGTTACATGTACAATTAAAGAAACTTTTGCCTTGTAAATAACTCTTTGTCCTGTACAAACATTTTTTCTATCACTCTGCAGGCCTTTTGCGACAATGTTCCATTGAGTCTTGATTACGCTTTCTTTATATTCTGTACCATCACATCGTGTCATATTGAAAGCTATATCTTTTATTGTCACAGCGAGTTCCGATGCAGCTGTATTTTTTTGAAAAACATACGCTTTTACCACGCAAAAATGTTCAGATTGCTTCCATGCAGATTTATTAGTGTTAACTGGAGTCAAACTATTTATTTCCACATATCGATTTTGCTCGAGCAACGTTCGCTAAACAAAATGCGTTTTTACTTCTCACCGCTAGTTGTCATAGAAAAATTTGCATAGATACAGATCCATAATTTTCATAATTTTTGCGTAAATTATGTTAATCAAATGTTGTGTCTACCGATAGCTTACGATTGCAAGATTTATAAAATCATAACTTTCATCAAAGACCGTATCGCTCTTCAAAAGGACCTTAATAACATCTTTTAATGGTGTCTAAGGAATCGTCATTTTTAAATGTTCTAAAATGTTTAATCATATTGAACTGTCTTTAACACATACCTCTATATTTTCAGTATAATGTAAATAATACTAATTTAACACGAAAGGATTCTGTGATTGATTTTGCGTATCAGACTTATGGATTTATGTATAGAAACGAACAGGATTTCACCAAGATACAGACTTTGAAAACTTTATTTTTTGCACTAGTTATTAAGTAGATCTCAGTTGGTGTACAGCTCGATTGTATGAAACCCAATTTATGATGTCCGCATTAAACACATTGAATCTGTTCAACGCTTATTTCCAGAGTTCCTCTCGTTCTGTGAACACGGAGCATATCTTCCAAAAGACTTTAATCATATCCGTCTTCTGAACAGATTTAACATTAACCCCCTGCCTAGTAGAACAACTAAATATATCTGGGTTACGATTCATAATAAATCTAATTAATTACAAAATAGATTGATTGTGTGTGACTATTTGGCAAGTTGAATTTCCTGATTCCTAAATACTGCAAAATCTATAATAGGTCACAACACAACTACCTCTATCCAGTACTTACCAGTCTCCAGCACTAATCCTTCAGCTTCAGGTTGATTCATGCCACCTATCTTTTTGCACCTGATAAGATCTCCCATCCCTGAAGCCCTAGACGACCTGACCTCCGCAGAAAACACCCTGTAGTGAACATCATGTAGACTTGACGCTTATGTTAGCCGTTTCAATTCTACATCTGACGGACGCGTGATGATCAACTAGAACAGAAATTTAAAAAATCAGACGCTAGTAATTATAATTCTGACATTGATTAAATCCTAACACAAAAAGCAACACCATCTCCATGCCGAGATCGATCCTCCCTGCAGAAGTATAAGCTGGAATGCTAACAACATCAGACGAAATATCGGATGATAGATACCTACGTTCCATAAATACAAACCCTATCAAAGTTATTCTCTATTGTTAATGACATCAGTTCACTCAAACCAGTGAAAAACGGTTGTGCGTTTAAGGATCATATATCTAAATTGTTTTTATAAAGTCAGTACTCAAATTTTACTTAAAATGAACATAATCCATAATAAAAACGTTAAAACTGTGGCAGAATTTTTTGCACGTGCTGGATGAAAAGTGTTGTGTTTTTTACTTCAGGAGTTCATAAATATAATGTTTTCAATTAACCTAGGTATATTAAAATTTTGTTGTTGCTTTGGTTCGATTACATTTAGTCGTTAATAATATTTGTAAAACTGCATTTATGTATATAAAATCATGTGGATATAGCGTGACTATAAACTGCAACCAAATATTTGAATGTCAACTTCTACATTGTCAGAGCGTCAGCGTGATTTAGGAAAATTAGAAAAACAACACAGGCCTGCGATGAAAAAACAGTATTAAAATAAGCGGATAAATCTGATAGATTTTCGGATGCTAGTTACCGTAAATTTTTTTTTAAAAAACCGTATACACGTTTCGTTTAGAATGTACCTCATACAATTTTATGATAATATTGAACTCCTGAGGATAGGATGAAAATGTGATAAATCCTATTATTAGCTGATACAGTTACAGTGTCTCTTGAATCTACCTAGTTGTTAATCCAGGATCAGCCTCTTGTAATATGGGGTATGGGGTCTATAAAATTTGATGAGGTATATTTCAAACGAAACGAAAGTACAGTTAAATAAAAAATCAAAGCAAAATTTCGTGCACAAGGTTTATGATCATCACGTTACAAAAAATACGAGAGTAGACTTTTATGGGTTTGAAATGAAATAATATATTTTTTTCACTAGCAGCCATGACGCATGCAAATGTCAACTCATTTAGAGGGAGCAAATTCAACTTTTGCGACCACCGGTTCAAAAAGAAAAATGGAGGTTATGTACGCAATGTTTGATGTGATTATTTCTTAAAAAATGAACAAATGTGTGCTACAAACATTACTTGAGTATACGCATGGTAGTTGGTAGACGGTGGAAGATAAAATGATTAACTCAGCGACAAGTATAAACGGTTTTCTTTGTGTTGAAGATTTAGATTAAGTTTGATTAGAAATCAAAACAAAATCATGTTGCGTCAAAAAATTGAACGTTTATTTTTTCAGTTTATTGTCTTATGGTTTCTGCTAGTGAAAAAAATAGTATATTAACCACGGTTGCAAAGCCACTTCTAGACCTCGCGCTTCAGAGCCCTCGACGCTGCGCGTCTCGGGTTCTAATTTGCGCTCGGTCTAGAATGCTTGGCTCTGCAACCTTGGGTAATAATATACTATTTTCTACTCATGACACTGAAATGCGTTATTTTGACATTGGCTCCAGTGGTTGAAATTGATATAAGACACAAGTTTTGTAAGGTAAAAACTTATTTGAAACATACGCGTAACATGCTTCTTTACATTTACTTTAGCATTGCATATTTACTTATGTTTATTTGAACTTATAGGGGATTTCAAAAATATAAAATTCGCAAAATCAAATTTTATAATTTTTCGAAAATGCTGCTATGTTTCATTGTACTTCAGAAACGAGGGAGGGAAGTTCTGTCGAAACAACTTTCGACCAATTTTCTAAGTCGCTTCGCTCGTTAAAAAAAACACTCTCAACGTTGAAATTTTATTTCAAACACTTGTCCTATGATATTCTATTAAGTGCATTGAATAGTGACCATCAGACGATTCAAGCAAGTGAAAAATGAAGAAATAATATTAAACAGATGTAATAACGATAAAGGCGACACCGAAAGTTTGAGAGAAAAAGATTAAACATAACCTTTGAGAAGAAATGACAACGATTTCACAAAGATAAGTCGACAAAAGTATTTGTGTTAATACATAAAAAAAAACGCAGATACAAAATGAATATGTACCTAATTTTTCTTTAATTTGTGCATTTTTTAAATTTTAAATTTTTGTATTTTTTCCAAATAAATCTTACGAAATAGAAAAAGTTCATATTATTGACAATTATAGGAATACAACATATGCAAAACAGTTATTAAAACATAACGGATTTTTAATATTTAAATTTTGCAGGCCTGTGTATAATTATTATTGAAATCTATCTCTGAAACTCATGGTGACGTATGTCACGTAATTCCACTCAATAAGCATCCAAAAGAGAAAACAAGCAAAAAGGATAGTATGTAACATAAATATTCAAGTGCTCTTCGATCGCTCAACCAATGCGCTTTTATTTAATTTGTTTATTTTAGTGTATCAGTTGTTGATCAATTATGTATACTTTAATTTCAAAAACTGTATCCTAAAGTTATTTAGACAAACTTATCTTACCCTTGAGTCCCGAAGCACAATCGATCTACATGCATGTTGGGAAAAATTTTAAATTTTAGTGTGTGCAGTGTAAACACATGACGTTACACTGTTCTACGAATTTCGAGCAGATTAAATCGATCTACTAATATTAGTACGTTGTAAGTTAAATCGTCAAATTCAGGACTTTTCCCGATACAGAAAATGCGCATGAAGTCATCAAGTTTGTAGAAGTCATGACTAGATAAGTTGTGATAGTTATTTATCACGTCTACGACAACCTTAAAACCCTTGAAAAATTTTAGAACAAGCGGTTTTGCAATTTCTACGATAAATTGTACAGTTTGCTGCTTAAAATTAAAAATTAGAACGAATTAATAAACCACAGGTATTATTTTGCACATCGTAAATTGGATTTTCTTAGCAATATTTTGAGATCATAAGGACGACCTGACAAATTTTATAAGCGTTTTACTACCTAGACAGTACTGCTACCTTAAGTAGAAATTCAGTTTATGCATGTTCGGATATGCGTTTATCTAACTTAACTACAGTGGACGCCGCTTAATGTGATCACTTTGGGACTCAGACAAATTGATCACACTAACCGACTGATAATAATAAGCGAAAACCACAATCAGAGACAGTAAAACTCGAAACAAAACAAAATCATGAACAAGACAGAGTTTATTACTCTGGTAGATGAAGGTACATAAACATTAGAATTTATTTTAAATTTTGGTTACCATTCTGAGAAAGGAACCCTCGATTTCCTTTGGTTGTTGTAGAAATTTGTTAAGTAAGGGCTGAAAATTTTTTTTTTCTCTGATAAACTGAGATTTCGTCGTTTCGACATGTTAATTGTTACATAAGCCTACTCAGATTTAAAACAGAAAAAATTCGTTTGTTCAAAAGTCGAAAATGTACTGATTTTAAGTCTGTTTTTGACCACTGACTGTGGTTGTATAAAATGAGTAGTACCTTTTGAGAGCAATGAATGTTCATTAAAACACAATACTAGTTTCAGTCGTCTCGCTTTTCCAAAAAAGCAATTCCCGTGTGTTTAAGAATTGCGAGATTGATCACAATAAGCGAAATATTGATCACAATAAACGGAAAAACTGTAATGCATAGGTATTGCGTGGGTCCGTTCCTAGCCATTTTGATCACACTAAGCGGTTGATAACATTAACCGTGATCATATTAAGCGGCGTCTACTGTACTTCGTATCAACGTTCAAACTACAGAAGACTACCATAGACAGGTATAGATTAAGAAAACAAAAAGTGGGAACTAGATAAATACAGTGTTATACATATTTCAATTTTTATGTTATATTTTTGTGGACAAATTCTCCCTTTTCACACAACTGGATAGCATTATACTGTTTTATTAAAATCAAGTCTTATTAATAAAACTCAGTTGATTTATGTCGAAATAAATGAGTGATAAATGACGCACAATAAACATTCATTGAAGTTGATTTTATTAAGTCAACATCTGTCGCACACAGACAGAATTTAAATATATTTTTCTGAGCAAATATTTATGTCAGCAGCTGGATTGGTTATTACGTCGTGTCAAACACAGACATCGTACGTCTACAATATTATTTAAATTAGAAAATACACACCGCGAAATTCGATATTTCAATTTTTGTAGCTTAATGCCGAGATCACTTTCAGCGCAAATTTTATTCCGAATGTGGAAACAAGTAAAATATTAAAATGTCTTGTTACTGAGATGTAAAAATAAAAACATGACATGTGTGTGCGTCGGCAAAATTTTATAAACGCATTAGAGTGATTGATGACAGCAAGAGAAAACAACTGTAGCAATATGCATGTGAGACAATTTTTAACATTGAAAAATATAGATGTACACAACTTGCGTATAAATATATCAACAAATAAGGAAAAAATTAACGAGGTAACCAATGTTTCTCAATACTTACACTACACGTGATTTTTTATTTTTTGTTGCTTTTTTCAGTGTCATGAATTCTCATGGTTAATAATTTGATATGTACTCAGGTGCTCCTGAAAATTTAGTTGATAAAATACTCTCCTGCGTGTAATATAAGAAAGTGAAGATTCGCATTTTGCTCTAATAGATATGTAATACTGTTTGGAACACATTTTTATTATTATTATTATTTGAAAGAAATACACAGTTGTTGTAAAAGTTGTTGGTTGTCACACGGCTCTAGAAATAGGTATTTTACACGAGAAGAGCGAAACATCAGGTCGTTGCAGAACAGACCTTTCGTCCCTTCTACCACTGTTGCTGTAATTTAAAATTCAAGGATGCCTTTTAAAAGCTCGTTCATTGTTCATGAGCCAAAACAAGGGTCTCCTTATTGGAAAAAAAGTGTAGCTGAACAGACGAAAAGTTAAATACTGTACAAATCACAATAAAAACAATTATTATCTCTTCTGGTCGATTTTATACACTTTGGTACATTTTTGCTTCCTGAGCGTAAAGGCGGTACCAGACATTTGACATTCGGTGAATCCTAAGCAAATTCTCGCCGAATCCCGACTAGTACGGTTGGGTTATTCGGTTCTTAGCGAGCGTAAATGTTAGGTGCGCTTTCTTGCAAATGTGTCGGTATTTAGTGGCACTTCAAGTAAACGAATATTCGTGTAAATCTGTGCTTGGAACTTCAGCCACACATTCGGCCCAGCTCGCAAGTAGTATACCTAATTTATTTGTTAATGCTTCTATTGTCGTAACCAGCGTTACATTATTTATGCAATACATTATTTCATTTAATTTTATCTTCATATGTCTTCTGCTGGTTGTTGTCTTATTCGTTGGTAATGTCATCGATTTTCAAACTTCAACCCCGTACAGAATGAAACAATAAATCTCCCGTTTCAGTCTGAGTGTCTGTTGTCTGTCGTCAGTCGTCTGCGGTCTGCCATCTCTCATCTGTATGTATTTTTATTAAACAGACAATGACTGCTAGATCGATTGTTGTTAAACTCCTTATGTATTTTAGGAGTATCGTGTAGATCGTAAAACCCTAACTAAAGTTTGTCTAATCATGACCACCAATAGTGTGATGATATTATCTCAAAATTTTACATAGTAAGTCTCATTTAAATTTTATAAAATATCGTACTCCTGTATTTGTTATTATATCTAATAATAATGATGTTTATTTCCAACAAACAATTAGTTTAAACAGGAACACGAAAGATTTTTTTAGTGTTGTACCGATAACACCTAAATCTGATAAACTAGTGCATCACTTAAAAACAAAGCCATTCATATTAAAATGAAATATCGAACTCTCTTTTCGTGTCTACGACATACATGTGCATTTTTTAAATTGATTTCAAATTTATTTTTGTACAGTATCCAATGTGCCTATCGATGTTCTATTATAATAAATATTAAACGGACTTCACTAGTGCGAATGGTCCAAACAAGGTATCCGCATAGATGTAAGCTTTACACTGTAGATAACTGACAACATCATTAAAGAAAAACTAACAACCGTGGGCCTAGATTTGAGCCTTGTGCTACTCCACTACTTACATAAAATGGCTGAGATTTATAACCATTGTACTCAACAAATTGTTGTGTATCCATTTACAAAAGCTTCACAATTAAAACTAAATCATCACATAATCCAAACTTTTCGATTTTTTGTAATAAAATGCAAGGATGAGTTTTGTCAAAAGCCTTACTTAAGTCGGTGTAGGCCACATTTATTTGCAGTCTACCATCAGGAGCTTTAAATACCGAATGAATAAACGAATATAGGTTTGTGTGGTGGACCTATCCTTATTCGTGTTGATCGAGACTATACAGGCTGTCTCAGAAATAAGTACATTAATTTTAACCAGTTACAGAACTCGTGAAACGGAACAACTTTTTTATCTAGCATTTTTTCGAAAACTCAAGTCGAATTTCGAATTTTCCCACCCATATATTCACCCATATGTTCACCTTAAATAATAACTTAAATAATAACAACACTACAACAATGAAGAAGGTACCCTAGCAACCGTTTTGACACTGACAATCATTTTTATGTCAATGTTTTTATTAAACGTTGTCTCTTTAAAGTTTTTTTTTGGCACAGATTTCTAATTTATAGACGAAATGTCTTGAAATGGCTTTATTTTCAAATCTGGAATGCACCGATATCGTTTTAACGCACGGTGAAGCTCGGGAAAACGGCACTCGCGCCCAACGAATTTTTTCAGAAAACCTCCCAAATCGTCGTCTGCCAAATGTGCGCAGTTTTAAGAACGTTGCAGCATTTTCGAGAGTACGGATCGTTTAAACCTGCACCTCAGGATCGGGGTAAGTTACGTAGTAATAGAATTGCTAATATTGAAGAGGCTGTTTTGAAGAGTATCGAAGCTCGACCGGGCACTAGCACGTATCACTGTCTAGTGTGATGTATCGGAGAGTAGTATTTGGAGGATACTCAGAGAACAAATGTACCTCTTTCAGGACCAGAAAGTTCAGTTGTTGAAACTAACAGACTTACCATGTAGGCAAAACTTTTGTGAGTGGGTTAATAGAAAAATAAACGAACAAGCAAATTTTGTATCTCTTATACCATCAACTGATGAGGTCGGTTACACGAGGGAAGGTGTTCAACACCCACATTTGGGCCGATGAAATTCCGTACGCCATTAGGGAGCAGGATTTTCAATTTCTCTCTAAATGTTTGTCACATTGACAAGATTAGGAAAATACGTATCCTCGTAACTGTTTTTGACCATAAATTATTAATTGTAATTATTATTAGTGTCCATGGGCGACTGAGGATCCATGGGCGGGTAACCTTAATTGGGATATAACTTTAACAATTTTTAACTTGATAATTAAAAACTTCTTGACAAAACTCTACTAAAAAAAGTTGTTGAGTTCAATGAGCTCTATAACTGATTAAAATTAATGTCCTTATTTCTGAGACACCCTGTATTTATATACATGAAAGTAAAATGTGTCAGATATTAGGCATTCAAATAGTTTAACAAAATTGCATAATAAGGTAATTGGTCTGATCTATCAGATTTATCTCTAGACTTAAGCACAGGAGAGCTACGAGATTCTTGAGAACAAGTTCAGGTTTCAATAATTAAATTAACGATTTGCAATAAAAGTACCATATCATTAGTATATCATCTGGACCACATATACAATTCACTTTCATCTTCTTAACAGCCTTTATAATAATACTCTACTCACTCAGTAAACCTCCATAGAAAATCGAAAACTTCACAGCCTTTGGTATCACTATCAACACATGAACAACAATATGTATTACAGAATTTGCAGAGGTTAGAGCCCGTACTACATTTGATATCACAGCAGCAGCAAACTGTTGCGCAAAAGCATCTTCTATTTCTTGTAGTGATGTTAGTGTATTTTCTCCATTGTTTAATAACTCCTATTACTCCTGGTATACTGATCTGCATTTCTTTTTCAAATTAATCATTGATCAGAATTTTTTAGGATCCTGTTTAATTAAATTTTCAGAGTTCTTGATAAAATGTGTGTAATCTTTACGTATTGCACGTTTAATTTCACGTCTGTTACAAAATAAACCCATACGCCGCCCCAGTACGACGCCTATGAATTAACTAGTATGAACTAGTATTCTGTAATAATGTCGTATATTTAGCCGTGTAGTTTTGTATTATCTACTCTGAAATAAATTGTTGAATTTTACATATGCCGATTTTTAAATACCCGAAAAATCGTAAGAATATGTATGTATAGTTTTTGGCAAAATTAAAAAACCACGATTTGTTGATTTCAGTTGCTAACAAAAAAAACTCTAACAATGATTTGCACATTATTCGGCTTGCCATCATGTAACACGCAAGCACAAACAAATTAAGTCAATTATATTAACATTTGTAGAACTTTTAAAACGTTTTGAAACGTCAAAACCATTCCAGAATCTGCAGTTGAGCATAAATTAATTATAACCTATCTTTGTTTTCCCCACATGTCAAACTTCGGATTTAATACGACGGTGTTGTCAGTTGTATTTTCATGATAGAATGCAGTGTTGGTGTTTTTTAACTTTGACAAACACTGTAAATGGTGTGACCGTCTTGAATTTCTATAATTTTTCCGTTAATTTTTTTCAGTTTTACAAGGTCATGTAGTATAGGTCCGACCTGTAACAATTTGGCTCCAGTCATTAAAATGAAAACATACACACCAGATTTATCTGTCATTAGTGATTAAGAATGGGATAACTCAACAGATGTTCTCCATCCCCTAGCCCATTCCTTGTTGATCAACGGTTTCAACTCATGGCGTCCTCTTCGGCGCGCGATCTCCTGGACGCGTTATTGACCTATCTGAAATCGCCCCAGCTGTACAGATTGGGATGTACTGGCCGCCCACGGTTCTTTAGAAGGAAAACTGTCACAGTCAAAGTGGGAGGACACCTCCACGTCCATACCTGATTATGTTTCCTTCAGAAACTGAGTTAATTTCCTAACCTAACCAGTCAATATTGCTACCACCGAAACCACTGATCGGTCAACATCTCTTTCACGACTTTCGCCAACCTGTTCTTTTACGGACCAAAGACGCCCCACATGAAAACACCCTCAGTGCCCAGACATATACTATGGCATCTAACGGAGATTTTACACGTCAATATTATTCTTATAGCAAGATTCATCCTAACCTGCCATCTTCTCTTATCAACTTTTATGTTTCACTCAACCCGAATGTCTGACCATCACACCGCCGCTGGGCGGTCATGCCAATCAGCTATTTTACTTAAAAACTCATCCTCGACAGCTGAGGTATGTCTTAAGTGGGAGTTAATAATTAAATTCTGATTGGTTTTGTCACCTTTAAGTCCTGCACTAAAAATTCCGCTTACAATATACTTTTTAAATTAGGTTTAGTCAAATATGTACCTACTTCAACTTCTTAATATTAATGTTATTTATTTACTTATTTTTTTTTATAAATTTTGGTACATCTAGTTTATGAGCTAAGTGAAGTAGCGCGTGGGGTTTCATATACATATTTAAAGGTCAGCGAAATCTATTTTAGTACCAACTACATGAATACAAATAAATTAGTTACAATTTCATTGCCTTAACAACATTATCCACAATGATGATAGAGGATAAATATATATTTAATTTCTGTATCGAATAAATACTGTTATAAATATATAACTCAGGGAGCTTTTTTATTCTGTTGCCACATCGTCAGATGGTAATATAAAAAGAACATGTGCAGTTTAACCCTGAAGAATACTAAAAAGTCGAAATAAAAAACACGATCAGAGACAGCTATCGATTTTTGAAGATTTGTCTTTAATAGAATTTTCCGCTTGTCAGTTCAAAGGGTTGACTTAAAAATGCAACAATTAAAGATAAATCTTCAAAAACCCGTGGCCGTTTATTATATGATCGTTTGATCGCGTTTTTTTATTGCTCTCTCGGCACTAACATGCATTGATGAGGCAGATAATAAAGTATCTCTGGAATTCTAGAACTTACTAATTTATCTATTATAATTCCCAAACTTCGTCCCTTACTTAATGATTATGTATTGCCGGCTGGACAAACACAAATTAACCACGTTAAAAATTAAAGCTTCGCTTCTGATTCCGTCTAAAGCATTATTTTTGTGTGATGTTAGTGTTGCGAATAAAGATTTCACAGCATTTTTTGGACGGTAGGATTCCATACAAATTTATTTTAATTACAACACATACTCTGCGTGCTTTTAATACCGGAATTTTACAGATTTTTTGTCATATATATTAGGATAACTGCATTCTTTATCCGTTGTATTTCATCTTAAAAAAGTCACCATATTTTCTAAAACAGTTACATTCAGCTGTAAATATTAGGTCCGTTTTTTACTTCCCTAGCTTAAGTTAAGGAAGTATAGCAATACAGTACGAAAAAAGTACCTAGTCTTCTATTTCGGCCTGTCTGATTGTCTACCTGCTGTCTGTATCCATTTTTCTTCGACACTGCTGGACCGATTGTTCTCAAATTGTGTATGTATATTAGAAATATCATGTAGATGGCTACACGCTAACCAAAATTTGGCTTGTCATCCCCCCAACAATTTGATGACGTTATTTCAAAGAATTCTATGTTTACATGATTTAGATGTTATACAGTAATATACTCCTATACTTGTGGTGTGCGAGTCGGCTTTGAGTTTTTTCCTTAATTTTCCAAATTTTCGCAAAAAAATTAACACAATTTTTTAATGAAGCGCCATTCGTAGGACTTGTCCAAAGGCGGAGTCCGTAACGTTATATATGTTTTTCTATCTATTAAGCATTACTGAATTATATAATACAATACAATATGCATGGTGTTTCACTGATATGAAAGTGTTAAAAAATTATTGAGTTCATTCATAGTCATTTTTCTTTTAGAAGCCCCTGCGAGGGGAAGCCGCTTTTGTTTGTGCTTTATCCACCTTTCCGTCCGTCGCGTCGGAAATTTTAAAAAGCAAACGATTGTCGGCAACAGATTCTAATTCCTCAGCTAAAGTACAACAACGTGTTTTAAAATTTCCTGTCAAACTTAAAGTGGCTGGAAAATGTCAAAGTTGACAGTCCTGATTAATTTGATTAATCAGAAGTCTAAAAAACAGCAAATATCAATATGGAATCTTCATTGATCACTCAGTGCACAAAGCACTCACGTTTATTACCTCATAATAAACGTGATAGTATCGGTATGGAACATAATCACAAATTAAAAGAGCAGAACCACGAATATATACCTACCGTAATTATAGAGTACTTCTGGCCGCGTTAATCGCCAGAAGATTGTGGAAACGAGACACATATTCAACTATAGCGATTCTATGTTGTATGGTTTCATGCAATAGTATATACTTATACATATATAAATTTATATAAAATCTTGTTTTACGCTAATTAGTTTTAATAAGTTGTACTGCAACACTTTTTATGCAATCGATGGACAGTTTTACAAAATATGCCACGTTTTGCCAATACATCAAAATAGTATATTATTAGCCAAGGTTGCAGAGCCAAGCATTCTAGACCGAGCGCAAATTAGAACCCGAGACGCGCAGCGTCGAGGGCTCTAAGTGCGAGGCCTAGAAGTGGCTTTGCAACCGTGGTTAATATACTATTTTTTTCACTAGTAGAAACCCTAAGACAATAAACTGAAAAATAAACGTTCAATTTTTTGACGCAACGTGATTTTGTTTTGATTTCTAATCAAACTTGGTCTAAATCTTCAACACAAAGAAAACCGTTTATACTTGTCGCTGAGTTAATCATTTTATCTTCTACCGTCTACCAACTACCATGCGTATACTCAAGTAATGTTTGTAGCACACATTTGTTCATTTTTTAAGAAATAATCATATCAAACATTGCGTACATAACCTCAATTTTTCTTTTTGAACCCGTGGTAGCAAAAGTTGAATTTGCTACCACTAAATGAGTCGACATTTGCATGCGTCCAGGCTGCTAGTGAAAAAAATAATTTTGAATGATTTGGTAAATTACACACAAATAACTGATACAATCCACGAATGAAAAAGAACAGTTAAAATTGTTTTGGGAGCCCTCTATAAATTTTCAACAATAACAATAACTATGCCTGCGTTCGTTTTCAAAGCAGACTACACCCGCACAACGCACAATTCTTCCCAGAACGTCTCTATAAAAATTCAATTAAACCGACCTGAAATACATCCCGGGAAGCTCATTTCTCAGCATTAAAGAAAAGCGGAAATTGGAAAGTTTGACGTTTCGTGTGTCCGAACGTTGTTTCAGCACGAAACTTTAAATAAATAAGAATTTTACTAAACAAGACCCCATCCCACTAAAGAAATAAATAAGCCAATGGTAATGTAATTTCTCTTGTATCTCTTGCTGCCGTCGCAATTACTAACGTACTGATGCTTTTGTACGTTTTCTTGGACGACTTGCGTACCGTCTCTGCATTCTAATGAACGAGGAACAGGTCTCTTAAAAACAGGGACGCATTATGAGCTTTTCTCTGATGACACCACAGTTATGTTGTAGAATTTCGCTTTTAATACCCCGAAAAGCACCCCACAGCCATCAAACAAGCCAATGAAATCACAATTTAGTGCTAAGTGCAAGCGTGTACTGATTAAGCTGAATCAAGGGAAATTTACATAGACTTGAAGTGGATGATTTGGTGGTGTGATGGGAATGACTTGAAGTACAGATTCTTCAAAATTAAATTAGCATAACGATTATATATTAGGGTTGCTGTCTAGAAACATTTTTAGTAGTTGCTAACTCTTGCTAAGTTTAGTGACGGCATGGCCTCATGGGACTGCTTTCTGGTAATTAGCTTCATTTAAACGTAAAATTTGTAATTTAAGAAGATTGAAGGAAATTTAAACTCTACTTGTAGTAGCGACAACATTTATCCAACACGAATTATCAGCGATGGTGATGATTTAAACAAAGATGCCTAACTAATTATTTAATCCCTGGTGTAATTTGAATTTTTGTTAAATAAAGATTTTGATCGTTATACAGGAGATTCAGCCTAAGCTGAATAATCAAATTTGTTAAAAACTATAATCTGCCTCAAATTAATAAAAAATTAAACGCTAAAGATGAAAAATTTAATTAGGAGTATTTTAATACATCTATTAGTTGGAAATAAGGACTATTTATTTTTTAAAGTGGTTATTATCTGATTACCTAGTTAATTATATTACGTAGTTGGAAGTTTTGCTTCTAATAATATTAGTTATTTCGTTGGCATGTAAACTGATTTATTGTTGAACCTAACTTCATTATGGTTTTATTAATTTTTACTTAATTATATTTTTAACGTAAAGTTTTTACTTCGTAAACGTAAGCTAAGAAAGTCTTGTACCTTAATCGAGTCCATCGGCCGACTCCCTACTTTTATGTTTTCTCGACCTTTCATGACCCCTAGGGTACGAAGATGTAGGTCTCTTGTTTCCGTCTGTCTGCCGTCTGTCCGGATTTTTGTTAGGCAGATAATCTCCGAAACTACTATAGCGATTGTTGTCAAATTTTGTATGTACATTAAGAATATCATGTGCATATATGGTAAAACGCTACCGAAACTTTGTATAATCATCCCCACCAATGATCTAGTGACGTCAATTCAAAATTGTACAGTCAATTTACTTTACTGATTAAATCAGAAATTATAAAACCGAATGCTTTGAAATCTTAAAATTTTAAAATTATCGTAAGCGTAATAAATTTGTAATCCTATATAAAAGGTGCAAAATGTAATAGTCCATATTTGTGATTTATCATTCCATTCATAAATTATTAGATTTGCTTACACAGGCTGATTAAAAAAAAAAAACTTAATCAACATGTATCTGTTTATGCTCCCCAAAAAATTGATGACGTCATTTCAAAATTTTGCAATGGCAAAGACTATACATATGTTTTTGTCGACTTTTAGGGGTTCTCATAAAAAATAAAATTCCCAGAATCAAATTTTATATTTTTTCGAAAATTCTGGATAAGTTTCAATGTATGATTATTTTATCTGTTCACGCCTGGATAAGTCCGAATAGCCAACACATTTTACTTTCCAAAAAGAACTTCGTCTGAAATTTTTTTATAAATAATAAATAACGTGTAGATGGCCCTGATTGCGTCAAAATTATGACAAATTAATTTTAACAAGCAAATTATTTTCAACTTTTGCTAACAGTGCTTCCGAATTCAGAAAAAACTGATATGCTTTTAATTTTGGGAGAGTAAGATGGAAATTTTGATGTTGTTGTTCGTCTATATGCCAGGTGATACAATTTCTTCTAACTGAGCATTGAGAAGACTCAAAAAGAAATAAGAGGACTTGATCAACTTAAGAAGACTAAAGTTAGACGTCCTACAGTAACAACGTGAAAAAATGAAGCTGCCCTAATTAAAATTATAGAAGATAATCCTCACGTGAATCAACGGCAGATCACAGGACAAATGCAGATTAGTCAGAGTCCGCTTTTTAACACTGAGGGCAAACCGATTTCACCCATGCCATTTCAGGATGCAATTCAAAATGCATTCTAATTACACTACGTAGAAATTTTGAACACAATTAGCGCTGTGTGAAGAACGATAAAGCGGGTAGTTTCAGTACTTATTATAGAATAACTGTTTATTTATTTATTTTATTTATACTCGTTTAACGATCGAATAAATTACGTTCCATTTGCTTTAAATTTTGCCATTCTTAGTTACTTGACGTCTTTGTTGTTGTTGAGTATAATTGCTAATTAAAAAAAAAAATAGATTAATCAAAGTTGCTTATGATATGTATAATATGCCTACACGAAAGTTTTCAGACGTAAACAGATAAAATAATCACTCTGTACTTCAGGGATGAGAGAAGTTCTGTCGAAACAATCTTCGACCAATCTTTGTTGTAACTACAAGTGAGTTATAAGGTTTTTAAAATTTTTCCATACGTACTAGATGCAACGTATATTTCGAAGAACAAATAGAAAAGTGCGTCGCTCCATTTATAAAATAAATATTGTTACGAAATAAACCCATACGCCGCCCCGGTACGACGCCTATGGGTTTTTTTGTTCGTGCGGCGATCGTCGGCGACGGCGGCCAGACGGCGTTCGCTAAGAAAAAGACTGGAAGCGGAAGTCGCGATGGGTGTTCCAGAACAAGCCTAGAAACGGTGACGCAGACCTTTGAGAAGGACCGCGTGGCTGTTTAAATGGGAACCACCGTCGGCAGCAATCAGAGCAGTTCAACGTAACAATATCATATTTTTATTTCCAGTGTAGATGTACTGTTGTATATTTTCGATGTAGATAATTAAAAGACAAAAAGTTTTGGGTAACATACATACATAGAGAAAAGTTAGTAATTATTTCCTCGCTGAGTTACTAAATGAAAATGTTGACTATTTTTATTAGTGTTCCTAAAACTATTATTGAGGACAACGATCATACCGCTGTGAGAAATCTGTTACAATCCATTAAATCTGATTTTAATACTGAAGACCTAAGAATGTTACGTTTAGGTAAATTTGTTGCCAACAATCCATCACGTGGTCAACAAATAAAAAACATACAAATTGTGATTCTGAAATTTCTACATTCCATTATCAAAAAATCTCAAAAATTTAGTTGAATATAAAAACTGACACCATATTTTAGAACAAAACACCCAACGAAATAGAAAAATAGAAAACCTTTAAGAAACAAGGTTCCAAAGGGTTAATCAAATCAAATCAATTTTAAAAATTCGTTACATTAACGAAGTACCCAAAAAACCAAATATTATCAAAATGTAGATACGAGGCTAAAGTCGTTTGTTGATCTTTATGGTAGCATTTCTTATTCAAATTACGATGTGATCGGTTGATTGAATCTTGGCTTACTGCAGATATTAGTAACGAAGAATATTATTTCCTAATGACTATTATCTTTTCCGTAACTTTTTTGTTTATTTAATATCAACAAATTCAACAAGAGGGCGTGGAGTAGTTTTGGTGGGAAAAAATACCTTCAACCCATCTGAAATCGATAGGACATATTTATACACTGTTTCCCCATTTGTAGATATTGTTGGTGTCAAAATCAGCTGACACTTCAAAAATTTGTACATTTTTATTACTTACTACTCCGTCGATTAAATTTGATGATTATGAACTGTTTCTGGATATTGTTAATAATCTTGATATTACACACAAAACGATAATGTTGTGTTCCTTGGTGAATTTAATACTTGGTCATTTAAAACTGAGGATTTTAATAAAGTTTCGAATGCTCCAAATCGTTTTAAGGAAATTCATAATTACACTCAATACAGTACAGTTGTTCTGGTCATAATTGTATTCTAGACTTAATATTGTCTGATTTTAATTATTGCTTAGTAAATACATCGCACTTTTCTCTGCTACCTTCTTTAATTGATAAACCAGAAACTGTTCAATTTGCATTAAATACTGATTCCAAATTGTTATTCCTTCTAGGGTAACATTGTGCATGTTATACACTAGGTACATGAAGTTACACGCTACATTCTCTAGATGTGTTCCTGTCAAACATTACCAGTCAATTGAGTTCGTCTTCCTACTGTCCCTGGTTTGATCGATAAATTATTATTAACTGCTTAGCTTTAAGTCCAAAATGCTTAACAAAGCAAACAAATTCAACTCTACACATTTTAAAAACTATATTACTGAACTTGAAACTTCATTTTCTAACTATGCTGGTAAATTTTGGCCCTACATTCAATTAAGAAAACAATCCTAATCTTTAAATCTCATCGATATCCGAAGAAGAGATTGTAACCAATCTAAAAAAATACTAAGATAATTTTGCTCAAGGAATTGACAACGGTCCAAGCTTCACTCATAAAGACCGTGCTTACGTCTTTGCGAAACTTAATTCTGAACTTCAACTTTCCCAAACATCTGGAAAACTGCTGTTTCCGAAATTTTTAAGAAAAGTGACTTTGACAACGTTGAGAATTATCGTCCGATCTCCCTCCTTTCTAGCTTCTCCGAAGTGATTTAATCCATACTTTGTAAACACTTCCACAATTCTGTTAAAAATCTTTTTGGAAAAAATCTACAGTTACTAATTTAGCATGTTTCAGCCAATTGACCATAGAAGTAGTCAATAACCGAGGACAATTAGACATAATCTATACAGATTTCCAAAAGGCTTTCGACCAAATTGTCCATTTCATTCTGTAAGCTAAACTGAAACGTTACGTTACTTCTTTGACAGATAATTTTCTTTGTTTAGTTCATATCTTATCAATCGGAAGCGGTGTGTAAAATACAAAGGACACCTGTTTGATATGTATGTACTAGCCTAGGACTTCCAAAGGTCAATTCTTGGTCCAGACGGACGAAGGGACGGACGGAAAGGGGTGACCTATATTTTCGTACTCTAGGAGTCATGCTACATCGAAAAAATATGAAAGTAGTCAGTCGTCCAATTGAATCAATTACAATACTTCGTCAGCTTATGCTCGGGAAGTAAAAAGGAAAAGTGATAACAAACTTTAGCTGTGGAAATGAGGAGAACGAAAGGAAAATTACGTTCGAAATAAACCAATGAGTGTGTACCATACGTGGTAGTGAAAGAGAGACGATTGAACATTTGTTGGGGGATTGTGAAGGTACAAAAGAAATAAACGAAAGTACAGTAAAATGAAAGATAAAAAAGAGGTAACTGGATGAAAGAGGCAAGCGGAAAAGAAAGGGTGGGATAAAGGAGTACAAAATTTTGCTTATTTATATACCGTGTGCTCATTAATTATATAGATCCAAGAATGCTGTACGATTTTGAACGTACCTATGTCATCTCGGTTTCGGGTACTTTTCACATTATACAATTAAACAAACACATGTGTAATGTTGGTTGCATAACGACATAAAACAATTTACAAACGCAGGTTAGCTCTTGCTTGGTGAAAACTAGAAAAACTAGTGAAAGGAAATGACTTCTGCAGGTTTGTGAATAAGTTTACTTAAAAGGCGCAAACAAACAAAGTTAAAGAAACTGTTGGAAATGGTATCCATTCTCCCATTTACATAAATTGACACGACTTTTGACGTTATCAAACTCTTTTTGTGGTGTAGCAGAAGTAATGCGAGCACACTCTTGGTAATTATGTCTTTCAGTTCTTCTATGGTGTGAATGGGAGTTTTAAAAATAGTGTTTCTTAGATGACCGAATAAGAAGTAATTCAGAGGGGTTAAAACTGGTGACCTTGGGGGTACTCAGGAACTGAATGTAAACTTATTACTCTATCATCAATGAATTCATGTAAAAAATTAAAATTATCTACATCATCTATTATCTCTGCCGTGGCACACTCATATTGAAAAAATCCTTCTTGGAGTTCATCATCCTGTAACTCTTGAACAAAAACAGGTAAGATATTGTTTCGATATCTTTGTGCTGTTACAATTTCCTGAAAGAATTTGAGTCCAATGATAGCTCTGCGAGACATTGCGCATCACCAATTTTAACAGGGTGGAGTGGTGTTTCACGAAAGATATGTGGATTTCCAGCACTCTAACATCTCATATTTTGACAGTTAACATAGCCTACAAAACAAAATCTGACAATTGTGATTCAAATTACACGGTATATACATATTCAGTTATACAACGTGTTACAGAAAAAAGTACATTAAATTTAACCACGATCAGAACTCGTCAACAGAAAACATTTTTCTATTTGGCATTTCTCCAAAAACAATTTTTTTGTCACAGTTTCCCCCCCCCCATTATTTAACGAGCCGGCCATGAATTTCTTCAATTGTTGACCGTGAATTTTACTTTCAATGCATCCGGTGAAAAGCGTTTGTTTTTACCCAATTTTTTGGCCACTTGCGGTGTTTTCACTTTTCGTTGTGTGAAGTTATGTCCCGCTATTCGTACAGTGAATACACGGACATGGTGCTAGTGTATGGAGAAGCCTAGGGAAATGCAGTGCAAGCACAAAGAATTTTGATACTCTTGAAATTTTGCGGGAACGAGTGATACGTGCTGCTGAAACAATTCCAAACAATGAAATAATGTTACAAAGAGTCAAAGACTCATTTCGTCGTCGTCTCCAGTGTTGTCTAGACAATAATGGTGGCCACTTTGAACATTTATTATGAAGTTTTTGGCGATTTCAAGGTAGGTCACCAATCTCCATTACCTATTGCAGCCCTGCATTGAAATGTTTACATTTTTTGTTCCGTGTTGTGTTCATTTCTTATCCCTCTCCGCAAGAAACTGCTATGTTAGCCATGGGCAGCTAGGTGAATTTGTATTAAATCTTTGACTAATTTGAACTCAATCACGAAAGGGTTTACGACAAAATGTTATTTACAACAAATTGAATTTTGCTTTGGATTAGTTCTATTACCAGTTAAAATTAATATACTCTTTTCTGTAACACGCTGTATACATTCGAAGTACTTCCAAGCCCAGTGGGCAGAATGGAATAAATGTACTTACTTCCTAAATGAACAAATCATAGCTGTTGCCAGTAGGTCGTTTTCTAGAACTGAACGTAACTACACAATCTCAAACGGGAATGCATAGCCGTTATATTCTGCGCCGATAAATTTAAACGATATATGGAAGAGACGAACTTTTCAGTTAGTGGCACTCTTGCGACAACCATCCGTTTCTAACAACTATCGCATACGAAAATCTCGAAGTTCCCACCGCAGCTGTGAAATCAAAGATAGCGGCAGGTGATTTCTACTACGTTATCAGATACTGGTTTTTTCCTCTCGTTTCATTTTTGTTGCCCACTTTCGTAGGAACTAGGAAGTAATGTATGCGGATTATTCGTTGCGACGAATGCAAATATCCAAACTTAATTATTAATTAGGAACCTACGACGCAACGTATAGCCACGAACCATCTTCAAAAGCAATAAGAACCTTACGGCACAAAAAATTCAAAGGTCCATCCGAGAATAAAGTCGTATACAGATTTTAGTCTTTCCAGTCATCCGCTTATTGACAGAATTTTTTTTCGATTTTATTTACAAAGAACTTTTTTTTGTGTTGTTATTTGAGATTTTTCATAAGACAATCTTATGTATTTCTTTCCCTTGATGATTTAAAACAATTTTGGCCGATTGTAAGGTGAGAATTTTTTTTTGTACATTTAATATTAGTGTACAATAATATACAATAATTTCGCTAACTTGGGTGGCGTAACAAAAATCTTGACAAACATTTAAGCGAAGCGTAACAGAATTATATTCGTTCAATTTTCAAAAAAAAAAACTGAAATGAAATTCACAAAAGAGAAGTGTCGATTTCTACTCTTACGATTTTCGTGCTCATATGCTGTACGAAATGTGGCATTTCCAGTATTCGTTACATAATTGTATGATTTCAGAGGTACCCAAATTATAAACATATATTTTTAATTATTCCTTATATCTGTATAATTTCCTCTTTCTAATTGTCCCATTTACTTATAGATCTAACATCTGTTTTACTATTCTGACAGCTGTCTTCTCCGAAGTTGTTTCTGCTCTCCCACAACTATAAAAACTAGATAAAAAAAAACTTCCATCTTACATTTCGTTGCAAACTCCGTTTCAATAGTGCGATATTTACAATAAACATCCTTAATAGCAATTCACATATAGTTGGCACAAATTTGGAGACTCGTGCATAATAGTGCACTACAAAACTTTAGAACTAAGTTTATGGCAAACATTGACTGTGCAGTAGTTTGGTGCTTTGTGTGCATCGCCTAATTTTGATTATCTGCACGTTTTCAATGCTGTGAGGTTTTAGTGAATTTCCCAACAACTTTTCCTAAAATGCTTCTAGTTGTAAAAGTATTGCTTCAAATATAATAACTGCTGAATCAACTCTATAGGATTCACTCGTGTTTACTTCAATTCTAAATTGTTTGTGACCACAGGTTGTACAGATATATTTTGGCAAACGCTTCATGTTACGTTAAAAGCAGGAACTATCTGAAATAAGCTAAAATTTATCTCGAGAACGCAGTTATTTCTAGGACGTAAATCGACCTGAAGGAAAACGCAAAAAATATATTCATGTGTGTGACATTTTCATTATTTAATTAATAAAAAGAAGCACTTTAAATACGTCGCCAATGTTAGCTCTGTGTTTTTTATCGCTGATGTTTTCATGTAAGAAAACTAATTAGTTACTGATTAGACGGCACTCAGAGCAACTGCGGAATTTTCATACTTTATCCTCCACCAGGCTTCAGTTTCCCATGAGGTATCTCTAAATTGTTTGTTTTTGCGACGTTTCGAAACTAATTAAGAACCTTCCTTTGAGAAAACAAAACTACTTAATGACGAAAGACAATTTTCGTTTGTTTTAGCGTTGTGGGTACCTGGGATTCGGTAAAATTAGTCCCAATATAGCAGAAAAGCCTGTTATAATTTTCTAGCTTTTCGTAATACATACTGTGTGTGTGCAAATTCTGGGTTATAGGTATGCGATAAACAATTTAGAATGAAAGTTGACACAACTCCTGCATTGAGTTTAACGTCAAAATTAACGATAGTTTTGAAAGATGAAAGCTTTCGTTTAGAAAGAAAAGAACTAGACATGGACGTATAAGAAAATGAAAAAGTGAAACAGCATTTTGCGAAGACACTTATCAGTGTATCAGTGTTATATAAATTTATAATTTCATTACCGTCTTTCAAAACACAGGTTAAGTTTTTGGTGCATTTACCGCGGTTGCTTAGTTGAATTCGCAATGCATTTTTTCTTTTAGTGGGTAATCGATTACGTACATAAATAAAATTTATCAAACCATGACCACCCGAAAAGGTTCATATTCTGAACATCACTGTAGTATGTTACAAATTACTATAAAGTAATCCTTATCTGTCTGCTTTTCCAATTATGTATAGACCCTCTACAATTTACATGAAAAACAAATTACAAAGAAAAGGCAATTTGTTTATCGGCAGTGAATGACAGCCTAGCAGTGAAATTAATTTTACCACAATTTCTGTCTATAAATTATTTATTGTCATTTTGATAACATTTTTATGTACCTAATTGTGGTAATTATATGCTGTCTGGTTTTTTCTATATATGTAGATGCATCAATGTACGTCATTATTTTGTATGGAAAAATAACTTTAAATTAAATACAAGCCTAATACTTATTCCTGTTTATTTTAATTAATGTGTCGATTATTACAATTACTATCTGAAAATCCTTCATGGTCTCCTATATACAGGGTTTCTAAATGTTTCTATAAATGATTATAGGGTCGAAGTAGGTAATGGAAGCATGCTGCCTCTCGGTTTATGTGAACTTTACTAAATGCCCAAGAACTCACGACAAATACCACACGCATCTGTATAACTGGTTGCCTAAATGGTTCATCTTAGTAAAAAATGAAACCCATATATTACAATAAAAAGAAACAAATTTATTGTGGTTAAACATCATAGTAAATGTTGAAAATGTTCACCATTTTGTTCAAGGCACATGTTTACTCTCTTTTTATTTTCAAAAATCATTCATCACTGCTTTGGATCAATTGATCAATTTCATGTTGCAACAGGAACTCCTAACTGGTGAGACAATCTTGTCAAAGATGTTCACAGATTCTGCTTGAGTCGTCGCAAATCATCAACAACTTCCTGAGATACTGAAAGTCTTCTAGGAGATTTCTCTTTGTTGACACTGCCATTTCCAACAAATCTATGTATTACATCTCCTCTAATGATGTTTCTTGAATTTGTGAATCAGAGTATTTGACCAGATATTCTTGCTTACTTACAAGCGGTTATAGAATACACCCACTCCAGTGGCGGCTCCTCGGGGTGGGCAGGGTGGGCAATGCCCACCCTATTTGATTGTTTACGATACGAAGTAAAATATTAATTTTTTTCTTTTTTACTTTATTTTATATGTATACACAAATAATTATCGTCATAAACATCATTTAAGTCAACGGATTTTCTTCATTACATGCAGTAGTTTCCGCAATTGAGAAATTGCAGTTGCAAAAAAGTGCGTCAGATGTCGGCGTTATACGATTCATGTAAGGATGGGCTAGTCCACCCTGGTCCACTCTCTTGATTGTAAGCAACGACATACGTTCGGTTTTCTATGTACGTGATTGAGAGTAAAGAATTCGAAACGCACGTCTTTACTGTAATGTACTAGCTTAAAAAAAAGAGATAGAGAATGACAGTTGACAGAATATATAAGTTAGAAAAATGAGCTCGTGTAATTTGAGAAATTAACAATATTACCCACCCCAAACAAGACATCACATTTTGGCGACGAGTATTAAAAGAACTCAGAAGAAGATCAACGAAGCGAAAAACAACAAACACTCGGAACAGACAACAGGAGAAAAACATAACCTCAACACAACACGTGGTTCGCAACAAACGAATCGAGAAAAAGATAGCAGAACATGGACAACCACTCAACACCAGTACCTCCATTTCATATAGCAGAAGACCCCAATAACGTTGGCTCAAGGTGGGAAAAGTGGCTCAACCGTTTTGACAACTATCTCATAGCTGCAGGCATCGATAATGAAGACCGAAAGAAAGCCATGTTTCTCCACTACGCAGGCGAAGAAGTTCATGATTTATATTTGTCACTTCCTGAACTACCAGCAAACACAGCACAACCCAATGAATCACCTTATTTAACAGCTAAACGAAAGCTCAAACAATATTTCACCCCTAGAGTCAACAAAGAATTTGAAATGTTTAATTTTAGGCAAGCCAGACAGAGCGAGAATGAAACAATTGATCAGTTTTACGCAAAGTTACTGAAACTATCCAAGACTTGCACGTTTGAAAACCCAAATGAAGAAATCAAACTTCAAATCATCATGAACACGAAGTACACAGAACTACGTCAATATGGACTCACTGAACAACCCAATCTCGATGATCTATTGAGCAGAGCACGTACAATTGAGTGCACAGCTAATCAACTGAAGGTCATTGAAGACAAGATTGTCATGAACACAAGCACAGAAGAATGTAGCTACTTAAACAAACAAAAGCAACACAGAACCGCACCAGCCAACAGTGGTACCAGTAAGAACAATTGCAAAAATTGTGGAGGCAAATGGCATCCAAATGGGAGGAGAGCTTGTCCTGCTCTAAATGTAATTTGTCGAAGTTGTGGCAAGAAAGGACACTACGCCCGAGTCTGCATGTCCACCACATCAACACAACAGCAACAAGCACAATCACGAGCAAACCCCCAGCACAACAACCATGGCACAAATACTAGCATAAACAAGAAACATAATGGAGAGAGGAAGAACAGAGCACAAATTCGCTTTAATGAGCTTAATATGGAGCCAGAGTCAACTAATTCTGAGACATCTTTCAAAACAACAATTCGTCTAAACGACAGAACAGCCATGAAATGCCCTCAGGTACATGTTAAGTTGAATGGGAAAGTAATCAATTTCATTGTAGATACTGGTTCATCTGTTAATCTGATAAGCTCAAACACATTTAAACAATTTCATCAGCAGTCACTACAACCAGATTCCTCATCGATTCTCCCGTACAACTGTCAACAACAGTTAGAAGTAGTTGGAAAATTCAAAGGTTTGTTCCATTATAACAACCACCAAACGCGAGCAGATGTATTTGTGATAAAAGGCAACAGTGAATCATTATTGAGCTACGATACAGCAAACAAATTGCAGCTGATACAACTATCTATGATGATATATCAACCTATGGACATGAACTATATCAAAAACAAGCATCCTAATTTGTGTAATGGCATAGGTTGTCTCAAGAACCAAACTGTCAAGCTACATATTGATGAGTCAATTCCTCCAGTAGCAAATAAACACAGGAGAATTCCAATAAATCTTCGTGAAGCAGTTGAACAAGAGATAACAAGACTGATGAAACAAAACATCATTGAAAAAGCAACAGGACCAACTCCCTGGGTTTCACCAATAGTTGTAGTTCCTAAACATCACGATCCTAACTCTATCAGAATTTGTGTAGACATGAGAGAGGCTAACAAAGCCATACTTAGAGAAAGGCATCCAACACCAGCTATTGAAGAAATATTTGCCCAGTTAAATGGCGCAACAGTCTTCTCAAAGATTGATTTGAAAGATGGCTACCACCAACTAACATTAGAAGAATCTTCACGGTATATAACAGTTTTCTCAACACATATTGGTTTGTATCAATATAAACGACTGAGTTTTGGGATAAATTCCGCTGCAGAGATTTTTCAAAACACAATAAGACAACTGTTAAACCAAATAGATGGTGTGTTAAACATCAGCGATGATATACTAATCTTTGGAACAACTCAACAAGACCATGATAAGACTCTCAAGCAAGTAATAGAACGTTTGGATAACCATAATTTGACAATCAACACAAAGAAATGCATTTTTAACACAAACAAAATCGATTTCTTTGGATATCTATTCTCTAGCAAAGGCATTTACCCTGATCCAGACAAAGTCAAGTCTGTCTCTAACCTAGAACCGCCCAGAAACGTACATGAACTAAGAAGCTTCCTAGGAACGTTAAATTACGTTGGAAAGTTCCTGCCTCACTTAGCAACAAATACTGCAATATTACGTGAGCTGATTACAAAAGATGCTCAATGGGACTGGACTGAAAAGCATCACAGCGCTTTTAATGATCTTAAGAAACAACTAGAATCAGCACGAAACCTCGCCTATTTTGACCAACAGAAAAAGACGCACCTCTATGTAGACGCTGGTCCCATAGGACTTGGAGCGATCCTTTCGCAAGAACTTAACAACAAAACAGAAGTTATTTCGTACGCTAGCAGAACATTAACTTTGACCGAACAGAAATACAGTCAAATAGAGAAAGAAACATTAGCAGCAACATGGGCCATACATCACTTCAGAATATACCTGTTAGGAGGTCACTTTGTGTTACACACAGACCACAAACCCTTGGTCTCAATCCTACAGAACCCTCGATCAGCTCCAAACGCACGCATTGAACGACTTTGTTTGAAACTTCAGCCTTATAAATTTACAGTTCAATACCAAAGAGGCATAACAAATCCGTCTGATTATTTATCTCGTCATCCAACACACAGCCCACCAGAAGCATATGATAAAAGTGAAGAATACGTAGCTTTTGTAACCAATCATTCACTACCAAACACAATTTCACTTGAAGAAATCGAAAATGCAATGAAAGATGATTTTCAGTTGCAGCTACTGAAAAAGGCCTTGTTAGAAGATGATTCCTTGTTTTGGAAGAAACGAGAACTGCAAACATTCAAGCAAATCAAACAAGAGCTCACTGTATATGGTAATATTATTCTCAAAGGCAGTCAAATCGTAATTCCCAGCAAACTGCAGAAAAACATTATCAGATTGGCACATAAAGGTCATCAAGGTCTCGTTAAAACCAAACAACTGGTAAGAACTAAGGTATGGTTTCCCAACATCAACAAAATGGTAGAAGAAGTAGTGAAGTCATGCACAGCATGTCAAGCAGTAACACCCTACAACCAGCGAAATCCGATTCAAACATACCCGACATCCACTCACCCGCTTGAATGTCTAGATGTAGATTACGCCGGACCATTTCCAGATGGAAAATATTATTTCATAATGGTAGATGATTTCTCAAAGTTCCCATTTGTCAAAAAAGTACCATCGACCAATTTCAAACAGCTGAAGCCCGTACTTGACGAGACATTTGCACTATTTGGCCTACCAAAAGAACTTAAATCCGATAATGGACCACCCTTTAATGGATACGAGTTGAAAGAATATCTTTCAAGCCTTAACATCAAGCATCATTTAATAACACCACGTTGGCCAGAAGCAAATGGCAGAACTGAGAGATTCGTGAAAACGTTCAAGAAAGCCCTCTTGTGCGCAACGATCAACAGTAACAATCCAGACGCAGAAATTCAAGAATTTTTAATCAATTACCGAAGCACCCCTCATTCAACAACAAACTGCCCACCATATCAAATTATGTTCAACAGAGAAATCAACAACTTCTTACCCACTCTCAAAAACAAGACGTTTCATGAATACAATCCCCAAACGGACATCGACAACAGAAGAAAACAAAACGAACGCGCCAATCGTAAAAGAAGGACATTTGAACATCGCTTACAACTTGGACAAAAAGTTCTTTGCAAACAACAAAAGAAGAATTCGCTGACTCCACTCTTTGATCCAGATCCATACACGATCACTAGAATCACCGGTTCTCAAATTGAAGCTCGACGAGGAGAAAAGGTGATTGTCAGAAATTCATCATTCTTCAAGCCACACCACTCAGCACAGAGTCCAAGGCCAGAGTATCACCCCTCAACAAGTCTGGCACCCAGTCGATCTTCCCAATCTGAACAAACGCGAGCACCGTTCCCCACAACACCTCCAAGGTCGACAGCTCCAGCCACGACACCCCTTAGACAAGACAACACGGAGGACAAAGTAAACAGTCCCCCAAATCAACGAGTCGAGACGCCCACTGGACGACGCCCCCAGCGAGACAGAAAACCACCGTCGAAGCTCCGGGACTATCTTGTAGAACTCTAATGGCATGTGCGTCATATGAGTTATTGAGTTTAACTTTATTTTGTATTTGGTATGTGTTCTTTAATTTTCAGTAAGGGAGGAAATGTAATGTACTAGCTTAAAAAAAGAGATAGAGAATGACAGTTGACAGAATATATAAGTTAGAAAAATGAGCTCGTGTAATTTGAGAAATTAACAATATTACCCACCCCAAACAAGACATCACATTTACATATCCGTGTTTTCTTGCTTCAAGTGGGGCAGGACGCCCTAGCGTCAACGTATAACTCAAACGCTGCAGAATCGGATCTCTGATATTCGAATCAAGGATTCAATAAATTAATTTCGATTTTTTTACTTCTTTTGTATTGTAAAAGTATAGAGGTAATTATTTTTATTACTCCATTGAAATATGGGTAAGGTGGTAAGGAAAATAATGTTATGCGAATATTCTTGAATACTATTGTTATAGAAAAGAGCAACACCATAATAATTAATAAATACTTTTTCATATCAAATGAAAATTTGTAATAACCATATTCTTGTATTATGACACCGTGTAAACTGTATAATGAATTATAAATGTAAAAATCCAAATAACCAACCAATGATGAGAATAAGTAATACATTTATTATTGCAGTACGTATGTGACATATGTATTTTTTTATTATTACATATGCATTTTTGTTTTATACAGTGAATACTTTGTTAACTGTAGCAGAGTCAACGAAACTTAAATATACGTTTTATTTATTATTTAATTCAGACTGTCCGCTCAGGTTTGTTATGCGCTTTGCTCTAGTAGGATGGGCAAATCCACCCTGAAAATCGGAAGCACTCGGCATGGTTCGTCCTCGTCGGAGACACGACTCAATTGAATTCAGTCAGATCAGAAACTGCATTCTGGATAGTGCATTTAATTATAAAATGTAGCTTATTCAAATTACCAAACGGTTAGGCGCGTACCAAAGTAGGTAATTTTTGGCAATTTTTTTTAATGGCAAGTAAGCTGTGCAAATAATATTAAAGAAGTGGTAAAGAAGGTATTAAAGACATTGAGTTTTTGTTTTTAATAAATAAATTCAGTAGCATGGAACGTGATGTTTATGAATTATTTGTTTATAAATTAAGATCATGTCCCGAAATGAAACAATTAGTCATCACAAACTCTCGTGGCAGTATTAAAGGCTTTAATCAAAATTCGAACAATAAATATTACCTATTGGCTGATCGGCAGTCAAACAACAAACAAAACTGTTCGAATTGTCTGTTATTTAACATATAATTAAATTACGAACACTTTAGAATTCCACGAGAGCGATATAAAATATATCGCTACTGCTTTACAAAAACAAGAGCAATCTGAATAAACGAAAATTAGGTACTTGGAAAATGAAGTGAAACTATAGAAAATTCTCTTAAATTCGGCGTTTATTCGATATGATAATTTTCTTGGCTACACAAAAACATACATTTCGGGGACAAGATGAATCGCAAATTTCTCTAGTAAATTCGATGATAAATTTAAAAATTTTTGGAAGAGTCTTTGGTAATTAGTAGTCTTTCTAAAACCAATCAGAACGATTATTTTGGAATTATTTTTATTTTATTTGTTATTATTAACTTTGTTAGTATTTTGAGAATTTATTTTTTGTTTCAATTGGCATTTTTAATTTTGCTTTTACAATAATTTTCCAAATTGCAGCTTTTTCTAAGCGTAGCTTATCTCAAAGGTTTAAATTTTAACGTTTTCTCGTCATGTTATTTCAAAATCTTTACATGTTGGGATAATTATTTGAGTTTATAGTTCTATAAACTCCTAACAAATCCATTTATGTGCTGAACCTTGTTTTTGCTCCTCTTTCCTCTTCTAGCAAGAGTCTTCGACGTTCTCGTTGGTTCTTGCTGAACGACATTGTAAGTAACATTTTTAAAATCATATATATGTAATATACATAAAATATTTGTTATATTATATTGATTGACATGCGGCACCAAAACAAAAACACGTTCTCACAAAGATGATTAATTTATATGTATATACTCATATATTTTTTTCATACATGTTATAACCTACCTATAATGTTTTGTCCATCCATCAAAAATCACCACGAGCCGCCACTGACCCACTCTGCGTTTAAGAATGTCCCATTGTGATAATAAAGACATAACAATGAAATTTAATCTTAATTAAGTTATTTTCGATTTAATCAATAGTATAAACTGCTTCATTATTTTTTTTAATCACCGTCTATAAGCAATTTTACAAAATATGAATACTTTGATAAACCACATAATATTTTAAAACGTTTACGAAATTTCAGAACATTTTTTTTCCAAGTTAAATTGTACTGTTATTTGAAAATTTTATTTTTTTCCAAAAATCTAAATGTCAAAGGTAAAAAATAAAAACGGTTTTATAAACTACAGGCACAGAAGCAGGATATCTGATAGAATTTAAATTGGAAGAATTGTTGATGAGAATGATTAAACAAATTTTGTTTGGCGCTTTATCATTGTCATTATCAAAATACGTCTAAAATTTCCCAATAAAATTCCCTACTTTTTCATACACTAGGAGTTATGAAATGTCAAGTAAACGTGAACTTAGCCGTTGCATAGCTTAAGTTCGGAAAGTAAAAATTCTTCACTTTAACAACAGACTTCTTAAAACTTAAACACGTTAATGGTTAAAAAAAGTCGGTTAGATTCTCTTTCGCCCCTTCCCTATTATTGACATGAAAGTGATTCATAATACCACTTTGATCTATATTTATTTTCTTCATTGAATTTTATATTTCTGTTCAATGCTTGTAGTTAATCTTATATGCGTCTTAACCTTTTCAAGTTTTAACATTAATTTTTAATTCATTACTCACCACTGACGGCCCAGTTTGTCCTAGACATGAACTGTTCGATCTAATGTTGAATGTACATATTAACGAAACCCATTAACATTTTGTTTCAATTTTTTACATTTCAGGTCACTATTGTCATTTAAGAGGGACGTTGAAAACATCAGGTTTCTGAAACATATGCCTGTGTTTATAAAAATCTTAACGAAGTGAAAATGTAGAGACTGTAGCTACTAAGTATTATAATAATAATAATGATGTTTATGTCACATGTTCTAGATATTTTACAGCTATAATACGCAAAAACATTTTTTTTACATCCGTTTAGTGTCATTCCTCTGTTATCTGTAGTAAGAACGTAAATTATAAATATGCCCTAAGAATATTACTGATAAAAAAATTGGTCCCATGTTATTAAGCAGAACTTTCCTCACCCTTGATAATACGAATCGCTAAACCACCAAGACTGGGAAATATGGCTTTTATAGTATTCACATGAAAGATTAGTATAAAATTGCGAAAATGTGGATGCCTACAGTAAAAACTCGAAACAGATTCATAAACCACAAGTGCAGAAGTATGTTATTTTGTAAAATTTAAACAGCATTTACTAGGTAAAATTTTTAGGTCATTGTTGGCGAGAATAATCAGAGAAATTTTGGTTAGCGTTTTGTCATCTACATGATTTCCTTAATACACATATAAAATTTCACAAGAATCAGTCCAGTAGTTTCGTAGATTATTTCGTATTATATGTCTTATACATATAATATCGACAGAGACGCCAGACAGACGACGGCAGACAGAAACGGGAGATCTATTTTTTATGCTCTAGGGGCCTTGAAACGTCGGTAAACATGAAAGTATCCATTCACCAGATGGACGCTATTACAATACTTCTGGTTTACTCTCGGGAAAAGAAAATATTGTTCTAAAGCCATATACTATGCTTACTTACTTACTAAAAAAATGTGTCGGTATTTAATTACCTCATTTTTTATTTTATTTGTCTTTGCTATCTCAAACGTAATATTTATAGCTCAAAAATTTAAAATATTGGAAGCATCCACACAAAATTTTGCAGATAGTCAAGCTGCTTTAATAGAGATTCATTATTTATTTGCGCAGGAATTCAGCGATCGATATCTTTGGTTCATTACAGTAATAATTTCGAAAATGAGAATAAACATCAGAGGCCTTATTAGCAAGATTTATGCAATAAGTCAAGCAAAGTTTGGTAAAGTCGGGCGTACACTCGTTTTGCCTTGTCACGCATAAATTAAGGATCCTTACATTGCTCCTTCCTTTAATTTAATGACATTCGAATCAATTAAATACCATTAGTCCGATTAATGTCGAGCAAAGTGATTTTCAATAATGACCTAATCAATAATTTACTCTATTTTTATAGATTAACAAAGGTTTGGTCGGAAACACTGTTATTAGTTAAAAGGATCAAAGTTTTGTGGTATCAATTAAGTTATTTGTAAATAAGGATTAAATTGTAGCCATCTTACGTCGCAAAGCAACTGTTACAAAAAACGATTTTTTTTTACAGAGTATGTATGTACCATTTTTGGTAAAAAAAAACTTTTCGTAATAATAAGAGTTCCGATACAGTAAGAAATGTCTAAAGCCGCCAGCTATATACGGGGCGGTTGAAAAACAAACAATTTTCTAGGAGAAACGTCCGTAAATCTACCCTTTTCGCCAAAGGAAATGCAATCTCAGAATTTTATCAAGGATATGCCCCTTTCATCGTTCCTCGAGACTGCTCCATTATTTACAGAGCGTCAGATTAATCTTTAAAGGTAATGGTCACAAGTCCCAGCCTTTTCAACTCTGACGTTTTTACGTCTCTAAACGTCGTTCTTGTTGCTGTCAGCGCACAAATTTATCGATATAAAACTTAATAATAGTCATGATAACGTTTTTCATCATCATAAAACTTGGTCGAATCTATTCCCTGATCGTGTAAATCATCGATGACGTCGTCCTGGAAAACATCACGTCTTTAAGTTTGTCCGAACCTAAAAGTGTTTGCCTTCGTCCACTTGGTTATAGATTATCTTTCGATCTCTGTAAGGCTCTTACTGATTCGATCAAATATTTATTTTGTGAGTTCGGTTCTCCTCTTTTATAAGCATTTACCGACATTTTAGTTTTACTGTATACTTTTGAATCTTCCACAATAATCGCTCGACAGACAATGTATTTCATCTGAACTAATCTGTTAAAATTAATTTAAATTTACAACTTCTTCAATAAATAGAAAATAAATTTATCAAAGGGAGTTAAAACACAAAGTCAGTTTCTAAACATTATGAATTTAATTACAACGGTTCCATTCTCATCAAAAATATTAAGGTTTGCGTTCTTAATTTATTTATTTATATCACGTTACATTACCCAATTTTCGAATAAATACAATTTCAAAATTTTCTTCCTAAAGAACTTTGTAATCACTTAAGTTGACTACTGTTAGCCGATAAAGTAAATTCTAACCATGTTTCTATAGTCATTCTAGTTTCAGTCGTTTAGAGCTTAATCTTTAACGTATAATTCTAAGAAAAAACGTTAAGCAATCTGTTTATTGTAAATTTAGTTTTAATGTATTGTGTAAATAATACTCTTTTTGAAAATTTAATATTTACAACACGAAAATTTCAATCACTTTATGATATCTCTGGATATTATTTTGTAGATTCTCTATTATTAAAGTTAGTTCTACACATGTAACTAGTTTTAAAGTAATTATCACAAATCAGTTGAGATGGCACACTTTGTATGTAACAGTTTGCACTGAATAAGTTTCGCAAATAAATTATTTCGTACTGTTCATGCAAACAAAAAAAAGTGTAAGTAGTATCACCGTCGATCATTTGGGATTTTATACTCCGAATTACGACGATTAATTAATGCATTACTACACCTGAAATGATTTTAAATAAAGATTCTCACTATTATGGTTAATGTCGGGCGCTCAAAATAATTTGTAATACTCATTTTTCTAAAGGATTTAGCATTTCGGTGATTAAACCACACTTTTTCCAACCGCCAGTCATCAAATGTCAAATGATTTCGTTGAGAAGTTCTTCCCAATATTCATCCCAAGCCGCATTTTTGAGTAAATACACATCACGTAAATAAATAAAGTTCTATAAAAAAAAACTATTTTCAATATGAAGATATTTCTCCAAGAAGCAACAATAAGCTAGAAAGCAAGAAAATAAAGGTTAGAAGACGTTTCGAGGGATGTCTCCTGGTACAGTTAAGTCACAGCGAGATTGATTAATATAGTGACGTAAAATTTAAAACGAAGTTAAAAATCAATTTATAAAGATCTTAGTTCATGTCTTTTTGGGTGTCTATTTCAAATATTAAGATTACAAATTTATCGGCAAATAAAATTAATTGTGTTAAAAAAATTTCTACGGCGCAGTGTTAAACGTATTATTTCAGAAAAGACTAAATACAAGCTTTGTGTAGATGTTAAAAAAAACTATTTTAAAAGTGGTATTTTTTAAATTTATTCACAATATTTTTCAGTAGTTTTTCTTAGAAAAGTTACAGGCGAGAAAAATTTAAATGTTGGACTAGAAACTATATTTCAGCAGGATTCCAGTGTAGCCCCACATTAAAGTGATGAATGTGTAAATTTTCTTCTGGTTTTGACATGAATATTATAGAAGTATTAAAGGTCAGTTAATTAATTCTGACATTTAATGAAAATACCTTTTTTATGTGATTAATGTAATATTTTTTATTTTCAAACGTCATATAACTGACACTTATATGACGCTCTTACCGGGGTTTAAGTGTCATTTCTATGACACCGTTTTTGAGCGGCGTATAAGTATTACTTACACTCCGCCGGCGTATAAATAAAGCATTTATACTCCGCCGGAGTATAAATATGTGAAAATCATAGTGGTTGTCAACCATAGTAACCATGGTAAGTTTAATCAAGGCAATTCCGTAATGAAGCAAGAAGATAGGAAATAATCATTTCACAAGAAGATTAATCGTTTGAAAATAAAATATTGTATTTCATTCGGAGTTTAAGTGACTTCATGTGACTCGTATGGACTTAATTCGCCTCGCTATCGCTCGGCCTTTAATCGTCCATACTCGGCACATAAAGTATCACTTAAACTCCTAATAAAATAAATATCTATTATCTTTCACATTATTTATATATGTGTTTCAGACAACGTAAATATATCCTTAAGCAAATAAATTCTTGTTCATGTTATTTAACTGTTCGATTTACGTAACGTAACTGTAATAACAGAGTGAACCACCAAGCCCTCGATGCGATTATTTGAAAAATGTCAATATTTTTAATTAATCTTGACTCCCTGTTACGGTACCTATTATACTTTTTAATTACTACTACACATTTACAATCACGGTAGGTTTCAGTAAAGTTCTTCCTTGGTTCCCCAACGTATTCCCAATCCCTATACTGCAACAGGGAGCTACTTATTAATTCCCAATAGCGTTTGGCGTGCGAGAGAGATTAGTATCCATTATGTCATAACATAAGGCCTAGAATGATGTTACAGACACATCACAACCACAATTGAATAGGACTATCTTTATTAAGTCACTTTTGGCCATTATTTGATACAGACCACTGTCAGGACGATTTAGAAATTGAGAAGATTTGTAAATTTAATTATAAGCATAAAAAACGAGATTATGCCATTTTGTCGTTTGCGTGTATGTCAGATTTTATGTTTATTTGGCGTTTCAAAGCTATGGTAGAAATACAAACTTCTCGTTGCTGTATATTTTCTGTCTGCGGGAAATTTTTGAAGCGGTAACCTTCGAATCTATTGTACAAACGAATTTTAAATTTTTTAGTAGTTAACCCAAACGAAGGTACCGAAACACAGTGAGTTATCACCAGAGACCGGACTCGTGAGGGTAATCTTCAAGTGCCCCCATGCGCCCGCGTTCTCACTGCACTTAGTGAAAGAGAACGAAAAATAAACCCACAGGTTAAACGCTGAGACGCGAGATTCAGATGCATCAATACAAATACGTCTGACAAGTACAATTCAACCAGTGGCGGAACATTCAATTTGATAAAGTGGGGTTGTTCATACACGATTTTTATAGATTTTATTCATATCCAGCTTTTTCTAAAAATGATTGCAATTTTTTTTTAAGAGAACCCCTATAAGTTATACCTAGCCACATGTATGCAATGTTAAAGTGAATGTAAAGAAGCGTGCTATTCGTGTGTTTCAAATGAGTTTTTCCATTACAAAATTTTGTGATGACGTCATCAACATTTTGCAAAGATACGTCTATCAATTTGAATAGATCCAGTGTAATACGGTATTGTATTCCCAAATGTTCGGGAAAATGGAGTGAGCTGTTCCTGATTAAACCAATAAAATAAATTGACCCATTCATTAATTGTTTTGAGTACCCTGTATAAGCAATTCTAAAAAATATGAATGCGGTGAAAAACCACAAGTATAGACTCATGTTTTACTCATTTTCGATAGGATTTATTCGTAAAAATTTTGAGATGACGTCATTAATTTTTTGGAGGGGATAAACAGATATATTTTGACTAAAATTTTACCATACTTAGGATAACTTTGAAATGTCTACAAGATGTTAAAACATTCGTTTTAGCAGATCCAAAATTAAATTGCAAACATTCTTGCACAATTTTGACTTTTTTTTCAAAAATCTGATATCTCCGGTAGAAACTCGACACGGATTCATAAACTACTACGTTATTTTATACAATTTAAAACCCACTTACTATGTACAATTTTGGGGTAAACGTCATCACATTGTTGATGGGGATGATTAGACAAAATTTTGTTCGCGTTTTACAATCTACATGATATTCATAATCATAATACACGTATAAAATTTGACAAAGATCGACAGAGACGGCGACAGACAGATGGATGGACAGGCAGACGGCCTGACGGACGGACGGACAGTCGGACAGATGAACTGACGGACTGATGGAAACGAAAGACCTATATTTTCGTGCTCTACGGGTCGTGACACATCGAGAAAATATGAAAGTATTCAGTCACCCGATGGACTCGATTACACAATATATCTTTCGACTCCGAAGAAGCAGTTTTTTGGCAATATTTTTGTTAACAATTTTTTTTACTTTGCGATTTTCGCTAATTGTAGCAAATATAGTTATTCATCTTCTGTACAAATTAAAAATAATAAAATAAAATGTTTTCTGGGACATAATTGTATTCAACTTCGTCAACCCCGTATGTTTCTCTGGGATAAGCTGTTCGGTGACGTGGTGCGTGCAAGTATTCTGCAGACCACAGTTTCTATAAATTTGGTATTATAAAAAAAAATAACAGTGTGTGTGCGTTACTTGTTGGTATGTCTAAAAGGAAAAGGCTAGATTTAACCAAAGAAGAAGATCAAGGTACAGCTTTAGAATGCCGCTCTAAACGGGTACACGATATGTACCACAAAAAAACCCGAATTAAAACTTTCAATCAGATATAGAAGGGACTATCTTTTAGAACTTGGACGTAAGCTAATAAAACCACATGCAATAAACAGATTATCGTATAAACAACCACCAAAAAGTATTGTGGATTCAATTACATTGTTGGCGCCTAAAGAAGAGAATCAAGATCTTCCAAATGAACAAACAGGATCAGCTACTTCAACCTCACGGAGATGTTCACTAAGTACGAGAAAATAAGACAAAAGGATAAGAAATATTTGCAACATATGTCAAAAATTTGTGTGTAATGCAGACTGCAATATAAAAAAAAACAATAATATGTGGTAAATGTAAAAACAATGAATAAAAATAAATTTAGAACAATTATTTGGTTTCGTTACATTAAAAAAAGTTCTCTCTGTGTATAAATTTACTATATAGTTTATAATAAATAAATTGTTCGCGACTTCGTCAACCATGTAACTTTTTTAACTCCGGAGCCGAAAGGATATGTTAACAAATTAATATATAAAACAATGTATTTTAGCGTTTCCTGACGAACGCCTCACACTTAATTTCTCTGGTATCGTAAATAATATAATTTTAGTGAACGTTGTATTTTCTACATATTAAAATTATTCGCGTGTTTACTTCTATTAATTTCATAACGATATAACCTCAGTTCTTTATGTTTTGCAATACACGTCCTAACATGCATCTGGTATTTATTAAACTCTAGACGTAAGGAAAGTCCTAGGGAAGTAGCCTTGCAAAATGTAAAATATATATCTTGTTATAAATATGTTACAAAATATGTGCAAATTATTATTATTGTTTGTCTCTAGGCTGTACAGTTAGACAAATTTTTATATTACTTGGTGACAATATTACACACCTCCTCAATTTTGAATCATATTTTTTTTCTTAATAATGCAACCCCTCATACTTCAAATCAAGGAAATTACCTTTGGATTTATATCTGAATTTTGACCTAAATTACGGACAGTTTGCAGTGGACTAGGTAAATAATGAACGCCCCACATCTGAAATAAATATATCTTCATGAAAAAAATATTGAATGGCCATAAATAACAAAAACAGCCACGCCCAGCAAACGTAAAAATCGAACCCAAATCCATATCTGAAACTTCAACATAGACAACAAGGGTTTTGTATGTACACGGAAGTTCCAAGTGAAAATAGAAAACAACAGTTCATTAGTTTAAAAAATGTAAATAGTTTTTCCAGGTATAACTACGTTAAAAGAAAAAGAAGATTTTACCTATTGTACTTATTATTAAAATACAATTTCAAATGAATATTTCATTCTCACCAACTGCTTGAAACAAAGGCAATTTCTAAATTATAATTATAAATCACAAAATCTGGCACAAACTATTTCAAAACTCTCAGAATGCAAAATCCACTCACTTTACCCAGTGATTTCACTAATCGGTAGAATTTTCTGTAGGAAAATAAAGTTACACAGTGTAGTTTAACAACCGTTGTTGTTTTTCTGTGATTGTATATATTTTTAATAAAGTGCATGAATTTACTTTCACTGCGAGAAAACTGAACGAGTTAATCGTCGGCAACAATGCTTTTTGAGTAAATTATGATATCTAAACTTCTAATTAGTTATCAAACCTGCGCCTATAAATTTAACTCACTGTCATCGGTGTGGAATAATAAAACAAATCTTCTGCAACAAGTTTATATTTAAAATAACAAATGCAGATTTTCAGTTATTTGTCGTCGGTCATTCTCAGTTGGCTGCGAAAAATTTTAAATTAAAGTTTTTGGGGGCAGGAGTGATTGATTTCCATTCTGTTAATTATGCTCTGAGTAGAGTACAGTGTATAAACACATCTCCCATGAACGAACAAACACAGTTAACAGAATATATGTGGTAAATTAATCTACAGATATAAACTGTGCAAATGTGCACTATATTCAAGTTATTCAACACGCATCGGATAAAATTCCACCAAAATACGCTTAATGGATACGCTGATCGTAGGTTGCTAGGCTTTACATTCAAGGGGCACTATTCCAAAACGGATTTATCAGTGGCTCATTAGTACAATAAACACACAATGCAAAACGCTCGACATTTTTGGATGTCTAGGGTAACAACTCACATGGATTCATAAACCTATTTTTTCGAACTTAGAGATCATAAAACGTCGAGAAAACATAGAAGTAACCAGTCGCCAGATGAATCCGATTACAATACGTCCTTAGCTTAAGTTCAGGAAGTAAAAATTTTTAATTGTGCTTATAAACTGAATTGCAAGTACATTCACAAGCTTGTGTCGGAGATAAGTCAGAATTTCATATTCGAGAACGTCTCATATTAGAGCACTTAACTCTATTTCAGAAGACATTGTCGATGAGTCACAAATTGAACACAGACTCGTTTTAGCAATACAGTGTCACTGATGCACACTAAATACAATACTAAACGTTTGTACATACACAAAGATCCGCCGCTAACTACGTTGCTTCTTAAGCTTTTATAATAATATACTTTACTGCATTTGCAAACACTAATGCATTGTCTTAATTAAATATTTTATTACAGTAACTAGCACTTCTTTCATCTCTGGAGTAATTAAATTTATAAATGGTTCGTTCACGTCACCGTTATTTTAATTTTTAACTTGAAATGTTTAAAAAATTTACTCTCACGTGAGATATTTTGTTCACTTATTATTAAGTAATTTACGTGAGTGTTTAAAAAGTAATTTGTAAATTAAGCAAAAATCCTAGATTACTTATTTTGATATTGTATTGTAGGTGCGTAGTAGAACTAAATTTATTATTATTATAGTTCTAGAAATAACTTTCCTCTTTTGAAATTTGTCTGCAGATTAAAGCTGCTTTTCTTTTGCCGCCTACCTCAGCTTTGTGGAAATCTCTAAAATTCATATCTTTGAAAGAAACATTTTTTTGCTGTATTTCGTGGAAAAAATCTTTACGCGGACATTTATACATTTCAGGTAATGCTAACGTCTATGTAATGTACATTATTTACATACATATTTCAGCTGGAAACCTAATCGTTCAACATGTTTCTGTTCTCATTGAAAGCTTTCATCCAAATACAGAATTGCTGAAATTGCTGTTGAATAATACAATACTTTGCAATGTTTATTCACCCATTATAAATTTACAACTGCTGCATCACTGCTAATTTGAGAATGATGAACCAAACGTTGCACTTCGCTAAATTCGACTACGTCCATTTTCATGTTTATTTATTTTCTTTAATGCCTTGTAAATGAAGAGTCAAAATTACACATTTCTAACTCATAAATTGAAAACCAACTGTAAAATTATTACATTTACAACGTCCTTAATTGTTACAATTACAATTATAGAACTAGTATTTATTGACGTATCCGTCTAATTGTAACACGGGGATTGGCCGTCCGGGTGTAATAATGAAACCAGACAATTGTTTTTGCCTTTAATCAGCCTTTTTACATATCATAAAGAGCACCTAATCTAGTAATAAATCCGCGAATATTTTACGGAAAGTTAAGTATTAAAAAACCGTCAAATTTATATACTCAACACTTTGGATTCTAAGTAACTGACATGCAAGATTTTTTCAAAACTGGAAAACTGCTTTGAGAAAAACCTCTCTTACTTAAGAAATACAAGGCTTTCATAAGTTTCATTTCATATTCATTCGTCCAAGTGGGCACTAATTTGTTCTGCCTTTTTCGGAGTGCGTAGCTCAACGAAAGTTGAGATGTCATAATTATTTTAACAAAAGACGTGTTTACCATGGGAATTAAAACTTATTGCTATAGGGTAATGTATGTATGAGACAGGTATGAAAACCCTGTACAAAAAAAAAACGTTCCCTCGCCCCTGAAGGAGAAATAGAAGTAGAATCAAACAAATCTAGTTTCTTAGATAAATAAAAGTTAATTTTGTGAATTTTATTTTTACGAAAATAATATAATAAGAACCATCCTGCAAATAGCTACTTTCATGATTTCTCGTTGTTTCGTGACCCCTAGTGTACTAAAAATAGGTCTCTCGTTTCTGTCTGTCTGTCTGTCTGTCTGTCTATCTGTATCGATTTCATTAGACAGATAATCTCCAATATTACGAGACTGATTGTTGTATTGATATTTTTTCGATTTAGTTATACAGGGTGAGTCAAAAAATTAATGAATGACTCAATTTATTTTATTGATAAAATTAGGGACTGCAAAACCGAATGCTCTGAAATGTTGCAGACATTTTAAAATCATTGTAAACATGGTAAATTTTTAATTAAAATGTTTGTTTATTACCCCCAAAACTTGATGACGTCCTCTCAAAATTTTGCCGAATACATCTTACCTAAAATGTGCAAACTATGATAAATTTGTACTTGTGATTTACCAGTGCATTCATATTTATTAGATTTGCTTACACCGGTGGCTCAAAAAAATTAATGAATGATTCAATTTATTTTATTGATTAAATCAGGAAAGGCTCACTCCGTGTATCCTTGCAAAAATGTTGATAACGTCATCACAAAATTTTCTAAAATAAGAACTCATTTGAAACATGCGCGTAGCATACTTTTTTACATTTACTTTAACATTACATATATATCTTTATTTTAAATTATAAGGGTTTTCATACAAATTAATAAAATTCGCATAATGTTTATTTATGTATTAAGGACATAATTAGGAAGATTATGATGTTAAAAATGTTAAAATGTTAAATGTTGAAAGCCCGACAAAGGAGAAATTAGTTTCCAAAAAAATATTTTTAACGAAATATTGAATATTTTCGGCAAGATTATGTGAATTGTGCCGATACGAATTTTAATACATAGCTGGCTATTATTTTGATGTTGTTATGGATACCACATTGTTTATTTATTAAATAATTCGATTTTCAAAATACAAACTGAAGAAGCGGAAAACGTTTATTCAAAAGCAATTTTAGAAGAATTTGTGTCATAAAGGCCAATTTATGCCCGCATTTGGGTGCTTGTAAATAAGATTATGATTCTACAATAGCATAATGAAATTTTATAAATTTTTGAAAAAGCTGGATATGTTTTACTGCACTTCAGGGGCGAGGGAAATTCTGTCGAAATAACGCTCGAGCAATTTTTATATGATAACGGCGAAGTGCTTCAGATTATATGGGCTTTTTCTGAGATCATCTGTTGAAATAAATCCTTTCATAACTTTGCAATCAATTCTGACATAAAAAGTTATAACTAACACATAAGCATAAGAGGTGGAATGTACCTCAGGGAGTTAACTATTGATTATTCATCAGTTGTTGAAGTGACGCCATCAACTTTCTGGTGAGGACATATTCTAGCGAAGTTTCTGTCATTCTTAAACCACTTTGAAACTTTATTTTTAGGACTCGGCATGTATTAATAAAGCACAAGCAAAGGCAACGTATCATACTTCAAATGTTAACTAATAGTATCTCAAGTCAAGAAAATGTTTTTTTCACTAGCAGCCTGGACGCATGCAAATGTCGACTCATTTAGTGGTAGCAAATTCAACTTTTGCTACCACGGGTTCAAAAAGAAAAATTGAGGTTATGTACGCAATGTTTGATGTGATTATTTCTTAAAAAATGAACAAATGTGTGCTACAAACATTACTTGAGTATACGCATGGTAGTTGGTAGAAGGTAGAAGATAAAATGATTAACTCAGCGACAAGTATAAACGGTTTTCTTTGTGTTGAAGATTTAGATCAAGTTTGATTAGAAATCAAAACAAAATCATGTTGCGTCAAAAAATTGAACGTTTATTTTTCAGTTTATTGTCTTATGGTTTCTACTAGTGAAAAAAATAGTATATTAACCACGGTTGCAAAGCCACTTCTAGACCTCGCACTTAGAGCCCTCGACGCTGCGCGTCTCGGGTTCTAATTTGCGCTCGGTCTAGAATGCTTGGCTCTGCAACCTTGGCTAATAATATACTATTTTTGTAAGAGCACACAAATTAAATTTGGTATGTGAAACGATTCGATACATTTTATAAATATAAAATGAAATATTTGTGGTTGAAATTTTCATCATATTTAACCTAGTTACCAAAAATAAGTTGATTAAATTTTTAAAAGTTAATTAAAAGTGGAGGTAACACGCCAACCGTTTGCAGTTATTTTCTGACGGACTACAGTAAAAAATAATGTTACTTACCTTTTATCCATTACACTTGCCTGCTTTATGTTTATTAAATATCGATTGTTTTCAAGCTATGACAAATTAATGTTAACATACCAGTAAGATAACATACTATTAAAAATATAAAATTGTAATACTGTAGTAAGTGGTGTATGCCCATCATTCTCCAAACTGCTGTTACTCTAAAATATAATATTTTTCACTTCACCAGCCTTATTACCCCCTGGTGATAACCTGTCGGAGACTAGAATCACAGTTTAAAGTCTGGCTTCGTTCTATCTCAAATATATACGTGAAGAAAATCCTCATGATTTTAGGAGTTGTACTTTACAAATAGGAGAAATACTGGTTCAAAAAATTATATTTCGAATATCAATATTCAAGTCTAGTCTGCGGTTTTAATAAAAAATTGTAAACTTGACCAATCTTTAGACCACTCTTTAACGGCCACTTTAATGCATTTTTTTAAGAAAGTGCTGCAGAGATAATATTACTACCTTGAAAAAAACTGTCAACTTTCTTGTGATACCATTTATAACCCTAAAAAATCCGCACTGAGGTGCATAGCTCCCGAAACCGTGTTTAATTCCAATATATACACATATATTTGAGCGATATATCTCAAATTTTTAAAATGTAAAAAAAAACATTTAATAACAAGAAGTTTCTCCAACCAATTTGTTGTATAGCAGCCTAGACAAGAACGATAGCAACAACCGACAAGATAAAACTTATCCAACTGGATGACACCTTCCTTTTAACATTCCCCTAATCGGGTTGTTCTACTTTCCTCACGAAACGTAGATCTCAACGTCTGCATCGAAATAGTTTCTGCCGGAGTAACTCTCTGCTACATTTTTTCCACTGCACTGTCCTACGACAGAAGACTGAAACCGCTAAAACTTTTCCGACACATACGGAATAAGAAACCCATTTGCAGCTAGAACTCCAATAGGTTGTTCAAACAAAACACTAACACGAAAACTGTCATGTTTCTCTAAAAACATTTAGGACAAATGTTCAACCCACTTTCAATAATTTTAAGTAAAAGTGAGAACTTATTTTACTAGCCTAGTATATTTAATAACTAAAATGAGACTGCTGATTTTTCGTCATAACGAAATGTGTGCAGACGAAAAAAGAATTTTTGTAAAGTAAGTTTTTTGCTGTTTCGTTAATAACTGTGCCTTTTTGATTACTGGCACCGTGATAAACTTTACAGTATTCCTGCTGTCTTTTATTACAATCGACTAAAATAATGGTTCAATTTTACTGCTACTTGTTCGGCAATATTAGTTATTTTTTGAAAGTCTTATTTATTTTCAATAATAAAGAATAAGAATAAAGACTTTTCAGCCTACCCTCGTAAATACTTCCTTGCTAGAAATTCCTGTAAGTAGCTCTTCCGCTCTTAGTCCGGATCAATATTGAGCATCTTCTATATTTATGTATCAATCTATTCTTGACTCTATTGGAAAATTTTACTTGTCAATTCTCCCTACCTTTATCTTCTTGTCAGACCATCCTTATCTCTCGAACAATAATTTATCGGCTTCTTTCCTTAACAGTAGGCTGACTCCTTGTCAGTTACCTCGGACTTGAGTCACGTGCATTGTTACAGCCAGACCCCGGCCGGAACGTGACGTTTAGCTAAAGTGCGCTATATTCCAAATTTCCTAGTCCAGGATTCAGCTGGCTTTTAAATTCCGCTTCCTTAATGAAGTCTGCAGACGACAAAGTAATGCCATCGGTATTCGGACACGTTTTCATTTACTGAAAAAATGATCTCGCTCCAGATACAAAGTTAAATAAATAAATGGATGTGTCTTTGAAACTCGTATTTTCATTTTCTCTTTGAATTTAGAGTGTTGTTTGATGAATTCTCTTTGCCTTATTATTTTACACGAATTAAAGGGTTAAGGAGTGATAGCGCCGTTTTACTTAATGGAAGCGGAACGTGTCGATGCATTTTACGCACTTTTCGCTTCTGTCTTTGCAACTGGGATTGATTCATTGATGGGCAAAGCCGAAATACAAACCTCATAAATCAAATTGAAATTCTGGCGGAGGCGCCGGGTTACGGACGGCGTGGGGCAATTTTTCTAAGGAATGTCAATCAATCTTGACGTGGTGTGGTCTTAACATATCATTTTATCCTCTTTCTAAACTGAATATTTAATATCGCTAGCATGCTCTTTCACACGTTTTGAACGATGACATCCATTACTAATGTTCTTTAGCGTAAAGGTTCGCACACAATAAGTAAGCAGATATCAAACTAAAACTTGTTATTCTGTAATACACGCTACGCGAAAGTTAAAAAGAATTCACATAATATTACGTTTATTGTTGCAATACACAGGAACTTACGTTTCTTCCTTGATGAGTACAAGGTTAAAGATTATCTGCTAGTGAGAAAAGGAGAAACGGAGAAAGATTCAGTCGTCCCGAATTGTTGACAAGATTATAAAGAAATTTTAAGACAGTGGTTGTACGTCTATCAGATAAGGGGTTTAAATTAAATCTGCTTAACAAAATATTATCATTACCATTCACAGATGGATAAACGCCTTTGATAAGATATGAAATAATTTTTACAATTTACGTTGAACACTTTCTAGACGGAGAATTGTTGTAAATTGAAAACCACATAAATATGCCGTAATCCAGCTATATTTGATGAAACAAAAGGAAAGCTAAAGCCATAGGTCTGAGACGTTACAAAAGTATCTGCAAATTCCGTATTAAATGTACCTAATAAAAAAAGCGAACTTTGTGTTTTTAACAGCTTTATATGTAAAAAATTAACTTCTCAGAATAAATCACTGAAATCACAGATATTTATTAAAAATCGGGAACTAATAAAATATGGTCAAGGTATTCTACAAAAAGTATCTATCAACAGCATCTGAATGATCATCGGTATAGTGACACTAACTCAAAAACATTATTACCTTCGCAGTGTTATAATTTAAAATATTCAATACTTTAACTATGATTTTGTCCATTTGTTAGTAGTATTTTTGAATGTTGAATCCGTTCTAAATGTTTCAACATCCTTGATAAAGATTCTATTGCTCCCAGTGCCAGTGGCTTTTATTGGCATAAACTCTGTTATTTCGTTGTTTCTTGCAATACCAACCTTTAAGTCTGGTGCCCGATATCCAATAACACAATTATTGATCAACCCATTAGCATCTGAGCAACCTTTATGAGTCCTATTCGATCAAAAATTTCTGAAAAATTTAAACACATTGTTGTTCCATATCATCACGAATCTTTGGTGAAAAATTAACAAAACACCGTCGACTATTCGATATTTTTCAAAAACTTTACCCCAAATACCATAATAACAATAGTAACAAATTCGCCTTGCCCATATTATCATCTTGTTTAGTAGGTGGACTTACACAGAGGCTATATTAAAAAAATGAGCGTCTGTGTGCGTGTGTGTGTTAGAGATATTATTATGTGTGGAATGTTCTTCGTAATTCCCTGGTTGGATCTAATATGTAATATATAACCTTACCTATTATATGGCGATCGTCTAATACTACCCATTTTGCACGCATGAAGTTTATTCATTTCTTTTCTCATTTGTGTTTACTTGATTGTATCATTATTTTTACTATAATGCTGGTTGTGTAATAAACTATTTTTGTCGGATTTCATTTCACATCAAATTTAAAAACTAATATATTCTTACTCAAAATAACCAACGAAAAGTAAGCTAGAATTTACAAAATTTTGACTTGTCCTTGTTGAAGTAGGTTAAAATAATCTAAGTGTTTTACCGACGTTTCCTAACCCTTGAAAGATGGAAAACTAGGTCGCCCGTTTTTTATACGCGCAAAATAAGCATTTTTTAAAAACAAATTTACGTGGTTTTCAAATTTAAAAAAATTGATATTTATGCGAATAGGTTTTGTTACAATTACAAAAAATTTAGTAGTTATTTGGGCATAACTTCCCTGAAGTACACTAAAACAAATGCAGCTTCTTCGAAAATTATAAAATTTAATCTTGGGTATTTTAATTTTTTTATGATAAATCCATGTTAAAATAAAGCTATGTGTGGACCAGTAAACTACAGGTGAAGATGCATGTTATGCGTATATTTGAAGTGAGTTTTCCATAACAAGTAAACAGTCATCAATTCGAACAGGTGCAGTTTAATACTAATAATAGCAGTACTGTATTCTCAAATTTTCAAGAAAATAGGACGAACCGTTCTTAATTTGATCAACAAGAAAAAGCTGGTGCCCGCCGCGTTTAATTCCAGGACTACTCATCTGTGAAGCAAGCGCGCTTACACTGTATTACGGTGGCTGTTATACAGCTTCATATTATGGATCTGAAACAAAGGCGGATTAAAAACTTAAAAAATATATTAACAATAAACAAAATCAACAAAAAATCATAAACCACAAGTCCACGAGTATATTATTTCATAAAATTTAGATAATCTTAATTACGCAATATATTTAATAAGGCGACGTCATCAAATTGTTGATAGCGATTATTAGACAAATTTTGGTTAGCGTTTTACCATATACATAATATTCCTCAGAAATATTCTCTAAACAACTTGTAATTTTGTACTGGGGCCTGTTGCACAATACTTACAAGTCTAATAATATTAGTCTTGTAAATTGTAATTTGTGGAATTTTGTTGCACAATCATTTAATAAATTTCTACAAGTTACAACTAATAGTTTTCAAACCCATTAGTATAATTTCTACGAATTTACAAGTGTTTGTTGCACAAATAAAATAATTTTCATTAGTTTGTAGAAATTTTGACGTTTCAGTAATGAAATTTCTACAAGTCGGTAGTCTCCAATAATTTTGTTTATAAGTATAAAAATATGTTGCGACACTTGTTATTTGACTCGTCTAGTGAAGATGAAGAACCAAATAGGTGGCAGGTAAACCGGAGAAGAAAAATATTTCGTCCGAGGATCAATTTCAAATTTCAAACAAGTGTAGAACATACGGAAAGATTTAGAATGTCCGCAGAAAAATTGGATTTGCTTCTAAATGAAATAGGGCCTCTACTCCTGCATAATACTAGTAAAAGTGGTGCTTTAACCCCAAAGCAACAGTTATCTGTAGCTTTACACTGGCTTGGATGTGGCGCCCAATACCACATAGTCGGTGATGCACATGGAGTTGACAAGAGCACTGTTTGCCGTACTGTTCAAAGAGTAGTGAATGTAGTGAATAATGTTCTTTTAAATCGAATTGTTAGATGGCCAGAAAATATTCCTAACGAAATAGAAAAGTTTTTTTATAGAGTCGCCCACTTCCCCCACGTTTTTTTTTTGTTTTTTTTTTTAATTTTCTTTGTTCATCGCGCTTGCCCATTTTGACAAAACTTAAAAACTATTTGACAAATTCTCTGACAGTCACAACCTTTACTAATATATTGTTTTAACTACTTGTAGAATTGTCGCTCAATTTACAAGTAATTATTTTTAGATTGTGCAATACGAATTACTAGTTCTAATATTTTGTAACTTGTAAATTGTATTTTGCAACTTGTAAAATTATTTTAATTGTACAACAGGCCCCTGATTCTAGCTACCTGCCGTTCTCGTCTAAAAAGAGATTTGAAGTTTGTTATTTCATACATAATAATAGGGCGTTATTTATACAGATTTATTCTTGCCCCTCAGGCATAATTGACAAAAAAATTAACCCTTAAAAAGTCTGAAATTGAGAAAGAAACCTGACTCCTCCACCATTGTGTTGAATGAAGTTTAATAAAATGAACTCACACAGTTAATATGCCTCATGCACCTTCATTCACCTATCGGCCAAAACCCTTTTATGAAATTTGTCGTGAGCTCTGGTATGACGGCAATTTTTGGCCCTCCAGAACGTGATGTGTCTTCAACAGATGTTCTTCTGCGTTTGCACTCATTAACTCAAAGGCGAATAAGAAGAATATGAATCTCCCAATGTAGGAAAAAACTTTTCATAGATTTTTTCCAAGTTTTCACATCTAAAAAGAAGAATTGAATCACACTACGAATTGCAATTTTCTCTTTTTTTAACTAAAAACCACTCGACACACTAGATTCGATTAATTCCTAAATGAAGAATTACCTACTGCCAGAATGACTTGACAGTATATAAACATCATCTATGGGAAACCAATTTAAAATCTACATACGCAGTTACTGCTTTTTTCTTCTTTCGCCCTCCAAGACCATGCGAAATGAGTAATTCATCACACCACCCGCGTAAGTACCTTCCCTAGTGAACCGGCTTTCAAACAAAATTATATAAAATTTATCCGTTCAGCAGCTACGGTGCAACAGATAGACAGAGAGAAATCAGCTGATGATCTTGAAACGATTGAAGTGAAATGCATTGTTATGTTGGAGCATACCTTAACGCATCTTTCCAGGGTGTTGTTTAATATTTATGTTGTGTTGTAATCATAGCATCTTAGCTATCTCCTCTATTGTAATTCTTGTAGCTATCGACACAAACTGTTCCACTTTTGCCACTATTTCTTCATTTTATACTCTTGATGATGGGTCAGTTCTTACATAATCTTCTAGGCTGATTGTTTCTCGTTTAAATTCATTGATCATCCTCTTACTGCAGAAAACGATAAGGTATCTCCGTAGACATTTTTCAGACATTTTTGATTTTCTCCGTGAAATAATTTCTTTTTTTTTTTGTAAGAAACTTGATGACCGTGCATGCTTATTCAATTTTAATCACTCTCTTTTTAAAAACTCTGTTTTATATATAAAAGCAAATCAATTAACTTTGAAGCTCAAACCTATACAGCTGAGGTAACAAGAGACTTAAAAGTATGACAGCATAAAATTGTACTTGTTTTGGTCAAAAGTAACTAATTTCGGAAAACTTTCTCTCTGTGCCCTTGTAAAGATGGATAAAACATACAATTAACCGTTTGTCACACGGCCCCTATTAAATTCTTCCATAGTGTACCCTCAGAAGTAAAACTGAATATAATATAAATAGAAAAAGCTATCCCGTCATTCCCATGCAAATACGAATTCTTAGGGTTAGGGTTCAACCGATAAATGAAGTGTGAGACTTTGATGTAGGTCAATATGATAACTTTATTAAATGAGTCACTTCGATGCCTGACACTTGTCACTCAAATAAACTTTCGAAGGAAATTGCCTTTTTTTGGTGTATTTTCTGAATTTATTTTAGATTGAGTAATGACAAAAATGAACTGATATGATTAATAAATATTTCTTTACCTTATTTTATTTGGACATTGTCTTACAAGTTCAACATTCAGGAGTGTTATTATCGCTTTTTTGCTTCACGTATCCCGTGTTTCATTTACAAAACTTCGTACTCATATCCTATTTACTTGGTCGATAAAAAATGCATCTCTTTTTACTTCGCGGGCGTAAACTGGAGAGATAACTATAATAATAATAAGTTCCAATTCACAATGGCTAGTTGTTATTTCCACGTTTTATAAGCACCTGGAATAAGAAAAAATTGATTCGTTTCTGTCTGTCGTTCGTTGGCGATTTTAGTAACCAGGTAATTTCAGAAACTACTAAACTGTTTGTTGGCCAAATTGTACATGGTTTCTCAAGTAAATTCTCATTTAAAATATTAATAAATAAATAAATAAATGAATAAATATATTAATATTAAAAGTCATTTTTGTTCTATTTTCATAATGTGTGCCACTAAGCAAAAACATAGATCATTTCAGTTATATTCCAAGTAACATGGCGTTTTCACTTTTCACTGAACAGTACAATTCTACACAAAGAATTTCTTGTGAAACAGTGAAAACACAAATGATTATACCACAACGAAAAGAGCATAATCAAAATCAAAAGGTTAATTTTCCTGTGAGTTGTATATCAAACCAAGAATTTTATGTACACCACAACAAGAAAAGGGAACTAGCGTTTTTAAGTAAACCGCAAATTTTACGCCATAGTGTTACATGTTTTTCGCATTAAGCAACCGAAACTAAATTTGCCCAATTCCATCAAGCTCTGATGTCCCAAAATTATTTATTAAAGTCACACCGTAAACCGTATAAATCAATTTGAAATTTTAGAACAAGCGACTGGTTGCATGACCACATGGGGTGTTTTTCCGGCAAAATGTCACTCAATCTTGACGTGACTTAACATAAGCTCCCTACTCCATCACCGTTTGTTACAGCACTAATTCGATCATTCACTTCTGCGAATAATGCAGCTAGAATGTCTGATGAATTGCTTTTTCTGTCTTTATCCTTTCCTCTGTACAGATCTGCTCCTAACTAACCCTGAGTTTACGTATGTGCATATTTTAGTAACTACAGTCCAACAAAGGGATTCTCGCACCACATATGTGGTCATAGGTAATTTGCAAACAATTCATGTGCCTTTATAACTGCGAGCTGTTCTACGTAAAACATGCGGTAACTAACAGTATTATTTATTGATTAACTGAGTTTATGGTACTTTGGCAAATATTAATTCTCTGAACGAGAACATTTTTTTTTGAGAAAAACATTAATCATTTGTGATTCCGCCTAAACTTGATTTTACCGTATACCATCTGTCGAATATCGATCGAAATACTCACATTTGGGTTCGTTCTTTTTTTAGAAAATGGTAGACAACAATAGATGTAAAGATATCTAAGGCCATTTATGTTTTTCTACACTATTAATAATAAATTAATAAAACACTAGTTTTATTATAGCAAGAAAATGGTTACAATGGTAAAGCGAATCCTAAAAAATGACGGGTATGGACAATTTTGTTAACAAAACGGAGCACATCATGCAGTGAAATAATAAACGTTGTTCTTATAGATACAAACACTAAAACAGCTTAGAAAAGAAAACTCAAATCAGAACAACAGTTATATCGGTGAATAGCATACTATTTATTTAAATGTATACATATTAATATAATGGTAATAAATGTAATGAAAATTGTTGTATTTACCTAATGCTTTCTTGAATGGAAACCAAATGAAAGAAATCGTTTCAACTTTTATGGCTGTCGCTTGTCTTTGTCAGAGTTTTTCACGCCAGAACTATTAACAATGATTATCCTTTTATACTTTCAGTCTTATAAAATTCCCCAAGCATATTAAAACATTCAGGGTGGATATATAATATTCATAGAGTCTGTAAATAAAGATTATGCAATTCGCTGTTGCTGTTATTAATAATGCAGTAGTAAAAAAAGAGACGTCATGCCATCAAGCACTTGAAGCAAGATTTTACACGAGAATTACGGCGCATCTAACTTTAAAGTCTTAAGTTAAAAACAAAAAGAAAAAAGAAACTCCGACACAACATCACGGTCATTTTGGGTAGTAAATAAATCTACTGTGTGGCTAGGTGTGTTTCTCCCCCAGACGCTTGACGATAAAACTGGGTTACGGTTTAGAAAAAAAACCGTAATTGTCTTATTTTTTCTAGTCCAGCATTATGTGCGGGTGAAATTAAATCGTTTTAAATATCCTACAATCTGATTTGAATATTTAATGTTCAACGTTCATTTGTTTTGTCTGCGTGGTGAAAATTAATTTAATTTTTGTAACAAGAGGACTGTGATGAATTTATTAGCACAATTATTTGCGACAATGTTGTCAAATCTAGTCACTTCATTTCAAAATTTTCTTTAGCAAGTTTGATAGCTTTTATAACGTTTTAACAAAATTAACATTTTCTACAGATGTAATTTAAATTTGGAAATTAAATTTCTTCTATACGAAAAATATAAAAAAATATTAATGACTGAAAATATTACAGTATGATACATAAAGATCCGTACGAGAATCTCGAAAAAAATATATAGGTTGGCACTAAAAAAAGTTGAATGTCGTAGAAAAAAACAAATGAACCTTAAACATTAATTTTTCAGATATATTCTGAATGCACATATTTCAGTAGCATTTCTAGTTGTTCTCCTTTAGCTGATAGCTTACAAAAATTCCATGAGCCATGCATTTTGTGATTTTATACGATGTTGGTTGTCAACACATTCGCTTTCCCGATTCCCGAAGAAATCTCGCACAATTTATCTTGGAATATTTATTATTCTGCATCTGTTGGTATATATGATTAAAGTCATATTCCTAGAGGTGTCATTTTTCTTTGTTATATATCGCATGATACTTTGAAGTTTTTTAATTTTTTTAATAAATATTTTTTATTATTTTTACTTCCCGAACGTAAGCTAAGAAAGTATTCTAATAAAGTCCATCCGATGGACGCTTTTACGACATTTAATGGCCTCGAGAGTACGAAAAAATAGATATCCCATTTCCGTCTGTCTGTTGTCCGTCTGTCGTCTGTCTTTCAGCTGTGTCGATTTTTATTAGACAGAACTATTGGACCTATTGTTGTCAAATTTTAGATATCTGTCAGCAATATCGCGCAGATGGTAAAACACACAACAACAACAACAACAACAACAACAAACACAATTTCTCTAACCATACGCATCAACATTTTGATGACGTAATCTCAAAATTTTGCACAGTAGATGCTGTTTAAACTTTATAAAATTACATACTGCTGTACTTGTGGTTTATAAGTGTGCCTTGATTTTTTTACGCTAGGTAGCCAGATTTTTGCAAAAAAATTTAAATTGCATAATTATATTTTATACCAGTGCCAGTGTAATAGGAAGCAGTCAAAGTGATCGCTTAACTCAGTTGTAGAAGCATTGTACTAATAACAACCAAGTTACTGGTTCGATCCACTCATGCCCCCCCTTTTTTTTTAACTGTAACCTGTATTGTCCATATATTTAACGTACAGGGGTTTTCATAAAAAAATAAAATCAAATCAAATTTTATAATACATATTTCGAAGAATAATAAATTTAGACCAATCTTTTTTTAAAGATACTAAACATTGCCCATTCTAATATATGTATTTTTTATTACCCCTTTTTCAGATGCAAACTGTGCACATCTGAGCTAAAGTGACTCTAAATTTAAAGATTTTTTTTGCGAACATATATTAGTTTAAATAATAATGCTTAACTTGTACGGGGTGTTAAAATACATTATTTACATCTGGTGGGAATGAATTACTGTGCCGCCTCATTTGAGTTCTTGCTAAATTAATTAATCTGTGAATTAGTTATGTTACAAAACTTTGAATGAAATTTTAACGTTTATCTCTTTAATTCACAAGGGATACAGAAATATATGGACTCTAGAAGAAAATAAATTATTTATAATCGAGGTTCATTTTCGGTCTGGTCAAGAGGTTGATTGAGATGAAAAGTCGTATTCACAGCCCTCTAGTTGTAAATCCTTTACTAATACCCTAGATATTAATCTAATTTATTATATTAAAAATTACAGATAAAAACAATTTTTACAAACAATAATGGGCATTTCGCACATTTTTGCAACATTTTGGTGATTTTTTCGTAGTTTTCAATATAAAATCTGTTACGGAATTGAATGCAAAAAATTTAGTATTGTTACGAAATTTTAAATATAACCTTTCGTTGTATGTACATATAATACGAGAACAGTTTTTTTTAAACAGTTTATCGTTCTCTTCTTTTTAGCATTTTGGTGAAATTTTTCATTACGTATATTTAAAAAATACATTTCTCTATGATTTATGGAAATTTCGTAATACAGTTTTCACCACTGTTTTCACCTTACAGAAGTGTCTACGTTATCCGGGAAACATTATCGTTTTTTTTTGTCGGAAATAAGATTCTAAAAACTAAAAAAAAATTGTATCGAAGAAGCTGCTTTTGAAGAAAATCGACAATGTTTTCCACGCAACGTACAAAACTTTATAAGCTGAAAACAGTGGTGAAAAGTTAAATTACAAAATGTTATACAATTAATTTTTTTCACCAAAGATCTGGATATCGGGGGTAAAATCTCAACAGGGTTCATAGACCAAAGTGCAGGAGTATGTATTTTATAAATTTAATTAACATTTGCTATTATATATTTTAGAGATGACGTCAACTCATCGTTGTGGGGGACGATATTCCTAACACACATATAAAATTGACAACAATCGGGCGGTGATTTTGAAGACTGTGTAATTAAAATAGATACAGGCAGAAAACGGACGGTAACGGTAGATTTATGTTTCCCTAGTCTAAGAGCCATGAAATGTCGAGGAAATTGTGAAGTAGCCAGTCAGATGGTGGACTCTATTACAGCACTTCCTTTAGCTTCTGCTGGGAAAATAAAATTATAATTTTAAAAATTATGAGCAGCACGTGTCGTATTATGACAAAATCTTAACAAATAGTAATGAACTTTTAACACCAATAGTCAATGGTGGCTAAACATTCTTTTATAATAAAAGCTTTGCTTGTGAGCTACACATACTCGTACACACCACAAACTAAACGAGGACTGAAATTTAGATTTATTTATAACAATTTTAGATTCACTAAACTTCACCTAATAATCTTTTAAAAGTCCAAATTACATGACATGATCCTACCTTTGATAATTATAGTTTTCTCCCTGTTATATCCCTTTCTCCTCCACTAAATGTTGACAAGGTCGGCCGCTTTCTCCAAGAAAAGTCAGTACATCTAAATAGGGTCGAACAACCCACTTCCCTAGAGGGATGACTAAGTTGTTGTGGCCCCACATGACGTCAGCTGAAGGTTGTGAGGTATTAGGAATATTAAACTTAATTCGTAGTAAAGTTAAATTAATAAATAAGCCGTTTGTATCAGTGCTTGCACAAATTTAAGATACAAATTTAATGTATTATCAGCAGTAGGTACATAAAAAACATTTTTAATTTTATTAAAACTTTCTGTAAAATCTCTTATATCATACATCTACTATACTACATGATCTCTTAAACGTAGAAATTGTAATATTTAATAGAAACTTCAAAACAGTTACATCACTTTAAAACATCTTAGTACAGTTGAACATAAGTTTCAACTTGAATTTTTTTTAATAAATTTTATTAATTTTTGCGACAAAACATATTTCTCCAAAATTCAGTTTGACAAATTGTATGGAAAGTACAGATTTGCAAAAAAACTACCACCAACAAAATCGTGCTTTTAACTGAAGCCAAATAACAACTTTATGTTTTTTATGTGATCACCTGTATATTAAGCAGTCTAATTCGCTCTTTTACACCTATGTGCCAAACTCTTGTTCTATTTGAGAATATGATTCTGGACAGAGAATGCTAAATCTGATTGAGTACACTTTATCTCTCTACGAGTTAAGTTATGGTCTATGCTCAATATTGATTATTACTAAATAACCGACCATATTGTTTCTGCAAATCCGGACTAAAGAGAATGTAGAAAGTCAACATTGTAGATTCATATTGTACTCACGATTTTGTTATGAGCTACCGCAAACAGCAAACTACTCTCCTCGAAAGGAAAAAAATTGTTTCATATTATTTGACAGAACCTCCCATATGCCTGAAGTACAGTCAAACAAATCCAGTTTTTTTTTTACAAATATTTGTCAATAGTACCAGTCACAGTGCAAGAAAAAAATGTACCATGAGGAGATCGACCCCGCGAGCATAACGCTCTAATCAACTGAGCTACATGCAGCTGATGCTTTGTGTTCCCTTTGTATGAAAATTTCTTATAAAGTTTGAATTTTTTTGCGAACATCTGGATGCCTAGGCTAAAAAAAAATAAAACCCAATTCATAAACCACAAGTACAGGAGTACCTTATTTTATTTAAATGACGTTTCGCGCGCAAAATTTTGAGATGACATCATCAAATTGTTGACGGGGATGGCCAGACAAATTTTGGTTAGCATTTTACCGTCTACAAAATATTCACAAAATATGTAAAAAATTTGACAACAATCAGTCCAGTGGTTTCGGAAATTATCTGTCTAATAAATATCCAGACAAAAAAAGAAATAAAAATAGCAAAATTTTGATATGGCGTAAGTAGTTACATATGCCGTGGCGATGACTAAACAAATTACCGTTTTACAATCTAAACGTTATTTTTGAAGTAACCTTATAAAATCACAACAATTCTCCAGTAATTTCGGTAAATATCCGTCCAATAAAATCACCAAACAGTAAACGAACATTTTCATATACCACAAACCATGAGACGTAGGTACGTAATAATAACTAATTACGCTCGGGAACTGAAAGTAATCTAGAGCTCTTCTAAGATTGAAACTCGAGGGAATAAACTAAAAATAGATTAGTATTCCCTATTTTTCTTCATAGACAAATTAATTTATAAATAAGTAACAGAAACCAATATAAGGATCCTACAGACCAAAAACCTGTGTAGTCATCTTATGATTTATGAAACAATGCTACTTAAAATATAGATTTAAAAATATATGTCAAGACAAAGCATTATTAAACTAGTAAATGTTAATTAATCAAATTTAAATTTTGAATGTTTGTTACCTTTCGTGCTAGACGAGCGACTTCGATTAAATGAAAATTATTGTGGATGAAAACAAGCTTTTCAAACCAACTTTTCTAAAATATACATCTTTTTTTCAGAACGTCATCAGGTACCTACCCTGGGTTCTAATTATTGTCATATTCAGTGGTTAACTCCCACTGACATTGTTTTAGCTGAGCAAACTTATTTTTCGAACTAACAAAACTACCACTGCTAGCAATACGAATATATTTACTTATTACTAATTCATACTTAAATTAGGTATTAATATTTAACCGACGAACAGAATTTCCGGACAATGAAATTATAATCCATCCTACCACAACAAATACAATAATACAATACCAAATAAAATGTACTATTTGAACTAGTACATAAATCACTTATCTACGTAGGTATTTGTGCAGCTGCGCATCTTTTCAAAATCGATGAAGTACCTCACATCTCGTCATTTACTTACTTCTCCAAACGATATCAAAAATAAATTCGCCAAAGACTCGCGAATATTCAAGTTGAGGCAAGACGCTTCAATTGAATAAACATGATACGTGACAAATGTGTTTTTCATGTTTCCAGTGGAAAAATTGAAGGATGATATTCTACATCCGAACTAAAACGATACGTTTCAACATAGTTTTATTCCACTTTTCACCAAACAAAGTCGGAAAGATATGATATGCGTGCGTATGCTTTTCTTATTTTTCCTGTTATAGCTCTAGAAATATACTCCCTCTGAGATTATTTCTCTTCGAACCAACCTCACAATTGCAGCTTATTAGTTTCGTGAGAGTTTGCTTTAGCGTATGATGACAATGTGGGGACGATATTTTCTACCATAGTTCTACTTATGAACCACTCTGCACTGTTCCCTTTGTAACCTATATTTTCAGAATTTTTAGTGTGAAATACTGTATGAATTATTTATTACGTAAATCGGGCAGCAGTCTTTGGAAAACAATAAATCTCAAGTCGAGAGAAACATTGAATATCACTTTAAAGCATTTTAAGTACCACACATTTCTATTTCTTTGTTACAAACATAAAAGTAATCATACATTTTTAACAGAGTTATTGATTATCATGTTTGTGAGAATGCTAGCTTCCGATTTTTTTTTATTAAGAATTATTAATAGCGTTCAAAACATGAATGTTTTGCCGTCGATTAAAATATTCTTTAGTTAAGTGTGAATAGCTCTATTGTATAGCGTAGGCACATGAAATTAGCTAAGAATTCCACATGCGGCCATGGCATTTATTTTAACGTTGGAGCACTCATTCAAAACAGATTCAGCTTCGAGTAGTCAATTTTGATAATTATAAAATGAAGGTGGTTTTTAGGATAATAGGAACGCATAAGTAGTTTTTTCTTACACATTGTAAGTATAATTTACATACTAAACCTTGGAGATGACATCCTGAAATTTCTAGTAGGGATGATCAAATTTCGGTTAGGGATCGATCAGTCTCGCAATAACCTCGAAGCATGTGCTAAATTTTAGAGCAATTGGTATTATATAAGTATTTTCCAAAATAAAAGATACAATTTTGTTTTACATTTTAATTTTTTTTTTAAACACAATTTAATTAAATAATGTTTACAAAAAAATCGAAAATTATTGATAATTGCCTCGAATTGCAAAATTTTATTTCTCTAAAGAAATAACATACCAACCTGTATAACTCAACAGAATATTTTCACTGAAAATAAAAAAAATACTCTTAGGTAAATCACCCTGTATATATGATAATAATATAATTACTAATCAGTTGATTTCTCTTAGTGCCGATAACAATAACATCCACTTCAAATTCTTCGAGAATTAAATTACTTATTCATGTCAATGTTTCCTTGCAGGCATTCAAGGATTGCGTGATGTCCGTATCATCGTTCCCTCGGCGGTGGTCCGAGGGGATGACGCCTACTTGCATTGCTACTACGATCTGGAGGGTGAACAGTTATATGCGGTCAAATGGTATTGGTATACAACGGAATTTTACCGGTACACTCCCAACGAGAAACCCTCAATTAAGCAGTTCCCTACACCCGGTCTATCTATACGTACGGAAGATTCCAACGACACTTCAATAGTCCTTGAACATGTTAATAGGTCCGTTAGTGGACGCTACAGTTGCGAAGTCTCTGCTGACGCCCCCAGCTTTTATACGTTGATCCAAAATGCCAATCTCCAGGTAAGACAACTTCTCTCCACATCGTTCCGATAGGGATTACAGGCAATTTTTTGTTCGTAGGTGGTGGATTTACCCAAGAAGGATCCTTTCGTAAGCATCAACAGGAAACGTTACCACTACGGGGATGTACTGAAGGCTACTTGTACATCAGAACACTCAAATCCTGCAGTTAACCTCACGTGGTACGTTAATGGATTGCCTGCTGAAGCCGTACATGTGAACAATAGCCGAGAGATTTTAGATGATGGACAGTATTTCACGTAAGTGGTGTTGTGATAAGCTGGAACAGCGATGAAATGTTCAATTTATTATCGGAATTATATGTGATTAGCGAGAACAAGTTGAACCGTTGTGTGCGGCTTTCGGTATTTGTTTTTATGATTCCGTCTTTACTAATGCTTCTTTTTTATTCGACTATGACTGCAAAAATATGTTAATTCCTCTTAATGTACATACATTATTGTGTTAAGCTAACGTATTAATGTAAATTAATGTTTATAGTAAGTATTTAAATAGTCGTAACTTAAAGTTATCCCCTTTAATCAACACAAGTTCAAAAACCTACGTAGTTGTTTTTATACTACGAGGGCAATTTTTAATATTATCTACCTAACTATGAAGGAAACCGTACAAAGCTTCAAAAATTATTTCTCTACCTAACAGTCATCTATACTAATACATTAGACCAGCGTTTCTCCAGCTGTTTCATTTCATAAAAAAATATAATTTGTCTGCACTTCAAAAAACGACGGTACTGCGCTTTTCAGGTCATTATCTGAGGCAAATTTCGGACTCCTGAGGTATTTTTTTCGATGTACTTCAAAAACAAGTAGCATGGTGCTAAATCCGGGCTCTAGGAGGGATGCGGTAATTCTGTTTTAATATGTGTAGACTCTTTTCACAACATGAAACTTAAAATATCTTTAAAATGGAAAAATTGTATCAATTGCAAAATTCATATTTCTTTACAAAAATGTACCATTTCAATCATGTTTTAAGTTTTTTGTTGTACAAAGATGGCTATGTAAATTAAAAAAAAACCGAGGGGCGGGGCTTAATTGTAAAATCCTCATTTTTTTACGATAAATTACCGTGAGAAATATGTTCATAAGTAATCGTCTTATACAAAGAAAACTAAATGTTTTAATTAAAAAAGAAAACCAAAAGAGAAGCCCCACCCATCTATTTCGATCTCAATCGTGATGAATTTTTCATTCGTTATTAGATCGAGGGGTGGGACTTATTTGTCTACAAGAATTTACCATTTTAAACATGTGTTAAGTTTCTTGTTCGGAAAAGATGACTACGTATATTAAGAAAAAAGGCAAAATATAAGCCCCGCCCACCCGCCCTATCTCAATTCTGACGATTTTTTTTATTCATCGTAAGCCGAGGGACGGAATTTAATTACAAAATCTTTATTATTTCTCTACAAGAAATTACCATGTAAGAAATTTTTGAGGATCGTGTTATTTACAGAATACTATGTATATTAAGAAAAAATTAAAGCCAAAGATTAAGCCCCACCCAAACCTGTCCTAATCTAAATAGTAATGAAGTTTTCATTCGTTGGCAGATATAGGGGCGGAGCAAAATATAAGCCCCGCCCACCCACCCTCTCTCAATAGTGATGATTTTTTATTCGTCGTGAACCAAGAAGGCGGGGCTTATTTGCAAAATCCTCCTTTCTCTACAAGAGAAGCTTTCATTTGTAAATGTGTAGTTTAAGTCCAAATATGTATTATCTAATTTATAAGTGTTGGAAGAAATAAAAATTAATGTGTAAAAACAAAGTATTTTTTCTTGCAAATTTTAGCATTTTTCTGCACATAATGCCAAATGTCTCTGCATACATATCTGAAGACCAAACAACTTATTGACAATATCGATCGTCTTTTCATCAGTTCTTCACAAAACCCCAAATTTTCTGCCAACAATGCCCAATGTTGTGGATCCCTACCAAATTACGTCAAAGTACTTACTACACTAGCAGTTATTTGATACCCAAGCCATTTGTTTTTGTGACCTCATTATCATAACTAGGTAGCTAATATACAAAATTGCCCTCGTACTTTTGACACACAAGTAAGTGTAAATTTACAGAATAATTATTTACTTTGCCATGAATTGGTTGAACTTTGACTGGAAATCTACACCTGATATATAATTAATTACCTACACATTTAATCAATATTACTTTTATTATAACGTCACATTTAGTGATAAATGAGATATTAAACAGTGTTACAACACAGTTACAGCACAATTTTGTTGTTAACAAATTGCCCAACCAAAACGTCAAGCAAATTACCTTACGGGGTTTAGCAGGCATGAGCTCGCTTAAATGTAAAAGGGAAATTTAACCCATGTTGAAAAAGTGCTTTTGGTTTTTGAGGAACAGTGGTTGAAGTTAGTTTACGCTAGATAAGTTTTTAACCTCAAACTTAATTTCAAGCGACACACACCCAAGGTCCCCAAAGAATTAATGTTTGGGGGGGGGGGGAATAATAAACAGAAGAGTGGCCTCTACTTCTTGAAATTTAACAGCAGATCGATATTTAGATCATCTTAGAGAACCGCAGTGCTTCCGGATCTAATTGTCACGTTTCCTAATCCAGATAATCCACAAAATTTAGATCGCAGGATTTGCTTCCAACAGGATAGGGCACCACCACATTATGACGTAAATGTAAGGATTTTTTTGGATAATCAATTTGATGGAAGGCGTGGACCAATAGAATGGCCACCCAGACCTCCAGATCCGACGCCCCTTGATTTTTTTTATGGGGACATTTAAAAAGTCGTGTTTACATGAACATAATACAAGGTAATTGCGAAAAACATGCAAAAAAAATGGGGAATAGCTCACAATATGATTATGTCACTGGGTAAAGTTCACGGTCCTAAGTGGTAGCAGTGTCTAGAAAAAATTATTTGAAATTAAATGTAAATTGTTATACGCGCCGCTTGTAATGTTTCGTGACCTACATAATTACTACAATGGATGGAACAGAGCGACTCGGATTAAGAACCAAACAAGTAACTTTATCAGGTACATTTTTAATCGCAACGTGAAAAACACGAAAAGGACCAGTCAGCATCGAGCGGTCGGTGAAATCGGTTTATGGTGCAGTTTTCCCATGCAGAGTGTGTCGATATGGTAATTGGTATGCGCGAACATTTGCATCAGAGGAACAGCAACTCCGAGATCATGGTACATTCAACCTCGAACTCACGATCGGGGCTGTGATAGGACAGAAAGAAGAAGTTGGATTTTCACAGCTTGTAATGCATTCTACATTAAAAGAACACGGTCACATCCATACCATGTTGAAAAAGTACAGGGTTTGGAGCCTGCTGATTGTCCACGTTGTGTAACTCACTTTTTATTGGATGAAATCCCACATGCTTGTCAACAAGTACGCTTTCAAGAGACGGTTTTCGATAAATGTGTATCGGTTGGATGAAACAGTTAGTTTGTGGAAATCAACAGTGTCCAGAAATTATCGAAGAGCTTCAACAACAAGCGAAAGTGGCAGCCGCTACTCCGGTGTTTTTTACATATCAACAAACATCTTGCGACGCTCTAACGCCTGTATGGCTAGTCAAGGACAACATTTTCAACGTTTCTTGTAAAAAGGCAGTAGCATTCTAAGTTGCTCTTATTTTTGTTCCAATAAACAATGTAAAATCGTTGTGGCAAGGACCAAACATGCGTCAGAATCAAAAGTTGATCATGAACAACGCGCGGAATTGTATTTCATACGCTAGAACCAGTGCTGTCGCGGCGATAGTTTGATTACAAATATATTTTTATTTTGGACTATTTCAACATACTATAACATTTCAAGATCACAAATGTGGTCTTGTGGTTGAAAAATTAAAAAGGGCATCGAGTATTATTATTTGAAGTAAAATAGTAAATTAGAAGTAGTTTTTTTACTAGCTGTAAACACTCCTAGCGACGCACTTGCTACGACCTTGTGGACCAGATCAAAGCGTCCCCGCTACTCGCCGTAAAACACACCTTACTTCAACTGGGGGATTGCAGTGGTGAGATAAATTCCCGCGTATTGATCATGAAGCATTACCAAAAAATTTTCGCACTGACCTTTAACGATGAATGAATAAATGAATGAACGAATGATAGTCAGCAAAAAGTCGGTTTTACTTTTAACTGAAACTGAAAGTGTTTACGTCGTTTTTATTCGAACGTTTTTCCAACTCTGTTTACAAGGTGGCTCAGTGCCTTCGCATCGAGGGTGGTTCATGGGGCTTTTGCCCCATTCGATTTTTAATTTGTTTTTTCTATATTTCGACCCTACTTGGGTGGGAGATGCCGTGGTTAAAATTATTGCGTATATTTCGCAGTCACCCTGTATAGACGACTTGAAAGCACGAATTCGTTGTATAATTCCCCGGAGTATTGAAAATTCCGTCAATCAGGTCTACCATTGTCTGGGTTTCTGTCAGATAGTAAATAGGGAACAGTTTGAACCATTTCTATGGCATAAATTTTTACTCCCACGTATTGTTCTGTTAATTTAATATTTATCATTAAAATCATGTTTATTTTGTTTCTTATTAATTTTCTCAATTTTGTTATGCAACCCTTACATCAAACTACATTTTCATATGCAGAAAAGTAAGCTTCATCAAATAATGCAATCAAAATTATACCCTCCTATTTAAAGAAATCATAGATGACGTCATAACTTTTACAAATTTGACGTAAAATTTTTTTGACAAATGTCAAAAAATGGAGAGTAAAATAAAAAGCTTGACATGTTTTTGCATTTTTGTCAAAAACAAATGCTGCGCTTTTAATGAATTTTGTGCATTACTTTATCGTAATAACCCTGTATATTAATTGACAAAATTACAAGAATATTTATTAGTCGTGTAACAGTTATGACTCTAAATTCTTTTCTTGGACATTTTCATTACTGGTACAAATCAAGAATAATTCGCTCCATTTTGCTAAAAAATTGGGAATACAATACTATTCATCTATTCAAATTGATGTACTTGTCCTTGCTAAAATGTTGAAAACATTGTCACAAAATCTGGTTACGAAAAATTTACTTGTAACATACGCATAGAATGCTTTTTGACTTGTACTTTAACATTTAACAGTCCATGTATATCTTTATTTTAACTTTTAGGGGTTATCATAAAAAAAATCGCAAAACCAGAAATTATAATTTTTCGTATCTGGGTTTGTCGCGCTGTACATTGACGAGGGAAATTCTGTCTAAATAACCTTAAATACATTCCTTATAAAATAAGGTGCGAAAATTTTGTCAAAAGTTTAAATGTACATTTTCTCAACGTGAAACTAAAAACCTTAAAAGATTTATTTTAAAATTGTTTTTCGATTTGTTGTCTGACGGAAAGCTTTCAATAAATTTTTGATTTTCAAATTTAAATTCGTTGCCTGCATTGGAATCATCTCCTAAGCGTTACAAATCATTGGTTTTCTCATATGAAGGAGTCATTTTTTCCTTTTTAGACATTTTTCTTGTTTTTTTTTTTTGTATTTTAACATTTTAGCAAGGACACGTATAACAATTTGGATTAGATAAGTGTAATGTAATACTAATAATAACAGTAATCTCAAATTTTCAGGAAAATTGGGTGACCCATTTTTAATTTAATCAGTAAAATAAACTTCCTTTCTTTTTTTTTAATCATTTTGTACAAATAAATCTTATAATTTATAGTACATATGTGTGGACTGATAAAGTACAGTCAGTCACAGTATACAAAAAATGGATACATCGCAGATCGAATCCCGAATCTTCAAATGGAAAGGTAATGCGATTATCATTGACCCGTGGCCATGTTTTGAATGATTGACATTACGTAAAAACCAGCTTTACTATAAGAAATAGTAAATAATACAAATTATAATAATAACAAACAAAATCAAAGCAAATTCATAAACTGCCAGTATAGCTTTTTTTATAAAATTTATATGGTTTATACTAAGCAAAACTTTGCGGGGACGTGATCAAATTGTTGGCTGGAATGATTAGAATTTTGTTTAGCGTTTTACCATCTACATAATCTTCCTACCATGTCTATAAAATTTGAGAACAATACATGCAATATAGTTTCGGAAGTTATCTCTCTAATAAAAATCAACACAGATGACAGATACGCGATATATAGACATAAACATTTTTTTTTTTACTCTAGGGGTCATAAGATGTCGAGAAAACATGAAAGTAACAATTCATCGGATGGACCCTTTTGCAATAGGGTCCATCCGAAAGAGTCGTTTACGCTCAGGAAGTAATATAATTAAAATTCAAAAAATGTTAAAATGAGAAATCGTATTTAACCGATCGAATAGATGTGTCACTAAATTCTAATCTTGTGTTTCATTTTGAACTGTAATTACCTGATGTGAATATGACCATTGTTGAAGTTCTTTTATTTGAAAATTGATCAGTGAATGAGAACACGAAAAATCTATAATGAAAATATCAGCAAAGTATCCAGTAGTCAGATAATATTACTTTTTTGGAGATCGTCAATAGGTCTGGTGTGCTTTTATGCCAACTTTACAGTTTGATTATGGTCGGTTGCCTTACCTCGTAAGCTGCTTACACCAAGTTTTATGTAAAAAGGTTGTTACCGATAAATTATGGATAGAAGAGGGGATATTACCAAATATACTCTTAAGACAAAAATAACTGTCCTGAATATTTAGGTTGAAAAGTACCGGAGAAGTATCTAAGGAGATCAGCATGCAATTATTGATGTTTGGCGTATTTTCAAAAAATATATCAATGTTTCTATTTTCTTCCTTAAACTTTCTTGATCAACCTGCATGAAGTTTATAAATTCTGGAGCGGATAAGCTTAAACAAGGATTTTTATGGAGAAAAAAAGCCACTCACTGCTCCTGCTCTCTCTACTTCAATCCCGTTCTGATAAATGTCGACATTTAGGGCTAAGCATGTTTATAAGCCACGGTTATAGTACCAGTTACGGAAAGACTGTAGTGCTTTTTGAAATACTTGCGGACAGCTCACAATTTTGTTATCCTATTCCTTTAAGCATGTTTGGCAATATGTCTCCTAGAACTGTAGACATTCATAGTCATTGAATTTTAACATTTCCGTCAGATGTACGCCCATAACTTCAGAACGGCCGCACCGAATTGAACGATTCTTTTTTTTACGTGTTCCTTATCGTCAGGAGAAGGTTTATATGTAAGAATATTTATAAAAAATGAGACGGCTAAAAGATAAACAAAATTTTAAAAATTTTGCACGAGAATCGCCACTTGGGATGAATTTGAATAGTTGGCCATTCCTGACGGACCTGTCGCCTGACTGACGTGTCACACAAAACTATTTCTTCCGTGCGATTGTGAAAAGTATTATTGCATTTCAAGTCGTTGTTTGTTTTTTCGTAACAAAAAACGTCGTTTATTTTAAGAAAAGTGTTCGTTAAAGTGAATTTAGTTACGCATTGCGAAAGTTTCTTATTAATTTTGATCTGCCATTCTATTTACCTATGTTCGCATTGTTGGTTTCGACAAAATCTCAACCTTTACCGTTATTCGAGGATTTAATTTAAAGTTTTCAATATTTTAAAATTCTCAAGACAAAATTTACAGATTTGATTGACTGTGAAAATAATTCTGTGTCGTTTTATGAAGTTGATTTCAACGCCGAGAAGACGACAAGCTGACATAAGTCCACGAAGTCAATCAAATGTGCGACGAACTACCTCCGGTGCAAATCGCGATGATTTATTTCAAGGGTAATTCGGATACGGAAGTTGATCAGCGTTGTGCTCATAATCAACATCATAATCAAACATTGAAGCGAGACATTGGACGTTATGAATAAAACTGAGTAGATACTCATATTCGAAGTACGAAGTACCTACTTCATTATTACTCTTATATACCTGAGCATCTACCCGATGTACTGTGTATCTACTTGCAAACATTGTATCTCCCCGGACACAAATTGAACATTTACGCGTTTTGTGAGCATTTAATCTAAAAATGAGCATCGGCGTGGCAAATGACTAATTGTCCTTATAAATGATAAATTAAATGTAATATTTTTTTTTTCCTTAAGAATATAGAGTTAACAAAGTTAGTTGAGTTACAAAAGTCTCTTTTGCTCCACGTTGGCCACCAACGAGCGATTTTCATGATTTTTGTGAAACTTTGCTGGTTTTGAATTTGAATTTTCTGTCCTCGATAGTTGATGCTCAGCGAGAACCACGGGAAGGTCTGGAGCAGATCTCGCTAGGAAAGGAGAGGGCTAGGAATTGTTAATGAAGGATAGAACGTTATACAATACAATACAACGGAAATACAATACAGGTACCAACAATCTAGCTACAATACAGAATACACTACAGATACAGATACAATTCAGATACAATACAAATGCAAAGTTAGTACCCAATACACCACCGGAAGAAATTGCACCAAAAATTGAGAATGTTGCAAAATGAAAACCCAAGCAAGCACACCGATGGAACTCGGGACAAAATCTATTGGTCGCAGCGCTCACACGCCCAAGGGAGAACGCAGCCGCATAAATCCAAGGTCGTCTTACCTCATTCTCAAAGAACGATGCAACCCAGCGTCTAAGGGCCAAAAGAACCCCCCCAGGCCAAAGCGCCTGACGACATGGAGAATTCAAACCCAGAACCAAAGAATGCACTGTTGCAAAATTAAAACCCAAGCAAATGCAGCGTGAAAACAAAGCATTTGCACCACTGGAGCTAAATTGGCAAGACCCAAGTTAAGTTAGTAACACATACAATATACAGTACAAAATGCTTCAATTACAAAAGTTACAGTATACAAATTTCTCCACGTTTGCCAACAAAGAGCGATGACTGTGCTCGCTCGTTGCTGTTGCCCAGCAAGAACCAAACAATACGAGGAGGTCTGGAGTGCGTCTTGCCATTAAAAGAGAGGACTAGGGTTTGATAACATGGGTGAAGGACACCGTATTTTCTAAATTTGGACGCCGTAGTTTAAAAATGACGCATACGGTATTTTGTGAATTATGAACACTGCACTTTGTATATTCCAAAGCCGTACTTTATCAGTCCTGAATGCATGTTATTAACAACATATTTCAAAAAAAATCGGGCATTTTTGGAAAAATATCCACTTTCCTTCGTGTTCACAGCACGTAACACAAAACATTTTCGCTAATATTCATTAACAATAAATTAGAAATTCGCGAACACGTGCTACTTTTAAGCCAAAACGGAGCTCCAGTGTTGCTGCTACCAGACCGGAATCAAAACTAAACACAGAGGATGGAAAAATTGACCTTTTATCAGGTAGCTCACGTGACAGTGACGTTGTCGTACGTCACGATGAGATTGGAAAAATTATTTTTCATATTTTAGATCAGAAATTGTACATTTTCGGGGTTAATTTAACAATGTTTAAACAAACTAATTTGTTTTTGCTAACCTCGTGTTCTTAAGAAGATGGATTTCGGTTTAATTATCATATATTGATAGTTATCATATTTGAACATTATGAATTCTATTAATTATGTTTAAATTTTGTTTAATTATATCGCGAAAATGTACAGCTTTACCCACCAACTTCAATCGTTTCGAAAATTTATCCAAAATGTAAACATTGACGACCAAACGAATCACGGAATCCGATAAATTAAAACTAAAATCGTACTTACCCTGTTTTCGGTCTTTTTCGGAAAAATATTCATTTTCGTCCGTGTTCACAGCACTAACAAAACAAATTTTCCTTAATATGTATTAATAATAAAATTGAAATTCGCTAAAACGCTCCACTTTTACGCCAAAATGACGCGACGATCTTGCCGCCATCAAACAGAAATTAATACTGAACACAAAGGACCGTAAAACGTGACCTTTATACAGGTAGCTCACGTGACATTGACGTCATCGTACGTCACCATGAGACTGCAAAAATTATTTTTCATATTTTGGCCGGGAAAATGCACATTTTCAGGGATAATTTAACAATGTTTAAACAAATTGATTTGTTTTTAATAATTTCGGGCTTTTAGGACAACGAGTTTCGGTTTAATTATCATATATATTTATGCTTATCATATTTAAACATTATAAGTGATATTAATTATGTTTAAAATTTATTTATTTATATCGTGAAAATGTATAGCTTTGATCAACCAATTTCAATCGTTTCGAAAATGTCCCCAAAATTTAAACAAAGTCGAGTGAATGAATCACGGAATCCGATAAATTAACACTGAAGTCGTACTTACCCTGTTTTCCGTCTTTTTCGGAAAAATCTCCATTTTCGTTCGTGTTCACAGCACTAACACAACATATTTTCCGTAATATGTATTAATAATAAACTAGAAATTCGCTAAAACGCTCCACTTTTACGCCGAAATGAAGCGACGATCTTGCCGCCATCAAACAGAAATTAATACTGAACACAAACGACCGTAAAACGTGACCTTTATACAGGTAGCTCACGTGACATTGACGTCATCGTACGTCACCATGAGACTGCAAAAATTATTTTTCATATTTTGGCCGGGAAAATGCACATTTTCAGGGATAATTTAACAATGTTTAAACAAATTGATTTGTTTTTAATAATTTCGGGCTTGTAGGACAACGGGTTTCGGTTTAATTATCATACATTGATGCTTATCATATTTAAACATTATAAATGATATTAATTATGTTTAAAATTTATTTATTTATGTCGTGAAAATGTATAGCTTTGATCAACCGATTTCAATCGTTTCGAAAATTTTCCCAAAATTTAAATATTGTCGAGTGAACGAATCACGGAATCCGATAAATTAAAACTGAACTCGAACTTACCCTGTTTTCGGTCCTTTTCGAAAAAATATCCATTTTCGTTCGTGTTCACAGTACTAATACAACACATTTTCACTAATATTTAAATATATAAATTATAAATTCGTGAAAAGAGCCCTACTTTTAAGCCAAAACGGGCTCTGATGTTGCTGCCACCAAACCGAAATCAAAACTAAACGCAGAGGACCGAAAAATGTGACCTTTTATCAGGTGGTTCACGTGACAGTGGCGTCATCGTACGTCACGATGAGATTGCAAAAATTATTTTTCATATTTTCGCTCAGAAATTGTACATGTTCGGGGTTAATTTAACAATGTTTAAACAAACTAATTTGTTTTTGCTAACCTCGTGTTCTTAGGAAAATGGTTTTCGGTTTAATTATCACATATTAATAGTTATCATATTTAAACATTATGAATTATATTAATTATGTCATTTCTGCAACTCTTGAGTTATTTTCTAGAATAAATTGACTGATCCATACATTTTTTTGTCACTGTAAAAGCAAATCTAAAAAATATGAATGCAATGATAAATTTACGAAAATTTACTGATGATATTTTGCACATTTTAGATAGGATTTATTCGGCAAAATCTTGAGACGACGTCATCAAGTTTTTGGGCTTGATAAACAGATATTTTGATTAAAAACGTACCATGTCAAACAGTAACTTCAAAACGTCTGCAATAAATCTAAAAATTTAGTTTTGCAATTCTTGATTCAATCAATAAAATAAACTGACTCAGTGATTAATTTTTTTTGAGACACCCCCTATAAGCAAAACTAAAAAATATGAATGGAATGACAAGTCAAATCACAACTATAGTCTCATCCTATTTTGGATATTTTAAAAAGGATTCATTTGGCAAAATTTTGGGCTGACGTCATCAATTTTTTGGAGGAAGTAAGTATTATTTTGAATACAAATTTATTATGCTTATCAGATGTTTAAAACATCTGCAAGATTTCAAAGCATTCGGTTTGCAGATTCAAAATTAAGTTGTAGGTGAAACGAAGTTCACGGGGTCAGCTAGTAATAAATAAAATTGATTTCAATTTACCAGAAATAAACACATTTTAAAATAACATTAGATGCACTATGTAATATTAACATTAACATGTAAGTACTAGAGATGACTGTGCAGGTCCAATAATAATTCTTCTTGTTACTGATCGTTAATCAGTTTTTTTTTTTTTTCAAAAACAAAAAGCTGGGGCGACAGCTCAGAGGGAATTTAAATGTTTAATGTCACTGTTTTATACGGTTTAACATATTGCAAAATTTGACCTTTACCGCACATCGATATCTCAAAATAATTAATGTGAAATATTGCCTCTTAAAAAAATCTGTGACTCATTTCAGTCTTGTAATAAATCGAACCTACCGGCGAAAGATAACTCATCCACGAGTACTTAAATAAATCTTCAAATAAAATAGAAACCATGTTCTACGCACTAATGAAAGTGGACGACGCTTCTGCAGACGTGATATAAAATGACAGGGAGTGTTCTCAGATGCAGGTGATAAAACAATTTCCTCGTTTCTTCATTCATTTCAAGGAAGGGTAAATGGACCTGATTGATTTGAATATGAGCTGATTTCCTTGGTATGAAAAATGAATTAATATTAATTTTAATGCATTATTATTAACAAAATATTTTTTTTTTAATTTTGACCAAAGTAAAAAGTTCTTATTCGACAAGTAAAACATTTTCTGTTTCCACTTTGGATTAGATTGTGTACACGTGCACGGAGGAAATAAAAACTTAAGTAATGTTTAACTGTAGTTTTAAAGTTGTTTTAAATGCCATTAGAAAGTGAAATTGTTCCAGTATTGTACGTACAATTTTGTTTCCCATGTACGTTAAAAAATAAAACTTTTTACGATGTAAAAAAGCCAAATAAGCCACTTTTAACTTAAAGTTCAACACCTTAAACGAAGCTGAAATTTTGAATTTCATGTTGACCAAAGAAAGTGCCGAGTAAATTAAGTTTACTTTAACATATGCCTACATCGTGATGGGCAATTTTAACGAAGAAGAACACAGCACTCTATTAATCATAGCAACACTCCATCTATGTCAGCTCAGAATCGTTCTAATTTTGGCCCCGTTTATAATTGCACTGTAAATATTTCTTGTTGTTCCGATTCCAAGCATGTTAATAAAGTTATTGAGTGATTTGTATTGGTATTTTTTAATTTACTGATCAAGAAAAGAATCAACAATTTATTAATTCCTCATGTACTATTTGAGGGATTAAAAAATTTTCTAATTCTTTTAACCTGAAAATGACATTTGAGGGACTAAACGTCAACGTTAACGTAAAAAGAAGGATTAAGATCGAGAAAATCAGGTCGGTACGGGAAAAAAATATTTAGGGGATTAAATTGACTATTATTAGCTCGAAAACACGTCTCTCAGATTAGCTAAATCTTGTAAGTCAACATGAAAACAAAAAACATGGCATCCACCCTACGGTGAAAATGATAAAAATAAAAATACCATACCTATAAAACAATACACGTCCAATCTCGGAATGAAATAAAGTGTTCTCGCTGTTTCTGCGCAGCGGCGGTTCTCCATAATGCATATACCTAAAACTATCAAAGGTTATTTTATGATCTTATTGCTCTTAGAATGCTATATGTGAACTTTACAACCACTATTTCTCTCAACGTTCAGTGTAAATTAAAAAAAGATAGATAAATCGTATTTATTAATATAAGATAAAATTTGGCACTTGAACGTTATTAAAACTTATTATTTGTCGTTGATTAATATACTAACATAGGATTACAGAATTTAAAGTTAGACCCAATGCAACCAAGTGAAATAGCCGCTTGGAATATCGTTTGTGCTTGAGCAATGACGCTTCCATTTGTAAAACGTAAATTAATAGAAAACAAAATTAAGAAATCGAAAAAAATATACGGACTAACAAGTGTCATAGAGACTTGGTAAAAAATTCGCAAACGTTACTTCACAGCAAAAGTTATACAGTAGGAAATACTAAACTGCAAAAAATAAATAAACAGATCTCTCTTCCCGCAGGACGTATATCCCAAACACCGAACAGCCACGTGTTATAACGCAGGCACCATCTAATCTCAAAAAGATATTGGTACACCTCGAGAAATATCTACCAGAAGCATTTGAAATCGATTCAGATTACCAACGCCGCCTCTCCAGAAATTAGTTCATTTTCCATTGCGTTTTTCTGGTTGTCGCCCTGGCAGTTACTTATGTCATGTGTATAATTTGTGTTTGTGTTTTTATTTTATTGAATCTGATTTAATGAAACAAGAGAGGGGATAAAACGTAGTGTCTGAAGGTTATTTAAATGTGAAATTATATGCTTTGCGTTCCCTAGACATTTCTCTAAGGGTTGGATAATTACATAATACCTACGATCCTATCTTTGGCGATCGTATTGTGTGTGGAATTGTGGACGTATTTTTTTCTAGGGCCTCTTAACTAGTAGGTGAGAAAAGTCAATAATGTTTTAATTTTCCAATTACAAGTACAACATCAACATTTGAAAAAAAATCATGTTTATAAAATACATACGTCTATTAGTGCTAATAAGTACAGTATTTTCCAAAATTAAAAAACCACCAACACTGTATTCTGCCTTGAAAATACGACTGACAACACCGTGGTATTATTAAATTTGAATTTTGGCATGAGAGGAAAACAAAGATAATTATTTTTTTGAGTCACCCTGTATAAGCATATCTAAAAACTATGAATGTAATGATAAATTACAAGTATAGTCTAATCAATTTTTTGGGGTTGATAAACAGATACATTTTGATTAAAATGTTTCCGTTCTTACAATAACTTCAAAACGTGAAGAATATTTAAAAATATTCAGTTTTGCAAATCTTGATTTAATAAATAATATAAATGGACCCAGTCATTAATTTTTTTGAGGCACCCCGTATAAGCAAATTTAAAAAATCAGTCACAGTTCATTTTCTTTTTAAACAGATGCCTATATATACTTTTTTTGTCCGCCACCGCCGCTTATTCGGGCCAAGCAACAGCTGCTTAATGGCCGAATTCTATTCGGGACGGTTACTTCGCCGATAAGCAAAATGGACACGATGGAGTTTTATTTGAGATTCCTGTAGAAGCTTTTTCTACATTCATGTGTATATCATACTTTAGTTTGATGTATGACATCCAATGCGTTGGTTGATGTATCATATTATGTAAAAATAATAATAGAAAATTATGAATACATTATTAAGCGCACGGATAACAATAATAGTATGTTATTGTCACATTTGTGTCGCGAAAATTACAAGTGCTGTTCTTGATTTAACAGCCAAAAAAAACCTCCGCAGGCGAGCCAGTCACCTTCTGGAACCAGTAAAAACCCGTTACCTTGCGTGTATTGTTCAATATTTTATTTGTTTCTCACTTGTAAATAACTATTATAAACTATTAAAAACTCTAGAAGGTCCGATATTTGAAGAAACATCGTATGAGCTTTAGACGTATTGCCTTGGAAACGCACGTCAGCATGGAACTTATCACAGTAGTTATTATGCTGTCTAGTTCTGTCATTTAGATTTTTCGATTTATCGTTTTCGATGTATTGAAATGAGTGTGGCGCAAGCTATATTACTGAGGACGCAGCAATTGTGAGTGAAAATTTGCCTGAATCAACTTTGGCTGTCATTTCAACTTATAACAGTTTAAAATATATCGCTGTATGAGCACGAGCAGGGCTGTACAAATTTTACTGGCTAGCCAGTAAAATTTTTACAGGCTATAGCCAGTTAAGTGACATTTTCATGTTGAATACAGTGACTTGGTAAATTGATGTTTACAAGTGAGGAACAAATAAAATATATTTACGCATTCATTAATTTTTTTGAGTCAGTGCAAATCCAAAAAATATGAATGGAGTGATAGATCACAAGTACAGACTCATCATATTTTGTGCATTTTAGATAGGTACCTGTACCTTACCACAAGCCGTATATATCTTGTTATCCTCCCTGGTTTCCGCCTAATATAATCTCACACATAAAAAATAAAAACTATTACAGAAAAAAATGGCTCTCAACTAATAGTACTGTATTTCTTGATAACTTTAAGCGACTTCGTGCAATTTGCAAATCTGAAATAGCTGAAGCTTATAATTTGTATTTTCATAACGTTGAAATGTCTGTTCAGCGCAATCCTAAGGAAGTTTTCAAATTTATTCTTATGAAACAAGGTACTACCAGAATTCCTGGTAAAATGCACGATGAGGATATAACATACGAATCGGCTGAAGATATTGTTAATGCGTTTGCAAGAGTCTTTTCTGATATATACCGTCCTTCGTCAGACCTATCAGTTAGTGATATTCATAGTCTTCCTACCAAGTTTTAAACTTATACCCGTCTCCGAAGAAGAGCTTCTTAAAATAATGTCAACCTTCCCCATCAAAAACACTGCAGGTGAAGATCAAATTCCAAGTTTTCTTATTCATGATACTAGATTTGCGTTAGTTAAACCTTTAGTTCTGATCATTAATAAAGGAATATCCACTTCTACTTTTCCAGTTAGGTGGAAACGAGCTAGGATAATTCTGATCCACAAGAAGAATGAACAGTCGCAATTGAAAAATTACCGTCCAATCGCAATATTGTCCAACTTTGCTAAGATCTTTGAGCAAGTTATATTTAAATCAATTTTTAATAATATTCAATCCTACATGTCACCTTATCAACATGGGTTTATATCTGGACGATCAACAGTTACCAATCTTGTGACAATTACCCAGTTTATTTGTGAAAAATTAGATAATAACGGCCAAGTTGATGTGGTTTACACTTTTCAAGCGCCTTTGATACTGTGGACCATCAAATTCTTTTAGATAAACTTAGTTCCTTCGGTTTTGCTCAATCATTCCTGGCCCTTATAATGTCATATTTATCAGATCGAATTAATTATGTCTCCTACAATGGTTATAAATCACAAGAATATGTCTCAACATCAGGCGTACCTCAGGGGTCTAATCTTGGACCACTGTTGTTCATATTGTTCATTGATGATCTTCTTAGATCATTGTCTTGTCATGCACTTGCCTATGCTGATGATTTGAAGATTTACTCTAGAATTTCGTGTATGAATGATGTTAATTATCTGCAGCACAACTTGAATAAGATTGTACTTTGGACTCTTCGTAATAAGCTAAGATTAAATATTGACAAATGTCGTATAGTTTCGTACACTCGTAAAAAACAAAGTGTTCCTTCTTCTTATAAGATCAATGACGTACCATTATCCAAAGAAACCATCATTAAAGACCTTGGAGTACTATTTGACACTACTTAATATGACTTTTGTAAATCATATTGAGAGTATTGCCTCTGCTGCTTCTAAGACTAGGCTTCATTATGCGAAATGCTAAACTATTTCATAGTCCACAAGTGTTAAAATCCTTGTATTTTTCTTTCGTTTTATTAAAACTTGAATTTGCTTCCAACATTTGGTCTCCTTATTATATTTGTCACCAGTTAGTGCTAGAAAAAATACAGCGTCGCTTTTTAAAGTTTTTGTCCTTCAAGATTGTCGGCAGTTATTCCCCACGTGGTACGGACTATAATCTACTTCTAGATACACACAATCTTGAATCGTTAGCCTTTCGAAGAAGACGACTTGGTGCCAGATTTATTTGGAAGATTATACATGGTAGGCAGTGACATCGTTAATTCGTTAAGGTTTCATGTTCCTCGTCCAAATGCTCGTCATGGTGTTACATTTAGAATTCCAACTGCGAGGACGAATTTACTCAAAAAAGCACCCTTAACAACCATGTGTCGGGAGGCTAATAATTTTTACTTGGATATTTTTCACTAGCAGCGAGTAATTTTATTAAATATTTTTAATATTATTTTACTTATATTTATTTATTTTTACTTTCCATGTACAATGTATTATGTAGTTATTTATTAGTATTGTACCCAATATTGATTTATGTATATGTGTATTTTTTTATAATTGTCCTGTAAGTGAGTGAAGAACCTGTTGAGCAATAAAGTTATTATTATTATATAGGATTTATTCGGCAAACTTTTGAGCTGACGTCATCAAGTTTTTGGAGGGGATAACCAAATATATTTTGACTAAAGATTAATAATGCTCTTTATAGCCTTAAAACATCTGCAACATTTCAAAGCATTCGAGTTAGCAGATTCAAAATTAAATTGCAAAATGTTGTTTTATAATTTTGATTTTTTTCCACAAATCTGGACGTTTCGGGTAAAAACTCAATTCGGAATCGTAAACTACATGTGTAGGACTATGTTATTTTATACAACTTAAAGCCCATTTACTATGTGCAATTTTGAAGTGACGTCATCGCATTAGTGGTTGGGATGATTAGACAAAAATTTTGGTTAGCGTTTTACCATCTACATGGTATTCCTAATATAAGTACAAAATTTCACAACAATCGGTCCAGTACTTTCGGAGATTATCTGTCTAATAAAAATCCGGGACGGCAGACAGACGGACAGACGGACAGACGGACAGACGGACGGACAGACGGACAGACGGACAGACAGACGGAAGTGGGAGACCTATTTCTTCGTCTTCTAGGGGTCATGAAAGATCGAGAAAACGTAAAAGTAGAGAGTCGGCCGACGGACTCGATTACAATACTTCCTTTGCTTACGCTCGGGAAGTAAAAATGAAACAAATGAGTTTTAATATATATTCTAAGCACTTTACCAATATTTAAAGAAGAAACTGATGGATTGGTACTATTAATAACGTCTACTTTAGTTTTAGCCATAAATTGATTCTTATTCTTTGGTTTAACAATGATCGTACTTTGTGAATTTTTAACGACAATCTGCGCATTTGATGTTTTAGCATTGATTTCATCTTGTTTAATCCCTGCTAATAAAAATTACGTTGTGGTAATTTTTTGTAACATAACAACTTCTGTCGGTAACTGAAAATTTTCTTTAAATAATGCTTAAATTTCAGCAGTTAATTCCCTTGTTTCATTCATACATTGAATAGGCATATTAACAACTAGTTGCCACGCAAGGAACATGTTTTAACCAATTGACAAACAGCATCAAAAAATTAAGAATGATAATACTTATTATGTAAAAATGCAACTTCACAATGAAAGTTTTCCATCTGGTTGTAATTTATCCACCAATCATCCAGACACGTTAAATGATAATTCCAGTGACAACTTTTTGAATGTAAATGTAAGCTATATAAACTTCATACCTAGAAATTGAGCGATTACATTTGCCCCATTTGTTACCCATTTTCACCCGTTAGTTTTAAACAACATAAACGAAGTACATGTCCTCTCGAGAGCGGAACACTTGTTTATTGTTCCATTAAGAAGTTTAATAAAAAGGAGTGCAGAAAAGTTGCAAATAAAAAGAAAATAAAACCTCTGAATACGAACAGAGGTTATGATTATAATTTTAAAAACTAATACTGTTACGAAGAGCTTACCCTACCCATATTACGAACGTCAAAAACAGATTTTGTAGAAATTTCCTGCTCGAAATTAGCCAATTAAACTCATAGAAAGCAGTAATAAACGTTTAGTTTTAATCACGAACGAATGCATGTCCACGGACTTTTATTTTACTGGTTTAAAGGAAACATAGTTTACTCCTGATAAACAGCAGTGAACTATCTTCTAACAACTATGCCGTGGTGCGCTGAATTAACGGCATCCTTCATGTAATAAAATAACCAACTTGTGTATTAAATCAGCTGGTATAAAAAATTTATGAAGACATCACTTGAACTTATTTGAAACTCATCGTGCTATCTGCAAGCAACTCATTAGTAAAGCATGGAAAACTTACTCCATCTCTACTAAGAATTTCTTATCTAATGATGTTAAAAAATTACGGGGATTATTCATGAAAAGGATAGATGCTTGTTGTATGTTAATAACACGTGAATCCTCTTGAGATAGTTAATACCTTCGGTGAATATTTTAGTAGTGCTTTAATTTTTTCGTTCATGACTCCTGGATTGCAATATCATGTCTATACATTGTAAATCTGGAACGGGAATCTCCTGGTACATATGTATTTCCGTATCTGATGTGATAGTACATTTGGATCAATCTAAAAAGTTTCCTTTCCACAGTATTTTTAGCTTAATTGTATAACTTTCAATGTTTTCTGATATTTGCCCAATTTTCCAAAAAGTCACGTTTCGAATTAAAGCCCCATTGCTTTGCTTTGCAATTTTTTCAATCAATTCTATATAAAAATATCTAAAATTCAGTTAATCACTGAATATTTACAAGCATGGATTTCTGGAGAACCGTGTACCTACATTTTCACATTTCATCTCGGAGTTAGCCTTAGCAATGCTATCGCCTGTCATAGTCCTGGACTAGGATACTAAAAATTATACTAGTGCCCAATCATTGTAGAAATAATTTTACAACAATTCGAAATCTTCTCCAGTGACTTCCTGGCAATAGTACAAGGTTTTCAAATGAATCTGTTAGAATATTAGAAGGAATATCCGCAGTCACATTTAATATTCTTTAAAGGAGTTTTTCGATGCTTTGTGGTCTATTAACATAAACTCGATTTTTTACACAACCCCACAGAAAAAAAGAGAAATGGGGTTAAATTGGGTGACCTAGCTGGCCACTCAAGTGCTCCCCTACGTCCTATCCACCTTCCACCAATTAGCCTTACATCTTGAAAAAAAATGAAGTTTAAAGTTTAAAAAAAAACTACAGAAAATCGGGCTTGAGTATTTTTAAGTACAGCCCAAATTTCAAAAAGATCCAACTAACCGTTTCCGAGATATTCAAGTGCTTCCATACTTTTTAGGAATCCTGTATAAGAAACTGGACTTGTTTTATTGAGTTTCAAGGGCGATAAGTAAATTCAGATAAGTGTTTTTATTGTCAAAACAAACTAATAAAAAATATGAAAATAGGAGCGAATGCGATAAAATTCGCAACAGTATATGTAGTAATTTAAATTCATATTAATTCTCTCCAGAACATGAAGAAGTGCATAAAATATACGATAAAAGAGAAAAGGGATAGATCTGACGGAAAACAGTGTGAGGTCCACAGTACAATCTTGATAACAACAGTGGTTTCTGGGTTCTTTTTTCGCACACACGGCCAAAGTCTTGTAATAATTCAGGTCATATACCTATTAGTTTCAACTTAAGTCATAAACAACCGAAGATAATCTTAAAATCTGACAAACTTGTTTTAACAAAACGTGATAATATTGCTACTAACAAAAGCAATTAAAATTTAATTTTTATACAGTTATGTGCTAGGGATAATTTTTTCTTTAGAAATTTAGACCATTATTATTCTATCAACTCGACATTTATCGTTATTAATATAAATTGTCAAGTTTAATATCTATTTATATTCATTTTTTTTGGCAATTCATTCATAATTCTCATATCGTCTCTGCAAAGTAATGATTCTCACTTTATATCCCTTCTTTTGAAACTCCTAATATTGCTCTACTCTGCTATTAGCCACGTGAAATTTTTAACAGTAAACTGTGTTGCCTCTGTTGTTCCCAGTGTTATTCAATTTTGTAATGAGCCAAATTAAACGCACAAGTTCACGGTTGTTAATTGCACTTATTTATAACAGACTCTTAAGGCCATTTTCAGGTTCCAACAACAAAAGTGAATTTTCATAACAGTTTTATTAACCCTAAGGTAATTACAGTAAATCAGTTTTACTCGCCGGTGCCAGAGTGGAGCCAGATTGGTTTAAATTTGTGAGAGTACATATTTTGCACCAACTGTCTGCATATCTTTGTGAAGGATTTGTGTTTTTATAAACACGACATAATTTAGTAGACATGTCAGTAAAAAATGGTCTTTATTCGATAACTTCATATTCACTTTCCTCATGTAGACATGAACGTTATGAGTTTCAGCCCCTTGGCAGTGGCAGTTTTCACGTTTTTCTCGAGCTCCAATATTAAATCACAGGAAAATTGAATTGGGGTTATTACGTCAATTGGGTGTAGTTTGTGAGGAATTTCTGATATGTGAAGCTGCTCCTAACCTTCTTTACTACCTGAAAATGAGATTACATGACGCGTGAATTGCTAAAAAACATTTAACAGTATATCTTCCAAATCGATACAAATTATACAAGTATTTTTATCTTTCTGAATAGTGAAATTGTGTTTATTAAATCGTTCGAACTGACAGTATATTTTTTTTTACATGTTTAATAACAGTTGAACAAATATTGTTTTATCGCACGCTGCTTAATTGTATTAACGCTCAAATAAATATGTAGGTGTTTCATTTGAAGGTGGGTGTGTACATTTTCGAAAAATACAAAACATATTTTGTTGTCAAATGGCATATTTTATTTATTTAAGTATATGTAAAATTTAAAAAAACTACAATTAAAATTTATTAAAACTGATTAGTAAAATTTATATAATTTATTCCTGAAGTATCTCTCGCACATTATTTATTTCTGGGTAGAAACGATAAGAAGAGAACAGTATGTAATTGTTTATTGTTCAAGATAATTCTTCCATTTACAGAGCAATATGAGAAGTTAAAGTAAAGTACATTTATAATAATCAAACTGAAATATAATTCTAAATTATAAATTACTTACTAACATATGTTTAGAACACTTGAAACATTTTGACATTAGTTAGGAAACTCTTAAATCTTAGTATTAAAAAACCATAGCTCTTTTAAATGTTACCTAAAGATTTTTCCTAGGATTGTGACGAAAACAAAAAAAATTGGTCGAAGAGTATTTTAACAAAACTTCCCTCGCCCATAAAGTACGGTAGGTACATCAAATCCAACTGTTTCGAAAAATTATAAGATTAATAACCCTTATAAGTTAAAGTAAATGTATGTATGTAATGTTCAAGTGAAGAGGTAAAGAGGCATGCTATGCGTTCCTTTCACCTGAGTTTTTCCATTACAAAATTTTGTGATGACGTCATCAGGTATACCACTTTGGATAGAGGCACTGTATTACTAATAATAATGGTACCGTATTCCCAAATTTTCCGGAAATCGTTCTTGATTCTTGATTTAATCAATAAAATAACGAAACAGGTTAATCATGTCCGCCATGTATAGTCGCAGAGGTGTAATTTATAAACTGAACTACACATATAGGAGTATGTTATTTTATATAATTTAAAACCCATTTACTATGTACTATTTTGAAATGACCCCATCACACTGCTGGTGGGAATGATTATACAAAGTTTGATGAGCGTTTTACCATCTATATGATATTCACAATACACATATAAAATGTGATAACAATCGGTCCAGTAGTTTCGGACATTATCTATCTAACAAAAATCCACACGGACGGCGGACAAACAGACAGGCAGACGGAAACCGGAAACATATTTTACCGTACTCTAGAGGTCATGATCAGAGTTAGACACAGCCGAAGTGATGGGGAATCAATCAGACAAATATTAAAAACGACGACGCGACGTCAGGATATATTTTGCTGGCCGACTGTGCAGTCTCAACCTCAGTGGCGTTTGATGCAATTCAGGTTTTATCTGATCAAAATAATCACGAAAATTATTATGTTGAACAGTCATTTTTAATTTTTAAAACATTTTAACGTCTAGGAGAACTCGTATAACTTAGGAAAACCTAGAAAAAGTAGTAATTGTTATTAAGAATTCCCGAAGTTGTAGCCACAACTGCAGTAGAGCTGGCGATCGGACAGCAATGAGCATCACTTCCGCAATGCCGAAATCTGGTCATGATCCATCGAGAAAATATTAAACTAAACAGTGGCCAGTAGACTCAATTACAAGACTTCTTTAGTTTACATTTAGGAAGTAAAAAGAAAGAAAACTGCACAGAATCTTTTGATATAATATTTATTTACAGATATTTGCAGTAAAATTTAAACAATTTTGTATTAATAGCTCACAATAAGATTTATTGCACTGTGAAAGTTTACATTACGAAGTGGTCTAGAAAAAATTATTGATAATTAAATATAAATTTTTAAACACGCCTTTAGTAGTGTTCCTTGACCCACCATAACTACCACAATGAATGGCATATAACCATAGGATTAAGAACCAAAGAAGCGGTGCACTGATAAGCAACGCGCAAAAACACAATGTGGATGTATCAGATCGTTGCGGTCGTGTGTTAGTCGTTTGACAATAGTGATTTTTTCCAATTCAGGATGTGTCGACACGGTAATGCTTTATGGTGTGGCAGATGAAAACGCCAGGCTTCAAAATTGCGCAATTCCATGTGCGCGAACATTTACATCAGCATCTCGGAGATTATGGTACCTTCAAGCCTCAAACTCACGATCGTGACCGTGATAGGACCGAAAGCATAGTGCAAGCTAAAGAACAAATTCTGGAACGCGTTGAAGAAGAACCCGACATCAGCACTCGCCAACTTGCAGCTGAAATTGGAGTTTCACAGATTGTAGTGCATCCTACAATAAAAGAACAAGGCCTACATCCATACCATGTTCAAAAAGTGCAAAGTTTTGGAGTCCGCTGATTTTCCACGTCGTGTAATTTACTGCGGATGGTTGTTACAGCAATGTTATGAACGCTCTAACTTTTTAAATTGCATTATGTTTACGAATGAAAAAGGATTCACTCGCAATGCTGTTTTCAACAGCCATAACACTGATATTTGGTCCGATGAAAATCCACACGCTTGTCAAGAAGTACGATTTCAAAGACGGTTTTCCATAAATGTGTGGGCCCCTATTGGTTGGAGGAAACAGTTATTTTATGAAAATCAGCAGTGTCCACAAACTATCGAAGAGCTTCAAGAACGAATGAAAGTGGCAGCGGCTACAGTTCGTAAAACTCCCGCATTTTTTTACGTATCCGTGCAAACGTGTTGAAACGTGCTGAAGCCTGTACTGCAAGTCAAGGACAACATTTTCAACATTTATTGTAAAAGGTAGTCGCATTCTAAGTTCCTCTTATTTTTGTTCTAATAAACATGTGGAATCGTTGTGGCAAGGACCGTCAGAATAAGAAGTCGATCACCATGAAGCATTACCAAAAATCAGACCTTCTCAGGACCACCATTTGTTTCTAAATCTAATAACCTTTCGCGTTCGCCTTTAACGAAGAATAAATGCATGAATAACCGAATGATAACCAGCAAAAAGTCGGTTTACTTTTAGTTGAAACTGAAAGTGTTTACATCGTTTTTATTTGAACGTTTTTCCACCGACAATCTTTAGAAGGTGATCAGTGGCATCGCATCGAGGGTGATTCATGGGGGTTTTGCCCCATTCAACTTTGAATCTGTTTTTTTCTACATTTCCATATTACTACGGTACGCGATGCCGTGGTCAAAAATTGTTGCATATATTTCGAAATCACCCTGTATGCTACATCTACTTGCTTGTTTTGACCTAACTCTTAACTTAATAGCGTCTTTGATAATTTTTGCAACGTTAGATAAAACTGAAATGGGTCTATAATAATTCTCTATAGCTGATAGGCTACCACTTTTATGTATATGACAAACAGGTGTTTCTTTCCAAACTGTAATAAACCTGCTCTGGATATTAAAATTTTATTTAATTGATACCATAACAAAGCGCGTACCTGTGTTTATCTCTCCATAAAATATTACAATAGAAATCTTAAAAATAATGTTATTATGATTTTTCTGTGAACCCTGCTATTGCTAAAAAAATTCAAAAAATTTGAAATAACGTGATAACGTCGCTTTGGAATTTCAAAAATAAACTATATTTATGGAGCGTAAGAATGTCTAAAAATATAAAGTATTCTAATTTACAAAAAAAAAAAATGGGCAATGGCTCGAAAACAAAACAATGTTTGCTACTCAAAGAGCCATACAACTTTAGTATGTGACACCCGATATTTTCATTCGAATCTTGCTTAAATGATATTAACTGGTAATTTCACTCAAAGTTTTTTCTAGGTTTGAAGAGTATCTCTGTAGTTCATTTCTACAGGTAAATTGTGTATCAAAATTATCTGTAATCAAAAGTGCTAGTTTCGGTTCGTGGACGTAGAATTTTACAGTGTCTAGGGTGCAAATAAATGTCTTAAAATAATCAAAATTAAAATTTATAAAATATTCTCTTATCTTACCACATCTATCCACAATTAAAATAAACTCATCGGTAGAGAGCGGATTTTATGAAATTTGCATATCTGTTATTTTTTGCATATAAGTCTTGATATTTAATATGTGAACGAATCATGCTAATTAAAAATGAATACAGCTATAAAAAAATTGCATATTTGCATATATTTGCCTTCTGCTGCATATTTCACCAAACGGGTGCATATTTTGCATTTTTATCAATTTTTGTACTAATTTGAAAAAAAAATTATCGTCATTCTATCGGAATTTATCTAGAAAGACGAAATTTTATGAATCATATTGCAGATATTGTCCTGAGTTTAAAATAACTAGGAAAGGTTTGGGTTTTATGGTAGTTTGGAAACACCACTGGGTATTAAGCCATCCTTCCAGGTAAATTCGCGCCGTAATTACTTTTGGAAATACCGTTCATTCTCAAAATTTTTGTTCGTTGGTTAAGTGGTGGTCTAAGGGACGTTATACTATTATTTTTCATCGTGAGTTTGTATTGAAAGCAATTAAAGGGATACAGGTGAATCAATATGTCGAAGAGAACTCAAATTAATGTATGAATTAAACCTTTTCCTGAACTTATTCTTCAAGAACGAACTGTGTTTTGTCGCGCCTGCCCTAAACCGGTAAGTATTTTTACATCTGCGGACGTAGTACGCAGTTTTTCTATTTGCAAATACTTATACTTATTTTAGAATCACCGGAAAAACTTTTTGTTAGAATATTTCGAAAAAAATCTAAAAATAAATTGTTACCAAAATAGTAATTAAATAGTGGATTACTACTATTTTTTAATTTGTCCTATTTATAAATATTTATTTTTTAGTATAAGAATAATATCTTTAAAAACGTGATTTATGTGTTAGTGAGATGTAATTAAACACTTTGCAATGTGATTTCTGTATTTTTTGTAATAAAACGTAAGCTCGGGAACCCTGTTTTTGTATTTTATAAATAAATTTAGTTCGCTTTTTTTTTAATTTTTGGAGCATATGCATCTGCATATCTCTGCATATATTAAGAAAGTTACTGCATATGTGCATAAATTTGGTGCATATCATATGATCATATTTCTCAAAATTTTGGTGCATATTTTCCGCTCTCTACTCATCGGTATTTCCTAGCAATCTAGAACGCAAAGACACATTCGATAGTTTATAAAAGTTTTTTTTTATACAACTACTCACCCTATAGCAGGCTTTATTTCAGAACAGACTGAAAACATTTCAATAATTTGCATATTTTCCGCTACAAAATCAAAAAGTCCTTTTAGGGCGAACTAGTGCGTTATTTTTTCATTAAAAACGAAAATCCAGTGGAGTGATTTCTGTGTTGATAACGCTTTAGAGTTATCTTAGAGAACACCAATAAATTTCTAATTTGTGATCAAAATAAAAGCTTCAAATATTCGTTATTGAAAATACATTAAACCATTATTCTAACCTTTGCTGCAGAGTAAGGCCGACGTTAATTATTAACGCTTAAAACTTTTTTGTTGCAAGGTTAACTTTCAGCGCCTGTTTGTTACGATGCCAAACAATGGTTGTAGTAAAAACACGTCTAACATGAAAGTCACACATAGCTATTATTATTAAATAAATTGCCGATAATTCATCTTCGTAAACTGGTACCTGGAAAGATATATAACATTAGGTACACACACAGGAAATAGTATACCTTTTCTTTCTGTTTATTACTTTCGCTGCTTATTTAAAAATCGCGTCGCTATTAGCACCAAAGAATAGAAAGCAATATAAAAGGTTAATTATGATGAAAGCCGTCTTTCATTTCTGGTTGAAAGACTCACAGGGCGTCGAATATTGGAAACAATAACAACATTACGCTGCACGTTCCCAACACAGCGATGGGAAAACCAATTTGTAGCACGCTATCGGAATAACTGTGCAGTGCATTCACAACCGGCGAGAAATTATGCCCACAACCAACAATCTAATTCCAATATACGCAACAAAAAAACACACTACATTCGGATTTCATTACCGACATACCTACATCGCACCGGACCCCAATTACACCGACCATAGTAAATCCGTTCGTTAGCCGAAAACGAAATTTAAACGTCCCGTCGATTTGTAGGGCGGACTCACGCGTCCCGAATACAAAATGGTATAGTAAGTGCGTTTGTTTTTTTGCGTTCCAGAGCCCATTCAGTGTTGAGGATGAAGATTACCAAGCAGTCGTTCGAAAGGCACCGTCTGAAAATACGCTGCGTGGCCAGAATGTACGATATTTACTACAAAAGCTACGAGAAGAGTGTCGAGTCGGAGAGGAGGAGGCACCACCACCACTCGATTACAACCACTGAGCCGCCAATACAGTGGGAGTTAATTGAGCCGGCTATACTCAATCCGGAAGTTAGATGTAAGTAGAATCGCTAGAACGACTAACAAGAGATCTAAAAAAAAAATCGGTAAATTTATTTACATAGATCTTCCCTCGCTTTTGCAACATCATTGTTAATTAGGTCTTTTATAAATACCTACCACCGGAAAAAACAAATAATGCAACATATAGCCAAAAATATAAATTCATTGAATGCGCAAAAACTCTACTCCTAATTTGTACTTCATTTGGACCGATTTTTTTTTATATTTTAGCACATACTTTGATTTTTATTGTTTTGCACGAACACCGTCATAACGCGTTGTCCATTATTACAACTGTGTTTCGTTCTATTTAAAATTTCATAAAGTGAATAACCGCCTCTATTACTTTCTGACAATCTTTAATACTTCATCATCATGAAGTTTGAAGCGCCTTCGTTCTAAGACTGTTTCAAAACATTCGGAAATCGTATCAGTCTTGGGTTATATTATATTACAGTCTCATTCAACTAAGCATATTTTCTAGAGTTAATTTTTGCCAACACTATTTAACACAATATTGTACGTTTGTTACCCCGCAACGCCGAAAACTAATAAATAAACCTTATAGTACGAGGATAGTGTTATCGCGAACCGAATAATCAACATATATTCCTATTTAACAGAGGTTAAATACTTTCTTCTCCACTACATAACGTCGTTTTCTAGTGAGAAACTCTTCCTTTGACATTTTTTAAGTGGTTTAACGACATTCTCCTCGGATAATATTATGGCAAGTATATTCTCTGTTCTTGAATTATTAAAAACGTCCACCAGTTGCAGTCTGTGCATTTACTTTGACCTCATTTTCAATTCTATGTGATGCATGTTGGCACATGTTTGTAAATATTCAGAATCATGTTTGTTCACAAAAGAGAGATTTTCTTTTTAGGTGTGGACATAATTCGTATCACTATTTATTCATTATACTTAAGTAAATATAATTAAAAAAAAATGTCTCCTGTTACGAGGACAAGATCGATGAGCAGACAAACGCTGACACTACAATAATAAGTGGTTACCTGCGTGGGCACCACAAGCTTATGACATAAACTAGTGCTAGTTGCTAGTTATTCTAACGGAGGATGAATTTGGTGGCAGCGGTTGCAGGTAGCTTAACAAACTTCGCTTATGACATAATGTGGGCGAAATAGTCTGCCTCTCTGCCTGTTATCTCATCCGGCCCTCCACGCTCATTATAGTGATCTTTAGGGCCAGTTTATATAATATTTTAACAGAGATTAAGTTAATTGTTCATTTATCCAGGTGTTCAGCGACGTCTAATTGGTGTAGAGTCAGTCACGTGGTACTTTAACGTCGTGTTAAAAATGTAATCACAATCAAATATTTAACTCACCTTCTATAAATCGGGTCTTAACATTGCAAATACAACATATAGCAGGTTCCTTAAGTAGTTTTTTTGAAGAGCGCAACTGACGTGGCTGTCTTTACATAATCTGGAGTACAGTTAAAAACTTTTTTTCGCTAGTAGCAATGAAGCATGCAATTATCGACTTGTTTCTAGGTAGTAAAGTTCAGCTTTTACTACCAAGGTTAAAAAAGAAGATTGAGTTAGATGAAATATGATGCAATTACAGTGAACATAGAGAAGCGTGATAGTTTAAATTAAATTACGGTTGAGGACTTCCCAATTTATGTTGGTAGCAGTGTTTGTTTCTAACTAGGAATAAAAGTAACTTAAAGAAATGTCATAATATTTTTAACGACGCGTTTTATTTTCGACAAATTGACATTAGATTTACCAGAATATTACAAGCTGCTTACTGTTTCCTTCACTTTCATTCAGGTCATAGGAATTACAATTGTAGTGAAGCAAAGTGTTTATTGGCATCGACTAAGTATTTAAATTTGGCGCTTGCCTTTGGTGGTTGAGGACTCCAATGTCAATAAGGGTGGTTTTGTAAAATCAGCCTCTATGTCGCATCTATATTAATCTATGGTAATTATTTCTTAAAAAATGAATAAATGTATGCTACTAACATTACTTGAGTATACGCATGGTAGTTGGTAGACGGTGGAAGATAAAATGATTAATTCAGCCACAAGTGTAAACCGTTTTCTTTTTGTTGCAGATTTAGGTTAAGTTCGATTAGAAATCAAAACAAAATCATTTTGCGTCAAAAAATTGAAGGATTATTTTTTCGAATTATTATCGTGCGGTTTCTACTAGTGAAAAAAATAGTATATTAACCACATTTCTCAATTGTGGTGAATACTTTATTCATCGTGAGCTGAAGGGCGGAGTTTAGTTGCAAAATCCTCATTTCTCTACAAGAAATTATCATATTAAATATGTTTTTAAAAGGGTAGAATTTTTTAGAGAAATAATGATGGTACAATTAAACTCCGCCCTTCGAACTGATTAGGAATGAAAAAATCATCACAACTGAGATCCGGGCAGGTGGATGGGGCTTAATTTTTGTTTTGTTCTTTTTAATATATACAGATTTCTTTCAACAACAGGATAATTAAACATGTTGTCAGTTTCTGATTGGGAAAAGAAAACTTCGTATACCTACTTAATAAAACAAAATAGACACAATATAAGCCCCGCCCATCTAACCCTTCTCAATTGTGATGAATGCTTTATTCATTGTGAGCTGAAGGGTGGAGTTTAGTTAGCTGCAAAATGCTCATTTCTTTACAAGAAATTATCATATTATGAAATATGTTTTTAAAAGGGTAGATTTTTTTAGAGAAATATTGATGTTACAATTAAACTCCGCCCTTCAGTCTGATTAGGAATGAAAAACTCATCACAATTGAGATCGGGGCGTGTCGGTGGGGCTTAATTTTTGTTTTTTTTTTTATATACATATTACAGTTTTCTTTCTAAAACAGGAAAGTTAAACATATTTTCGGTTTCTTGTTCAGAAAAAAATACTTCGTATATTAAGAAAAAAATGGACATAATATAAGCCCCCGCCCACCCACTCCTTCTCTATTGTGATGAATGTTTTATAGATCATGAGCTGAAGGGCGGAGTTTAGTTTAAAAAAAATCCTCATTTCGCTACAAGAAATTGGCCTAGAATGATTGTCTTCACAACATTGGTTAATAATATACTATTTTATTACATTGTAGTATTACAAATAATGTCATTTGGTGTTGTGGTATTTGATAGTAATTAGAAAATCTTGTTTGTAATTTAAATTCTTTATATTGTAACTACCGTTGTTTTTAAAGAAGATGATCATTTTCCTTGACAAACACGTCCAAATTGTAAATATCTAAAGATGGTAGTGTTAAAAGGCCCACTAACTTAAAAAACGTTTACAAGAATCCGTAAATTTTTAAACAACATACATTCCCAGTAAACACAGTTGTGACGTGACAGGTACGTACTCACAAAAGAACAATAAGTACATCGCATGATTATGTCTTAACGATGTACCTGGAACGTAAGCTATATAACATCACAATGGAGTAGTCATGCTATGTAACCAACACGTAATGTTGACTACATTTACTAGATATCTCATTATTATGTCGCAGCGATATAGCTTGCATATAAGCATTTAAACATCACACTGTGGTACTCCTGTTATGTAACTAACACCTAATGTTAACTGCATTTACTAGATATCTCATTATTGTGTCGCAGCGATATAGTTGGCAGGTAAGCCTTGTAACATCACAATGGAGTACTACGGTTATGTAACCAATAAGTAATGTTAACTATAGTTACTAGATATCTGATTAATATATATATACATGCTTCGGAATGTTTTATTGTTATTAGTTAATTATGTAAAGTGTTTTTCAGTTCATTTTACAAAATGGCATGTTCAATCGAAAATTAACATTTCTGACAGGGCAACAGCAAAAGACATTTAAAAACATACATATCGAGTATTATACAGGGTTAGTCACGAGAGAATTACTTCTGAAAATTATTTTTACGCAACCCAAAATACTAATACCCTGTACCACTTGATATTATCTAAATTTAAAATGAAATGCCTAATCCATGATTGCTTTGACTCTGGCAGTGTCACTTTGACGTTAATTAATTTTTAACGTTTTTTTTTTTCATCGTTGACTCGCCTCTAGAGCCCCATTGGATCAACGACATACAGGGTTATCATAAATGATTGTAGTCGAAGTAGGCGCTGACGCAATTGTTTTGATGTGCCGCTTCTTACTTTCAAAAAATTATTAATTATAGTCGACTGAAGTTATGGGGAATTTTTGTTTTGCTTTGCTGTCAGAAGAATGTCATACTGGTCATATGTCATAATACTTTTCCGCGCACGTCTTGTTTACTTGTGTTGTTGTTCCAGTCTTCTTTGTTATAAATTGAATTAAACCAGTTTTTATCAAAACTACAACGATTTGATAACAGGGATTAAGGTAACTAGAAATGAATTAATGTGTATTCATATTTCAAATAAATCTGTTTTAGGTTAAGATGGGGTACACTTTTGAACAAAATACGTTTATTGTTGTCTTACTATCGAAATGGGACGTTAAATGCGGACGGGGAATGTGTGTATTCTGTTCAAGCTTGCAAGGATGAGTATTTGACAAAATTTCCAGAATTAAACATTGAAGAACAGTCTTTAATGACACACATAAAAAGAATCGTTGACCGATTCAACAGCACTGGAAATGTTTCTAAAGGCAAGTCACCAGGAAGGCCTCCAGTTAGTGAAGAGGTCGTCGAAGATTTGAGGGAACGAATGGAGCAAAGCCCAAAAAATCTTTAAGTAAACTGTCTTTGCAATCTGGTGTCCCATACACCACTTGTCAGAAAGTTTTAAAAAGAACATTACATATGCATCCCTATAAAGTATCGTCAGTCCATGAATTTAAACCAGCTGATTATCCTCGTCGTGTTGCATATTGTGAATGGTTTCAAAACAACATGAACAACAGAATTTTGGATTTGTCAATTTTTTTTGATGAAGCATGGTTTCATCTAAATGGCTACGTTAATTCGCAAAATTATAGAGTTTGGAATGCTGAAAATCCTTTTGTTTTTGAAAAAAAGAATTCCTTGAGTACCCAGAGCAGTGATTATACTGTACCAAAAAAATTTTGTGATGCCTCAAATTGTAGACGAGCAAGCAAATGTGAAAGATTGTTGTTCATCTAGCTCGTTTTCCAGACTTCATTGGCGCCTTGGATTGCATATGCACATATAAAAATTAAATTACCAGGTATATGAATTTTTGTTAACATAGAACACAAAAAATGAAATAGTAAAAGTTATAAGTGGAGAAGATCCAGAAATTTTTAGAAATCAGGAAGATTATCTCTTGATTAATGTACAAGCCATATGTGATGAAATGGTTAAATTTCAAATATTGTGGCACAATGATCAGTAGCTACAAATGATAGTACTATTTTTAATCATTGTTCAGTTTAAGATCTGTTTGAAAATGCACAACTGCAAAGTTGTGTGCACTTGGATAGAATATTTTAAGAAAATTTTATTATATTATATTTCTAAGTAACAAGTTATCCCTTAAAAAAATACTTGTTGACACTGCTGATATATCCCGTTACTCCAGCACAACAGCTCTATTATCAGTGACACATTGGAAGCCGCAATAGAATTGGGTGCACATTTGGGATTCTGAAACGACAGTTTCCTGTGTTAACAGTTGTGATTGTCGCTGTTGTGTTACACAACATTTTAAAACAGATTGTAATATTTGACAGTAAAAATTTATTGGTAATAATTTTTTTTTGTTGATTTCATTTATACAGTTTGTTTATATCGTAGATTTCGATCCGATCGATTTTCGAGACGATCGAAGTTGTCAAACCCACTTTAATCTACGAGCGTTTATATCACGGAAAACAGTCCGTTCGATCCACTGATTTGTAGTTTGAAATTGGTTTGAGTTTGACGTTTGGAGAAAGATAATAGTGTAACCAGTGATGGTGTAACACTAATTTCTTTTTATGTCTGAAGTTGTCAACATAAATACTTAAACCTATAAAAGTTCAAGTCCGTTTACATAGCTTCTTCAAGCATTGGAATCCGTTTTAGATCCGATCGGTTCGATTCAATCCGACTAGTTTGTCGGATCGAATTTTGATAGTGAATCCATTTCAACATTCGATCTGCAGTGTTTATACCATTAGTCTCAATCGGATCGGACTGAGTCGATCGGCTCGAAATCCACGATATAAACTAAGTAATAGTGAAAAACATTAAAATTTATTTATAAACTAACAATATCTCATGTTATTGTAAACATTACATTAAAAATGAGCATCGTTTAATTGAAAAGAGTCCATTTTCAACATACTAAAAATGTATTTATAAACTAACAATATCTCGTGTTATTGTTAACAATACATTAAAAATGAGCATCATTTAATTGAAAATGGACTCTTTAATGTTTTAATTTGAAGTAAGTACGTTTAATTTAATGTCTGGTTTTAAAACCCTTTTCCTAAAATTAAATTCTTCAATTTCTCGTTCCTTCTTTTGTAGTTAACAACTCCTGCCCGAAATATTGGTTTTTTAATTTTGTCACTTCATAACCCTGCTACTGCTGTGAAATTATGTTCCCATGAACAGTCTCCATAACCTTTGCTCTTCTTCCACTAAACCAATTTTTAGTGTGAAGTGTGAAGTTACTGATCTATCAGCTTTTTAAAATTATTTGGTATGTAACACGCCAGTGGTCCTTAAAATAAACAGTAAATTTTCTATAGATAACAATGAAATGTATACTTACTTCTTTTGAGGTTGTTGGTAAATCATGACCACAGAACACTGACTACCACCCTGTTCAACTATGCTTTTCTGTTGAACATTGGAACCAAGACTGTGATGTCATCTTGTACCTAAACACACAGGATTTCCTCTGCATCATCTTGGCTATTTGTTGGTTTAATGCTTTCATTTTCGTCCCCACTATGTGAAATGTACGTCTCCAGTCTCCACAAGTGTTTTGATTTGTGATGTCCGTAACTTAACCAAAACAAGGATCCACTGTTTCAAATACTGGACGTGGTCCTTTGCCAATCTTTCTTCTTTCGGCCTCTTCGTCTGCGGCTGTTTTCCGGTCTTCATTTTTCTTGTTCTCGTACCACTTTTTTTTTAGAATTTTTGTCGCACCAGTAAATGATATCGTCCTTTTTATTTTCTATGGTAGCTTTGGATTCATATTCATAAACTTAATCCATAATTAAAACCTCCTCCGGTGTACAACTGGTTATTCGGCATTTTGTTTTCCATATTTTTTTTTATAAACTGCACGAACACACGAGGCATGGGGGCACGGACACAATTGAGTTTACGTAACACTTCTAAGTGTTAAGTGAAAGCGGTGCAGTTAGGCCTAAACACTTAAAGAGTGTTTTATTTATTTTTGAAAATAACCTCAAACAGAGCATGACATTTAATTAATAGTTCGAATTACTTCGAACCGTATTATGAAGCGGCAACAGCAAAAAATTCATTTGTTTTCAAAGCCAAGTTGACTACAATCATTTATGATGACCCTGTACAGTCAGATCAATCTGGGCCATACTGAAGCCGTAAGTGCTCTACCAATGTTGTTCGCCGCTAATGTGCATGTGTTAATTCGCCATCTCTGCGTCACCTAGAGCCTCTTTGAAGTGCAAATCTGTAACCTCTGGACTTCTTCGGCCATCCATTTACAAAAAAGCCGTAGCATCCCCCCAAAATGCCCAACATTTTCAACAGATTAGTAGTTAAATTATTTACTTACTTGTTTGAGTTTGTGTTGTAACCTTTGAATTAAATGCTGTAAAAGGAATTTTTAGAAATAATTTTCTCGTGATTAATCGGTTGCAAAAGATCAAGAGGCACACTGACAAATTTATTAGCGGCGCCGGAGGAGATTTCCGACTGGCTCCGGTACCACCATGGACACTCGCGTAACCTTCTTTTCCACAATTGTCAAAATGAGATTGCCAAACTCAAAGCAATCATGGATTAAGCATTTCATTTTAAATTCAGTTAGTATCAAATGGTACATGGTATTCGTATTTTGGGTTGCGTAAAAATAATTTTCAGAAGTAATTCTCTCGTGACTAACCCTGTATAGCTCTATTTTATATTTATTATTTATGTTTGTGTTGCAAGTAAGTAGTATATTCATAAACAAAAGATGCTGAGTCTTAAAAAAAGAAATTTCTTCCCTGTCTTAAATCTTGCACAAGCGAGATGACGCCAAAAGTGAGTTGCTCTTAATTTTTTTTTCATATTATATTTCCTATAATTATATTTATTTATAATTTTATTTTTATATGTCCATAACGACCTGCGCTTTATAAAACAGAACAAGAGACTTAATGCACATAGTTTATGATCAGAATTAAAAAATGTCCCATCTAACAGGTAATACGAATTAAGACTATAGTAATGAGACATTATTTTTTAACCTCTGCCTATGCGCCACTGCCAAAAAAGAACAATTATACATATGCAGAATTTTGAAATGAGCTCGAAAAATAAAGTGATATATTTCATCATTGTATTAATTCTAATGCAAAATATGTTGATCGGCAACAAAAGCAACACAAAGAAAAAAATCGAAATTAAAAAACTAATCTATTTCAAGGTCAGCGATATCGTTCTTAAATAAAAATGAACTAAATAATTTCTTCACTTTGATCGTAAGGAAAATAAATAATAATTTGAATACGAAACAATAATTGATCATGGAGTTTTGTGTATTGACTTTCGCACTCAGTTATAGGTATATCTGTTTAACATTAAATTTTCAAAAGGTTAGATTTTTCCAATGTAATCTTGGGCTCTAAAATAAACTGGTAATGTATAATGTATAATTATAATTGAGTATTTTCGTGGTTGATCTTTAAATTATTATTTATTCAAAAAATTCACTTAATTTCATATCCAATATGTAGCTAACTGAAAACTGATAACTGATCAGTGATTAGAACAATTAGTTTTAAAAAGTAATGCATTACAATTACTCATTATTCAGTAACAATAGTAATTTATTACAATTACAAATTACGTTTTTCTTAAGGAATTCATACAATTACATACGTTTTGCACTTTTTTGTGAAGACACAATTTTAGATGTTTGTTGTATGGGTCCAAAGGGTCAAGAAAAAACGTGTGAGAATAAAAAAGGCAGTGAGTGATTTATTTCAATAACGCATTTGTTACATATTCGCATCAGTAAATAAAATAAAATAAAACAAATAAATGCTTCACGCTAAAGGACTATATTCATAATTTAAATTCAATAATAACTGGCATTCAAAATTTTCGTCAGCTAAGGCATGACGTTTTATCTTAAAAACATCCGCGGCAACGCTAAACATCCTTTCCACTGCGGCGCTAGATGGAATTGTTTTGTTATATTTTATAAACATGTATGTAAAACATGGAGCACTTTGATTCAGTAGATCTAATTTTATACTTTTATTCTTTAAAAAATTGTCAAAATGTGTTTTTATCTGAGGAAGTTTCTTTATTATTATCTAAAGGAAATTTGAAAAAATCTTTTAAATCTACAAATAGACCGCATCGACTAATTTTTATATCTAATTGTTCTTCTAAGGCTATAATAACATCAGTTTTCTGATTTTAATCTTTACCCCATATACTGGAATATTTATTTGCTGCGTAATATATAACATCGAACTAACAGTTTTTTCACGACTAGTATAGGGCAACATATCACATATTTTACCAAAAATTCGCAAGCCGATTCGTTTGCGCCTAATTTCATACCACTCAAGCTACAAATAAAAGTTCGATGCCAACTGCAACAACGAAAATTTGCATTGGTGGGAGATTTCAAAATATCTTATTGGGTAGGTGTCAATGTATCGTAAATATTAGTCCACGCATAATTACCTGCGAACGCAAATCTTGTCGGATTATTAGGGGTTTAAAAGGACGCGCTCTATCGTTTACTTATTATAAATTTGAGTGGACCAGAAAAATGGCTAAAGTTTATTTGACCACAAATTTTAGATATTCTGACCCTGTTTACTTAATTATTTGTTTTAAAATATTATTTCTGTAAAGGGCAATGGATTTGTTAATACAATTTCGGCTAATGTACTTTTTTGAAAATTTAAAATTGATTCATAAATAGCGAAAACGAGTTAATTTGATGGTCATTGCAATTTTAACGCGTTGTTTTTTTTTGATAACAAAATTTAAAAAACGGAAAAGCAGTCTGGGTAGGGTTTTTTACGCTCATTTCAACAGTATGAAGTTTATTACATTCTGTGCTAAACTCCTTTTAGATTTTAACTCCGTATACTGGGTTAATCTTCTCTTTGTGGGGGCGAACGAGGTTTAATAATCCCAGGTGGTCAAGTAAACGATTCGTAGACAAAAACAAAACAATATTTTTGAGTATTTGGGTTAAAAGTAATTATTGCAAAAAGTAATTGTAAAAGTGACTGAATTACTCAAAAAAATAATTCGTTGTAATTGCTCATTATATTTTTTGAAAAGTAATGCATTACAATTACTCATTATTTGGAAAGGAAGTGAATTACAGTAGTGAATTACAGTAATGAATTACTTGTAATTGAATTACTTCCAAACACTGGATGCAGTGTAGATATCGAGGTAGTAAAGTCAACAACCCTCACTTGTTATCGCAAAGTGAGCTAAATGACTTGACAAGAGACTTAGATATGTCTGAGAACAAAGCAGAACTCCTAATGTCACGTCTCAAAGAGTGGAAATTCCTAAAACTCGAAGTCAAAATTGCAGCGTATCACAGTTGTCAAAGTTATTTACCATTCGTTAAATTTTATGCGCAAACGGTGAACATGACATTTTGTATCGACGTCCCTCGACTCACGATCTCAACGATTGGCGACTTTTCATAGATTCTTCCAAATTAAGTTTGAAAGCTGTGCTTTTGCACAATGGCAATATTTTACCTAGTATTCCAATTGCTGATGCGCACATGAAAGAGATTAAGTTGGGTTCGGTGAAGAATTTTCTAAAAGCACTTCCAAAAGGGGGAAATGCATTTAAATATTTACGAAGCAAATTTACTCGTCTATCGGATGCAAAATTAAAGGAAGACCCTCAAATTCGGAAACTTGTAACGGCTGAACAATTTCTTTCCCAACTGAGTAATATTAGCTGGTTATCGCTCCAAATTGTGTTTGAAATTTTTTTAGGGAATTATAAAGCGCGTGAGTATGGTCACATTTTCGACAATTTACTAATTTCGTTGAAAATCCATGTTTTACATAGTTTTGCCGTTTTTTCCTGTCAACCTAGGTGCTGTTAGTGACGAAGTAGATGAATGGTTTCACCAAGATATTAATACATTAGAAAACGGTATCGAGATAAGCAGCATCTCAATGTGCTGGCAAATTACTCCTGGTTGCTCCTCAAGGATCCGACTGACATTCATGAACGAAAAGGATCTTAGTTGGGTTTATTACATATGACAGAATTATATTTTTGCTTTTATTATTTTCTGTCAACTGTTTCAGGTAATATTTAGTTCTCTTTAAATTTACTATGAACTAGGGGTGACTGGAAATAGGGCATTTCCTATGACAAGCTCAACAAATATTTTTCGTTTATGGAGAATATATGTTACAGGGTGTACTGAGTTGCTGATGTTAAGTATTTTTGCGCCCCAATCGGCAGCTTTTTTTAAATCACAAAATCTAGACGTGCTCCAATATTTTCATAGTCACCATTGAATTCTCCAGCCAAAAATTAAGTTCACATTTCCACAAGGCCCCTGTAATTATTGATTTAGATCCAACGGTAGGGATTAACTAAGATAAAATTGCTACTTTGTGGTGTTTTCGAATAGCATTAGGTACATGGTACATAATTATTCAAAATATCATATTATGACTAGAAATTACTAAAACTGAAACAAACAAATGATATAAAATAATTATTATTACAAATACATAATTGCAATTTTTTTTTGTGACAGATCCCTTGCATTTAAAACAAGTCACAAATAACTTTTTTTATGAATACGAAATAATTCAATTTATAACTTCATATCAAATTTGCTCTATTATACCACAGCAATTTAGTCGTTAAAGAACGTACTTAGACGAGGTTAAAAGCAGGATCACAAAACTAGGGAAGTAACAAAAAATGCTGCAATAAGTTAAAAACCGTATATAAAAAAATAAAAAAAAAAATGGAGCAAACAAGAAATACTCAAATCTTAATGACAAAAGTGAACCTTAGGAAGAATTTTTCCAGCATTTGGTTTTTGTACGTACATAATTTCTGATTTCTATTGTGATTCCATAATATAAAGACAAATTTACCTTTTTTTATTTAGACACAACATATGTTAATAAACTTTAATATTCTCTTGCTAAGTTATGCACATTTGTTAAAATGTTTACTATTAGAATGAAACATCTTTGTGTCAAATGACGCATTTCTATGAACATTAATTTGTAATCGAGTCATCCTAGCAAGGGATTTACCGGTAATGGATTTACCATATCGAGGATTAAGCACACTTACAAATGTCAAAAAATAACAAACACAAAAGCAAAAGATTTTTAATAAAATAAATGTGAATTTACAACGAAAATTGGTACAGTAAGATTAACTAATTATATTAAATTACAGTAAATGCTGAAAATGTGCAATTTGTTGTAACCACAAATGAACTTTTCTCTTATTTCCATCCATCACATGCCTCATTATCTTACATTATTATTTATGTCATTAATAATTTTTTCTGCTATTATCAACCTTAAGACCTCTAAATTGTCGACAGATGTCCAATAAATATAGTATTCTTTAAATAGGATCGCAAAAAAGTCTCTAGGAGTAAGATCACAAAATCTCGGAGGCCAGATATTCTCTATATTTTGACTAATGATCCGGTTATCAAAAAATTTCCGTAATATTTGTGATCTTAGCCAAGTGGTTGTAGCCCCGTTTTGTTGAAAAGAACCTACTTTTATTTCATCATCGTGTCGCTATCGTATAAAATCTGTCAAAATATCTTCCTGATGTCTAACAGAGGTTAGGTTATATCACCTTGAATAAGCCAGTTAATTATATAATTATTATTGCCATGATTACCTTCAAAGAATACAGGCCCTACTATCCGTCGTTGATTAATTATAGCCCAACCACCAATTTTTTGAGGTTGAGGGGAATGAAATAAACGTAACCACTGAAATGAAAGAAAGCTTCGTGTGTAAAAAAGGTCTCTTCCAAAAGTCGGGCATTACATGTGTCCAAAAAGCACTGACAATAATCAACCCTAGCTGGAAAATCGGCTTCATGTAATTTTTGCACACATATTACTCTACAAGGAAACAGCGCTCAACTTTTCGCAAAATTGTTCGACAAGTTCCGTACGATATTTCTATTTACTATGCTAAATGTCGTGTAGGTGAAGTAAAGGTTTGCTCCATTACCTTCCTAACATTTCCAATATTTTCTGAAGTTCTCCTATCTTTCGATCTGCCACTTATCTCTCTTCTTTGTAGAAACTAAATTTCTCGAAACTTTGTCACATGCCATTGTAATGAATTACAAAAATGGGCATAGTCCACGATGTTGTTGGGAAATTCTTTCCAGAATTTATCCCAAACCACTTGAATCGAATGCTTTGACGCACCGTTTACCTTGTGTCCATTTTTGTGTGAATACGCAAATAAGCAAATCGTCACCTTAGAACTGGTTTGCCGCATATCCAAATCGCGTCCGAGGGATTTTCGCCTCTACTGCTTGGTGCAGATTTGCCGCATGTCGCACTTGGGCGAAGCGAAACATAGTTTAGATTCAGTGCTGATTTGCCGCATGTCCAAGCAGAAATCGATACAGTACCGTTATCCGTTTTTACGTACTTCCTTGCTGTTTTGCTTTTCAGCGTTAGGTTTGGGGTTGGGAAAGAAATCGTATTCAACTTCACGCGCAGAACAATAAGAATAATGTGAAATAAATAAAAAAGAGACTTCACAATTTTGATGAATCTGAAATTTAAAAAAAACAACTGTAATTTGTGCAACTCTTTTTCTGTTGTTATAGATGTTACAAATATTTTCGATTTTTTTTTAAGAAAGATTGAGTTTCAAATTATTAGATTCGAAATTTTACAAATTTAAATTTCAAATAGATTTGTTGCTCGTTAAACAAATAATTTAATTTTTTACTTAACAGTAACATTTTTATTTAATGATTTCTCGGAAATGATTGAACTTATTTTCTCTAAAATTTTAGTCAACAAAATTCATAATGCTGCATACCTATATTCGTATTTGTGGAAATGATATTTCCACATCAATAATTACAGATAATAATAGATACATTTTTCAGAGATAATTAAGATTAAGATTTCTTAATCAACTTCACGCGCAGAACAAGAAATACGGCAAGGACTCATAATGTGAAATAAATGAAAAATTGAAACGATATTAGAAATCTCGTGGTGAAGTAGTTAACTAAGTATAACGAACAATGAATGTTAAGTTATTGATGTTTTGATTCGATTTTTTCTAAATATTTTTAAAATAAAGAGACTTATTTTTCTTTATTTTTATATAAAATCTACATTTGATAAAACTCATTGCAGTCATTCATTTTTCCTAAAAACTGTAGAATCCAAATATTGCATTGTTAATTTCCATTGTTAAATGGTGAATTGTGAACGAAATACGGAGTACCAAATTTAAATGTGTTTTACAGAAAGGAACTATTTTTACAAAGGATAATAAAATGATATTTTCTTTGCATTGGCGGAGTAAAGGCGGCTCGTTGACTCGCTGCAGTCCTACTAAAATTGCAGCTTAATATGTAATTTTTTTATATAAAATATTCAAACTGATAAAGAACACTCGGATAAAAATAGGTTGTTGTCTCAAACAATTAGATTCCAGTATTTTATTAGATTACGTGGATATTGACTACAAGTAGCTATTGTCGGGCAACCAGAGAAAATTAGCAGTGATACTGTTTAAAACTGCAAATGCAGTATATTTGGATTTGGAAATAAATCATTCGTTTCCATGTCTTATGTATCAGTGACAATTATGTTAACTGCAACCCAAATCTATTTGATTACCCCTAACTCCATAATATCTAGTACTTAATATAGTTATACGCTTTTCAGTTGAAAATGAAAGAATTATTTGTACTGGTAGTTGTAAACAATTGTATAAATATTTCCGTTGGATTCCTTTGCGAACTCTTTGTCAATTATTATTTATGATACTATGGTATGATCCCAAACTGTTTAGAGAAGAAAGGGAGGCTGTGGTGTGCGCACGTAAACTTGTCCTATTTCTTTCCAATACATTAGCTCTAAATATTAGCTCTCTGTCTCTCATCTCCTACGTGCGCTTATCATAGACTCCTTTTATCTAAAAAGTATGCAGTATTTCCCGCGCAAACCAGCAGTCAGATCTCTAGATTGCCTGGCCTCCTGATTTGTCACGTATTTTTAAATAACATACAGTTTTCTAAATTTGCTGAAGTACTACTAAACTACAAAAATAAATAAACGGGTAAATTATATTCTCAAATTATAACTCCGAATTAAACATGCCGTGAACCCTACTAAGTATAAATTAAACGTCATTGTTTGCTAACTACATAATTGATTAAACTTATTATTTTAATAAGGTAAGGTATTAAACTAGACAGAGACTTGAATACTTTTTTTTACTAATTTTAATAATTCTTATAAATGAGTAGATACTTAATAATAAAGCAATACATATTATTATACGCAAAAAATGTATTTGCATGTTTTTGCATAAACTTCCTGCACTTATAATTTATGAACAGTATTTTGGACGATGCCCAATTAATTGATAAATAATAGTATGTTGATGTAAAAAGAGTATCATTACATTACTTCAAATTCTTTTAACTTTCTTTATGTATGTAGTATGTCCTATTTCCAAAATCTCAAGAAATTAGGGTTATGGTAATTCAATTCAATCTGGATGCTTAGGGTACAATTTCAATAAACAACAAATGAAAAAGTATGTTATTTTTTAAAATTTATATAACATTTATTGCTGTAAAAGTTGGAGATGACGTTATATGATGGGGAGGATGATTACAAATGTTGGTCAGCGTTTTATCAACTGGAAACGCGAGACCTATGTTTTCGTATTATAGGTGTCATGAAACGTTGAGAAGCCATAAAAGTAGCCAGTCGCCCGATGAACCTGATTACAATACTTCCTTAGCTTGCGGTCGAGACATAAAAAAAATAAACAATAACATTTGGATTTAATAGCTTTTGATATCTGGTATACCTAAACAGTGAGTGAATTTTATGCGGCTATTATTACCATTACATATAACCATCCAGTTAAATTAATTGGTAAAAAAATTTACCCATAAATAAGTTATTGTAAAGTTATTTTTATTTACACGCGTATAATTGCACAACAATAATTGTTAGACAAATAGAATGATAAAGAAAGGCAATGTCATATTAAAAAACAAATTACTCGTTTCGATGTAAGGTACCTTATATAAGTTAACAACATACATCTATTTAGTTATTATAGGTAAAATTCTAATACGGAATTTGTTCTTGAAGTAAGTCGTAAATTGTAAATAGCTATAAATTCGGAAATAATTCTTTTTAAAAGATACAAGTCAAAAATGTATTAGGCATGATTGTCAAGAAACATTCCAATTCTGTTTCAAATTTGCAAGCATTTTATGTCAAAAGCTGATTTTTGTAAACGTTCCAGTAATAAATTTCGAAGCAAAATCCACCTAAACAGATTTTGCTTCGAAATTTTAATTTTCATATTACTTTTACAACATTTTAATTTAAAAAATTAAAAATGTATCTATTAATTGTGATTATTGATGTAGAAATATCGTTAATAAAATGTTACTGTTTAGTAAAAAATTAAATTATTTGTTTATCGAACAACAAATCTATTTGAAATTTAAATTTGTAAAATTTCGAAACTAATAATTTGAAAATATTTGTAACATCTATAACAACAGAAAAAGAGTTGCACAAATTACAGTTGCTTTTTTTTAATTTCAGATTCATCAAAATTGTTAAGTCTCTTTTTTATTTATTTCACATTATTCTTATTGTTCTGCGCGTGAAGTTGAATACGATTTCTTTCCCAACCCCAAACCTAACGCTGAAAAGCAAAACAGCAAGGAAGTACGTAAAAACGGACAACGGTACTGTATCGATTTCTGCTTGGACATGCGGCAAATCAGCACTGAATCTAAACTATGTTTCGCTTCGCCCAAGTGCGACATGCGGCAAATCTGCACCAACCAGTAGAGGCGAAAATCCCTCGGACGCGATTTGGATATGCGGCAAACCAGTTCTAAGGTGACGAAATACAGTTCTGAAAGGGACTGTTTTAATGTAAAGATCAGTTCTCCAGGAAGCAACAACACCCAAGAAAACAAGAAAAGTAAGATTAAAGGGACGTTTGCTGTGACAGCTGTTAAAGTCACAGCGAAATTAATTAATAAATTTAAGTAAAATTTAAATCAAAAGTAAGAGTCAGTTTATAAGGATCTTAGTTTATCGGCAATTAAAACTAAATGCCCTTAAAACTTTTTTGTGCCGTAGCCTTAGACGCATCATTCAATTCCACGGATGACTCCACTACAAATTATGTTGCTCACCCGATATAACGTGCGAGCAAAAAGCTTAGAGATGTAATTGTATTGTTGTATTACTGCTTACTTATTCACTCAATTAAACACAAGTTTTTTGTCTTAGTGTTCATAACCGTAATTAATAAAATTAATAATTAATTATTTGTCCAAATTATTTTTCGTTACACTTTGTACGGTGACCCAATGTGCGCTACATCAGTGTAGATTGTATCCGAATTAACTTATTTATTATTAGGAAAAGGTAGGTAAAAAGTCCTTTTATCCATATTCTTTTTACTTCCCGAGCGTAAGCAAAGGAAGTATTGTAATCGAGTCCGTCGGTCGACTCTCTACTTTTACGTTTTCTCGATCTTTCATGACCCCTAGAAGACGAAGAAATAGGTCTCCCATTTCCGTCTGTCTGTCCGTCTGTCCGTCTGTCCGTCTGTCCGTCTGTCCGTCTGTCCGTCCGTCTGTCCGTCTGTCCGTCTGTCCGTCCGTCTGTCCGTCTGTCCGTCTGTTGTCCCGGATTTTTATTAGACAGATAATCTCCGAAAGTACTCGACCGATTGTTGTGAAATTTTGTACTTATATTAAGAATATCATGTAGATGGTAAAACGCTAACCAAAATTTGTCTAATCATCCCCACCACTAATGCGATGACGTCACTTCAAAATTGTACATAGTAAATGGGTTTTCAATTGTATAAAATAACATGGTCCTACACATGTAGTTTACAACTCTGAATCGACTTTTCACCCGAAACGTCCAGATTTTTGGAAAAAAAATCAAAATTATAAAACAATATTTTGAAATTTAATTTTTAATCTGCTAACCAGAATGCTTTGAAATGTTGCAGATGTTTTAAGGCTATAAAGAGCATCATAAATCTTTAGTCAAAAAATATTTACTTATCCCCTCCAAAAACTTGATGACGTCAGCTTAAAAGTTCGTGGAATAAATCATATCTAAAATGTACAAAATATGATGAGTCTGTACTTGTGATCTATCACTCCATTCATATTTTTTGGATTTGCATATACAGGGTGACTCAAAAAAATTAATGAATGCGTAAATATATTTTATTGATTTAATCAGGAACTACAAAACCGAATGCTCTGAAATCTTGCAGATGTTTTAAGGCTATAAAGAGCATCATAAATGTTTACTCAAAAAATATTTGCTTATCCCCTCCAAAAACTTGATGACGTCAGCTCAAAAGTTTGTGGAATAAATCATATCTAAAATGTACAAAATATGATGAGTCCGTACTTGTGATCTATCACTCCATTCATATTTTTTGGATTTCTATATACAGGGTGACTCCAAAAAATTAATGAATGCGTGAATATATTTTATTGAGTTAATCAAGAACTACAAAACCGAATGCTTTGAAATCTTGCAGATATTTTAAGGTTATAAAGAGCATCATAAATCTTTAGTCAGAATATAGTTGGTTATCCCCTCCAAAAACTTGTTGACGTCAGCTCAAAAGTTTGCCGAATAAATCCTATCTAGAATATACAAAATATGATGAGTCTGTACTTGTAATTTATCATTCCATTCATATTTTTTGAATTTGCATATACCGGGTAACTCAAAAAAAAAATATATGAAATCTACTGCGAAAAAAAACACAATAGGCATGCAGTCGTCACGTTTCCAACAGCGAGGGAAGTACTGGCTAAACTCTTTAGACCAATTTTTTAATTTGTAAACGTGCCATCGCAATTGGTTAGCATTCAATTCAAAAAGGGTTTTGAGGTGGCACATATTTGGATTGTGAAAAATCTTGTAAACCAATATCAAGTCTCCCCTCTTCCGACGTTATTCCAATGATGTAAGATTTAGACATCTTAATCGGGTTTGATAATTTTGTGTTCTATAGCCCAATACCTTTTTTGTAGCCCTTCTTTGAACTTTTTCTAACAATTCTTTATCCCGCTGTAAAATTGGTGATCACACAAAATTGGCATATTCCAAAATTGGCCGTATATACGACTTAAACAATTTCAGAAATGTATATCGTGAAGGGTGTCTAAATGCATTGAATAACATATGGATGCACAATTTGCTTTTCGTGCAACGTAAGCCACTTGATTAGACCAAGATAGATCAGATGTTATTATAACACCTAAATCGTTTTGACTATCCACCATCTTTACTGCCTCATTATCTATCATGTAAATGTGTTTGGGGTTGTTGGTACCCAAGTGCAAGACTTTACACTTGCCGTTATTCAACGGAATCAACCAGTCTAAGCACCAACGGTAGACAGTATTTAAATCCGTTTGCAGTTCTCGATAATTTAGAATAGGATTAGCATACAGTTTACAGTCATCAGCATAGAAAACATGATTTGACGAAATTAAATGAAGTAAATCCGATATGTAGAGGATGAAAAGCAGTGGTCCCAATACAGAACCCTGCGGGACACCAGACACAACCACTCGTTCAGAGGATACCGAACGCCCACTCTGACGTAAAACTTACGACCATGAAGAAATGATCTGATCCATTTCAATAGTGGGCCTCCAATCCCAAAATTATCTAATTCAGTAATTAAACGAAGATGCGGTACCCGATCAAAGGCTTTTTCAAAGTCCAGGTAGATCACGTCAACAGGATTCTTGTTATCGATTTGTGAACCCCAATCATCTAAACATTTTAACAAACATGAAGTGACTGACCGACCTGGAACAAAAGCGTGCTGAGTATTCGGAATTAAATTGTGATCAAGGGCCCACCCTCTTAGTTGCTTACAAATCATTCTCTCCAGAATTTTGCAACACACAGATGTGAGACTTATGGGACGATAGTTCGAAGCTAATGTTTCGTCCCCTGTCTTAAAAATAGCTGTAACAGACGCTTTAAGCCAATCCGATGCTAAACGCGAATCGATTAATGACCTTTCCATTATCTGAAGCAACGGTTTTACAATCTCATAGGCACAACTCTTTAACACATTACAAGTAATGTTGTCAGGACCCGACTATCAATTTTTAAAGCTGATAACTCATTTAGTAAATTTTCCTCTGTTAAGATCACATTTTCGAGACACTCCGTGAGACGAGGTGTATTAATTATAGGTAGTACACCTGGTGGTTCAGTAACGTAGACACTTTCAAAGTAATCAGCTAACATGTTCGCAGTTTCCAAATTACTTTCGCTTAAAGATCCGTCACGTCTCCGGATTAGCGGCATTAATACTTTACTCGACATTTTCTGTCGTGCATATTGTATTATCTCTAACATTTTTTTGTACTTTTGTAATGTTTAAAACCTGATTAATAGTAAACTATAAAGTGTCCTAATGTTCTTATCATTACGTGTCATGTAACAACTGAATATATGGATGTAATTATTATGCTATTGATTTAGCAACATTTTTATGTGATATTGAAGATATCTCCAATTTAAGTGAGAGGTACAACATCGTTACCATAATTAATAATTCCCAACGACGAAATAGATGGGATAGAGTACAGATAGTTCGATTTAGCTGAACAAAATATCTTACGATAAATATGCCGATACTCAGTGGGTACAGGCTGAATATGAAAAGGCATGTGGCGAAAATTCTAGAAACTATATTATTGTCATTTCCAAGCCCACAATTCTGAAACTTTACCTTATGGCAATCTTAATCTTCCATATGAACAGTTTGCAGATTACACTGAACAACCTTTTGTCATTATTTGTGCAATTAAGTATATTTTACAAATTCCATAATAGGGAACTACAGAAATGTTCAGACTCGGTTCAGACCGGTCTTGGTGACCTCGACACCGACACCGACATCAAGCTCGTAGCTGGAACTTGACATTCCTATCCCGGCGCTTATACGTGTTCTATATTACGACAAGAAAGGAGTTAAAGCTCCAATAATAATTCTGGAAGTCGAAATCAACAATAGTTTCCTTTTTAGTAATTTTTGAGCGGAGTAAACAATGAAAAAGAAATGTTAAAACTTAACTAATGTCAAAGTGACATTGTCAAAGTCAAAGCAATCATGATTAAGCATTTCATTTTAGATTCAGATAGTATCAAGTGGTATAAAGTATTTTGGGTTGCGAAGAAATAATTTTTAGAAGTAATTACCTAAGTAATAGCAATTTTATTCACAAATATACACAACAAATTAAATTTACACAAGATATACATTTATAATACACTTTCAACTATATCCCTCGACATCCGCAACGTTTTGTTCTTCCTCCAAAACTTCCGTCGCAGCTTTTCCAAGAAGTCCTTCATGCTCAGGAATTTCCGCGAGCACTTGAAAAGGACATGTCCAGCCACGATGTCACAGCAGGCCGCCTTTTCAACCCCCTTGACTCGGTACACCTTCCGTAAATTCCTGGGCTCCCGGTGGTTTTCCATAAATCTTCGGTACTCTTTGCAACACGCGCAATTCGGGCCACATCGCGCCGAAATCCTGACCATGCATCGGCAGGGCATGGGTGTGGAGGTTCTTGGTAGGTCCATGGCGGAGAACTATCTGAAAAGAAGACAAAATTTTGATTATAACACAACAATGATAATGGTCAAAAAAGGTATACTTACAGTTTTATGGTGATGAAAGAGTCTGGTATGTTAACCTTCTGACGTCAACATTAAAACTAAAGATCGTGGGTTTGTTTCGCGCTTATATGCATGTCATAGCACCCCTACCCTATTCACCCCACCTCGTCGCCCTTTTTTCTCCCCACCTTTTTCCGGGGCGGCGGGATGCCACAGCTTCCACAGTTTAGGTAAGTTCTGAAATTGGGAATAAATAATAGTTTCTTTTTTTGTAATTTTTGAAAATTCCAGGAAAAGGTAAAAAATTTCATTTATTTGAAAATTTTTATTTTCGGTGAAGTTGCATACAAATTTTCAAAAAATTCTGGGATTTGGGTTTCAACGTTTCGGTTTGGAAGGTTTTAATAAGTTGTGCCGGGACACGTTTTTACGGGTTTTTAATTGGGAGAACTTAATTTATGGGATGGGGTTGAGGGATTTGCAGTTTTAAAGATTCATTAAGTTTTTATGGTGATTGTAATCGTGGAGGAAAAGTCTGTGGACAGCTGAGTTACTGAGGAGTATTGTTAGATCGGCAGTTCATAAGGATTTCTTTTGTAAATTCGCAATGTGGTTTTTCAAGTGACCAAAAAGTTAGATTTCTATTTAGTATATACAGGGTGACTGCGAAATATGTGCAAATATTTTAACCACGGCATCCCCCACCCTAGTAGAGCCGAAATATAGAAAAAATAAATTAAAAATCGAATGGGGCAAAACCCCCATGAACCACCCTCGATACGAAGGCACTGAGCCACCTTGTAAACAGAGTTGGAAAACCGTTCGAATAAAAACGACCTAAACACTTTCAGTTTCAATTAAAAGTAAAACCGACTTTTTGCTGCTTATCATTCGTTCATTCATTTACTCATTCATCGTTAAAGGTTAGTGTGAAAGTTTTTTGGTAATTTTGATTCTGACGGATGTCCTTGTCACAACGATTTTACATTGTTTATTGGAACAGAAATAAGAGCAACTTAGAGTGCTACTACCTTTTTACAAGAAATGTTGACTAGCAATTCAAGCGTCAGAGCGTCGCAAGAGGTTTGTTGATAGGTAAAAAAACACCGGAGTAGCGGCTGCCACTTTCACTTGTTGAAGCTCTTCGATTATTTCTGGACACTGTTGATTTCCACAAACGAATTGTTTCATCCAACCAATACACGCTTCTCGAAAACCGCCTCCTGAAATCGTACTTGTTGACGACTATGTGGAGTTCCATCGGACAAAAAGTGAGTTACACAACGTGGACAATCAGCAGGCTCCAAACCATGCACTTTGTCAACATGGTATGGTTGTGACCGTGTACTTTTAATGTAGGATGCACTACAAGCTGCGAAAATCCAATTTCTTCTTTCTGTCCCATCACCACCACGATCGTGAGTTTGAGGTTGAAGGTACCATGATCTCGGAGATGCTGTACCACTGACGTAAATGTTCGCGCACATGGAATCGCGCGATTTGGAAAGCGTTCGATCCACAATTCGCGGGCCAAGCTTGAGTTCCCATCCGCCACCCCATACAGCATTACCATGTCGGCACGGTCTGAATTTGTAAAATTCACCATTGTCAAACACAACCGAACACACCCAGCTACGGCAAATAACTGATACACTACTGTACTTATCGTCTTTTTGCACTAGTTTTTTGGTTCTTAAACTTCGTCGCTGTGTGCCATTCATTGTAGTAATGATGTAAGTCAAGAAACACTACCAGCGGCGTGTGTGACAATTTATATGTAATTTCAATTAATTTTTTCTCGATACTGCTACCACTTAGGACCGTGAATTTTATACAGTGACATATTCGTATCGTGAGCTATTCCCCATTTTTTTTTGCACATATTTCGCAGTCAGGCTGTATAGCTGGTTTACCGAACATATAAAGTCATCGTTGTGGCAAAGACCAAACATCCGTCAGATCAAAGGTCGATCATCATGAAGTATTACCAAAAAAACTTTCGCACTGACCTTTAACGATTAATGAATCCAGAATGAATGATAACACTAGTTTACAAGGTTTTATATCCAAAGACAAAAATAGTTGAATCCAAAGGATTTGGGTTCGGGAAATTCAAATCTGAAAGCAGAAAAAATCCATCACGTCAGGTTTTTGAGATATTTATATACACATACCCCGTATTACTTTTCTTTTATACAACTTTTTTATTTTTAAATACATATGAACATATAGTTCTTTGAGCAAATTTGTATCATTTTAAAAGATCATTTACATTAATAAATAACATGAGTGTCAATTTTTCAAGCTACTAGATTGTCATCAATATTTTATTTAAAATTTTTCAAGTATTGATTTTAGAATAATTGGTTGCTCTTGATTTTTCTACGGGAAGTGATAATAAAAATGTGAGGTTGGCCTCACAAAGATCTTTTAAAATGATACAAATTTGCTCAAAGGAATACAGGTTTATCTTTAAGAATAAAGAAGTTACAAGGGTTGTATCAAATAAAAGCAACACCCAGTATATATTATAAACATTATGACTGAAAATTAAAAATGATTAACACTAGCGTTTCTTTTATTGACAGTACTGCCAATTTCCCTTATAATAAACCAACAGTAACACATTTTCGTCCCAAATCCTTGATACCTTCTTTTTAAGCATATTTGAACAGGTCTTCCCGCTTTAGGTACTATAATTTTACCACAAACGTAACAAAACTGATTTGCACTTACTTTGCACGATCTCGAAGACATTTTTTATGCGACAATGATGCAGTAACATGAATCAGTTTAACCTAACGTGAAGGTACAAGCAAAGTTCATTATTTTGGATTTATGAAAAAACCTGACGTGATAAGGATTATCCGTTTTTGGATTTGTTATCAGTAAGTAATTTAGAAGTAAAAAATATTTTTTTTATTTTTGGATATGAAAAAAAGTTTAAATTTGTGAACTAGTGTAATAATTAGCAAAAAGACGGTTTTACTTTTAATTCAAACTGAAAGTGTTTACTTTCTTTTTATTCGAACATTTTTCCAACTCTATTTACAAGGTTCAGTGCCTTCGTATCGAGGGTAGTTCATGGGGGTTTTGCCCTATTCGATTTTTAATTAATTTTTTCTATATTTCAACACTACTAGGAGGGGGGATGTCGTGGTTAAAATTATTGCATATATTTCGCAATCACCCTGTACAACCGTCCGTAGAGTAGCGGCGAAGGGATCATCATTTGTGCTATTGTTTGTGTTGATCACGTCATCACAATTTTTTTTATTCATCAAATTAAGAACGGGTCAGCCCATTTTCTCAAAAATTGGAAAATACGCACGTCTTTATTTAATACTGACAAAATAGGAATTATAATATTCAGAACATTTTGTTCTATTGTGGCTTAATTAATAATTTTCGTCCTCTGTTTCGAGGAGGCAAACTCATTCAAATCAAACTAATTTCTACGTAACATTCTCCGATATATGAACATAAACGCTTGAACTGAAGCTTGTTATTAGTGCTGAGAGGATATTTTTTCCCGTTGATTATCTGCTTTAAATACATTTTACAATGTCCGTACGTGGGAGCGCAAATTCCTAGCTCAGAGGCCGCGGGGTATTTTTGTGCCGCCAGTTTTTACTTTGTAGACATTATAACAAAAACGAAAATCGCAAAAGCAAATTTTATAATTTTTTAAAGAAGCGGGATTTGTCAGATTATACTTCAAGAGCAAAGGAAGTTTCGTCAAAATAACTTTCGACCAATTTTTAGATAATATTATGTCACTTTATGAATCATTAAATCTTGAAAACCTTTTTCTAAAATTTAAAATTTTTTACTCTGTTACTGTAGAAGCAATAATTTGGCGAATACCAATAATATCTTATAAATAAACCCAAGCAGAGGACGATTCATCCTTAATTTAGTTCGAAAAATAAAAATCAAAGACGATAATATCGCACTGTGAGAGCAATACTCACGTAACTCAAAACCAGCGTGTTTGGAGTAATGATGATTTAAAATTCCCAAGTTTTTATATATTATTTGTATCTTAAATACCAAAGGCTTCGAAATACGTTATAGTCGTATTGTCAATCTATTATTAATCGTGTTTTTATTCCTTTAGCGTAGAACCTTCTACTCGTTATAGAAAACAAGAAATTTTGACTTACGTGACTATTGCACTGCTACACCATATCAAATATTTTGGCTTGCGTGTTAATAAATTTAAGACAAGAGCAAACTAGCAACACATTGTAATATAAAAAAATATAACAAAACACAAAACGATCGCAGTATTCATTCATTCAACATCTACACTGACCGGCAAAAAAACCGGCCACCCTGAAAAATTTCGCAAAACCACTTTAAAACCTAATTTAACTAGTGATCGTTATTTTATTAAAGAATCATTCACTATTGACACATGATGTGCAAATTAGCACTAAAAAGAAGACAATTAAATGCAGAATTAAATTTAATTTAATAAAATAACATAAACAGACCAAGTACCTACGATATTTTCTTAAAAAAAAAAACAATAAAGGAGGCTGTTGTTGTAAATAGTATTTTTCATCATTTGATTATAAGTTTGGCAATTAATAAACGTTTTCACGCGAAAGTAATTCCGTTAACTCTTACAGACGTCTTTCAAAGTGTCGCTCTGTTTCTGTTATTTTGTTAAATTAAATTTAATTCTGCGTCTAATTGGCTTCTTTTTTTTTGCTAATTTATACCTTATATGTCAATAATGAATGGTTCTTTCATAAAATAACGATCACTAGTTAAATTAATAATTTTTAAAGCTTCGTTTTGCGAAAATTTTCAGGGTGGGCGTTTTTTTTTCGCCGATCAGTGTACTATGGGTAAATTGTTATACAGTGTGTTATAATTTTATTTAATTCGTTTTTACTTCCCGAGCGTAAGCAAAGGAAGTATTGTAATCGAGTCCGTCGGCCGACTCTCCACTTTTACGTTTTCTCGATCTTTCGTGACCCCTAGTAGACGAAGAAATAGGTCTCCCATTTCCGTCTGTCTGTCCGTCTGTCCGTCTGACCGTCTGTCCGTCTGTCCGTCTGTCCGTCTGTCCGTCCGTCTGTCCGTCCGTCTGTCCGTCCGTCTGTCCGTCTGTCCGTCTGCCGTCCCGGATTTTTATTAGACAGATAATCTCCGAAAGTACTCGACCGATTATTGTGAAATTTTGTACTTATATTAAGAATATCATGTAGATGGTAAAACGCTAACCAAAATTTGTCTAATCATCCCCACCACTAATGCGATGACGTCACTTCAAAATTGTACATAGTAAATGGGTTTTCAATTGTATAAAATAACATAGTCCTACACATGTAGTTTACAACTCTGAATCGACTTTTCACCCGAAACGTCCAGATTTTTGGAAAAAAAATCAAAATTATAAAACAACATTTTGAAATTTAATTTTTAATCTGCTAACCAGAATGCTTTGAAATGTTGCAGATGTTTTAAGACTATAAAGAGCATAATAAATGTTTAGTCAAAATATATTTGCTTATCCCCTCCAAAAAATTGATGACGTCAGCTCGAAAATTTGCCGAATAAATCATATCTACAATGTACAAAATATGATCAGTCTGTACTTGTGATCTATCACTCCATTCATATTTTTTGGATTTGCATATACAGGGTGATTCAAGAAAATAAATGAAAGCGTAAATTTATTTTACTGATTTACTCAGGAACTACAAAACCGAATGCTTCGAAATCTTGAAGATATTTTAAAATTATCATAAGCATGGTAAATTTTTTATCAAAACGTATTTGGTCGTCCATCCTAAAAAATTTATGACGTCACCACAAAATTTTGCTGAATAAATCTTATCTAAAATGCAAAAAATATGATGAGTTTGTACTTGTGATTTATCATTCCATTCATATTTTTTAGATTTTCTTAAGAGGTGGTTCAAAAAAATTAATGAAGCCAATTTATTTTATTGATTAAATTAAAGGCAACACTTATTATTAGTATTACACCCCAACCAACCCAATTTGGTAGACACAAAATTTGTTAAAGGAAAAACTCGGTTGAAACATAAGGGTAGCACGCTTATTTACATCGACTTTAACATTACAGACCTGCATTTGTTTTATGCGCTAACTTGGTTCCGCGAATGTGAAATAGACATGTTTATAATCAACCAATTGTGAATTTCACCGTCAAGAATTAAAATAAAACCCAATGTTTTATATAATAAGCGGAAGTCGAAGCAATAAAACCAATGGTCGTTTTGTTTACAGTTTCTCTGTTTGACTCTCACGTATGCTGTTACGCCTGTCATCTTAAATTAAGAATGTTTATACATACACGATTTTCAGTTGCCTCTGATACGTATACGTGAGTAAATTGTTTCGTTATTTTATTGATTATTACAAATCAATATTCAAAACGACCCAATTCATTTTCCCGAAAATTTGAGAATATAATAATTTTATTCTTAGTATTACACTACATCTATCCCAACTGATATACGTGTCCTTGCAAAAATGTTGATGACGTCATCGCAATTTTTTTTTAAATTCCCACTACAAAAATGTAATGAGAAAAAAAACACAATAGGCATGCAGTCGTCAAGTTTCCGACAGCGAGGGAAGTACTGTCTAAACTCTTTAGACCAATTTTTTATTTAAGCAACTAGTTTCGACTTAATACGGCAGCCAAGTTCTGGAGGATTAGAATAAGAAGAGTAAAAACTCTCGCAACTAGCTAATCTAACTTTTGAGAAATATTTGTTTCTTATAAAAGCAGCATTATCCATTGCCCGCACTAACGGTATAAACTGAGTCCATTAACTAAATTGAAACTAATTTTGATTGCAATGAAATCATACTTACATTCAAAACTTAAAGCAAAATTAAGATTCAGTTGGTATAGTCTTCAATACATCAAACACCTTGTTGGAATAACTGTCGTTTGGAATTTATTTTTCAATAATTTTAACTTTTGGTACCAAAATCATTGAGAAGACAATTTGCAGCCTTTAAAGGTGCGAAACGCGATAATAAGATTTCTTACATCGCCATCGCCCTGAAAATGATGGAATTTGCATCAGAGAAAATCTGTTCATATATTGATTCTCCTAGCTGTTCCCTGAACGGACTGTTAACAAAAAAGTATCACGCTGGAATATAGGAGCTCAAACAGAATTGGAAAATTCAAGAATTTGCCTAACGTGAGATTTATAAAGCTTTCTAACAACGGCTACATTGCTTGTAGCAAACACTTCCCTTAACAATTATATGGTTACATTAACGTCTTTAATGAGTTGTTAATCATCTCCGACCAAAAAAAAAAGAGATAGCCATTACCCCCAAGTGTAAATAAGAGACTGGCTTTAAAAAATTCAGCGTGATTAATACAATACTTAGGTAAGTTGCAGGTTTTTCTTTCTAACCAGCAGCAAAATGAGAAAGATTCAAACTGCGAAAAACATTTTTTTTTAAATCGTGAATCAATATATTTAAAATATCGTATTTTCCCTACACAACTAATAAACATTATGTACCATCTTTTAAAGAATTCTCCTGGAGAATAGAACTTATGTGTAAATCGTTTTCTATAAATAAGTTGATTACTCGCTGTCTAAATAATCCTTCAAAATCTCTAATTAACACGATTATTATGTTTTCTAGACTAACTAATCAATTATAAAATAATAATTACGAAATAACTACTTTATATGTACAAGATAAAACTGAACATTACGTTATTATGATTTCAGAATTGTATAGGAACTAGATGAGCCTTTGCTAAAGTAATGGATAAATCGATTTCAGCATTTATTTTTTTGTGATATTCTTCATGTAAATGATTGTTAAAAAAGCATATTACTGAAACCCAAGCGATACGTATCCTAAGGTTTACGTTGTCGTTAGCATTCTGGAGAGTTATGGTTGATTCATTCATGCTAGCAAACACACAGAATCGCGCTTTCCTAAAAAATTGTGCTATTAATCATAAGATGCCTTTCAACTTGCATGTTTGTAGTCTTTTTACATGTGATAAAAACGTCACTTGTGAGTTAGGCAAGAGGTTTATCCACACAACTTGCAAATGTCATACGGAAATTCAAATTCTAAAACGCAATGCCATGACAATCAAGTTTTATATTCTCGCTCGTTTCCAGGTTAAATCTATGTATGACAAAACCAAATTGATACGATGGTCAATGAAACGTCATCAAAGATTAATTATACATCTTCGGTCCAATCACAGTTGGGGAATTAACAATGTGGACAGCAGAGTCATTATTAATGAAACTATTGATAGGCAACACCGTGAACGAATAGTATTATGTTTAATGTCAGTATTTCACGCTTGCAAACTTCCAATTAATATTATACTAAATAGACTGCAAGATGTTGTGTCTCGATTACAAAAGAAAGAATATTGAATATTCAGAATGGAATCAACGGTTTCTGCAACAAACACCAACTTTAAATCAAATAAGCATCCTAGTGCAATCCAAAATTAAAAGCAGAGATTTGTTATGATTATGAAGCTACAGGTAAAGGAGCACATCGCACTGCATTTTCTGTGGTATTTATTTAACATTTTCATATGACGTTATCAGTCCTGTGGACAAAATGAAGAGATAAACATTACTTGAAATTTAATTACCTTAATTTTAGGGTGCGCTAGAAATTTCAAAGTAAAAGATTTAGTACATTTGGAGGACATCTATCCGATAAATCGCCACGGTACAAAGCACAACAACAATATGGCTTCCAGAAAGAGCTAAGCAATTTTATCCTAGAATAGCCTCCATAATTTTCATGAATATTTTAATATCATGTACATATGTGAGTAAATTTTATAAGTACAGGATTTCTATAAATGATTATCGAGGTCGAAGTAGGCCTTAGAAGTGTTGCCGCTTATCACTTTACGCGGATTTTGCTAAATGTCCAAGGACTCACGACAGATACTCACAACTACTACTTATAAGTTATTATCAAAGTAGAGGACTTTGCATTATTAAATTCTCACAGTAGCTTGGCCAAACTGAATTTCCACAACCACACTCAAGTAAAATTCGAAAACCATGTAAAAAGAGCGTTCCAAATTGAAATTTACGTTTCGGGTACATTATTTACTATTTCAGTAGCTAACTGAATCCGGACCAGTCAAAAAAGAGGAAGAATTCGAAAGTCGATCACAACAGAGTTGTCATGTAAAATTTTGTGATTTAAAAATTTGTGTGATAGTCTATCGCCACTTAAGCAACACTTTTGTACTTCATACTGGATATGAATTCCTCAACCGTTTCCTGTAAAAACTGTGTGCACTGTTTATATTCCACGTTTACTACTGTGTAACAACCCTATTAAATACAGAAATTATAATAACCTTCCACTTGGAGCAACAAGTTATAAAGAATGATTGAATTGAATATTGATTTATATTTTTTACGCCGCGCATTCGTTACGTTTCAATAAGCCAATTACTCATTTTCAGCTCTGAAGAACTATCTCAATCAGAATGGACAGTCATTACTAACAGCTGATATTTTCCAGTTAATTGCATACTTTATCTTATACATATACATATTTGACGTCTAATGGGTAACCTATTAACTCTATTATAATTCCGTAATCATTTTGTTCTGTACAATAAAATAAACTAAAATTGATTCCTGCTCATTAAAACGACCGAAGATTTTTAGCACGTAAATTTCTGTGGGCATCGTTAAAAAAAGGCGCTGTATATTATCTTCATAGCGATTAAAAAAAAATCCTAAAAGTAATACGTGCTGATTTATAGGTACATGATATTTTTTATATTACTGATTTTAAATGGACTACACTTGAACTAGTAAAAATGTCTTTATTTATCAAATAGGTTTTTAGATACAAAAATGGTATTCGATCTACGACGAAGTCATCATTATCAAATTGTCAACCACCTAATCGTTTGATTCTCCTTTTCTCAACTTCAAATGCAAGAGTTAAAGTGTCATGTGTCATAACATGTGTCACAGGTTCTTAAACAATTTGAGGTAAAACAAAGTTAAAAGGTTTAAGATAAGATTTTATTGTTCTTAATTTATCTACATCAACTTAAAACATTGTCAAAAGAAACAAAATGTATATTATGTTTCTTTTGAAATGTAAATTGTATAGTAAGCTCAGTATTTTTGGATTTTGATATATAAAATTTTATGATCACTTGGACTTCATTGTAGTGCTAGCAAATAGAAGTGGCAGACCTAACTTTTAAGACCGTAATAGGATTACCATAAAAGTATGAATTTCTCTCAAATAATGTTTATTACCCTTCTATCTATGAATCTACTTGATTCATTTTCATCTCGCTCCTTTACTTAAGCAGCATTGAAAATAGGGCCAAACTAGGTAGACAAGAAAGAAAGCAGTAATAAACATTATTTGACAGCAGTTCATTCTGTTATGGTAATCCTGCTGTAGCCTTAAAAGTTCCATTTTCCAGGACTATAAAGTCACTTTTGAAATTTACCTGAATTACAGATTTAACCAAAGAATATAATTTATGGCTTAAAATGATGAACATAGTACAAAACAGTATAATATGTAGCTTATCGCATTGATAGCATACTCGTCTCGCAGATCCAAAGTCCGGGGATTGAAACTGGTGGGCGGCAGCTCTTTTTTTATCAAATCAAGAACGGTTCACCCCATTTTGACTTGAAAATCTAAAAATAAAATGATAATTGCCATAATAACAGCTTACCCAAAATTATATTCGGCCCGTTTTGTTCCATTGTAGCTTAATCAATTAAATTAGAAGTCTCTTCTGTTTTGTTAAATCAATAAAATATCATTTTCTCTCACTGTAGATGCTTATTATCGGAACGTGCTTAATAATCGAATTCTTTCGAAGTACAAACATAAACAGTCGAAGTTACGGATCTTCTGAAACAGGGAGAAAACATGTTTTCCTGTTGGTTATCTATTTCAAATTACCTATATATTTCATATTGTCCGCGCCACAATAAATTAGTGAGTTTCGGTTTTTATATACAATTCTGCAAAAATTAAGGTATGTATCGTTAGCCCTTCGAGTATCACGTTGATGTCTGTCATTATTTTACACGTAGGTATCAATTCGCGTCTTAGTCTGAACTAAACAGTTATATAGATACTTGTAGATACTGAGCCGGGATCGTTAGTATCGCTAATTCAGAAAAAAATGTTTCGCATCCTTTTGATACTACAGTTGTTGTATGGTTGTCCATCTTAGTTAACGCGAATTCGATTTTAAAATAACTTAAAATACAACTTAGTAGTGTCTCCGGACGTGAAGGGGGCATGTTTATAGAAATGTAAATAACCATTCTTGGATATAGTCGTCACAGTAGTCACGGTTTTATTAAATACTTCCAATGAGTGTGTCTTTTTCGAGTAACTCTTGCTCTGGCATGTCTTCTTTTAAAAACCTGAAAATTTCTTCCTCTAACTGATTCATGAGATGTCCTAGTAAAGTATTTTCTTGTTTTAAAAACCAGAGGCAATGGGTTCCTCTTGCTCACTGCCATCTTGAACAACCTCATTTTCACTTGTTTGCAATGATTTTTGCACGAAGGTAAGCACGCTATTTTTCAAAAATGCTCTGAAAGTTTTTTTACAAATGATTAAATCAATTGGTCTGTGGAAAAGGAACGATATAGGCCGCCAAATCGAATTTAGGGCGTGTTGAAAGAAAGGGTGCCTGCTTATGTTGCTAGGTAGTTTTGAGCGAATTTAGCATGGTCTGAATAATCAAACTTCGACAAAACATGAGCACTTGAGAGGTCTGTGCTATCGCCGTTCGCGGATTTATCGTAGATCCGGCTCCAAGAAAGATTTGAGTGTTTATGCTTGGTCCGAGTGATGCAAGCTTCTATGAAACTGAAACAGTTACCATGAAATAAAGCTACGATAGCAGCACCCGTGAGGTCTATGTTATCACGATTCACGGGTCTTTCCTAGATCAGGCTCGAAGGTCCAAAAATGAAGTAGATCTACCTGGGCTCGATGATTTCTGTTGTGCTAGAGATTCCTTGGCAAACGATGACTGTGTAAATAAATGGTGGAGATACCGCACAAAACAACAAAGACGTGTCCAAAGGTGTAAACACACGCACCGGTAGCTCAAGAGGTTACAACTGTATCCATAAGCTGGCCCTCAGGGTGTAGCCCTAACCGATATGGGGATTTGTGGGTTTTAAAATCAGTTCGTAAAGACCGAGCACACAGTATTTTATATTTAATCCTAGTCTCAAATACTTTTATTCCCGAACTGAAAATAAACTAAAAATAACAACTTGAAACCAGTCACTTCTATAAAAAATAATAATAAACTGGCGAATAGATAACATTACTGCTTTCCAAGCGTAAACTGAGGAAGTAGTGTAATAATGGGGTCATTTTGACGAATATCCAATTTCTTGACGTTTCACCGCTGTTAGGTATGAAAATGTCTCCCGTTTCCGTCTGTTGGCGATTTTATTGTACAGATTATCTCAGAAATATTGTGTGTACTCTATCACGTAGATGTTAAACAAATTTTGTCTGTTCGTCGTTACGAAAACTTTGATGATATTATCTCAAAATTGTGTAAAGCACGTCCTGTTTAAACTGTGCAAAGTAATATGCAGCTATACCCGTTGTTTATAATGTTATGCATATGAATCATGGAACCTCCTTCGATCTCTTAATACATGATAATATTAATAGTATAACGTTTATTACTCCTACAACACCGAAAATACAAAATTGCCAGAAAGTGTCGACGCGTTTCGCCCACCACGTTGGAATTATTTAAGTTCCAACAAACGTTATACTGTGTGAATTATAATAAACAAATGAAATCTTAAAAGGTAATTATTTTAAAACGTAAGATGTATCTAACGCGTTTGAAATAAATATAAAGTAAAATATGTATAAATAAAAATATAAATAGATATTTAGTGAAGAACGGGCCCAAAATAAAGTGCAGTTTTTGCTTTCACAATATGTTTTTATTATTTTTTTTTATGTAACAAATGATCAATTTATTTTATTATAAATTAAATAAAAAACGTCTTAACTATTTTTCACCATACATGTAGAAATTAATATATTTGTGATCAGTTAATTTGTTCCCAGTAAAAAAAATATGTCAGAACATTTTATTAAGAATATTTTTTCCACACAACAAATAACTCATCTCCAAATAACAGACCCGTTAAATAAATTGTAACCTTTTTTTACCCCCCTTGGGAATTAGAGCCGGTATCAGTTACCAAAATGGGCATTCCTTATTCAGTAGGTATACGAGTACAAGACTTCATCCACTGATTGTCATGAGTTCTGAAATATATAAAGCAAATTGGTCGCTAGGTCTTATACTACTATCACATGTATGCACGTCTTCTAAAAATTTCCACCTAAACTAATTTGCAACCACTAACCTCTCATAAGTCCATTTTCCACTGAAAAATAATCCAGAGGTGACGTTATGGTTCATTATTTCTTTATAAAATTGTTTTTAAAATCATATTTTATGTATTACAATGAACGTCATGGTTCTGCGTGCTATACATTTAAAATTAAAAATCCAATTTATTATTTTAATTGACAGTTTTCTTGCATTTTCGCAATGAATGATCAAGGCACGAGCTTGAACGTTACACAATATAGGATCCAGTTTATACCGACAAATGTTCGTCAGCCCACTAAAACAAAGCAAGATTAAGTTTCTGTCATCCAAATTTATCACTTTAGTCTGAAAATCACTATGCTCTCCGCCCTTCTATTACGATAGTGCAATAAACGGAAACAATTGAAAGACAGAGCTTTTGTTTAAGCACAGGCTACCAAGGACCCTAGTATTTTACTGAAGAATTATTGTAGAACGCATTGCTATGATTAATCATAATAATGGGAAGGCTTTTCGTCCCTTATATTCCGTACAGTAAATGCACATTCCATCGTAAATATCATTTTACAACGTTCAAACATAAGGTAATCTTGTATTCTGTAAGCTATTAGCACAAGTATTTTGAAATTGGTTATACGAACTATATGAAAAACAAGAATACATATGACGGAAACACTCCTATAAATTTGCGGGCTACGTACTACTACATTATTACTAGAAACATCGTACAATAGACTACAGCGCTTCTAGTTTTAACCCGTGGTGAATATTTTTGTTGTAACGATTTGTTTTTTAAAAATAGTTTTATTCTATTCCTTCAGCAACACAAATTTTACGATTGATCATACAGCATTTTCGAATAACACAAACCAGGTTGAATAATAAATATTTTTAGAATAGTTATGATTATCGCCTTAACAAAAACATTAATAGAGGTAAGCAGAAGAAAAATGACACTTCCAAGTGTACTTCAACAAACAGTAGCAACTTTAAAAAAATTCTTACAGTAAGTTATTTGTCTACTTAAAACCAAATTTATATTTTTCTGGTAGTTTTATAAAGGAAAATACATTTATATGAGGTCACATTTTCACACAAATGTGGTTGTAAATATACGTTTATCTATATAATTCCACTACATAAAATTAAATCAAATAACACACAAATAATATCCGAATTAATAGAATTAAGTATGGTTTTATTTTTAATGAATTTCCAGAACAATAAATATTTTTTTCTACTCATTAAGGTTGAAGTTTGTCATTTTCCCATCGCTGGCAGTGGATGAAATTTCATTTCACCCTCTAGTGGAAAAATACTCGGTCGTCTACGATTTTAACGGGTCGTCCAGCCTGAGCGTTTCGCAGCTAGCGAAACGTGTCGCGTATCGCCTGCACCGACCGCACCGTCCGCTTCGCGCGCTTCGAAAATCATGACGCCTAGGCTGGACGACCCGTTAGTGTTTGACGTTTAATACTGCTAGTTTACACAAGTGAAAACAATGAACATGAGTGAGACTGACGAAGTTTCTGAAGAAATTTTGAATGCTGCCAATGCGGCATTTTCGAATCTGATACAAGTGCAGTTATTGATACAGGAAGCAGCCAACTAAGTTTAAACAAAGATACAAGTTCAAATAATACTTACGATAAAAGTGTAAATATTATTGGTGATAATTGCACAAATTGTTCTATTACAGTTAATGTATTTCAAAAATAAAATACCTACCATAAACAAACATTTATTTCCTAATTTCTTAGAAAAAATAGTATATGCAACTCGCGGATGAAGAAATTTCAACGGCTCGAGTTTCTTTTTCGCACTCGCTCGTTGCACTCGCTCGTGTGAAAAAATCACTCTCGCCGTTGAAATTCAACTTCATCCACTAGTTCCATAATGTACTATTATATGAGGTCACATTTTCACACAAATGTGGTTGTAAATATACGTTTATCTATATAATTCCACTACATAAAATTAAATCAAATAACACACAAATAATATCCGAATTAATAGAATTAAGTATGGTTTTATTTTTAATGAATTTCCAGAACAATAAATATTTTTTTCTACTCATTAAGGTTGAAGTTTGTCATTTTCCCATCGCTGGCAGTGGATGAAATTTCATTTCACCCTCTAGTGGAAAAATACTCGGCCGTCTACGATTTTAACGGGTCGTCCAGCCTGAGCGTTTCGCAGCTAGCGAAACGTGTCGCGTATCGCCTGCACCGACCGCACCGTCCGCTTCGCGCGCTTCGAAAATCATGACGCCTAGGCTGGACGACCCGTTAGTGTTTGACGTTTAATACTGCTAGTTTACACAAGTGAAAACAATGAACATGAGTGAGACTGACGAAGTTTCTGAAGAAATTTTGAATGCTGCCAATGCGGCATTTTCGAATCTGATACAAGTGCAGTTATTGATACAGGAAGCAGCCAACTAAGTTTAAACATAGATACAAGTTCAAATAATACTTACGATAAAAGTGTAAATATTATTGGTGATAATTGCACAAATTGTTCTATTACAGTTAATGTATTTCAAAAATAAAATACCTACCATAAACAAACATTTATTTCCTAATTTCTTAGAAAAAATAGTATATGCAACTCGCGGATGAAGAAATTTCAACGGCTCGAGTTTCTTTTTCGCACTCGCTCGTTGCACTCGCTCGTGTGAAAAAATCACTCTCGCCGTTGAAATTCAACTTCATCCACTAGTTCCATAATGTACTATAATGTTGCGCATGACACTCATAATAATCATTTGTTATCCATAGAGGATAATATGTAATTATAAGCAAGTCACCGTCATATTGTAACTACAAAATGAAAATATATAAAATATTTAAGTTTTATATTATTGTAGAGTGAAAAATAGTCTCGTTTTTTATGTCGGCTATTTATTAAACGTAGGTAAATGTTCATTTACCTACTGCCGTGAGACTTCATATATTGGCATGGATATTTTAGTAATAAAATCCTCAACAGTAATCAGTATAATCAATAATCGTTTAGTTTTCAAGCTTTTTAAAATTTTATCTAAGGCACTGCAATGACCTATTTTTTAACCACCGACTGGATAAGAAGGGTGTTATAACTTCTGTGTGTGTCTCTCTGACTCGTAGTTTCCAAACGGATGAATCGATTTCAAGGTATTTTTTCTTTGAAATTTGGTTTCATCGGGATGGTTCTCAGCTACGTTTGTTTAATGTTAATCGTATCAGTAACTTCAAAATCATCAATTGATCTCTGTCTGTTGCACCATAGCTCCAATTTCAGTGCATTTTTTTTTTTTTTGTTTTAAAGCGGGTTTAACTTGGTTCGCATAATCCTGAAAAATGAAAGAAAGAAAAGAAAAACTGAATATGTAGACTAGACTAGGCTTCCCATAGATGTCGTTTCTATAATGTAATTCTGGTAGTAACTATTTGTTTGAAATTAAATGAATACTAGTATGCTGAGTAATTTTTGTAAATTAATAAAATTGCAATTCACGATAATCTAAATTCACTAATACTCTAGTAGCTCGTCTTTATAATTTGTATAGCAAGATAAAGAGACAAAAATTGTTGAACTCGGGAATCACGATGCAGCATCTGCGATAATTTGCTTTTTTAAGTTGTGTTTGCAAAATCTAGAGTATTATCATCCACACATATCACAACATGGGCATTATTTGAGTCAAACAAATATATCAAAAAAATAATGAGACCTAGTATGGAATCCTGGGTCATCGGAAAATGATGCGTCAACTTTAACACACTGAGTATTATTTGTTAGGTATGAATAAACAAGCTTTATGCCAAAAGGAGAATAATTATAATAAAGTAATTTCCTTGTTTCTAAAATCTGCCTTACTAAGTAAGTATAGTAACAATACCGTTAACCGACAAATCTAGATTGCCCAGTGATAACCTACTACATTATTATTACTGTGACATACAAATTAAGGTGATATAAAAAAAAACAGCAAATTCACAATACATCTCTGAACAGATTTCATTAGTCTGTTGTAATAATCCACAATCGATGTTCTGTTTCATCAGTTCCATTACTCCTTCATGTGAATGAGATTGTCTAGCAAAATAACTAACCGTTGCATAATCAGTAATCATCGAGTTTAATACTATCGGCTTCCGATGCACTGAGCTAGTATAACATTAGCCACTTCTGTTGGTCGCTTTAGGGTGTACTTGATTTTATTTCTGCGGATTTGTAGTTAACAATTATATAAATTACCCGTATAATGAAAACGAGAATGATCTAATTGCATATTTTCTGTTTTGTCAATTCTAGCAGTGTTTAAACAACATTATTAGCACCATCACTGCCTTGATGGTCATTTTTACCACAATTAAGACATGCTAGAATTTCCTCCAGTAGTGCACATGTGTATTACTTATATCATTTTACCGATTTTTACTCCATAAGAACTGTTTTTAATATACCAGAGATACTCTTTAAACCACTATTTTGCTTTTTGAGGCAACTTTTCAATTCAATGTCGGTAATTTCCTGTGGTAGTCCTACAGTTTTAATGTAATGGTTAACTGTCGAGTTAACCTATCGTCTATGTCGATTTTTATGAAGTAGATAATCTCGGAAACTACTGAACCGATTGTTATCAAATTTTGTATGTATATTAAAACTATAGTATAGATGGTGAGACGCTAACCACAAGTTGGCTAATCATTTCCGCCAATAATTTGATGACGTCATCTCAAAAGATTATATATTAAAATAATTAAAATGTTATACAATAGTATACTTCAATACCTGTGGTGTATGAAGCCGGTTAGTTTTCCCTCTAAATATCCAAATTTTCGCAAAAAAATTTAGAAAGTATAATTAATTGTATAATAACCCTAATCCGATAAAAGTACAAATAGAACTCAATCGAGGTCGCTCATTATATATTTATTAAAAATATTTCAAGTATTTCCAAGTTCGTATGCTTTTGCACGAAGAGCTGGCGGCAGAGATTCAGAATCAAACATGACTTGAGGCATTAAAGCCGCACAAACAATATAAATGACACGAATATCGAAAACTTGTCAAAAATAAGTATCGTTAATATTGCAGTGACGAGCTCAGTGACACATAAAATTATGTAATATATCTATATTTTGTGAAACATTTTCTAAACTTGCTTAAGGGAGTTCTCATAAAAAATAAATTTCGAAAAATCTGGATATTTTATAGTACTCCAGGGCGAGGAAAGTTCTGTCGAAATAACCGTCGACCAATTTTTTCTTCAAACGTCAAAAAAACATGGCATTTTGTAACTCAACAAATGATCTTAAAGACAGACTTTTTCTGGCGCTACAGACGTCAGAAAAAATTAAACCATAGCAACAGTATCCAAACCACACTGAAGTTAAACACTTTGAAAGAAACATACGTAGAACTCCAAGTACAGTCGTTTATCCGCAACTAGACTGCCCTCGATCTTGTTGACCCAAGATTCTCTGTGGCTGCTGCAGCGGCTTTTGCAACGTCGGGTAGGGTACTTTTTAAATCCAACTTACTAGTAATTCTGTGGCAAATATTTCTCTTTTAATGAAAAATAATAAATAAATTAAGCGGTTAATAACTTAATTCATTCATTTTTAAAAATTGACAATTTCAATTTTTTCAATTATTCCTATAATTTTATTGCAGACGTTTAAAGAAAAAAATAGTATATTTTATTAGGAGAAAAGTGACTTTGTGGCTCGTCTGTATTTGCTGACCTCCCTTCGATCGGCAGTCAAACTTACAGACTCGCCACAAAAGTTCCAGGGTTGCTCCTTTTAAAATAATATACTTACTTCTACTATTATTTTCGAGATGACAAAACAATAAAAAAGAAAACTTGACTCATAAACATAGTAATTATTTCCTGTTTCTGTTATAAAAATGCCAAAATTTTTAATAAGTTTGATGTTAAGTTATGTGGAAATATTCTGTTTACTAATAAAAATACATATCACTGGGGTGAACTGAAACTGAAATGTGGCCAGGAATTGTCCATAAAATCTAGAACTTACGGTGTATTGTGAATAGAATAGAACATTCTGAAATACACTGCTAGATGTAAGGTAATAAAACCATGGTGGTTCAAGATTGTCTACGAAATAATGAAATTACGATAGGTTATACAGTTCGTAACATAAAACGATCTTGCTTGACTTACCACATTTGTACTGTATTTTAAAAATTAAATTAACGTGAACTAATTTAAGAAATGATTGAATTTATACTATAAAAATAAATTGTTTTATGGAAAGACAATCAAAATTTAGAAAGAAACGTACAGGTGGAACGTTAAATTAACAATAAGAGAGTTCACAAAAATGCTTGATTAAAACACTCATGTGCTGGTAGCTTTTCTGCATTTAAAGTAAGCGTTGTAATCAAAATCTTGCACAAAACTTACAAATTACAAATAAATGATTTTAACTGCAACGTACTAAAATTAATATATAAATCAACTAACTTATCGATCCACTCGATAAACACAGATGAAATTACTAAACTACATGTTCGAAGCTATCTTACAAATTTATTTTCAGAATTTTTCTCGTTTTTCACGTTTTGTTAATATCGAGACAGAATGATACTGTGCAGTAAATTTAATAAAAGCTATAATGAGGTCACAATTAGATTGCTGTGTTTCATTTGTGCGATTAACTGATTATAATTATAATTATAGTTAATAGAAAAGGCATGACAAGTCTTGAAAATTTCCAACACAATATATATAGATATAGTTACACTAGACATCACGAACACCATCTAAACTGCAACAAGCCGGTCAAAAAGTAATCAAGGTAAGATTTCGGTAAATACTCATAACTGAAACCATAAAGAAATAAACCTTAAGTACCTATTTAAGATTTATTAAAAGAACGTGATGACTATATTTTTCAGACTATTGGATAATAAAATATTCATTATTACATATCATTAAACAGAGTTCATAAGGCAGCGAATAAAGGGAATATTTTTATTTTATCGCCAATACTACTACCAATTCAAACCATCAGTCTTTTGATATAATATAAATAAGTAATGATATAAAACAATTACAGATAAAATAACCCAAACCAGGAATTTTTAAGAAGTTCACAACTGAACAGTGGACACAGTCTTCTGACAAGAAAGTGTAGTTTTTTTTCATTTACTTAGAGCTTATTTATTTAAAACGACACAAAAATGTATTCTAGTTCCACGGATTCTAACTTTTGACATCAAAACAAGTCATCGACCAGATAATATGGCTGTACAGTAATTTGTAACCGTGTTAGCCGAGTCGTTGTGTAATCTACTCAATTTAATTATTAAGTGTGCAATTTTTCCTGGTGTCTGGAAAGAGTTAGTCCTGTATATAAGTCTGGTTTTTAAGTAGCAGACATCAGTATGTAGATATGTCGTGGATATCAGTCAAGACATAAACATAGAAAATTACAAAAAGTTCCTTTTTAAAAACAACATCCGACTGCTACAAACCGAAGAAGATTAATAATTAGTTAATAACATTTTTCATTTTGAAGGTAGCCCTGATTATGGAAGTTATTGTCGTTCCATTGAACTTTATCTAATGAAAACAAATCATGTTCATGACCATCAAACAGCGTTTCTTGTTGACATTCCGGCCACAAAAAATAACGTAACAAGCCAGTTTTCAACTACTGATTCATTTTATGATATTGATAAAAAGTACATTTCGTAACGGCCATCAATAACTAGAAATTCATTCTTTGTAAATTTCCTAAAAGGCAAATACACGGTACAAATAATTGGAATTAATAAACTTAGTTCGTTTGGCAAAATAGTAGCCACTTATTTAAATTTACTAAATCCTGAAAAATATACGGGCCACTGGCTGCGAAGATCTTCAGCTACAATATTTACCCTTGGAGAAGCAAATATCATGGCTTTAAAAATGCATGGGGGATGAAAATCCAGCGGTGTGGCTAAAACCTGTGTTGACAGGTCATTAATAAATAAAATAAATGCCGCTACAAAATTCTACATCAATTAGAACCAGTTTGTACTTCGGGTAAAACGCGATCGGAAGAATGAAGACCTAATTCCAAAGCCGGAATATCAAATGTTTCAGATTTAAAATTGAATAGTAAAGTTAATATTGCATCTCCCCCTAGCATCAACTGTAACGTGACAATCAATTTTGGAACAAATACATTTTTTATTCAGTCGTAGATAAAATAGTGTATTTTACTCGCATGTAATGGGCTTACACTCGGAGGAATTCCACTTCTCTCTTCATCCTCGTGTAATAATAGCCTTGATTACTTGATTGTTAAAGAATATACTATTAATATTTCTGATTGTAGGAAAAAATTACTAGTTATTTGTGCCGCACATTAAACGTCAGACACTTTGTAACTTATTTTAGGAAGATTATTAGTTTATACTCAATGAAAAAATAAAAACAAATAGTTTTTTATTTTTTATAGGTTGCCGAATATTTTAAATGTTGTTGTTATTTTCCAACAATCTTTTGTTACATTATGTCAGTTTTTCTATAAATTCATTATAGGCTGACCTTTTAGTTTCTTTAATTGTTTTGTAATAGCTGCTTTTAAAAGGTTATAGGCAGTTTTATAAACCGGACTAAGAGTTTCTGTGCAATTATTTTTAGCAAAGAAAGAATGTCTCTCACTTGATTCAGACTAATATTGAATTGAGTGGTGGGCGATATGTCAAGATTAGCGGAATTTTTTCTCAAAAGAAATTGTTAAGTTTCTAGTAAATATTACATAATAAGCAAATTATGTCAATGTTCAAAAAAGACTTCAGTATTAACGTAGCTATAAACTCTATGTTCATGCCTGCATTGTCCTACTGATAATGCATTTTAAGGTTATTTGTATTAATTTAATAATTGTATTAATTATGAAAATTGTTTCTCTAAAATTTTATTTTTTATGATAACCCTTAAATGTTAAAATAGAAATTTTAATTCTTTCAATCGTGTATAAACAATTCTTAAAAATATGTTACTAAAACACAAACAACACCGAATATACTTTTGTTATGACGTTTTTAACTTTCTGAGAAAATAGATAAATAAACTTTAATCGTTGTTCTGCCATCATTAAATCACAGACAGTAACTTGATAAATTTTCAGCAACGTCCTATTCTAAGACAAAAAGTAAAATACTTAATCTTTAAAAATATGAAGACACTGTTATAATATGAATAATTAAACGTGCCACAAAGTAAATATCAGTCAGATTTATTTAAAAAAACTTTTAGATGACGTCATGAATTTTTTGGAAGGAATAAGCAGATGAATTCTGATTAGCGTTAACATGTTGGCGATAATCGTAAAGGGAATGCAAATGTTCTGAGTAATCGCTTTTATAGTTTCTAAGTTAAATGGTAAAACTTTGTTGAAAAATTTTAAATTATTTCCAAACATTTATCTAATAAATCACAGGTGTAGAAGCAGCATTTTACACATTTTAGAGAAGAATTCATTTACAAAATTTTGAGATATTTCTTAAGGATAGGTAACAATAATTGTTCGCGTTTTACCATTTGCACCAGATTCCTTAAGTACCTAAGGAATCTGGTGCAAATGGTAAAACGCGAGTACTTTTAAAATTTAACAACAGTCAGTCGCGTAATTTCGGCACCAGGGTCTAATAAAATTGCCAAAAACGACATTTTTTTATTGTACTCATATTATATCATTTACAACATTTATTATGCTCCAAGCACTAAGGCACTAGTACTTAGTAGTGTAAAGTTTAATAGCATCAGCACATCATATACATAGATCCCATTAAAATTGGTGGCTAGTTAGAGCGTGAAATATTGACTATATTTTTGATATACTTAAAATAAGTTAATGTAATATCATGTTTTCAAGAACTCGCTAATTTCCTTGTTGGAAATACATACAATACATACAATACACAATACGTTAAGATCACAGGATAGATAATAATACGTACACAACAAGCAACAACCAAAACTGACCAGTAATATTCTCGATCGCGTTAAGATCACGTAATGATGTTGCTGAAGGTGATAAATTTACAATTAATTCAAATTATTCTATCGTTTCTCATTTCAATCACCACACAAGCACAGAACAGAAATCAAATATTGGTGGTCAGTCTCGTCACCTTTACGTATTATAATCTATAAACACAAAAATCATCTAGTTTGTGCCACTCATTTTTTAACTTACTGATGTCTTTAAGAATCCTTTGCATTTACTGTGATCTCACAGACAACGGGAAACTTGTTAACCGGCGAATGATCAAGTATCTTCAAATTTTCAACTATACTCTTTAGGCCATATTGGGTATTACATTGTGTCTACTACAATGGGTCGAATGCACATAAACTCCAGTGAATGTTTTTATCAAATTTCCTTCTCATGCTCTCCGATAAAATGTATACATTTCAGTATTTTTCTAATATAAGTAAAAGCATTTGCTTATCGTTTATTCATATAGCCGATCATGGTTTTCTCCTAATATTGATTTTCTTTTTCAGATGTGTATAACTCCTCCAGAGGCAACATCCTCGTCGGAATGCCAACAATAGCAATAGTCTGTACTGTAATGTCTTGGCTTTTACTGAGATGATTCCTAGGAGTAGAAACTGATATTCCAAGAAAATAACTTCCACGAATTTTATGTGATAAATAATTAATATAATGATATTATAAATGTGTTTGTAAATAACAGCAATTATATTGTATAAATGTTAATGTTTTCAGACAAAGCTATTAACGCGGGAGGTTGTTAAGTTTTCTCCACTATATTCAGTCATAGTTATTCGAAATATAACCAATTTATTAACTCTTAACTTGTTCGCAGTTTAACAAAATTTGCTAAACTTACATGGAATATACTTCATCTTACAAACAATATAACAAATTAATTTACAAATAAATGATTTGACAAAGATGGTTTACAAAATATTTCAAAAGACAATACAGCGTGCGTATATTTGTTTTTTATCTTTTTTTTTGTGTAATTAACTTTACACTTACTATTGGTTTAAAAAACGGGGCAAATGACAGTTACATGAACGTCTTATTCCAGTTACTTTTCATTGAGCTATGAGAACCTGATTTGCTCATCTTGCCCTTTTTTTTGAAAGCAATTGTAAATCAAGCGGCGAAAAAATGTTAGCAAAAATTTTGAAAAGGAGTACCAAACCTGGAATGTTTTTGATGAGCATTCAGCTTCATTCTGTTGATAGCGGTTGTCTATATGTATATAATGTATGTACAGTAGGACTTCGATTATTAAGAGTGATATTTCTGATTAATTTTGTCAGATGTACACATTTGTAAAACTTACACATCTTTGTTATATTTGTGGAGCACACATCTACAAAAAAGGTCAACTTTTTAGTCTTTTTTCAGCTCAACAATATCCAGGATGAGTCCCTAAGCGTGCGTTCCTCGATATCTGATTAATTATTAGAAATAAAAGAAAAAGTCAAAAACCAAAATTGTACGGTTCTTTCAAAAGTACACTATAAAATTATTTTTGACTATACAGAATGTTCTGCTTTTAAGGCATAACATTCTGTATAGTCATAACATAGTTTTTTAATGAAACACCCTATAAATTTTTAGATATTTTGATTAACCTCTTCTTAAACTTTAGAACCACTGTTTATTTTTGAAATTTTGATGGGGCGTTGCCGCGTTATTCAACCTTTCTTTTTTTTTAGCAATGGAAAGGTTCGCAAAAAAATCACAGTAAGGTTATTTTTAAAATCTTTATATAATATTTTGTGCAAAGATAAGTATCTAATAGAACACCCTATGTTTTATTACTGTGCCTTATTGTATTTTTTGTTCTCTTTCTTTTATGTTAAGTATTGTCTAGATTTAAAGTTACTGCAGTTTTTTACTTTTTTAAGAAACACATCGACATATTAGAAGAATGAAAACAATAAATTAAGTAAGATATAGGAATAAACTACAGGTTCTATTTGAAAAAAATGAAATATCGATACTTGAAAATCTTATTATAAACACTCTGTTAGAATTTCTGCCGCAAAATATCGCAACACAGATTTTAAAAATAATGTGTGAATACTTCCATTGGCAAAAAATTTAAAAAAATAGAAATGATGTGGTAACATCGCACAGAATTTTAAAATAAACTTTAGTTATGAAACCTAAGAAGCCAATGAGAATATGTAAATATATATATGGTGTTTCCTTGAAAAAACTCATTTTTGTGTTAGAGGTTAAAAACAGAACACTCTGTATAGTAAAAATACTTTTAGAGTATAGTACTCAAAGAATCGTACAGCTTGGTCTTTGATTTTTTTCTATATCTAATAATAATTATAGTGAAATATCGAGGACCCTAGTGACTCACCCTGTATACTTTCCTCAAAGGACCTTTTTTCGTAGATTAATTTATGGTTTTTACTTTTTAGAGTAATAATTAATGTTTAAAAGTGTACGATGCGGAAGGAAATCAGAAAAAATGAATTTGGGTAATATCATATCTAGAACAAATCATGCTTGTGGAGTATTCTGTTGTGGATGTAAATGAGCTAAAGAATAAACGTATCATTAAAGAAGAAGGTTTGCTTGGTGCACAGGTGTACAAATTGAACGGTTTATAAGCGTTTTTCATCGATTAATATGAATCCAGCGAAATAACAATCCACGATACCAGCCACATAGAACGTCCATTTTCAGATTTACGAGGTAAACTATTAGTAAAAATAAAAATGAATAGTAATATATTTCATATACGTATACATTCTTTTGACACAAAAATTTTAATGTTTCTATTTACAGTTTGACGAAATTAAATTTTTAAAGAAAAAGTAAAATAATCGGACTAAATAAAATTGTGTTCTTGAATAAAAGCATAGTGCTTATTAAAAGTTATAATTTTCTAACTTTTATGCCAATTATGAATATGTAGCAAATAGAAAACACAAAATAAAATTTGGTCCAAAACAACATTGACTAGTAAAAAAATTGACAACGAATGAAAAAGTGTAGAGGCAAAGTGTAACTACTTACATGCATCAATTTCTTTACTTCCCTTACCTTTTATACTTTTATCTTCAGGCGCTATATATGCAGAAACATTTTCTTTATCTATTTTCATATCATGCGAAAATTAAAAAAAAAAACATTTGTATAAAAATAGTACTTAAAGATGTAGGTGTAAATTGTAAGTAAGTAATGAATAACTAAGAAATCCTTTGTAACTTACTTTCAAAATTTCCACTTTTTTCTGACTTTTTTATTAACAATAAAACAAGACAGACATTATAAATCATTCTCACGATGTATTATTTTTACCACATGTACATTTCACACCAGTGACGACGAAACTTTACTCGCTGCATCATAAGTAAAGGGGCCGTTTTAATTCATAAGCGTACCAAACACCAATCAAGGTCGCACATTTACTTATACGATAAGTGGTCGCTCGAGATTTTCGACATGTGCAATGGGTACCTGATGCCCATGTATTTATTTATTGCACCTAAAAAACAATCTATAACAACTGGACACAATGCAATACAGTTGACCAACTAATTGATCGGTACCGCACCGCGTTACTCATGTGCACGTATGTGCTGATCCGCATAGTTCTTAAACTCACGATGCCTTTCTTAGGATCTTTAAGCTATCACTGACATAACGTAGCATTAATTTAATTATGTTATAGAGGTGTGTCTAAACATAAAACATTTGGAATTACATTAAAAATTAAAAAATCTAATTTATATTTTAGTTTATTTTTACATTGAATGCTATCTTTCTGTAAGAAATTCATTCAGATGTAAGCACCAGTACGCCAAATACACAAAACGGGTAAGATTGTGTTAGAGAAAACATTCTTTCCACAATATTTAAATGGATTTAAAGTCGAATACTCTTTTCTTAAGACTGAAATATTTTAGAAGTGTCATGGAATGAGGAAAAGGTTTTGGCAGCATAATCATTTTAATCGGATGTGGGTAACTATATCTTTATACAAAAAATTTGATATAAAAAATATTAAAAATAGATGTTAAACATAGTCGATATCCTTCTGTATTCGCACTGTTTAAATAACGCGTTTGCTTCTTTCAAGAATAAAATTTGTTCGCTTATTTTTTGTTACATATTTTTCTAGTTAATGCCGTTCCCCAACAAGCGAACAAAATTTATCGGCTCGATGTTTTTAATTTTACGTACTTATAATCTGATACTTGATACTTTGTAAGATATGTATATTTTTGTACAGCAAAGTTTTCATATTAACTCTTTGTAAAATTCGAAGAATTTATTTGTGATGTATATAGTAACACAAAAATGGTGCATAAATGCTGCAATTGGCGTACATACTTCGAATTTTATTACAAGTTCCGGTGAAACCGTTCTCTCCAACTTCGTTTTGAATATTAAATGAAACAAATGTATCTAAATTCAAATGAAATAATAATGCTATATTCTATTACAGGTTACAAAAAGCTGCAAATTGTTTAATGAATGTATTTGTCTATTACAAAACAGGAGACAAAAAATAAACTGTATTTTGTACCTGACATTTTAATTAGTATCTACCTCCTTCCTAATTGAAACAAACACGCCGAACTAAAGTTACCGACGACGTACGTGGAAAGTTTAGAACAAGAAAGATTTTTTATTACCGCGTAAGTTATAAAAGCACAGTCTAATAAAAATAAATCTTTACTTAGCTTGATGAAGCGGCGATTTTGCGGATCATAAATTCATAAATAGCAAAAATGTCAAGGCCGTACGCGACTTGGGCATGCCATTATTTACATCAGGCTTCATATATCTTCACTTTGTTATTCGTCTTCAACAAGGCAAACGATAAATGAAAATTCCCCGGATCACCACGGACAGGAAGACGATTGTAACGATACTACCTTTCCTGATTTTTATTGAAAAGCATGATTGATCACCCGATTTTTTTTCCTGTATACGGACAGATTTATCACTGACGAATAAAATCAGCAGTTATAAAGATATTCATCATTTTTATATCTTTTCAATAACGTGAAAAATTGCCAATCGAACAACTTTATACCTTTTACTGGTAGGTAGTAACTTGCAAACCACACAAAAACAATGTTACGGAATGAAAAATATTGAAAAAAATCTACATTATTTTACGTCAAAGAACAAATGGTGATTGATCTTCAGTGTTCCCAATACATGCTAGTATATTGTGTATTGCATCTTTGCATCATCGGATTGGAAACACTAGGTTTCTCTTCTATAATGTTTGCGACATCTATTTGCGACTAGCGCAACCAGTTCCATTGAAACAAAACTTTTGTTGGTTTTCTGGAAAGAAGAAAATGTAGTAAACTTTAAAAAAAAAATTTAAAGCCTTAAGTTGTTAATATATATATAATTTCCAATACGTTTAAAAATACGATTCGCAATGATGCTCGTTTAAACTGTTATTACTTAGTTATAACAAAAATACGGGGTCACTGCTAGGATGTATGGTCTAGAACTAACCTGTTTTATAATATCTTTTTTACTTGTAATTTGGATTTTATAGCTTTATCTGAAACCTGGTTGATAAAAAATCAGTCGAACAGTGAAATTTTTCCACACGATTACGTACCATTGGAAAGGATAGAATTATAATTTTCTAGGTTTCTCTAGGAGTTTGGGTGTTTTATTCGCTCCAGAAACTCTTATGTTCTTATGACAAGTGAATCTATCGTCCATCTTTAATACGTTACCTACCATTGATTACCATCGTTTGTGTACAAATTTCTAATAGAAAAATAGAAAAACTGCATAGTCCCACACTCACAACATTTGATAAATATGAACCTTTCATTCATCTGCCAAGCACTATTGAAGTAATTTATTTTAGCAAAGCAGTTATTCTGGCTGATTTTAATCTTCCCCATTTTTATTCAGATCCACTTGAAAAATCTGCAACTCTTTAAATAAGTTTGCACTTTTTTTTAACTTTTCTCAATGCAATAATATTTATTATCCCAGTAAACACAGTTGTGATGTTGACGTGACAGGTACGTACTCACAAAAGAACAATAAGTACATCGCATGATTATGTCTTAACGATATACCTGGAACGTAAGCTATATAACATCACAATGGAGTACTCATGCTATGTAACAAACACGTAATGTTGACTACATTTACTAGATATCTCATTATTATGTCGCAGCGATATAGCTTGCATATAAGCATTTAAAAATCACACTGTGGTACTCTTGTTATGTAACTAACACCTAATGTTAACTGCATTTACTAGATATCTCATTATTGTGTAGCAGCGATATAGTTGGCAGGTAAGCCTTGTAACATCACAATGGAGTATGTAACCAATAAGTAATGTTAACTGTCGTTACTAGATATCTGATTAATATATACATATACATTCTTCGGAATGTTTTATTTTTATTAGTTAATTATGCAAAGTGTTTTTCAGTTGATTTTACAAAATGGCATGTTAAATCGAAAATTAACGTTTCTGACAGGGCAACAGCAAAAAATATTTAAAAACATACATATCGAGTATTATATAGCTCTATTTTATACTTATTATTTATGTTTGTGTTGCAAGTAAATAGCATATTCATAAACAAAAGATGCTGAGTCTTAAAAAAAGAAATTTCTTCCCTGTCTTAAATCTTGCACAAGCGAGATGACGCCAATAGTGAGTTGCTCTTAATTTTTTTTTTCATATTATATTTCCTGTAATTATATTTATTTATAATTTTATTTTTATATGTCCATAACAACCTGCGCTTTATAAAACAGAACAAGAGAGTTAATGCACATAGTTTATGATCAGAATTAAAAAATGTCCCATCTAACAGGTAATACGAATTAAGACTAGTAATGAGACATTATTTTTTAACCTCTGCCTATACGTCACTGCCAAAAAGGAACAATTATACATATACAGAATTTTGAAATGAGCTCGAAAAATAAAATGATATATTTCCTTATTTTATTAATTCTAATGCAAAATATGTTGATCGGCAACAAAAGAAACAAAAAGAAAAAAATCGAAATTAAAAAACTAATCTATTTCAAGGTCAGCGATATCGTTCTTAAATAAAAATGAATTAAACAATTTCTTCACTTTGATCGTAAGGAAAACAAACAATAATTTGAATACGAAACAATAATTGATCATCGAGTTTTGTGTATTGACTTTCGCACTCAGTTATAGGTATATCTGTTTAACATTAAATTTTCAAAAGTTTAGATTTTTCCAATGTAATCTTGGGCTCTAAAATAAACTGGTAATGTATAATGTATAATTATAATTGAGTATTTTCGTGGTTGATCTTTAAATTATTATTTATTCAAAAAATTCACTTAATTTCATATCCAATATGTAACTAACTGAAAACTGATAATAAAGCAGCAGATATGACGAAATAGTGTAGACTTTTTTTAATGTCGGTAATATAGTGTATGTATAATAAGAAGAGAGCGGAAAATATGCAGCAAAATTTTGGGAAATATGATCATATGACATGCATCAAATTTATGCAAATATGCAATAACTTTCTTAATATATGCAGAGATATGCAGTTGCATATGCTCCAAAAATAAAAAAAAGCGTAATAACCCAACAAAATTTATTTACAAATTGCAAAAACACCTTACCTTTTATTACAAAAAATACATAAATCACATTGCAAAGTGTTTAATTAGATCTCACTGACAAATAAATGACATTTTTTAAGATAATATTCTTATACTCAAAAATAAATATAGGTAAACAGAGCGAATTAAAAAATAGTAATCGACTATTTAATTACTATTTTGGTAACAATTTATTTTTAAATATTTTTCGAAATATTCTAACAAAAATTTTTCCGGTGATTCTAAAGTATGTATTTGTAAATAGAAAAACTGCGTACTGCGTCCACAGATGTAAAAATACTTATCGGATTAGAGCAAGCACAACAAAACACAGTTCCTTCTTGAAGAATAAGTTCAGGAAAAGGTTTAATGCATAAATTAATTTGAGTTATCTACATATTGACACACATCTCTATCGCTTTAAACACTTAAATGCAAACTCACGATGAAAAATAATAGGATAACGTCCCTTCGACCACCATAAAACATACCATTAATACACTTAAGTAACGAACAAAAATATTGAAATGAACGGTATTTCCAAAAGTAATTAGGACCCGAATTTACCTGGAAGGATGGCTTAACACCCAGTGGTTCCTCCAAACTACCATAAAACTCAAACCTTTCCCAGTTATTTGCAATATGATTCATGAAATTTCGTTTTTCTAGAAAAATGCCGATCGAATGGCATTTTTTTTCAAAGTAGCACAAAAATTGATAAAAATGCAAAATATGGACCCGTTACGTGAAATATGCAGCAGAAGGCAAATATATGCAAATATGCAATTTTTTTTATAGCTGTATTCATTTTTAATTAGCATGATTCGTTCACATATTAAATATCAAGACTTATATGCAAAAAATAACGGATATACAAATTTCATAAAATCCGCTCTCTAATAATAACCAATTCATGGGGTATGTTTCTGTTGTTGTCATCGTTTGACACCACTGTATTTACAGTATTTAAGCAGGTATACGTTTCCGCCCCTAAAATCCCACGAACGGCATCCTTTGCCCACGTAAATACAGTAGGTACCTGGAATGAAAACAGAAACAGAAATAGTTTTACAACACCTTATCAAAATTTAAAAAAACCACTATGGTATTATTTGAAATTTATTGTTAAAGATTATATGGTCAATTAGATGTGGGTCGTCGTATTCTTTAAAAAGTGACCTTCTGTTCGGGTTTCGGTTTTACCTACCAACCGCAACCCTTGTCAACAAGCGTCCCCAACTTTCTCTTCTACCTGCAATGTATCGCTTCCGATTTTAACAACTTGGTACATAGACTTCGAACCGTCAACAACAAGTAAATACAGTGTTACACAGCACATGTTTGTGTTTCATTTTATATCAATCTTTTTCGGTACGTATGTATGAATAACAATCATACATCCAACATTGGTCCTTCGAGCCGGATCTCTCCACATGTGTGATCCAGTGCTGTGAATTCAACAATAAAACGCGGTGGTGCCATTTTTCGACGCCTGTATCGGGAGACGTGATCTACCGGCCATCGGAGTTCCCTACCGGACAGGAGAGCAGCGAATCCAGCCCATCCAGTCGTTTCATCCAAGGTTCCAAGTGACCTTATCACGTTTTTGGTAATTTTCGACGCCTGTATCGGGAGACGTGACCTACCGGCCATTGGAGTTCCCTACCGAGCAGGAGAGAAGCGAATTCAGCCCATCCAGTCAATTCACCCAGGCTCCAGGTGATCTTATTACGGTTTTGGCAATTTTCGACGCCTGCATCGGGAGACGGGATCCAGCCATTGGAAATTCTCAACCGGACAGGAGAGCAGCGAATCAGTCTAGCCGTCCCAGGTGCCAGAGGGCCTTATTGCGGTGAGTGGGTTCCAACTATTCCTTTTCTTTATCTATTTCCGGTAAAGCACGCATTCGACCGTAATTGTACGTCATTTTATTTAAATTTCATTGGCAAGTACCATTTACCTTGCCCGAACTGTACCAGTTTTACGTATTTCAACTAAGCGGTTTTTCAAATGGTTATGACGCGTTCGCAAACTTTCGATACTCCACACATGGCAGGCGCGGAAGGTGACGACAATGCCAAAACATTTTCGGACTCAAATCCTACACCAGAGGGTGCAGGAAATTTACAAATTTTATTCTTAAAAAGAAATCGCATTCACGACGAAATATCGCGTTTCAAGTTGTGGTTTGAAACAAACAATCTAAGTACATCCGCTTCTCGACTAAGAGTAAGATTGCGCGATTTTGTACGTATTAAGGCTCAGTTTGACAAAATCCATTCTCAGATTGAAGCTCTTGATGACGCCACCCCCGATTTAGAACAAGCTACCACAAGACTTTATTTTGAAAACGCGTATTACGATTTATGTGCAGATGTCGAAGATGCTATTGAACAAAAACGCGTTAACACATCTTCACCTGCACCGCAAGGTAACGCACCTACGAGCACACCGTCACCATCGGTGCAGTTGCTCCCGAATGTTATTAAACCGTTTAGCGGAATTTATACTGAATGGCTACCTTTTTATAATACATTTAAAACACATAAGGTGTCTACATTTACAGCGGCAGTAAATCGCAATAGTACACAATCCACTTGTTATTTTTGTAAAAAATCTCATTTAATTTACAACTGTGTTACCTTTTCAAAACTCAGTGTTTCGGAAAGAAGGTCTCAGGTAGATAGGTTGAAATTATGTCAAAATTGTCTCAAACCATCGCATACGTCCGATAGCTGTAAATCTATGTCATGTAAATTATGCCAATTGAAACATAATACACTTTTACATAGTGACCAACCCTCCCATTCAAACGAAAACCAGCCTAGTACCAGTGGAGTTTATTGCTCATCCGCCCTTTTTCCACAAGCCGTTTTGTCTACAGCAATAATTCTAATAAAGGATTGTAAAAACAAATTTCAAAAATTCCGGGCTTTGTTAGACGTGGGTTCAGAATCGCATTTTATTACTGAAGCCGCCACTAACAAATTGGGTTTAAGTACAGAAAATGCAAATGTGGTCGTAGCAGGTATTCAATGTTCAAATACGACCGCTAGACAAAAGGTTCAGGTACAGATCGAGTCGTTGCATTACTCATTTACAACAGCTTTAAATTGTCTGGTAATCCCAAAAATTTCGAAGAACATACCTGTCCGTACCTTTTCTAAAGATGAGCTGGACATACCTGAAGCGGTGAAACTTGCCGATCCTAATTTCAATTTGTCACAGCCAATCGATCTGTTAATCGGAGCTGGATTATTTTGGCAACTGTTATGTGTAGGTCAAATTCAAACGATAGGACATGGCTTAATATTACAAAAAACTTTATTAGGTTGGATTGCAGGAGGGCCCACCAGTAACACTCGTCAAAATCTACATTGCGCGGTCAATAATGTCAATTTAGAAAACCAAGTTGAAAAGTTCTGGAAACTTGAAAGTTATTCAAACGATGATAAGCCGCTCACAGCTCTTGAAATACAACATGAGAACTATTTTATTAACAATGCCACTCAATTATCCAACGGACGATTTCAAGTCAGATTAACATTTAGCAAGTGTTTCCCAATCTTGAGGGATTCGGAAGAAATCGCGCTTCAACGATTGTACTCATCGGAACTTAAGTTCGCAAAAAATATTATGTTAGAAATCAACTATCATAATTTTATAAAAGAAAACATTAATTTAAATCACATGCTTTTACTAGGTTCATTGACAGAGCAAAAAATCGAAAGTAAACCCCATCATTTTTTGCCTCATCATGCGGTTTCCAAAACTGACGGGGTCACTGAAAAGATTTGCGTAGTGTTTGATGGGTCAGTCAAACCATCAGTCGGAAAAAGCATAAATGCTTGTCTCAGTACAGGGTCAAAAGTACAAAACGACATTTCCGATGCAATAATTCAATCTATAACGCATGAGGTCGCTTTTACTGCGGATATTTGTAACATGTATCATCATATTTTATTTCAACCCGAAGACAGACGATACGAACAAATTTTGTGGCGGGATGATTCTCATTTGACAACTAACCACATGAATTTTCATTTCATTCCGCCTTCCACACCACATATGGGGAATGTCTGGGAAGCAGCGGTCAAATCTGCGAAAAGTCAGCTGAAGCGCGTTACTGGTGCATTTTTATTTAATTTCCAGGAAATACAGACGTTGCTAATACAAGTCGAAACGTGCTTGAATTCGCGCCTGTTAACCACCATGTCCAAAGATCCATATGACCTAACTCCTTTAACTCCCGGTCATTTCCTCGTTGGAACCCCTCTAACTGTTATTCCAGAGGATAACGTCACCACGGTCTCAACGAACCGGCTCTCCAGGTGGCAACAATTCAACCACACTCAGCAGCAATTTTGGAAACGGTGGACACCAGAACATATGGGTCAACTTCATCATCGCCCAAAATGGACCAAGGCCAGCCGCAACAGCATAAGGTGGACGATTTGGTGGTCGTTAAGGAAGACCACACACCCCCGCTTATATGGACCACTGGGACGCGTTATTACTGTTCATCCCGGTCTACATGCCCCCATTCGCGTAGTGACAGTGAGAACCGCGCATGATGTGATTAACCTGCAAGTGACTAAGCTGTGTGTGCTTCCGACATAAACAAATGTGCAGTGTCTAAATTTACCCCTTTTTTTCTATGTGTTCTGTACTCTATTTCATTGTCAATGTATGCACCTGTCATGCAGACACATATTATGTATTTCATATTTGCAATTGTTATACTTTGTCATGTTGAAAGTTAGTTCTTTCAAGGCGCCGGACCATGTTCGGGTTTCGGTTTTACCTACCAACCGCAACCCTTGTCAACAAGCGTCCCCAACTTTCTCTTCTACCTGCAATGTATCGCTTCCGATTTTAACAACTTGGTACATAGACTTCGAACCGTCAACAACAAGTAAATACAGTGTTACACAGCACATGTTTGTGTTTCATTTTATATCAATCTTTTTCGGTACGTATGTATGAATAACAATCATACATCCAACACCTTCGTCAGTGAGTTCGTAATGCTTAATTAATAATTATATTCAGAGCGAAAAATACAACGGCTTTATTAGAAATATACCAAAGACAAGTTCTTTTCATTGTAATAATTTCTAAGAATTATTTCTGTAAACTTGTTTACTTGAAATGTTATTTTGTAAGTACCTGCTTGGCAAATGATAAATAGAACATCTGTAAGGTGACTAGATTTCAAAAGTCCGAAATCGGAACATTAGTTTCCATTTCCATCGTAATCTGATATATAACTGCTTTGAAAATTTTTAGTTGTAATATACTAACAGTACTGACATTTGCTGACATTTAAAACAGTGCTGACAACCGTATCGATACAAGTTTTGTTCCCAATTTTTCACAAAATAAAATTACTATTCATGAAAATTAGTGATTTATCCGAGGATTTATCTTTATTCTTATCAGATTTATAGAAATCGGAACATTCACGGAACGAATGTTTTAATCGGAACATTTATTGGACGAAATTTGAAATCGGAATTATTAGAGTATTGAAATCGGTACACTTCCGATCAAATCGGAACGTCTGGTCACCTTAAACATCTGCGGTAATATAGGGAAGACCCAACGACACAAACAAAGCCATAAAAATTCTTTGCCCATTGTCCCTGAAACGGGACAAGGTTTTGAAGAGTTCATTCGTCGAATTTTGATTTTATAAAGACGTTTATAAAGCGATGATGGGTAGCAAAAAAACTAGAGAGTGGTTAATTTTGATTTTATTAAATTTATTTTATCTAATGAAAAAATAACGCTCAACTTCTGCATTTACTATCCACCAGATGTTTGGGGGGTGCAGTCGGACCTTTGTTAGTTTGGTTTGTCTATGAGTCGGACGATCCCTTTTTTCCATATTTATGGTTATTGCACTTCACACTCACAGTGAAGCTGTCGAATTCCATTTGGCCATTTGGGTCACAACCACCGAACCTTTCTCGTAAATCCGTAACTCACTTCATTTTTAATGCAGTTTTGTGAAAATTGTGTGGGTTGAATTTACACTAGGTAAGTTAATATAATTCTAATGAAGTAATCATTTTAATTTTTACATGCTTCTGTTGTTTTTGATAACTGTACGTAAATAACAACAACAGTTTTTTCAGACAAGCTGGAAATACCACCATTAATCACTGAAGATACTCCCGCTGATTTTGAAGAACTTACGGTGATTGTTTTTGTAAGTGAGGCGCTTTGCCATAACATGTTGCAAAGGTATGTTACTGCAATTTTTTATGAACTAGGTGCTAATGAACATAATTTTACTCTAGACTTGAAACAAATACAAAAAATATGTGCGAAACAAAAGAAATTTTAAAGGAAACGAGTGAACAAATCTCCAATATGAAAACGTCATCAAATGTGACAAATCAAAGAGAAAACAGTAATAGAAGATATGCCGCCAAGACCACAGATAAACAAATTTTGAGGAATTAGAAGATTATCTCTGCCTACTACAACAACCAGGTTTCTTTGTAAGTTAAAAAAATACAATTAGTCCAGTCAAATTAGCGATCAACCTCGCAATGAGAGATAATAAGCTGAATTTTCGTATATACCTTCATTTTAGCGTTCTAAAAGTTGTCTCAAAATTCTCATTAAATTTTGTGTCTGCGTCGTAAGTTATTCAAGGTCAAAGGTCAAGAAAAACATTATTTTGCGATTATCTCGGTTTCTATTGCTCTAATGATGTTAACACCTATTATCATAATTGTAGAGCATAAAATTTGGGACAAATTTTATTTGAAACATTTTTTGATACACTTAATCGTTTTTGAGATAGAGGGCAGTGGGCGCGCAGCGTTCATCCAATCATACTGTAATGCAATCAACCGTGAATATCTGTGAATACTACCTTAAATTTTGAAAAATTTGTATTATTTATGAGTTAATACATTGCATTTAATAACATTTTGCATATTTTCAATACATTTATTTAATGATACTTACCTACTTTGTATAATTAAAAACTCTTTAAATGACATATTTATTGTAGGTATATCTTAGGTTAGATTATTATATATCTTAAAGTTATATTAATTTTTTCAAAGTAAATTTTAAGGAAGTAAAACGAGTTAATATATTTTAATTTTATCTTTATTCAGCAGCTGTACATTTCTTACGATTGAAATTGAATTGCAGTGAAAATCTATAAATTTTTAATAATTTAAAAAACAAAAGTATCAATTTTCTTCTTCTTCATCGTCATCTTCTGGACGTTCGGGAATTTCTGTTTCATCGTCGTCATCTTCGGTGCCCTGAATTGTTGTTTCCAGACCTTCCAGTTATAATCATGATAGAAAAATAAGTATTTAAAAACTTACACATTTTAAAGATATAGGTAAATAAATTGAGATATACAATAAATATTTCATTAAATGAGTTTTTAATTACACAAAGTAGGTAAGTATTATTCTATGAATATATTGAAAATATGTAAAATGTTATTAAATACAATGTATTAATTGATTAATAATACAAATTATTCAAAATTCAAGGTAGTATTCACAGATATTCAGTCGATTGCATTACAGTACGTATGGACGAGCGCTACGCGCTCACTGTCCTCTATGTCAAAAACGATTGAGCGCATGAAAAAATATTTCAAATAAAATTTGTCCCAAATTTTGTGCTCTACAATTATGATAATAATTGCTAACATCATTGGAGCAATAGAAACTGAGATAATTGCAAAAAACTGTTTTTCTTGACCTTTGACCTTGAATAACTTACGACGCAGACACGAGATTTTATGAGACTTTTGAGACAACTTTTAGAACGCCAAAATTAAGGCGTATACAAAAATTCAGCTTATTGTCTCTCATTCCGAGGTTGATCCCTTTTTTATGCTAAAATGACTGGACTAAATATATTTATATGTACTTACATATAACATAATTTTGGATATTATATACAGGTAGATGCCTGTAATACTATAACACTTTTTAGGAACCTACTAAACATGACACATTTCGCTTAACACGTTACATACATAGTGGGTTGCAGAAAAGTCTTATAGTGAAGCACCCTGTATGTTATACATACGCGGTGACTTCCAAATAGATTCGGAAAAAAAATCCTTTAATTGTCACACGGATTCAAAGTAATTAAATTGCTGCTCCAGTTTCAAGAAACAAATACGGAACATCTTGTTAAATGTAAATGATGCGGCAATGATTTATTCAGTTTCCATTGTGACTAAATTTTTTCTTTATTTTTGCTGTGTGTTGTTTAGATGAAAACAAATGGCACTGAATGAGGTGTAGATCTTGATATTTTTTCCCCTGAATTAGGACTAGATAAAAGAAATTACTTAAAATTTTCTCTACTTCATGATGTTGTGGTTTTATTTTCCGAACTTATTTCAGAGTCACTCGATATATACACATAAAAATATTTTCTTCTTTTCTTATTTCAGGAACTGCTATTGTCCCAGATAGGTGGTAATGGGAAAAAGAACAATGTGGGGCGTGTATTTAAAAAAAAAATAAAAAAATCAGCGAATTTGCTGTAGCTTGTTTGTTCGGTAGGAAAATTCCAAAATGGCTGGGACAAAAACAATGAATATTATGAAAGGTATTTTTTTTTTGCAATAAATATAATTATTACAATTTTTATTTTTGAAGAAATTACAATGAAGACCCATTCCGCAATAGAAAAAGAAGTAGAACAACGCTGCTCAGAGTGGCTAAGGCATTCTAGTCAACGCCTGAAGAAAGAAAAAACAACGACAGTTTATAGTTTCTGTGTCTTTTTTAAGTGTAAATTATATTGTATTATTTTCGAATTAGGAAATCATATATATATTTATTTATTTATATTATGAATTTATATTAATTTTTGTATTTTATTACTTATTACATATTTTATTTTTTCAAACATTGAATAAAATAATAATTTACTGTAAGCTCTAAATTTTACTCTCCATATCCATATCCCTAAATGGTAACTAGACTTTTTGAAATGCCTATTCATATCGCATAGATCATGTTAATAAAATATACTGAGAGTTATATGTTTACGATGTTGCGATATATACGTAACGTCTATGTCCATTTAATATGTTATATTGGCGTTTAAAATAAAACGTAACAGATACATCAAAATATAGAGAATCTAGCGACATACTAACACAACGTTATGATGATGTACCAGCGAGCACGTCTCTACTCTGGAACAATGTGGATGTCACCAGTATGTTACAAGCATGGGTCACTGTTGATTACATTACATAGCACAGGGAAAGCAAATGTACGCAGTTTGGTATGTAACAGCTAACAAGATCGTAGACAGAGTTAAGTGGCATTAACATCGCTACGACGCAACTGTGTTTAGTGGGATATACTTCTAATCTTTCTTGATTTTGTATTTGTCCAATTATAATCGAAGAAGATAGTTACCATTTGAATTATTATAGAATGCCAATTTCAAGTTGAACCTAAATGTAAATTACAAATGAATTCTAATTCACAACAATATAACGTCAAAAAACCTAACTCTATTATTTACTATATGACTCACTACTAATTACCTATTGATTTGATAACGTCAATGAGGCTTGTTCTCTTTTTTTAACAACTTATATCAAAATTTTATTCTTTCGTACCTGCATTTAAATTCAGTAAAAGTGGACGCAAATCTCCATCATTATTCAATCAGGAATTAGTTAGTTACAAGTAATTGATAAATTATTCTCAAGTCTGTAACGATATAGACTGAATAGACTGGGACACATTGTTTTGTAAAAAGGATGGCTCACCATGTTGGGATTACCTTGTAAAAGTTTAGTCAATGCTTCTGTTAATCATCAGTCATATTTAGTTGTCTCAAAAAGTATTTACGTAACCCGAAAAACTGTGGATGGAGAATTATTAGGTAATTATAGGCATAAAGTTCTGGAAAAAAATTAACATAACTCGCTCCCTGCTGATTACAGATCTCATAGACAATTTTCTAACAACCCGTCGAAAGCAATAAATAAAAAAAAGGAATTTGAACAGGGACTAGTTAATCGTAAAATAAAAACAAATGTAAATACCTAAATAATTTAAAGTCATCTACATCTCCTGAACCGACTGCCCTCCGACTTTGTTGCTTATGTTCTCGATCAGTATGTTTGCCATTGTCCCCCGTTATGTAAACATCCTTTGATAGTGGTATATTGCCTCAGCTTTGGAGAACTGCTTTTATCACTCCGATTTTAAGAAAAGCGATAAACTAGATCCTACAAATTATAGTCTATTAGCCTTATATAATAGTTAAAATTATGGAACGTTGCTAACCGTATATATGAATTTGCCATAGTTATTTTATAACATTATAGTAAAGGAACAACACAGATTGTGTTGATGTGTATCGGCGATTAGAGTTATGCTCTGGAACGCCATAATCCGATCAATGTTATTTATCTGGAGTTTGATAAAGTTCCACATAGTGATTTAATATTAAAACTGGAACATTTTGGTATTCGTATGCATATGTTTTTGGTGAGTTTTTCCGTACAAAAATTTTTGATGACGTCGTCAACATTTTAGCAAGGACACCAATTTATAAAGGTGCAGTGTAATACTATTAATTAGTACACCTACTGTTATTAATAGTATTGCACTTCCTCAAATTTTCGGAAAAATGGGATAGGGAATAAAACATGTCACCTCATTTATTAATTTTTTGTGTCACCTGAATTCTAAAAAAATGGAGGCTCTTCAACAAATTATAAAATTTAATTTTGCTAATTTTATTTTTTTATGATAACCCCTATAAATTAAAAATACTTCTAATTAAATTTCTTCTTCAGGATATTGGACAGCTTTATTTCACAATGATTTAACAATAAAACTTAAACTTCAAGACATGTCCCGCTGGTCTCCTGAGGAAGGGAACATATTCTCCCCAAAACGTTGAGAAAACTTTGTATTGTTAAATAATTGCGAATAAATCTGTTCACACCCCGAAGAAGAAATTCCATTAAAACATAACCCATAATGGGCAAAAAGAAACCAGATAGCAGGTTAAAAAATTCATAGAATTAAATGTTATAATTTTTCGAACACTGTGTGTGAGATATATCGTTCTTGATTTGATGAGAACAAAAAAATTAAAACGCGAATCCGTACCCCGGCCTTCCATCTACAAAGCACGTCGCCATATTGCATATATTTCGTATAATGTAGCAGAAGAAGAAGGATGTTTAAACCATATCAATTATAATAGTACTAAACAAAAGCAAGGCGGATTCACAAAGCACAAGTGTAAGAGAATACTATTTAATAAAATTTAAATTACATATGTTTGTTGTACAAAATTTTGAGGGAATGTCATCACGTTGTTGATGGGGATGATTAGACAAATTTTGGTTAGCTTTTAACCATATCTATGATATTTGTATTAAAACATACAAAATTTGAAAATAATCGGTGCAGTAATTTCGAAGATTATCTGTCTAATAAATATGTGGACAGACGAAAAGAGGAACACTATTCCTTCGTACTCTAGAGTTCATGAAACGTCGAGAAAACATAGGAGTAGGGAGTCGGTCGATGGACTCGATTACAATACTTTGAAGCTTACGCTCGGGAAGTAAAAATATGAATGTGTTGATAAACCTCAATCAAGTACAGACTCTTTGTGCATATTTTAATCTTTTGGGAGGGAACAAACCGAGAAATTTTTGTTAACTATTTACTATGCTTACGATAACCGTAAAACATTTGCAAAATTTGAGAGCATTTAATATTGCAGTTTCAAATAAACTGCAAAATGTTCTATATACGAGGGTGGGGTGATTAATGCCGGGCCTCAACAGGAAGGCATTGTTTTTTTCGGTTAATTTTTATTTATTTCTCAACATAATCTCCATTTAGCTCGATACACTTAACCCAGCGATCTTCTAGAGCGGTTACACCGGAGTAATACAACGATTTGTAGAGATCTTCAAAATAACTATTTGCTGCTTTGATGTTGTCATAAACCTCTTACCACCCAACCACTTTTTGAAGTTAGGGAAAAGGTGGAAGTGACATGGGGCTAAATGGGGTCTTTAGGGAGGGTGGGGAACCAATTCAAATTTTAATTCATGAATTGTAGCCATCGCAATGACTGAAGTATGGACTGGTGCATTGTCCTGATGAAACTGCACCTTTTTTTTTTGGCAAATCTGTCCGTTTTACTTTAATTTCCTGTTGTAAACGTTGTAGTAGAGTGGAATAATATTCCCCACTAACTGTTTTTCCCTTTTGGAGGTAGTCAATAAAAATTATTCCCCTCGCATCCCAAAAGATGGTGGCCATAACCTTACTGGCCGATACAACTGTCTTCGCTTTCTTCGGAGGTTCTCTTTTTTTGGTCCACTGTTTCGACTGCTGTTTTGTCTCGGGGGTGTAAAGATGGAACCATGTTTCATCGACAGTAATGAATGGACGCAAAAACTCAGTTGGGTTACGCCTGTAGTGTGCCAAACAATCAGCCGAAACATCCTTACGATGTTGTTTTTGGTTTGGAGCGAGAAAATGCGGCACCCACCTGGCGCAAAGCTTTTTCATTGTTAAGTGTTCATGTAAAATATTTCGAATACGTTCTGTTGTGATCCTTATTGATTCTGCTACCTCCCTCACTTTCACTCTCCGGTCAGCCAAGATGATTTTATCTTTTTTTTTGTAATTTCTGGAGGGGTCACCTCAACAGGGTGCCCACTGCATGGTTCATTATTTGTGCTGATTCGGTCCATTTTAAATTTAGCAACCCATCACTTAATTGTTGTATACGATGGAGAGGAGTGTCCCAATGTTGTATCCAACTCTTTGTTGATTTCACTTGCTTTTAGGCGTTTCAAAAAAAAAAAATTAATCATTGGCCGAATTTCCACTTTTTCCATTTTGTTAGAATTGTTTGATGCATCTAATCTGAAGGACTGCCATCCAACTACTAAACGACATATTGACATGAAATCTTTAAGGGAAGCTGATGGAAGATGAAATTATGGAATGCCATCATTATACTGTTCTTATTACTCCCACATCTATGTGAGGCCCGGTACTTGTCACCCCACCCTCGTAATTTTGGTTTCTTTCTCTAAAAATCTGCAGGTCTAGGGCAATTAAAGACGAGAATTTATATGAGCGCAGTAAACAGATTTAAATTTGAATTAATGATTTATCACGTTTCCAATAACTTTAAAACATTTACAAGGTTTGAGGGCTTTCCGTTTTGCAATTTACAAAGTTAAATTCGAAAATGTAGGTATAAAATTCAGATTTTTTTTATAACAACCTGGATGCCCAGAGTAAAAGCTCCACACGGATTCATAAACTATAGAGGAGTATGTTATTTTATAAAATTTATATAAAAGTTGGAGATGACGTCATATCATTGTTGATGGGGATGATCAGACAAATTTTAGTTAGCATTTTACCATCTACACGATATTCCTAATATACATACAAAATTTGAAACAATCGGTCCATTGGTTTCAGAACGTATCTGCCCAATAAAATCAACACAGACGGCAGACGGCAAACAGACAGACAGACAGAAACGGAATACCTATCTTTGATCTTTTATTTGATTAAAACTGATACTGAGTTGCATTGAGTTACATTTGTAGATCACGAAAATGTAGCAGTACCAATTACATTCATTCTACGTGAGAAACAGCACCACTATTTTTTTTTTCTTGATCGTCTACGATCTTCGCAGTAAAATGATCAACCGGTACTAAATCATTTCCTTTAAACTTATCAGGTTGGAAAAGGAAAATACCTCCTATATTTATAGCCGAAGTTGTATTTTCTATTATTTACCGTAATTTTAGGGACATGTTTTAATAATAATAGTAATAATGTTTATTGTCAAACAATACATCTAATTGTGACAGTTTAGAAAAAAACATTATTCCTAATAGATTTAATATAAAAATGAAAACAATACTATTTTTGTTAATTATTAATTTCCTAATTGTCTAACGAATGAACTTAAAGATAACTGCATTTACATCAAGAGAGTTAATTGCTCGAGCAATGTTATCGATTATACGATAGTTAGTCTTATGAAAGTTTAACATAAAAGTTTCAGTACGACTAGCTGACCTTGAAACTCGAAACTGAAATAAATTGAAAAATTCAGTGCAGTCAATTATGTTCTTGCTTAATTTAAAACCAAAAATTATGTCACTTTTTACTTTTCTCGAGCCCAGAGTTTCTAGATTAGCTAACATTAACCTATGTTCGTAAATATAGTTGTTTTTGTTCAATTTCATTTTAAAAATTAAGTAATATACAAATTTGCGTTGGACTATTTCGAGTCTTGTTTGATGAACGTCATACTAAGGATACCAAATTATATTACAGTATTCTAGAATTGGTTGACCTATGCAACAAATAATTTGCGGATAGCACTAACATTGCTGAAATCTTTAGTTTGCCTTTTTATAAAACCGCACATACGAAATGCCTTACTTATAATGTTAGCAATATGCCTATTGAAGTTTATTTGCGAATCGAAAAGAATACCTAGGTCGCAAATTTCATCTATACTTATTTTTGAGAGTTAAACCATTAAGTGCATAATTGTACAATAAATTATTCGATTTACGAGAAAAAGTGATTGTTTTGCACTTATCAAAATTAAGTAACATGTTGTTTGAACACCAGATATTACCTACATTTAGATCACTTTGTAAAAGGATAGAATCATTTATGAAAATTACTTTATTAATAGTATATTAAAGAACGAGTTTCATAAGGCAAATATTGAGGCACGAATCCAAGTTTATATAACTCGCGGCTTCGCCGCTCGTTCTATAAACTTGGATTCGTGCCTCAATGGCCTTATGAACGAGTTATTTATACTATTTTTTCTACCGCACACGTTTTTTCCCAAAATTTAATTGAAATTTGCATTTTCTTTAATCTGGGGACTTTTGTCGTGGTTGGTGATGGGTTGGTCTGACACTAACCACGAAATATTTGAGGTTCGAATTTTCACAACAACAACTGTAATTCGAATCAATTCGAGTTTTTGTAATTTAAAATTGGTTAAAATGTCTTGCGAAGAAGTTACGCGTCCGGAAACATTGGAAATTTTAAGTTTACATTTGCCACTGACATTCACCTGACATTTCTTGTCATGGCTACCAATCTTACTGATCTAAATTACACCAGATGTATTAAAGAACGCCTTTCCGCTATTAACGAATTGCTGTGACGTCATTTGCGTGCGTTAATAGCTCTATTAGAAAACCAAAAAACGTGTGCGGTAGAAAAAATAGTATAAATAACTCGTTCATAAGGCCATTGAGGCACTCATCCTTTATATAACTCGCGGCTTCGCCGCTCGTTCTATAAACTTGGATTCGTGCCTCAATATTTGCCTTATGAAACTCGTTCTTTAATATACTATTAAATCGTCTGTGAACAATAAATAGCTGCAAGAAGAAAGATAATGAGCTAAATCATTAATAAATAAGGAAAACAAGATGGGTCCCAAGATTATCCTGTGGTACCCCAGATGAAATGATAAAAGAATCAGAAAGATATCCATTCAAAAAAACTTGTTGTTGTCGGTGTTGAATGTAAAAACTTAACTGTGTATGCAATTTGCCCTGTGTGTATATTGCATCTATATACTTGATAACCATTTTCTAAAGAACTTCCAATATAACTAATATAAACAGCTAGATTTGTGACAGCAGATCGACCGGGGAAAAAACCATGCTGATGGGATCAGAGTTTACTTCTGAATGTAGCAAATAGAGCTTTTGAAATTATTAATTCTAGAACTTTACATAAGCCTAGAATTATGCAGATTGGTCTGTAATTAGTAATGTCAGATCTATATCCAGACTTAAAAAGGGGTAAAACATATGAAATCTTCCAAAATGAGGGGCACACTCCTTCAGCGATGGATTTATTAGAGTATATAATAGAGAGGGGCCACGCCAAACTGCGACTGCATTACTTAAGCAGATAAGAAGGTACACCGTCAGGACCTGGGTTAAAACTTGCTTTGATTTTATTTACTTTGTTAGAAACAATATCTGGGGATATTTCAATATTATCTAAGCTATTGATGTTATCAAAAGGGGAATAATCCGTAATAATAATGTCATTTTAAATGCCGATAATATTTTTAGTCAATCTCCAAGGCATAAAAAATATATAAAATTTCAAGTTTTTCAGCTGCATGGGACGATAATGATAATACGTGGATGCCATTTCATCCACAGAATTCATACATTTCTGAAGATATACTATTTACAATTTTATAAAACTCAATCCGAACATCAGGATTGTAATACCAGGAAGAGAAACAATTTAACAGTAACTTTTTGGATGCTAAATAAAATACAGGCGACCAATATAAGACTCAACAATATTACTACCCGAGTTTTTAAATTACTCAATTTAAAACGACTAAAAACAGGTAAAAAAATGTCTCTTTAAATATCCTCTGTATAGCATTCAGGAATATTTTAACACTGTCAAAAACAAAGACATGTTTGTACATTGTAATATTGTAATAAAGAAGAGTAATAATTGTTGCAAATCTTGGTGTTTTTTTGTTTGTTTGATTTAGTGTCTCCCTTAGTTTACAATTATTGCTGTTACGTTTATCTGTTTATAAAGAAAAGTAAACTGTCCTGAACATTAATTGGATGTTATAAAATGGTTCATTTATTTGCTATATATATATATAGTTTTTCTTTTCTTTGACGTGTCGTACCATACAAGTTTTTTTTTACATAGTTCTGTAACAGATATACGTTATAAAAGTGATTCATTTTATCAGTTCTTTTCAGAATTCATTGTGTAGTTTCTTTTGTTGTCGTGCGCACAATTTTTAACTTTTTTATAATGGCTTTCATAAGAAAATCCGGAAAGAGATTGCAAAAAACAGGGCAAACACAGAGTGATTTCGAAATGTGTGGAATAAAAAAAGTAGGGAATAGCTCACAATAGGATTTATTGCGCTGTGTAAAGTTCACGTTCCTAGGTGGTAACATTGTCTAGAAAAAATTATTTGAAATTAAATATAAATTAAATAAACCCGCCACTGGTAGTGTCTCTTGACCTACCATAACTACTTTTTAATAAATGGTACAGAACGACTAAGATTAAGAACCAAAAAAGTGGCGCACTGATAAGCATCGTGGAAAAACATGATAAGGGCCAGTCGTGTATCAATTGGTTGCCGTCGTTTGTTTGGTTAGCGTCTTTGACAGTGGTGAATTTTTCCAATTCAGAGCGTATCGACATGGTAATGCTTTATGGTATGGCTGATGGAAACGCCAGGTTGGTCCGCGAATTGTGGATCGAGCGCGATTCCGTGTACACAAACATTTATATCAGTTGTACATCATCTCCGAGATCATGATACCTTCAAGCCTCAAACTCACGATCGTGGTCGTGATAGGACCGAAAGAATACTGCAAGCTGAAGAACAAATTTTTGAACTCGTTTAAGAAGAGTCCGACACCACCACTCGCCGATTTGGAGCTGAAGTTGGAGTTTCACAGTTTGTAGTGCATCTTACATTAAAAGAACAAGGCCTACACCCAAACCACGTCGTGTAATTTACGATTCGCTCGCGATACTGTTTTCGACAGCCACAACACTCACATTTCGTTCGATGAAAATCCACACGCTCCTCGAGAAGTACGATTTCAACGAGGGTTTTCCGTAACTGTGTGGGCCGGTATCGTCAATGACCGCTTAGTTGGACCTTATGTTTTACCAAACAGATTAAACGCGATACAGTACCTCGAGTTTTTAAACAATGTATTGAAAGGGCAGTTAGTTGTGGAAATGCCTCTAGGTGAAGGAGTTCGCATTGTTACTTGCATGATGGAGCACCACAACATTTTGCTATGCCAGTAACTGAATGGTTAAATAACTATTTTCCTAACTATTGGGTCGGTAGAAGCGGCCCAGTAGCTTGGCCCCCGCGTTCACTCGATTTCAATCCGTGTGATTTTTGTCTGTGGCGTTAGCTGAAACAGTTAGTTTATGGAAATCAACAGTGTCCAGAAAATATCGAAGAACTTCAACAGGCAGTGAAAGCGGCAGCCACTACAGTTCCTGGAACTCCCGGAGTTTTTTTTACGTCTACGTGCAAACATGTTGCACGTGCTGAAGTCTATATTGCTAGTCAAGGACAACATTTTCAACATTCATTGTAAAACGGTAGTAGCATTCTAAATTGCTCTTATTTTTACTCTAATAAACAATGGGGAACCGTTGTGGCAAGGACCAAACAGCCGTCAGAATAAAAAGTCGATCAACATGAAGCATCACCAAAAATCGGTCCTTCTTCAGGACCACCATTTACTTCGATCACTAACAATCTTTCACATTGATCTTTAACGATGAATGCATACATGAATGAACGAAGGATAACCAGCAAAAAGTCGGCTTTAGTTTTAGTTGAATCTGAAGTTTTATTGGAACGTTTTCGTACCTATTGTTTAAAAGGTGGATCAGTGGCATCGCATCGAGGGTATTCGTGGTAGTTTTGCTCCATTCGACTTTTAATTTGTTTTTTCTACATTTCCACATTACTACGATACGTGATGCCGTGGGTACAATTATTGCATATAATAGGGTGCCGCATCCAAGTCTGGATATAGGGAATTAACATGGGAATTGGTTTTTATTTTATAATATCTCCCCAGATCACTTTAAAGCTATTATTGAGTGATGTCTTTGTAGAGGTCGAAGAGGGCTATCGGCCAGTATTTTTTTCAAATCGTTGCATCGCGCTCATTCACTGAAAAGGGTTTTAAAAATCGTATTTTGAAATTCGCGCTCGATCCGAATTGTCGCGAAATGTTCCATCGCACTCTCAAAGTTTGGTGATCTCGTCTTTCGATTAATCATGCAAAATCCAAATGTCAAAGTGAAATTAGAAATTATTTTCAGAAATTAACGAACAACTCGAACCTGTGACTCAAACTGAATTATTTTATCCAGTGTGATGATTATTGTAGGTCAATTTAAACGGAATAAATGCACAAACTGCACAAAATATTTTTATTAGGTTATGCTATGTTCCACTGCGTTTAGATGAAAAAGCGAGGGTCTGCTTGTTCTTGAACGATTAATTTAATTAGTAGGTAATTTGGGTAAATTTTACATTTTTTTTTCTAATGACTAAAGATTGGAAGTCAATTGATTTTACGTTCGTTAAGCAGGGATGGAATTTTTGCCGCCTGGAAGCATGTTCGTTACAAGAAATTTTTGAGAGAAAAATGTAGAACATTGACTCATCAACGTGTCTATTACGAATGTGTTTTGGGATTGAGAAACTTTTGTATTACTGTTTTAGTTGTTTATTGTGTTAACAACAAAAATAAAAATAATATTTCACAAAACAAAGTTACATTTATTTTCAAAGGTGACAAAAAGTAAATAAAATCAGGTGGGCACAACGTTTTCTAGGAATCTTAAACAGATGGGATAGAAGAGTTTCAAAAAGCATCATGACAAAAAATTGAAGCCTGAGGACTACTTCTCACGCATAGAGTTTTACGAAGGAACGCTTGAGAGAATCTAGGCTGATGGAAAGTTTTTGAGGAACATTTGTTTTACTGACGAATGTTCATTTGGTCTTAAGGGAAGTTATAATCGTCAGAACGATCAAATTTGAGCATTACACAACTCTCACGTGGTCCATGACCATCGTTATCAATGGCGTGCAACTGTCATTGTATGACTGGGGCTTTTAGGACATCATGTCATTGCACCTTTTTTCATCGAATCCGGATTGAATGCTCAGAAGTAGGACAATATGCTAGCTCAGCAAATATTTCCTGGGACTCGAAGGGTGCGGCATCTGCAGCAGGTCTTTTACATCCAGGACCAAATCTCCAGCCATACAGCTCGCATAAATGTTGTTTATTTGAACCAGTATTTTCCCACAATGTTGGAATGGAAAGTTTGCACCGCTCCATTGATCTGTGCATTCGCCGGATTTAAACCCCTGGGAATTTTTTCTTTGGAGATTTTCTTCACGACCATCTGTATTCAAACAATACCAGCTATACAAACAGGGACGCGCTGATACAAGCAATCCAGCAATATTGTCTTCAGATTTCAACTCAAATGCTAATCAACACGCGTAAGAGTTTTGAAGATCGGCTTACTTACTGTACAGCTGCTGAGAGCAGTATTTTTGAGCAATTCTTGAAAATAGTGTAATACTTCTCCAGATTCGTACAATATTTCATTACTTCATTCATCAACAATTGTTAAGTTTTGTTATTTGTAGTTATCTAAATGGTTCATTAAAAGGTTCTCTTCAAAAGCGCCAGCTGTTTTGATGGTATATCTTATCATCACACAATAAGAAAAGCGGGCCCTCGCTTTTTCATCTAATCGCAGTAGAACATGGCATTTTAATGAGATTTTAGTAATAAAGACTCGACCAGCACCAGCAACATAACCTAATAAAATATTTTGTGCAGTTTGTGCATTTATTCCGTTTAAGTTGACCTACAATAATCGTCATATTGGATAAAATAATTCAATTTGAGTCGTTCAGTGATTACTGAGTGAGGCAGTGCGAGTACATTCCTAGCTTGAGGGCTCCCAGGACATGTCACAATACTGCCGATGGGGTTTTGAGGAAGACCAGCTGCTCGAAGTCTTCATCTCAGGCTTTTTGAATACAGTCTGAGTGTAGTTCGAGATGGCTCATTTGACGGGGTCGCGCACTACGACGAATGAATGGATCAATTTGTGCATTTATTCCCTTTACTTTGTCCTACAATAATCATCACACTGGATAAAATACTTTAGTCTGAGTTGTTCGTTGATTTCTAAGAATAATTTCTAATTTCACTTTGACATTTTTAAAACCTTTTTACAGTGAATGAGCGCGATGCAACCATTTGAAAAAAATACTGGCCGATAGTCCTCTTCGACCTCCACAAAGGCCTCACTCAATAATAGCTTTAAAGTGATCTGGGGAGATATTATAAAATAAAAACCAATTCCCATGTTAATTTCCTATACCCAGACTTGGATGCGGCACCCTGTATTTAGAAATCACTGTATTACAGCCGCCACTGAGCTGATTTATTAGATGCAGTACTACAGCAAGCCATCCAGCTCAAGGGTACCATCGTCCATGAGACTTTTTCAGAAGGGTTCGAAGCTACGGAGAAGAAATTACGAAAGTTTGAGGAAAATTTTTCAGTATTGCATTAAAATTCTAAATCTGAGCCGCTTAGCCCAAAACAGTGCGCATGTAAAAAAATATGCACTATATAAATACACGCGATATGTTCAAAATTCTTAAAAATTAAAAATGTTTTAAACAATAGGGTAGAATCTTCTTCAAAACTCTCTGAAACGTCAATCAGTTCAAACTCAAGATTTAGAATTTAGAGGAAAATTTATCTCACTCAGACAGTTCTGAAAAAGAAGAATCAAAAATGGCAGAGAAATTTGGTCTCTGCACAGCTCGGGTTTCCTGCCAATGATGACAGGTAGCGAAAGTGTCACCAAACCGTTAATAGATTCATTTGAACTATGGGTACAATTTTTTACTGAATGCTTTCGGGAAAAAAATCTCTAACAAAAAAATATAATGTAAAATTGAAACTCTCATTTAATCTTAATTTCCGGTGCTGAAAATTCATCTGTTTCTACAAATAGGATACTTAAATGATTCTTCTACTTACTCGATTTTATATTTATTTAGACTTATTTGATATTGCTTAAATACATATTATATTAGCAAACATTTTGGTTATTTATTTGCAGTTTGAGGTTGCATTTTATAGAGGACCTATGATGTATTAAACAAAAGCTAATTATCTTAAACAAGACTTTAATATCTGAAAACACCTAAAAATTAACTTATTATTGCTCAAATGACCTTTATTATATATATTTAAAAAAACAATTAAACAAGTTTAAAATCGAACTGAATGCTTAATAACAGATAACCTGCTTGGATATAAACCTAACATAATAATTTACGAACAACCGCTGAATTGTTCAGGATTATTTTATTGTTTCTTTAAAATACTTAGCTTTAAATTGAAAAACTACCTAATTGATGAAAATGTATACTTATATAAAAATATATTTCATGGACGTACGGATTAGACTCTATCATCAATAAAGACATTCGTTAATTATGAAAAAACACAAACCTTAAACTTTACAAATATATCCTATAAGCAAAAGAAACACATGGCAAAAACAAATTAATTATGCTTCCAATAAATTACTCACGTTATTGGAGACGAACTAACCTCAATTTAAAATTTTCTTACATAATATAGAGAGCTTCTGTAAGAAATTGCCCAATTAATAATTAAGTTCTAATATGCTCAGCATGTTCATGGAATTATCGTTTCATACAATTATAGTTTATCCACCGCTAATTATTGTCTCTTAGAAGAAATTATACATAATTTTCTTTTAAACAGGGTCACACAAGATGTCTAGGTCGGTCATTTAGATACATCACAGAGGTATCATCTTCGTGTCTTTTTATTTATAACTTTACTGCCTTAAACTTGAACGAATTAACATATTTCGAATTTCAATGAGACAAAGCATGTTTCTAGCAGGTTCTAAGATTAACATGCAGGTGTCAGCTAAAAAAAGAACAGGATTTAATAATAATTTTAACAATAATGCAAAACGATTAAAAAATTGTGCGTTTAACTCTTACAAAAAGTTTGTTTTGCGTTCTTAACAATCATCTCTTATTAATGTTATTAAAGCTTACCTACGTATAATGTATAACTGCCGCAGGAAACATTATTTTTTATCATTAAAAGCAATTATCGCAAAAAGTAGCCATATGATCTAAACCTGAATTATCATGTTCCACTCCTAAAAATTAAATAATAGCATTCAGAGTACGGAATTTTTAAAATAAAAATTATAATCAAATAAAAGTGCAAGGCCGGTCACTGCGTATTGATCATTGTGTGAAAAATTATGCTTATTCCGATCTTAAGTGACCATAAGGCCCTTAAAAGATTCTTTTACTTATTCGGTTTTATATTTCTTTAGGCTTCCTTGATATTGCTTAAATATTAACAAACTTTTTGGTAGATAAGAGGTTATTTACTTGAACTTTGACGTTGCATTTTGTAGAGGACCTGTGATGTATTAAATAAAAGCTAATTATCTTAAACAAGACTTTAATATCTGAAAACACCTAAAAATTAACTTATTATTGCTCAAATGACCTTTATTTGAGATGAGTAATATATAGATATTATGTTTGAGTACTGGTAACTAATCATCGCTTAGAGCATGCGTATATACTTCATCATTATTTTTCTTGATACAAAGACGTTTGTCGTGTTTGGACCGTGTAGAATTTAAAAAAGGTTTAGACGTTTCGACCAGTTTCGTCAGCAGCATCTTCAGGAAGTGAAAGAACAAAGAACGAAAGATTCAGTGAAGAGAGAGAAAGCAAAGTAAAACATTTTCTGGTGAAACGTCGAAACCTTTTTTAAATTAAATGACTTTGGCCGTGAAAACATCGGAATTTATTACTTGTCTTCGTTTTGTTTGCCAAATATATATTAAGTTGACTAACATTCCTGTACTAGACTAATTTATAGCATGTCCAGTTGAATGTCCCTCATCTAAAATCGTTTTCAAAGTTGCAGCAGGATTTCGAACAAAATACGGGGCGAGCAACATAATTTGTAGTCAAGTCATCCTTGAAAGGATTTAGCATGTCGGACCATACTGACAAATGTCAAAAAGTGACAAATCTATAAGTAAAAAATAATTTTCAATAAGATTTTTAATAAAGTAATTGTAAAATTACAAGGAAAATTGGAATAAGATTAAATCATTTTATTAAAAAAAATAATATTAAAGGATAGCAAATTCTGTTTGAGAATGAATGAAAATATCCATTTTGTTGTAAGCATAAATGAACACTTCGTTTACCTTATAAAATTATCAGCAATTAAAATTAATTTAGTTAAAAACTTTTGTATGATATAGCTTTAGACACAACGCTAAATATATCATTTTAAAGAAAATATGTGGACTCAATTCCAAAGATGACTCGATTACAAATTATGTTGCTCGCGCGTTTGGAACATATTAAAATGGTCCTGTGTTTTATGTTTCACAAAATTATGTACTGTGTCTTCACATTTTCTTCTGTGCTCCCATTAATTTTATTTTTCATGTATCCAAAATGTATTTAAGAAAATGTATGTTTATTACTAAAATATTTTTAAGACTGCGGCCTTTATTTAGTAATGTCTAAACATTAAGTACAATTAAAAACTACAGAGAGATATTGCAGATAAATTCTCAGTCTAATTATTTTATCTATCCTAAAAATGCCAATATGTAGTTACAATCATTAATCAGCTAGATACATAACTACCAAACATACTGTACTACATACATTCCAGTTTAGTTTTTTTTTTCGACAATTGAGTGGTTCATGATTGACTAAAAGTCCTTAGTGTTTGTCATACTTTCAGAGAAATGGCCTTTAATCCTGATTTGCACATACTCTATAAAATAAAAAGCAAACACCAATTGTATGTAGAATTGAAGCTTTTGTTTTCATATTTTGAACAAATTTTATCATAGAATTATCATCATTAACTGTACCCCAGATTAAGCCAACCACAAACAAAAATCTGACTTTTACGTTGTTAGTTTTTGCTTTCCGGGCGTAACCTAAGGAAGTATTGTAGTATAGTCCACCTCGCAAATAGCTAGTTTCATGTTTTCTAGACATTTCATGACACTTAGAGTACGAAAAAGTAGGTATTCCCTTTCCGTGTGTCGGTCTATCAGTTGTCTGTGTTGATTAGACAGATAATCTCTGAAACTACTGAAGTGATTGTTATCAAATTTTAAATGCGATTTAACAATGTCATGTAGAACGTTAAACCCATCCCCAGCAGCAACTGAATGACGTCCCTTCACTCTTTTGTGCAGTAAAGAGTGTCTAAATTTTATAAAATAATATAAGGTACTTCTCTAGTAGTAATTTCTAAATACGTCGTAATTTGATTTTATTGCGAATACGAACGAGTTTGCCAAACATGTTAAAAGTGAGCAACATAAAATTGAGCGATACTGATAAACGATCAAATCCAGGCTTTCATGGGAAAAAAATTAAAAAATATTCAGACAGAACAATCGTTAAATCTTTAAAATTAAAATTTGCATGTGGAATTGATATAATTTATTAAGGTAAATGAATCATTTCAAGCAATCAATACGCTAAATTTTGATTTTCGAAGTGGAATTTTGGATGAGGTGTGTTAACTTTTTGAAAATAAAAACTCATAAATTATTTGTTAATCACGATTTTGCTAAAGATTGCATGCTTGTGTTGGACGAAATGGTCATCAGAGCTGGAATAGAGTGATTATTGTGTGAGCACTGGAATATATATTGGTGGTATTACTTTGTCTCAGCATAAAGGCATTAGTAATTTTATTGGGAGGAGTTGAGTTACAAGGAATATACAAATCGTGTGTTGTTATTACACTGGAGATAGTACAAATGGTGCAGTTTTGGCTGAAATTCTATTAGAAATTTTTCGCAAAATTACTTTATTAATAAGACTGGACATACATTCAGACTTCCATTATAAGGCTAACGAATCAGGCGATGTGGAAAAAAAATAGTTAGGATTACTGCAGGAAAAAAATGTGTTATAAATCCGGACAATGGAAAAACATTTTACTTTCTACCAGATGGTCCTCATTTATTAAAAAATATTAAACAATGTTTAGTGCAAAACAAAACTAACAGCGGATTATTTTGTACAAAAATATAATTTACTATGTGATATTAAAAGTTGAACAAAATTTGTATTAAGGATAATTTTGATTAAAATTTGCACCTACTTTAAGCAGCAATCTTTCAAATTCCGGACATTTTAACAAAATGAAAGTTTCAAATTCATTAAACGTTATCAATCGAAATGTTTATTGTGTTATCAATCAGGTATAATGCACAGAAAGGAGGCGACCAAACTTCAATAACGACAGCTGTTTTCATTGACAAATAATTCAAATTAATTAGTTCTAGACCTACAACGCTAGCTTTAAGCAAATCCAATACGACTGTCTATAAAGAAACACTTGAATTATTGAAAGAAATTATCAAATTATTTTCATCCTTAGAAGTGGCCCCAAATTAATTTGAAAATGCAATGTGGAAATCTATTCAGACTGGTGTGATCTTAACTACGTCATCAATTTTGAATCTGCAAGACGAGGTTTAAACGAAAAAAAATATCTGTTTATAACGAGTGATCAAGAAGTTTTTAAATTAGAGTTGATGGCCATGGAAATATTTGTCATGTCTTTGATTGAAATGCATATGTCAAAAATCCAAATTATTGAAATACAAATGAGGTTATGCATGATATTTACAGTTTAATCAAAGACATGACAAATGTTTCCATGGCCAACCCTAATCTAAAAACTTTTTGATCACCCGTTATTAACCTCACGATTTTTTCAAGCCTTGAAACTGTTGTGTCTTTCACAGTATCTGAATGTTCCGAACGACAGTGGCTATGAAGTAGATGAAAGAACACCTTTAAATATATATTTTTTAATTTATTGGAAGTATTGGAAGTAATACAAAAGAAGATAATGTTATCAAAGAGAACAAAGATTTGATTGTACCTCATGATTGAAATTTAAAAAGAATCGAACTTTCTTTAACAGAAAAAAATGCTCTTTTTAGTTACCGGTTATGTACAAAAATATAAGAATTGGTATTTGTATTATCTATATTTCTTATTTATAGGGGTTATCATATAATAATCAATAAAATTTTGCAAAATGAAATTTTATAATCTTTTGGAGAAACTGGATGTGTTCGATTTTATTTAAAGGGGGAGGGAAGTTCAGTATAAATAACTTTACATTAATTTTTTCGTACTCAAAATAGATAATTTAGACCTAGTACTTGCCGCAATTTCATTATTTTGTATAACGAATGCAGCAATTGTTGAGAAATATTTTGTATACCGAATCTCATTCCAACATTTGGAAGTGTAATTATGTATCTGCTTATCTTCGATTTCCAAATTTTCTATAAATCTTGAGTCACAGCAACAGTCTTGTTAAATTATTACTAAGTATTCCACGTCCCACAAGAGACTGGACCAAGGCTGTGTTAGGTATGTTGATTTTTGTATTCTTGTATGGTTTCGAAGTATTTAAAAGTTTAAACGAACTATTTAAATAAAAACGAGTTACATAATCGCGCAAAACGATACATTCTTAACTTTTGGCCCTGCAAAGTACTTTATACAGGATGGTGAAAAAATGGCGCACCAATTCAATGGTACATTATTAAGTTCACAAGTCTAAGTTCAGGAAAAATTATTATAAAATTCCTTACGTCAATTTAACGTTCACGTACAGAAACAAAATATCGATTTAGACCGATACATCAAAAAACTCTAAAAATTAGCCACACTTGTCCAATTCATCCTAAACAATTTTTAAGTTTTGTGGATGAAAATAAGATACCTCCAAATTTATTTTGAATAATGGAAATCTAATTGAATTCATGCATCCAACACTACTAAGTGGTGAATTAGAATATGGTGAAATATTGAAAATAAAAGTTAAATTTTAAAGGGCTATATTTTCTACATTTGGACCCAAGAATTTTTTAAATTATTTTTTCTCTGTTCTACGTATAAAGGGTCCTCAACAACGTGTTATAGCGTTTTTTCAGCACCCTAGATAAAAACGTTTAAACATTTGACAAACTGAAAGAAAATCTAATTTAGTAGGTATGTACTCAATTCACATAAGATTAATTTTGCCATAGGTGAATTTTGTCAACAATACATTAATTCTAGGTCGATGAAGTATGCTAATGCAATCTTTTAAGGATATTTTCACCAATATTTTTCCATTAACTATGATTTATAAATCTTATATTGTATTCGTTTCTAATATGTGCACGATATCTAAAAAAAATGTCAGTGATTTACACACTCTTTTCTCATCATAAACAGTATTAAGCCTTTACATGTTTGTCTTTAGAGGGGACATTAGCAATACTAACATATTAGGTACTTTTTTAAATAACAGTTAAGCCAGTCAAATTATTATTCGAACTTAAAATAAATAAAAAATAATGGTTAAATAATATAATTCATTTATAGCTTTATCACCATCGTATCTTTTCCAAAAACATCTTTTGGCACAATATATGTAATTAATTCATCATCCCTGTATTAATTTAGTTTTTTTAAGTAATAGTATAGCTAAAATTCAGTTTCAGTACAAAACAATTAATTACATTGCTAAAATTTAACATTATAATTACTATTAAACAGTTATTTTGTAACCAATACAAAAAAATGATACTTTAGAAGACGAAAACAGTTTTTTCAACTAGATATTACTGGGACATGTCAAAAGATTTCACTAATCCATCGTTAGTTAACGAACAGTAAAGGCTCATTTTAATTACAAGTGAACAATGAACATAGTATTTAATGTATTCACTTTTATGTAAACAATGAGTCTACTTTGTTAAAAAAAAAATTAAATTTTATTGCCACAAATAAACTTACTGTTAAAATAGGCCTAAAAAAATATTAATGTCATTCGCTACTCGATGTTCGTTTGACGGCCGCTTTGTATTTACCACTTTAAATACAATACGTCCTTTGTAAGAAACGTCATCATTTTCTGTAAAGATTCTACTAAATTATCACAACTTTTGACATTTTATTTCATTAGAGGGAATTTGTCATATGACCTATAATTTCGATGTCATTTATTGTTATGACTAATGACCTTCTATTAATTTGTCAGAAGTCGATAAAATAAATAGTGTAAGGTATACAGTAATTTCTTACTATTTATCTTTCCATTAGAGACGATACACCATTTACACAAACTGACCATGGAGTTTACACACCGAAAATTAAAAAAGAAATGAGTAAAAATGTGGTAAATTTAGCGTTAGGGGTATACGTGACTAGACGAAGACTAATCATATCACCTCAATTCAGGTTACTTATGAAACATTTAATGCATATATAGTACCACGCGTTTTGCAAGTTCAAAATTATTATTAGTTTTATTTCTGAAAAAAACCCTGTTTTCATAACACTCGCGCGGATATCATAAAATTACCTGAGAAATTGATTATTAATCACATAAATAAACTTTTACCTTTAAACTGCTTATGAATTAACAATAAAAAATATTAGTAGTAGAAAATTAGCAATGTAAAATTATTCAGTAAAGTTTACCCATTATAAAACTTAAAGAAAAAAATAGCTGTGTTCATCTCAAGAGATCAAAATAAACTAACAAAAAATATTATTTAACTATGAGATAATATTAAACAAATATTTAGTGCACAATTTATAAAGCGCAAACAATTTTTTACAACTCAAACAAAATAAAGCGATTTGCATAAATTTCTTAAAAGCGTTAAGACACTTGAACATTTTTTTCGTAGTACTACAGTAGTAGCATTGTACTTGCATGAATGACTTTATAATAGCATGTACGATTTCGTGACGTAATCGCCTGCGTGATAGGTAATATATTTTATTAACCACAAGGTTAAGAATTTTAGTGCTGCTTTTTATTTATTCAACTAAATGTTAACCTATGACTTCGACGAGCATGTAAATGTCCTTGTTATAAGGATGTATAGAATCAGAGTGGGGAAGTTAACTTATAAATAAATTTAAATCAATTTTAGCTGTTTCAGTCAATTTTAACAAAAGATGGGTATTTTTGTGGTAAGAGAGTGCATTTAGTTTGAAAACACGTTGTGATTATGTGCATTTCAGATACTAATTTTAGGACTCGCCGCTTGCGTGAAAGGTGACGTTGGTTATCGATATAAGGTGCCGGCTACAAGTTACGATGTTCCGTTTGGTTCAGTTGGTAGTTTAACTAATGACAGAAAATATTACCATGTTGGGAAACAGAGTTTTTCCACCGGAAGTGTTGTCCCAGTAAACCCTTCTCAACAACTCCAAACACCGATTCATGAACACACCTCTTTCATCGGAACTGGCAATCTTCCGCAACAACAGGTGTCATTGTCTGCCAGAGGTCAAGAGAACACGAATTTATTAAATAATTTACATACTCCTGTACACACAGAAGGTATTTCCACGTTCAATATTGCAGGAAGTTCTCTAAACCGAAATGCTGGTGATGTCGGTACGCACAATGTGGCACTGGACTCCAAATCAAACTTTGAAGGAGGAAATTCGCACAGTGTACTAATAAATTCCAAATCTCAGTTTGAAACAGGAAATTCTCAAGATGTAGTACTGAACTCCAAATCCACCTTTGGTCAAAATGTGGCGGTAGATTCTCAGTCTAACTTTCAAGCCGGACATTCTCAACAAGTAGAGCTACAAAGACATCTATATTTCTACTCTGCTCCCGAAGAACCCGAAGAAGTTCGTCCAAGAATAGTAGCACCTCCGGCTCCTGCGAAGAAAAATGTCAAAGTTTTGTTCATTAAAGCGCCTACATTTAATTCAGCTCCTGTTCATATTCCCGCTCTACCACAAAATGAAGAGAAAACTCTTGTATACGTGTTAGTGAAAAAACCAGAAGAAACTTCGATAGTTCTGCCAACACCTGCACCAACGAAGCCATCAAAACCGGAAGTTTACTTCATTAAGTACAAAACACAAAAAGAGGCTCAAGAAGCAGTTTCCAACCTTCAGCAAGGTGGTGGCCATGGTGGAGTTTCGGCAATCAGCAGTGATGAATTCAATGCCAATTCTTTCTCCAATAACGTTCTTTCGGCCGGTCATCACATTGAATATGAACCAAATGTTGAGCTTAACCGAAATATTAACTTTGTTTCAAAAACTTCATCATCACTAAATGAAAATGGAGGAATTGGTTCTGAATCTCCCTTAGTAGTTTCCACACTGCCAACGCCTACTTCTTTTGGTGAATCTGCTTTACACTTTACTAGTGGACACAGTGGACTGTCAAATATTGTCACACCAGGATTTCCTCATTCTATGGGACAAACTCATGGTGAACGAATATTCTCTTCTGACGGAATTACAAATTTTGATGGTTCACTAAATAGCAGAGTAAACGAATTTCAGGGATCGACAACTGTAGGTTCTTTGAACTTACCAACTGCTCCTACCAGATTTGATGGAGAGGTAAAAGTTCATCAAGTATATGGTCCTCCCAGCAACTAATGACAACTTTTTCTATTTGCTCACTTTTTTAATACATGCTTTTTTAGTAAAACAGTGTTTTTGTCTAAAAAATAACACACATACAATAATTGTTATAAGCTCATTACAACACTGCGAAACTTGCGCAAAAAATGATATTATTATGATTATGAACCTTCCATTAAACAACACAGTTTAGACATGCATATATAAACTGTAAAAGAAAATACACAAAATATGAACACACGACTAATGGATGGAAAATAAAGACGTGCATATATTTCTACTGATATATTTTTTATGTTAAGCTAAAACATACATATATTTCTAGCGAAAACAATTCAGTAATCGGCATTTATTTGATTTAAAAAAAAGCTGTTATTCAGATGGGAAAAATTGACATTTGAACAATCAACCAGTTCCTTGAGATAACAGTAATCCTTTATAAAAATCTGTTTCCTGCTTCTCTTTAAAAAATATTTTATAATTCCTATAGCAAACGAAGAATGCTTAATGGTAGGTATTTGAAATTTCAGTGAATCTATTGTAAAATCATCGGCAAAAAAATGGAAAGAAAAAGAATAAAATAAAAACCACACGTCTTAAGGTGAGTCCTTACCTTTTTCATTTGCGAGGTGTTCAATACATATTCAGAAATGTAATAACTGCGTTATGAACTTATTGCACTTAAATTTTAATTATAAATTGTCCACAACTTACTCCATGCAACACGGCAGCAGTTCTTTATTTTAAACAGTATACCATCATCATTCTTTTTAAAGTTTTGGTAAAATTTTTCATGAGGCATTTTTTAAAATTCAATATCTCAATTATTTATGTACCTTAAATTTCGGATTACAAAGCTCCGTACATTACGTAGAAAACATTGTCGATTTCCTCTGTTGAAACTGAGATACAGCAAAGGAAATTTCTTCGACACAAGTTTTTCTTTTGAGTATGTTATTTCCGACAAAAGAAGTCGACAATGTTTCCCGGATAACGTATAGTGATCCATAAGCTGAAAACACTGGTGAAATCTGCGTTACGAAATTTTCATAAATATTGAGATATTGATTTTTAAAGATACGCCACGAAAAATTTCGAGAAAATGCTAATAAGCTGCCGATAAACTTGCGTTATATAGCGGAAAGTGTGGACAGGTTATATTGAAAATTTCATAACAATAGCTCTGTCAATAAGGGGCACATTACATTTCCAAAACAGATTGAAAATACCATGAGCCAAAGGTAGGATTTCTGTTATGTTTATAAATTTATGATTGTCTGAATGTATTTTTTTCATGAGGATAAACAGAAAAATTGTGGATAGCATTTTATAGTTTAGAAAATTTCATTCTACCTTCTAAAATTTTATTGACAATAACGAGGCGGACAGTGGTACAATGGTAAGAAATATTTATGGCTCACACCAGTGCATCCGAATTTGTTGGAGAACAGTTAGCAGGTAGTTGTACTCATAAAATAATGGTCCTTTTCGTTCGTGAGTAACGATGGTCCCTGTCCGGACTTGGATTATTCTGCTTTCTAACATGTGGGAATTACAGGCACGCGACAACTTCAAATTGTAAATATCTCTTACTACTGTACTACGGTCCGTCCGTCTCGTTATTTCCAATAAAATTATATAGGGTAGAAAGAAATTTCCCAAACTATACTATCTACGCTATTCCTAAAAGTACACGTTGAATTTCACAGTAATCTGTACAGTAGTTTATTTAGTATACTTCCTGCTTAATAAATTTGCAACGGATTGGCATACAAAGGGAGAGACGTGTAGTAATAAATTAATAATGTTGTAGTATTTTATTACTATATTTTTACATTAACAATAAATAACAGAGACTTAAAAAAGTTAATGGAGGGATTGACCTATGATAGCATTCTCGTTTCTTCGAGAGCGCGAATGGAAGAGCGAGAATTTCGGTCCCTTCATCTTGTTGTCCTTGTCTTCAGCTATTCGCCGCTCGCGCGTAGTCGCGCGTTCTGATGACGCGTACCAGACGTATGTTTGGTTGCCTGGTTATACGGCGCTGAAATACCTACAAATGAAAAACCTAATTTTTCATATTCTGGAAGTCCAGGGCCTAAATTAATGTGCACTTCTACACATTTTGTGCAGTTCAAAAATGTATTTGTGCAGCTGGAAATTGCAATTTGTGCAGTAATTTTTTCAAATTATTAATATTTTTACTTCTCGAGCGTTACTAGTAAAGTGGTCGTCAAATTATACCGAATGCTGCCTGGGGCGCGGTCATTGAAGTGATTAGGATGGTTGTAATTTTTATAACTCTCCAATGTTTGGGCACAGCATACCTCTTATTTAAGTACTAACTGAATGGTACGCGGCATTCGGCCCAAATTTATGGCATCTATAAACTGTGGTTAGGGGTTTATTGAGCGCTTGTGGCGTTCAGCTTATTGTGACAGCTACTATACTACCATTGACGCCGGTTCATCCCTTCACCGAAAAGAATCGAAGAAATTTTATGATTTTGTTTGTCAAGTTGGAACCTCAAGAAACCCCAGACGTTCTGTTTTCGATCTGTCACGTACCTGCTTAACAATAACACTTGTCTCAGTGATTTCGAAAAAGTGCACAACAAAAATTTATCAGTCGTACTTGCGGAGTCGTACTGCCTTCACAACTGTTATCACTTTGGTTTTTTCTTGCATTGGTAATGCGTTGTGACTAATTTTCTTTTGTGCTATGACAAGTATTATTTACGCAATTGGCGTCATCACAAATTTTTTATTGATCAAATTAAGAACGTGTCACCCCCTTTTCTCAAAAATATGAGAATACGTAAGTCTTTATTTAATAATGACAAAATAAGAATTATAATAATAAAATTCAGAACATTTTGTTCGATGGTCTGTTTTGGGAAGACAACACACAAACTTTTGTTATGTACCTTTAAATAGTGACATATGTAATAATAGTATAGAGGACAGAAGGGGGATTAAAGGCGATTGTGCAGTTGTGCAGTTGGAAATTTTCCTTAATTTAGGCACTGTGGAAGTCTGCAATAGTAATTTACGTTATAAGTTCGGTAAACTCGTCCTCATTAAACGAGGGGACGAAGGAGTCGAGTCAGTAATTTTAAGACGACTTACTGTAAAAGTTTACCGGACGTATGTCGTAATGAGTTTTATTTCATACTACAGACACTAAATCATTGTTTAAATTTGAAAAAAAAAAATTTGAATTGAAAATATGATCTGATCATCTATGAAACGCTAGTCCCTATGGTTACTGTTTCTATTGATTGTTTTGCAAAATTTTCCGAGACAAAATGACAACAAACTGTAATATTCCGGATGATGCTATGGGATGATGTTCTGAGTAAATATAATGAATCTACCGGATCTCTCATTCCAACAAAATCGTCAGAAAGATACCATGAAGAGTATAAGCAGGTATTTTTTTTAGTAATAAATAGTTTTGATTATTATTGATTTATTTCATTTGAATCCGGTAAAGGTTTTTACAGGACATGATACCCTAAACTATCATTTTCCAAACTCAAATCATTAATTTTAACATGAGTGTTACGAATTACGATGTAGTATGAAATAAAATATTGAATTAAAACCATTCAATAGGTTTAAAATATTTCCCTGACTAACATTCAGCAAATAAAAGCTACAAATAAATATCTACAGTTCAAAGCTTGAAACTTCGTTGAGTGCCTAAGTAATTTTGACTTAGAAAAAGTGTTCAACCTAAATTTACTTGTTATAACCTAATATCAGTTTAGTTTTACTGTAAGACCAAACTAGAGTTTAAAAAACAATTAAACATCACGAGAAAACTGAGAAGACCACAATTAATGTTTTAAGATTTTTACGAAATACATATGTACTTTAAGATTCTTAACAAAATTTTATATATAGATTTTTCTATTTGTTGTTATCTTAAGTTAAAAAAAAATGAATATTAAGATTAATAGGAGTATATGATTTTGATGTATTTTAATAAGGATTTCAGCGTTTTTAACGCAGATTAAAAAAACTGTTGTTAAAGCAGTTGTAATATTAACTCGTAGCCTTAAACTTAAATTTAAAGCAGCACCGGCTCTTACAGATTTTATTGTACGCAAAATTTGTGATGCAAAATTATTCACAAATATTTGCAACTGCATGTCTTTAATGGTTTCAGTCATTAATACTACAATTTCGAAGATTTTCAAATGATTGATCAACGAATTTAATTGAGTTTTTCAGTCAGTAATTTTCTTTAACTCTTTCTTGAACATTCATGTTCAATTTGAGAGAAAAACCCATCAATGCATTGGAAGTGTACGACCAATATTATATCAAAACTCCTTCATTAAAAAAACTAAATGTCAACGTGTTTAATATTATCGTCGTAAAACATTTCTATACCTACTCAATGCGTCGAGCTTTGAGCGTAAACATCATTAAAGAAATAGCATAAATTAACTTTTAACTGAAGAGAGAAGTTAAATATATATCTTATGTCATGCAGAAAACGCAACTCCTTTCCAACTACATACTTTGGAATTTCTAGTTCTATAAAATCAGTCTTTATTTTTTACGTAACATTGGTTGCATATCTTCACTGCACTGCGGCACACTATGGCATCTACTGTGCTATGGCATTGATGTGTTTTTCCAAATTGAACACTAGTAGGACTTTATGACATATAATCAGAGTTAAAAAAATAACCCATACCTATATAGATTTATTTTAGACCAACTGACATTTTAACTAAAATACGTCTGTTTTTAAATATCGTAGAAGACAAGTTTTATTCTACTTTTCAACAAAATATGTATTCCTCCAAACTTACTATTTATATGACAGATTCATATTTTGACCAAAGCATATCCTTCTAACTGTGTGACCCACTGCTCCAGAATCAGTAACAAGACTCCTATTTCTGTCTTGTCTTGAAAAATTATACCCAATGCTTATTTGGACAATACCAGCTATGGTTGTTGTACCATTGATTTCTTGAATAATTTTAGTGATGATTACATAATAACAGTGCTTGGGAGTAATTCAATTACAAGTAATTCATTACTGTAATTCAATTCTTTTTCAAGTAATGACTAATGAGTAATTGTAATGAATTACTTTTCAAAAAACGTAATGAGTAATTGCAACGAATTACTTTTTTTGAGTAATTCAGTCACTTTTACAATTACTTTTAACCCAAATACTCAAAAATATTGTTTTGTTTTTCTCTACGAATCGTTTACCTGACTTGCTGGGATTATTACACCTAGTTCGTCCCCACAAAGAGGAGATTAACCCAGTAAGGAGTTAAAATCTAAAACAACTTTAGCATAGAATTTGTTAAAAACCAGGTAACCATACATAAGCTCTTCATCATTTTAAGGGTGAGCTAAATAATTTCAGCATAGGGAAATACGTATAAACTTCTACCCAAGCTTTTGCCAAAAGTATACGTCTGATTGTAATAAACTTCACACAGTTGAAATGAGCGTAAAAAACCCTACAGACTGCTTTTCCGTTTTTTAAATTCTGCTGTAAAAAAAATACAACGCGTTAAAATTGTGATGAGTATGAAATTATCTGGTTTTCGCTATTTATGGATCAGTTTTAAATTTTCAAAAAGGTACTGTGATAACCCAAACTTCCCGCCTTTAAAAATTGACCTTGAAACAGTTTGAAAGGCCCGCGAAAAATTCAAAAATTCAAAATTTGGCCTTGGCTGTGATCGTCTAACAAATGAGAACCTACGTTGTGTTTTTTTTTTTTTTTGCTTTTGAAAATTGGCGGGAAGAAGTTCTTTCATACAAGTGCATACACGGTCGAGAGCGCAAGAAATAATTAACAGAAATTGTTTTGGAGGGGGGGGAAACGGCACCACCCTCACAGGGGGAAAGGCGCTGCGAAGATTTACCCCTCAGCGCAAAAACCCCCTTGGTTTTATTCCCGGACGACATTTTATTACATTTCAAACACCTTAAGATATTTGAAAGAAAAACACTCGCGGATTGACAGACATACACATGTGAAAACCGAACAAACACAAGACCTACACATATGTAAATTGGATGGCAGGACCCGAATCATTATGAGAGTGTGGCGATCGAACAAAATATAGAACAAAATATATCAATTTCATTTACGAGCACAGCAAAATACCCAGAGGGGGTGTCGTAGCGTGAGCGAAGTTTGGAGCTCCCGGTCTGGGCTGGTTTCCCCCGCGACGGTGATTCTATCTACACCAAGCCTGCCAGACAGCACCCCTCCATGACGAACATGCCGTCCAAGCAGGCCGTTTCGGCCTAAAACTAGCGGTGAAGTCTGGTCAACTACTACCTCGTCGTCAAGACCGTTCCCACTGAAATCTTGTTCAAAGCCTGCACGTCTTATGCAGACAGCGCGATACATTCCGCTACCGCAACTAGGAACTGCGCCCATCGCCGACACTACGTGTTGTTGTGTTATTTACCTTCAATTCTATTTAAATGTTCAATCTCTATGACTCTAATATTAAATGACAACCGAACAAGTGTTAAAGTTTCAACAAAGAGCAATAAACAACATTTAAATTCGCCACACACTCTTACGAAAATTCAACAACAAATAATTCTTAATTGAGATTAAATTTGGACATCAGATAATTTACATGATAGAAACATTAATCAACAAAACATTTACAAGATCAAAACTTAGCAAAGATTTGTGAAAACAAAGATCTGGTATGAAATAAACCTGTGCAAAGAAAATATCATGTTAGGTCAAAACTGTAGAGCATGGAAATTTACGTTCAATTCAAATTATATTGCAAAGAAAATTACTGAAGCTAAAATTGTGAGACAAAGACAAATTGCATGAGGTGAAAGATTGTAAAGTTAACAGATTTACATGTGATTAATATTAATTCGTGTCCAGTCAAGTTATTGGTTAAAATTCAAACGTGAAATTATTTAGCTGCATTGTGGGCCATTATTACACATACATTTCCCCAAACAAAACACATAAACAAACATGGCAGACAAGCTGCAGTTGCAAAATGGCGTTGGACGAATTCGTCATTCCAAATAATAGGCGTCGAAAATATGCGATGCAAAAATACGATGAATCCTGTGGCGTTGTATAAACGATGGGCTAAATAAAAGGAATCGAAGGCACGTCCCCCCATGACCCACAATGTTGTTATTTTGTTCAATAGATTCAGTTAAAACATGTGCTCGATTAAAAGAAACAAATGGACGCTTCAAAATGGCTGCTGCCTGAACAAAGAACGGTGAAATAACAACTCGTTTGCCGCCATCCAAAATACAGATTTCACAAATATAGCTAAATAAAGCATGGCCCGAACTAGAAATCACTTCCTGTAAAGCCCTACTGCGATGGATTTTAAATGAAAGATAAAAAAAAACGAGATTAGTGGAAAAACAAGCGCACGCGTCGCTGCGTCACGAGGTCAGAAGCATCGTCGGGGCTTGAAATTCGCCGCGAAACAGGTGTTCAAAACATACCTCTCCAAAGATGCGAAGATTTCGACACGGCTTACCGCCAAAAGGAACGCAAAAACCTCGTCGTAAGAACGATGAGAAATCAGGAACACCCAATGGCTCAACGGTGGCTGCTAGGTTTTCCAATGGAACTGGATCAACACTGGAAAAACAAAACACAACAGCAAAAGGCACAGAATAATTCACAATTAAAAATACAACCTGTTGCTCGAAGCGCTCGAAAAGAAGTCGACCGTTCTCTCCAAGCGATCAAAAGGAAGTGACCGTTTTTCAAGACAATACCACCCTCGCTTTGCGCATCTCTGTTTCTTTGGGGTGGTTGGTTGCCAACCTCTTCTTCTTGTCAACCGTTTCTTGTGCGCGCGAAATTCATTTGAAATTTAAAAATTCGAATTGGATCCTTACAGTACATTAGTAGAAATTGTATTAAAAAATCCATTGCGTTCTACAGAAATAAAATCTCTTAATAAATAATTGAGTAAACAAGGGCAGAATTTTTAAAATTTGTGGTCAAACAAACTTTAGCGATTTTTCTGGTCCACTCGAATCTATAACAGGTAACCGATAGAGCCCGTCCTTTTAAACCCCACATAATCCGATTATAAAATTTTATGACAGTGTCCACCCTCTAAAGTTTTCTAAATTTAATCTGTAAGTCACAACGCCAAGCATGAGGCACTTACTGTAACCTCATTTGACATAGACCTGTTAAAACTTTAATGACTTAAGCGGCTTAAGCCAAAGGACCCTTATAAGTCATCTGGCTATTGTAAACTTTGTTGACCCGAACCGCAAGATTATTACTGTCCATTGTTGGCATAATGTATATGTGAACTGAGTGAAGTAATACAATTGCATTCATAAAACACAAATACAGAGTGACAGAGACAGAGTCAGAACATTCTACATATTTCATACAGGAGTTACTCGGCAAAATTTTTAGAAGACGTCATCAATTTTTTGGGAGGAGATAAACGAATAAACTTTGATTAGGTAACAGTTATCATGATTATGATAACCTTAAAACGTTTGCAAGATTTCAAAGCATTCGTTTTTGCTATTTCAAATTTAAATTCCAAAAAGTTTTTACACAATTTTGATTTTTTTTTTCCGAAAATTTGGATGTCGACGGTGAAAACACGGTTTCATACACCACAAGTGCAGAAGTACAAAATAAAAAAATAGATTGTAAATTTTGGATATGAACGTCATTTCATTGGTGACGGGAATGACTAGTCAAAGCGTTTTACCTCACCCACCGAAAATATCAGTCACTGTGTCCCACATGCATCTTAGGAAAAAATTCGACCTAAAAATTTTATAATGTCTTCAATTTTTCCCTATCTGCTACAAAAATTACCACCTTGCAAAAATATGTTTTATTGTTCTTAGAAATAAGCTTAAGTATAACATATAATTAACAGAATACTTAGTAACCATTTTTATGTACACAACACATGATGGTATCAAGAGTTAAAAACCAACCGGGTAATTGCAAATTCTAAGGTAAAATTAATTTAGGGCTATGAATTAAATTTAAAGCTTTGTAAATACTACAATTCAGTTAGCAAACCTTGTTCCCTGTTTCAACTTTTACTCGGTTGAAAAGATACTTTTTACATAAAATGTAACCAACAGTTATGTTATAAAAATATGTGTAATAATACATAATTAATTTAAAAATTCATACATAACTCGCACAATTTCATAACACCCCTAAAAACTCTACTTTGCTACTAATAGTTCTTTCTTTAATTCCTTCAGTTGTTCTATTTTACCACATGTTTCAATTAATCTAGTCTGCACATTAACAGCACGAATAATCCATTGTAACGCTTGTTTAAACATAGACTGTGAATGATATAAATCTTGTGGTACCAAGTATCCAAACCACCTAACTGGATCAATTTGTTCTTCATTTTTAACTACTTCTAAAGTCCTGGCTTTTTGTCCAAAAAGCTCCTCATCATCTTCCCCAACTACTGTGGTTACAGCATCAAAATCAGGGCTGTTTTCGGTTGGTAATTGTAATGATGATACACTATTCTGTCCCAAAATGTATCGAGACTTCGCCAAGTGCGTTTCACCTCCACACATGGCATTTTCCACATTAAGCTTTATTTGAATTTCTTCCTCCATAAGTGTTAAGGCATCTAGTGTTAATTTGTCCAAAACAGTACATATTTTATCAAGTTCGGTCATTATAGCAAGTCGCTAAAAATATTACTATTTTTACCATAATTTATTCTGCAATGTCTACGAATATTTGTTCTTACCAAATGCTTATTATAGGCAGCTTTTATTCAGTGTTAGCAAGTTGAATGCAACTAGAACACAATTTTCTTTTTAGGTTATTTGAAATGTCATGATCATATGATGCGTTGCTGATAATGCTGGTCGTATTGTTGGTTGCCTAGCCCGCGACATTATTACATGAACAACAGATGTGTATAACGTGATTAAAATAATAATTACTACTTCGGTTGGTATTATTAACAAATTTTGCTTGGTAAATTTGTCACCTCACCTTACTTCCTGTTGTCAAAAGGGACATTTCGTTTATGTCAAAATTTGTTATTGATTGTTTTATTAAAATTACATAACCTAGCAGTAACCCTCTGCAGTATTATCTCTGCAGTAACCTAACGTTCTTGAGCGCTTAAAAGCTGGCGGGCGGCATCTCTTTTTTTTCATTAGTAGATGAAATAAATTTAATAAAATTATAGTGCCCCCCCCTTTTCTCGAATATGTGCGAATACACACGTCTTTATTTAATACGGTTAAGGTTTTGAGGAAACAAACTCGTTAAAATCAAACAAATTGCTGCGTAACATTTTTTTTTTCTTATAAACATAAACAATCGAAGTTAAGCATGTACACTAATGATAATACACTATTTCTCGTTGGTTATCTGTTTTAAATACATATATTTCATATTATGCATATAGTGGCGGCCAAATAAAATAGCACACTTTTCTTTCCTTAAAGTAACTTTCAAATTTGTATGGATGTTTAAAAATCATTGTTAATGGATACCTATTCACTTGAGTCCAGTTTACACAACTAAATTTATTGAAAAAATCTTTTCAAGAGGTGTCTTAGGTCCTACTTTATTATTTTGGCCGTCACTGTATTTACATGCGCGAAATGCCCCCTTGCAATTTACCCCCGGCGTAGCATCTCGAAATTCCTACCTTTCAAAATTCGAATATGTTTATCCTCATCGAAGAAGTGATTATGACCGACTGTTACAAAAGCCCAATTTTATCTCACTAATTCTTCGAAGGAATGTGTATAAAAAATTCTGTGTATAACAGAACTGTATTTACAAATTCATTATGTTTTACTGTTTCATGATTGAATTCACGTCAGACGAACATTTGACATCTCCATCCGAAAACAAATCTGCTTAAGGTAGTGCCAAGCACTAAAAAGAACGTTTCACGAAGCTGAATAACCCATGTGCGCCATGTGAGGCCATTTTCATGAACAGAATATCAAACTATATTTGATTTAGTTGCAATATTTGGTTAGGTACTTACTTTTTTAAATTATAAAATTTAGTTTAGGTACAAGTATTTTTCTGTCAGTATATGAGCATCGGCTGAACCGACTGGACATAATCGTATCGACTTCAATATTCATATGTCCAAAATTAAATTATTCTTTTGCCAAGTGTGTGATAGCAACATGCAACAAATTTTTTTTTTGAAAATTATAACTGGAGGTGAGTACAATGCAGCTAATTCAACACAACGAGCATAAGTTAACAACGGTAAAGTTCTTCTGATTTCTGAATCACAGTCAAACAAATATACAGCTTCGAAAAATTATAAACTTTAATTTTGCGAAATTTATGTTATTATGATAACCCCTAAAACTTAATAAAGATATGTGTGGTCTCATATTATAACACTTGCATAACTCTTGGATCAGGGGACGCAATCCGCACAGATACAGATAATATGAAATACATGTAGAACAGACAACCAATGGGACAACATACATTATCAGTACATGCTTAACTATTATTTTATTTATGTCCATACATCAAAAGAATTCTAACAGTACAAAATAAGCGGCAGTAAATAGAAATATTTTGCACAAATAAACAAGTTATGCGAACCAGAAAATCATAATTTATAAGTGGAAAAACTAAATCAAAACAGTTTTTCGTAGCAGTCAGCAATTTGATCAAAATACTACAGTCTCCTAGTAGTCCTAGTCAGTATAAAGTAACAGTACCTCCAAAAAAATATTACTGAATATTTCTTATACACATAAGTGATAAAAATCCGAAAATTATGTCGAAGTATACCTACGTCTGAGTTATCGACCAAAAGACGTAAGATCTCAGAATAGATGAACCTTTATCTCTCGGAATGAAGATACTCTTATTACTGGAGTCAAGGCAAAATTGGTACCAATCGAAAAATTGTGTTGGATGTATGTACCAAGTTAGTCTTCCCAACGACGTATTAGTTGTATTATAGGAAGTTGACAGTTAAACTAATTTTCTACTATAAAAATCATCCAATTTCATCAAAAAATCAAACTTCTAGTGTCTTCACTTAAGGTTCATATGAAACATCAAACAATAATACTTCTGAATTATAAAGACAATTTTATAGTCCATAATTTTGGACAACGACCATAAACTCATAACTTATTATTGTAATTCATCTTTCCTCAGCGGTGCAGCAGTCAGTAATAGTTAAACAACCTTTTCCAGTAGAATACTTTTCAATACTTATTATTAAAATTGCAGAGCTAACGGTTTAAAACAATATGGAATTCAATGGAGTTGAGTCAAAATTTTATTACTATATAAGCGACATCATCATATGTATTATTTGATTTAATATTTGATTCTTCACGACCTGTTATCATAACTAGTAGGTACATAATTATAATGAATTATAAACTAAAAAAGGCAAGGTTAACAGAATTTTTGGAATTATCTTATAATTTAGCTCTATACATCAGTTCACGCGTCAAAATGCCTTGTTAGATAACTATTTAAACAACTTGGAAAAATAATGCTTTTTAAGTAGGTAACATTCAAAATTTTAATAGTTTATTATCAATGGCGTTTCTTTTAGTTAACACACTGTCTATTTTACACACCCAATTACTAAAGTAAGGTAACACCAGTGATCGACACTATTAGACCAACATGAACAAAAAACCTGTCAAAATTAGAGATTTGCGGTCAAGTATCTTGTAAAATTATTTTTGGGATTTGATTTTTGAATCTTTCTCTTTGTTCCTATAATAACAAATGATGGTTTGTTTGTGTAGTTTTAAAATTTTGAATTGTTTAAAAAACTATTCTAAATCCGCAGTAATCGACACAGGAATTTTATGATTTTCCAGTAATTAATATGACTGGAGAGACTTGTCTCGAATAAAAGTCGACAGAATTTTACAAAAAAAATTAACTTTAATTCTCATGTAAAAATGTAACGTAAAATTATGTCAATGAACAAAAAAATCTATATTCTGTAAAATTAACAGCGTAACAATCAGCCTCCATTAGTTATTAATCAGTCGTAATATTTTTATTAATCAATTCTAACCAAAAAATTAGTATATTTTGCCATTTCCGGCATGGAATATATTCCATGTGAATTTTTTTTCTTTGGTGTTTGTAATATTTCTATTATTTCTTCTTCTGTATAATGGATTTCGTTTTTTTTATTTTAGAATTTCCAGTCACATAATAGTATATTATTATACTAGTTTAATAAGACGTCTTATTGTGGCACGCATGGGTTTGGGGCACGACGAGCGCAGCGAGGAGTGCTCCAAAGGAATAAGTGCCACAATGCGTCTTATTAAACGAGTGTAATATACTATTGTTTCTACTTTGCATCTGATCAGAAACAAAAAATTAATAATATATTATAATTTAGGGCCTTTTAATTCGAAAGGTTAGTTGTAGCGTTGTGGCTAACTTCACAATGTCAAAGTTTGACATCTAACCACCGAACACTAACAATCTAACCTAAGTTTGCCTCAAAAAATGGAAGAAGGGGCCCCCACTTCTTGCACGCCACCTGAAATACAGTTTAACAATTGATCCCATTATTAAACTGGTTTCGGTTTAATAATGAGGCCATTGTTAACGCAAAGTAGAAAAACCACTTTTTGTCATGGTGGAAGTAAAATATCCGCATGTATCCAGTTTTGTCACTCGACAGGAAAATAGCGCTGTTCATATTCTACAATAATTACATATGAATTCTGAGATGGTTGCTTAACTGGTTTTGATTTTGCTTCAACTTTGTAATACTCAAAGTCTCCATCGCTATTTTCTTAGCTCTGTGTCAATGTCGTCTAGGCTGTCACAACTTTCCACCTATTGTTCCTCAGATTTTGAATCGCTCGTCAGTAATACCGTGTGTTTAGTTTTTTGTTTTCTTGTCTTTTCAAGTTTTTTAGCTTGTCATTCTTAACTTTTCTTTTCTTTCGCTTCCACTTTTATTCTTTTTTCTTATTTTTATAATGATAATCCTGCCATGCTTTAGAAGTTATATTACCCTAGGTATCTCTTCCTTCCGTTTGCGTTTAGTTTCTTCGAGCGTTTTTTTTTAGGCCAAAACAGTGCGTCTTTGACTGGTGATGGCACATTTTGTTCAAAATTTACAAGTGTTTTCTTAGGAGTGATTGGAACAGCTGAGTCACATGCTTTGCCGAGACTGATCATTGAAATTATGTTAATGCGTTTGGGTTCAGTATTCTCCCCCTAATTTCGTATTTCTTGTTGTGTGCTGGTGCTTGGCAAAACTTCAGTTTCTTGTAACCCAGTTTTCAATTCTTTTGATTTAGCCGTTTCTTCTGCTTCTATTTCATTATAATAATTTTGCTCTAAACAAATATCCTTCTCTATTTCGTTATTTATTACTTATTACGTGTCTCTCAAATCCAATGTTTCTTTTATCTCTTTCTGAGTTTCCAACATTTGAGGTGTTCATATGTTCATTTTTTTTATTTTTTTCCAAAATGAAATAAACTTTTTTGTGTCGTTACTAAATAAAAGATCATCAATTTGTTTTTGCTGAATTGCTATCTTTCCAAATTCTACATGTTCAACATTAAAGGGGAAAAGTCCAATGCATCTAAAACCGTTTTCAACTGTTTATGAATTAATCTGTGATAAAGCTTGTTCAAAAATAGGTCCAAAATTTTCCTTCCGAACTTTATTTCCATTGTTTTCTACACGCCACCGTCGAATAGAATTTTTGCAATAACTCTTTAATGGTTTGAATACAGTAATATCCGTGGGCTGTATGAAGTGAGTAGAGTTGGGGTGAAGTGCTACAAGTTCTATTTGTTTGCTACTGCAGAACTGAGATAAATAGAGGGTCATGCGAGAAGTGTGGCCATCAGTGAAAAGAATCACCGGTCTTTCCATCTTCATTTCGTCAAGCCAAATATGAAAAATATTTGTAATATAATGTAATAATATAATGAATATACATCCAAACACTTTCTGATTTTCAAAAAATACACTTTTGTCAGCATTGAACACTCTTTTAGACTGGCTTAAAATGTGAAATATATTTCTTGTTTTTAGATCTTCTTCTACTTCTCTAAACCACCCTCGAATTTGTTCTACTGATACATTTTCTCTAGTTGGAGTTAAATTTTGCGAAATCCTTTGGCTAATGATTGCATGTCTTTTAAGAAATGATGAAAACCATATTTTTCCCTGCCGTCCATTAACAAACGGGGTTTCTCTTTTTGTCTGTTTTTTTATTGGTAGTGCACTTCTGCAACTTATTTTATCCAAAAATGTTGTTCTTGGGACAGAAAAAACCTTTGCTGTAGCTACTCGTATCGCCATTCCACGTCCATCAGCATCAATGGCTTTAGACATTTGTTCTTTTGTATAATTTCTTCTAGGAACCATTTGTTTGAAATTAATGAACTAGCATCAGACATTTGTTGTCCCACTTACTGACCATTGTCTGTTGAACATTGGAGTAATGGTACAGAGGTCTGGTGTTTTGTATTCAATAATCGACAGCCATTTCTAGCTATTGTGTGTACAACTGTAAAAACTGTATTAAAAATTAGTAAAGCTTTCGAAAACAATGCCTACCTTGGAGCTGTTTTTTGTAATATTTCTAAAGCATTTGACTGCATATCATTTAATTAAAAGTAGTTATTGCGTTTTGCAGTGCCGAAACTAGCTATAGGCCGAGTAGGCCCTTGCCTAGGGGCGCCAACGACAAGGGGCGCCAAATTCGTCCAAAAATTATGTTGTATAGTTTTGGAAATTTCATTGTACCCTATAAAATTTTATTGGCAATAACCAAATGCACAGTAGTACAATAGCAAGAGATATTTACAACTTAAGTTGTCGCGTGCCGGTAATCCCCAGATGTTAGAAACCAGAATAATCCAGGTCCGGGCTGGGACCATCGTTCCTTATGAACGGAAATGACCATTATTTTATGAGTACAACTACCTGCCAAATATTCTCAGACAAATTAGAATGAACTGGTGTGAGCCATAAATATTTCTTACCATTGTACTACTGTCCGTCTCGTTATCGTCAATAAAATTTTATAGGGTAGAATGAAATTTCCAAAACTATACCAAGAATAATGTCATATTAATCTTTTTTATTTTGAACGGAAGCTCAGAAACATGTAACCGGTGCGACAGGTTTTTTAATGTTGATTTTATTTTGAACTTATATAATATTTATAGATTTATACATATTATATACCTATATGTATGTATAATCTCGAATTTTTTTTTCCTTTTTTTTATATTTTATCATAGTATCTGTTTTGCATACCTATTAAAAAATATAAATAAAACTGTTCTGTAAAATTGCATTTTTATGTGTAGGGGAGGGGCGCCTAACACAAGGTTCACCTATACCTAAATATTCTTTGGTTTCGGCACTGGCGTTTTGCTCTTATGTCGTTGTCAATCCATTTTCAAATGTAAAATCTGTCCACAACTTTCACTATATAATGCCAGAGCAACTTTTTAAACAGTTTAGTGAGTAAGATATTTTTTTTGTTAAAATTTTTGCTCCACGAAGTTTTAAAAATCAATACCTCAATTATTTATGGAAATTTTCGGTTAAAAAAGTCTCGAACCCTTACCAAAGAAGCTTCTAGCAGCTTCTACGATACAAGTTTCTTTTTACAGAAAAATGCAAAGTTTAAAAGTGGATACATATAGGTACACATAAAAGATACTTTTCTGATGAAATATTTTTCGAAAAAAATTACCAGAAACGATTTCCTTAAAAATGGCCAAAGGTTAAAATTTCGAAAGAAAAACCATCAGTTAGGATTAAAAATATATCATGTTTTAAAATACGTATTGAAATTTCTGCCGCAGGCAGACCAAGAGTTTTTTATAAAATCACTAAAAAAACAAGTTAGGGTTAGGAACATAATAACTTTTCAATACTGGAGAATTCGTTTAGATTTAATGTATACATTTTTGTTGATTATGGTTAAAAAAAAATTGATATTGTGTTCGTGCTTACTCAGTCAATTGTTACGTTGCTCGGTGGGTAAAACTCAACAATTTATTTCTTAATAACTCAAATTTACTAACTGCACAACGATTATCTACAAACTAATTCCGGCGCGACTTATTTGGGTCTTCTTCGCATTCGCCGGACTCGGCTCGACTGAATCCCTCGTTCCCGACGGTGGGCTCTATTTCAACCTATACGTTCCTCTTGATGGATCCAAAACTCCGCTTCGAGGGTTTTCTGGGCCCGTCGTGACATCCGCTTCCAGGCTTTCCTTTAGCGAACGCCGCGCCGCGCGGTCCATGAGTACATACTAGAAGAAACACATACATACTAGAAAACTCATAGGCGTCGTACCGGGGAGGCCTATGGGTTTATTTCGTATCAGTATTTATTATTCAATAAAGTAAACAATAAGTAATTTAAAAAATCTCTCTTGCCCCATATCCAAATAATTTTAATTTAATTTGAATAAGAACTAACAAGTTATAGAATACTTTTAGATATATGCGTTAATTTTTATTTATGATTAAATATAATTAATAAATCAATTATTCTTGAAAAATGACAATCTGTAAAAGCAGTTTCAAAAATATTATATTCAAATTACGTTAAAGTTTTCACAATGTGGGCCAAAAACCATTTATAAAGTTATTTATAAGGACTTCCCGGTCCGGTTTTAAAACCCAATAAAATAATGTCGCTTGCATATTGGAAATAATTTGAAAAACAAATATTTAATTAATACTTATAACAATTTTTGGAATACAGTAGATATAAAGTTTTTGATGGGGATGAATTGATTTTGATACGTTACATTAGTCGTAACGTTACTGTGTTTTTATATTTTAAGAAAACTCTTTAACAGACAACAGATCTCATGCAAAGAGACAGACGAAAACGGAAAACCTGTTTTCGTATTTACATGTACATGAAACCATGAAATTGGACAGTCATCAAAACAATTTTGTTTGAAAATACTTTCCCTAGCTATCATCTGAGCAGTAAAAATAGATGTGGAAACCTATAAAATGATAAAAAAAATAGTAAGTATTGATATTTAAAAATAGTTGCTGACGACAGCACACTTCTGATCTCATCTTTGTGTACTGCTCAACATGTTGGTGAAGTTAGCTTTTAATGATAACTTGGTATCTCCACTCATAAGCAAGGCAGTGAGTATTGTAAAACATGGATACAATAAATTTTAAGTAATCCGACGGAATCAGATTTTTAATAGCTTTTATGTATTAAGGGCATAATTAGGGAGATTATGGCACGAGGGGATTTTTAATGCCCGACGTACATACATACAACGTTTTGTTCTATTTTAGTTTCTAAAATATTTTTAACGAAATATTGAGAGTTGTTTTGGAGACCAGGTTGCTTATTTGTTAAATAATTCGATTTTCAAAATTTAAACTGAAGAAACGGAAAACGTTTATTCAAAAGAAATTTTAGAAGAATTTTAAATCGGCCGAGGAATGATTTGATGAAATATTATTTTCTCAACTTCAATAAAACTGTTGAATATCGAAGCTTGTTTGAATAATTAATTTTATTAATGTAAATGCATAATCAATCGTTGCTTAGGAATTTTTGACTGATTTGTGCCATAAAGGCTAACTTATGCCCGCATTTTGGTGCTTATAAACAAGATTATGATTCTAAAATAGAATAAAATAAATTGAATGCATACATTTAGTACGTAATCTTAAACGTGTAATGTGTTGAGGCAAGATTTATTTAATTACAAAAACTTGTATTATGTGGAATTACTGTCACTATTTTATTGTAAATTCTATAAATGATTATGTTTATGACTCGAAATTTCATGATCACGCTTAAAAATAAGTGATTAATAGAATTTGTAATATTTAAATTTGATATTCATACGTATTATAATGTGAATGAGTGTTAATAGCGGTGGAATAATTTTGTTTTTCAGTCAAAAACAAAAAACTTTTGATCGTGAAAAGAACACCTGATTTTGGATATAGTTATTTGCTTTTTAACTTCACAATTATTTAAATATGGATTTTATGGCTGCCACACTAAATTACCGATGATATTTATTTCAGGGACTTGTATGTAATTTCCCGACATAATAAACACTTGGCACCACTCTTGTCCTACTTTCTTGTAACAAGTTAATCATTCGTTAACTTTATACCAGACAGAATAAAATTTTTGACAACAGTCATTAATTATTATATTATCACAGCGATGTTATAATTTGGCCATTCTTCTCAATTACATAATAAGGGTCCCACTCTTAATTTACACTATCTTATTATGATTTGGAAGAAATCGTAGAAGCTTCTACCGCGTTGGTGCATAAGGCGGGACCTTGTCTTGATCCTTGAATGACGTAACGCGTTAAAATAAAACAAAGCTTTTATTATTCAAATTAATATCAAAACGATTACGGTTTACAGAGGATACATTTGTCAATTTTCAGATCCGTTATTGTCACCCTCAGGACATTAGAATAACAAAACTTCTAAACGCGCTTTCACAAGTGCATTTATGAAGGTCTCTAAAAATGTCTCATTACAGGTGGAATTAATAAACGAAATGGTAAAAGCCACCACACATTTTTTGAATCATCAAATCCTTCAAATTTACCTACGAGTGAGTAAATATTTATGACCAGTAAAGTTCTCGAGTGGGTTTTACAATTACATGATGATTTTTGTGCACATCTGCTGCAAACATCAAGTTCACGGTTAATTGCTCGATTCGTATTTTCTCGAAGTATGATCAATAGTGATTTGAAATGGGTCTGGCATTGACCCATACCCATATAAAGGAACATATTTTATAAAACCATTTCACTTTATATGCTGAAGTCTAGTCAAGTTGGCCCTGGCACCATGCACTTATTACATACATCACAGTGCAATCAGGCCACTTGATCTCATAAAAATAAGACGAATCAAAATCCACTTGATGCTTAAATAGAATAATTTGCACGACAGGTCCACACCCACGCCCTTTTTGATTTGAAGAATAAACTTGACATTGAGGTCGACGACGAAAATAAAATGTTTGGAAACGAATTTCTAGTTGGAGAAAATGCAATAGACGCTGACACACTGACAGAAATATTTCATACAAATAAATTGTAGTTGGGAGATATTTTTAATAATATAATGTTAATGTTGGGATAGTTCGGTTCAAGAATGATTTCACAAAACATTGTTATTTGTTGAACTCGTGCGTGAGTGGATGACCAAAAACGACGCCTTGTGGATTACTTTTTAAATCACAGGTGCTGGAAGAGCGACAAATCACTGCGAAAAAATACACCCACTAACGCTAATTATATGTCAGAGGTGGTACGACGTTATAAAACCTAACACACACAGGTAGAAAAATAGAAAAAAACATTATTTCTTATAATAATATACGTATTTCGATTATATAACAGTTTTGGTATGTTATGATAAATTTCCTAACGGAACTTTCTTACCCACAAATATTAGAAATATAAAAAGTAGATGCTACGTCTTAGAAACTTTAAAAATATACTTAGTTTATTCCACGATTGATTAACGTATAGTTTATCTCATCTCGTCCATATAAATAAAGAACCTACCTCAGCACAGTAATAAATTATAGACATTTATAAGGTTAAATAGTGAACTCTAATATAAGATTTATAGCCTGAATCGTCTGTTTCATTTTCTTGACGTTTGACTTTGTTGTGTGTAGGTACTAACATAATTTTGATTTTATTGTTTTGTCTCAGTGACAATAAAATTATAACCGAATGATTATTTCTCCATTTAACAATATTTATTTCACAGAAGGCAATGATTATTATCAGCACTGTTAAAATGGATGTTATTCATTCAAAAATTTTATTACGTAACGAGATACACGTTTTGTGTTATTGTACAAAAAAACATATTATATTTCCATTAAATAGTTTAGGAAAGATACTAATATCATTCAGAAAGGAAAGTTGTGGAACCAGAAATACTACGATCAAGTCTACAAGATTTAACAATGTTGCTGCAAAGAATAAAATTAAGAGTCTTCATAAAATTATGTTTTATGAGCGTGATGAATCAAAACGTGTACTCATATTCCAATCATATTTTCAGATTCATTAGGTATGTAATTAATCTTTAATATTTACTTCAAATGTACATTATTTCGTCTATATTAATTTTTTTATTAAAATCCGGCATAATAAAGTTAGCACACCTACATAAAATGTGTAAAGATTCGCAACTCTCATCTTTAAATTGTTTTTGAACTTTTCATTAATATTTACTTTATTTTTTAATGTAAGAGGTACCACCAAGTGCCTACTACCTGCTCATCATAAGGAAAGAATAATGTAATTCAGGTAGTAAAAACCAATGTCTAAAAAAATGTGCAAAAAAAATATTTTTTGTGTAGAATGGAACAATAATGAAACAAAGTGTCATCTCTCATCTATTATGGATTTTCATGTAACACCTAACGACAGCTTTTTTTTGCTTTTCTGATGAATTTCTTATTTTCTTATAGAGAATGCAACTATTAACTCCGAACTCTCTTACTGTCCAACAAAATCCAAATAACCCTAACCGAATTTCAACTTTTTCCAATCTTGCTGCTACCTCTCCCTACATCTCGTGCTCTTATTCTCCTTTTGGTGTATTCTTACAAAAAATAAAATAAAACACATGAATTTTGCGATTCGTACTATCCTTGCCGTTTATTCTAAGCAGTTTTCTCTTTGGCAGATCTCACCACCACAAGAAAGTATATCTAAATCTCATTCTCTTTCCTAAAGCAGACTGTACAGGTCAAACTTCAGAGAAGTGATTTTTTAAGATTATATGACCGATTTCTCTAGCAAGATTTATTTACACCGACGCTTCAAAACCGGAATGGAGAGTGGGTGCTCCCGTGCTCTCCAGTAACTTCTTCAAGTGGTTGAGTTTTTATCACTGTGTAAAATTTGCATGCTTCCAAATCAAGACTGGGTGGTTCACTGAGTTCCCTCTGAGCACTTACTAAGATTTGTGTGTGTCCCATCTCGTGTCGGGATTGTTAGCAAATAGTTATGCCAAAGAAGTTGTATTATACACGAGCTGTGCTTCTTCACTTATGCTAAAATTGCTTTACACGGTGGATTATCTTCCTTGTACAGACACATTTAAACGACTGTTTAAAAAATAAAAAATATCACCACCTAGAATCTCAAATCTCTTTATCTAATTGGCTTGCTGGCTTCTTATAAAGAAGATCCTTCTTACCGTCTTTGTCTTTGTTTTTAATAAAATAAAAGTACTTAAGGAAAAATGAGTTGAATAAAGTTATTTCGACAGAATTTTCCTCCTTATTGAAATACATATAGTCCGACAACCGCTTCTTTAAAAAATTATAATAAAATAAAAATGATTGGCTAAATAGCCCCTGCGCCGCGGATGCGCAAATTTCAAGAAAGTGTGGACGACTATTAGCACGTTCAGATTACAAGCATCAGCGGTTAAAGGAAAATGAAATTTGCTTGATTTTGTCTCCTCGATGCAGAGGAGAGGACTGAGTAATGGATTAAGTACACTTATAAATTTGAAGAATATTATTCGTCAAAATTGTAAGATACCGTCATAATTTTGTTAACACTTTAACATGCTTCCCAAACCTTAAAATATTTGCAGGGTTTCACAGTATACGGTTTTGCAACTTCAAAGTTAAATTGTAAAATATTATACAATTTTGATTTTTTTCCTAAAAATGCGGAATCTACTTAGACTAAAAACCCAGATTCCTAAATCACACAGGTATGAAGTGTAAAGAGAGATTAAATTACAGCCACCATCGCAAATCGAAATTCTTTGTTTACGATTCTCATTATTAAAATTCTTGTATTAACTATTATATTTTTACGGAAGTGGCATCATTATTGTTTATAAAATTTTGCTAAAACTAATAATCAGAAATCAGATATTGAGCCTCAATATCTTCTTTTAATAAAATCATTTTGATGAATGTCGAATTTTATGTTTTTTTTTACTTCCGGAGTGTAAGCTAAGGAAGTATTGTAAAAGAATTCATCCGGCTAACAGCTGCTTTCGTGTTTTCTCTAGAGTATCAAAAAATACGTATTCCGTTTCGTTCTGTCTGTTATTTGCCGTCTGTCGCTTTTTATAGGACAGATAATCTCGAAACTACCGGAGCGATTGTTTTAAAATGAGGTGATCATTTTTTGGGCAGCATAAACGAAAAAAGTTTTATTAGCCATTTACCATGCTTACGATAATTTAGCTTACGCTCAGGAAGTAAAAAAGTATGATTTTGCTGTTTATTGTTGCGTAAAGCCTTAACCAAAGTTTGTGTGATCATTCTCACCAACAGTTTGATGACATCACCTAAAAAGTTTTCATAGTAAATGAAAAAGTAGCGTACTCCTATACAGGCAGTTTATGTATCCGCCTTAATATTATAATCTAGGCATCTAGATTTTCGCAAACAATCCAAAGTAGGTACATAATCAAAGTCATTTAATAGATAGGTTCTCTATTAACTAACCTTGTGGTAACCTGTTCTCTATTAACTAACCTTGGTACATAATAACATTTCATACCAATGTATAGGAGAACGGGGTGTAATTGTCTACTTGGTTCACCTGGAAAATCAAATTTTATAATTTTTCGAAGAAACTGAATTTGTTGGACTGTACTTCTGGGGCGGAAGAAGGTGTATCGAAATAGTCGTGAACCATTTTTTTTATGTTACACAATACGAATACGAAAATGTTGATATCCTACTTTCGACTAAACTATATAATATATGTATTAGGTAAACTAAGAAAATTAAGACCTCGCCAAAACTGATACGTCATCTAAAAATTTTTTGAGGCATCACTTCAATTAATTATATTAATTTGAATGCAGTCAGAAATTGCAAGTATAGTTTCATGATATTTTGCACAATTTAGACAGGAAATATTCGGCAAAATTTTGAGATGACGTCATCAGTTTTTTGGGGGGATAAAGAGATATATTTTGATTAAAAATTTACAATGCTGACGATAATTTTAAAACGTCTGCAAAATTTCAGAGCATTCGGTTCTGTAGATTCAAAATTAAAATGCAAAACACGGATTCATAAACTACGCGTGCAGAACTATATGTTATTTTATACAATTTAAAACCTATTTACTATGTACAATTTTGAGGTGACGTCATCACATTCTTGGTGGGAATGATTAGACAAAGTTTGGTTGGCGTTTTACTATCCATTTGACATTCATAATACCCTTATAAAATTTGACAACGTCAATCAATCTAGTAGTTTCGGAGATCTGTCTAACAAAAATTACCATAGGCGGCGGACAGACAGACAGACAGACGTACAGAAAACCTATGTTTTTGTACTGTAAAGGGGTCATGATCATGACACAGTGAGAAAATATGAAATTACGCTCGGGAAGTGAAAAGAAAACTTCTATAATTAAATTTTACAATTTAACTTAGGAACCACATAACGGGCTTCTTAAACTTTGGTAAGCCACCACTGATTTAGAAACAAAACGTCAGTTACAATCTAATTAGTTATTGTCTCCACAAAGTTGAATGCATCATCATAAAAAAAAATAATAAATACATTTGATACTAGATTGATTGAAGTTCAAGGGACACCTCAAGATATAGCGCTTATAAAGGTATCATCGTATGTGTAAAGTGATTAAGAAGGCCTAGAATCTGTTTGCACTCTTTTTGTGAACCTGAATTATCAAAACAGTGATAGTAGTGATCAGATAACTTATTGTGTCCCCCGATTTTTCGGTGACCCAATAAATAGCCGCTTGGCTGGGTTCTGCCAAGATGTCAACAAGTCCAAGTTCAACTTTTCAGTTTCCTAAAAAATCAAGGCATTGGACTAAATGTAATTAACGACCTGAAACTCACAGACTGTACCTCAGTAACAAGGATCTGGTCGATCAGATTGTCACAGAGCACCCCAATATAAAAATCCAAGATTATTAGGCAGAAGTTAGACGTTTTATATTTCATGTGCATCATTGCGTCAAACGTCTGCTATATTCTTGAAAACATTATTAAAAGCCTTGGGTACAAAACGGTGTCTCCCATGAATTTCCTTAGAACAAGCATTCCTACAGCTACGTTTTGAATCTGAGAAGACAAATCTTTGTTGAGCCTACCGACGAGACTGAATTTCCTTCGTCCACGATCATTAAGTACGAAGTGACTGAGTATAATACAAAATATTTTTACCTTCGGTGATCAAACTTGTTTTAGGTAAATGTCGAAAAGCAGGACATATGGCAAGTGAAGGCAACTAAGACCATTTAATAAAACTACAGTCAATAATAAAAGACAATTTGAGTTCAACCAGTCGGTCTTCGAAGATGAGTTAAACATACCGAATGTCGTTAATAATCCTATTGATGAACCTCGTATTCAAGATTTAGTTGGTATGTTAACGAAAAAAATAAAAACATGCAATTATACAGAAAGTCTAACTGGGGTCCCTGAACTTCTTGATCCTGTCAAAGAATAATTCGTTTTCCATATTCGTCTTTTTCGATAGATTTTGGATCTACAGTCATGGAAGAAGTCGTTAGACAATTTGACATACTTACCGTTGCTTTTACATATAAATACAAGAAATATTGATGGCCTACTTGAAATGTTGTATAGAATTTCCACTATACTGACGCATAAAAGCATTAAGAACCGTGTAGTCAACGTTCAGCGTAAGCTTAAAGAATCCTATGATCTTTACCAGGCTCGGTCTGGTGGCGAAGCTAACTTAGAATTCTTTTAAAAGTACATATTCATGTCACAAAGCGAAACATTTTTTAATTGTACTCATGTACACTAATCTTGGATCTCTGACCCCAAAATTTGATAACTTAACAGCTCTCTTTACTCAGCAGAAACCTACTACACTCTTAATAAACGAAACTTGGTTGAATTCAAATATTACTGATTCAATAGTATCTTGTCCAAATTATATTCTTTATCGATTAGATAGTAAATCAGGAAGAGGAGGAGGAGAAAAATGTGGAAATAATTAGACACACCTCCTGTATGTGCCAGAATCATGGAATCTATTATTTCTGATGAGATGAGAAGATGCCTACTGGCGAACAAGGTCCTTCTTGCCGAACAGCACGGATTTGTCCCAAAAAAATCTGTATCCACTAACTTTCTTTGTGCCGTATCAGATTGGACCAAAAATTTCAACCGTGGTGTTGCTACCGACGTTTCATATTTTGATTTTTGTAAACCCTTTGACAAATTTCCAATAACAAAGCTTTTGTTGAAACTTCGACATTATGGCCTAGTGGACTGTTACTAGAATGGATTAAAGGATTCTTAACTAATCGAAGTTTCAGAGTTAAAGTTGGTGCATCACTGAATGATCTGACACGTGTGGAAAGTGGAGTGCCGCAGGGTTCGGTGCTGGGTCCGTTGCTCTTTATAACGTATATTGCGGATTTAAAACCAGAAATCCAGTGAAGGTGTTTGTTCTATGCTGATGACTTAAAAATTTACAATGATAGTCTCACGAATTTTAGTATTTTGAGAAAAGATATTTCAATAGTGAATCAGTGGTTCAACGAATGGCTTCTCCCAATAAATAAACAGAAATGTTCGGACCGAATACCCAACTGGATCTAGGCGTAATATAGTAAGCTCAGAATTAACAAGGAGTGATTACATCGTGAGTGTCATGAAAAAAGCAAGTTCTCCTTCCGACTGTCTTATTCTGAACGTCTTATCATAATGTCGCTACCCACATTGAAGGACAGAAGAATTAGAGGGAATGTAATTTTCACCTTCAAGTCGTTGAGGCTCGAGAATACATCGATGCAGAATTTATTCACCTTAGGCCTATACTCCAGGACTACTGAAAAACTGAAAAAGGAGAACTTTCACACAACTGTTAGACAACACTTCGTAACAAACAGAGTGTTTGAGTTTGACACTTGGAGGACTATTTGTAGATAGTGTTTTAAACAAGTCATCTCTGAACTAATTACTTTATGGTTTATTCCAGACACGGCTTTTTCAGTTTCTATGATTTTAAAATCAACATGGGTATTTATCGCTGTCAAGAAGTATATGAAATTATCTCGAAGATATTATTAACTAAATCTTAGTTAAAAAAAAACATGTTGTGCCAACCATAGTGCTTCCGTCACAGGCTTTTATTTTGTGTAATTGCTTGCAAAGAAGGTAGATATTGAAAAATGTGGATGAATTGATTTAATTTATCTAAGTATTTGAATTTATTTATTTATTTATTTATTTATTTATTTATCTATTATCTTAGAAATTCTTCATCAAATTCAACAGAAATTTCAGGAAGACTTGGAAAAATGACCCCTAATATGCAAATAGTTTAGTTGTCCATCAGCTGCACATTATTTGCAATTACAGTTTTCAGTTGCCTTTATAGAAAGTGTGTGGGATAAAGCAATTGACAGTACCTATAATTATTATTTGTAGTAAAAATCTTGCCAATGAAAGACTCTTATTCTGCTTCCCAGTGAGCTGTTTTCCACTGGAAATTTTATCATATGATTGACTAAAATTTTAGACAGACGTTTATCCAAGAAATAGAGGTATCCCTGGTTTATCTCTGATTGGTAAAAGGGGTCTTAATGTTACCAAGAAATGTTTTCTTAAATATAATAATATAATATTGAGTTCCTCTTTCTCCTGCAAGTATTATTTTCGGTACGACACGATCTTATGAAAAAAATCGATGTGAATGTAGATATCTCCACACTTTCCCGGTATTTTTCTTATTATCCCACACACGTTAAACAAATTTTACCTGTCGACCGTTGACGAGCTATTCTCGTTAAAAAATCGCCAACGCCATTCTTATACTCAGGTTAAAAACCTACAAACCAGCAATGGTAACAACATTGTCCACATGATTGATTCCTTCACAATCAATACATTAGATCATACTTAAGATCATAAATAATTCCAAGCAGAGAAAAGAGAAATCTCAAAACATATAGGGTTGTAACTCACAAGATTTGCATAATTTTTTGGGAATATATGACATCCGCAAGCTTCTTACCTAAACAAATTGGGAAAAAAGAATTTTGCCGTATGTCCTAAATTACGTCAGCTCGTCCAACAAGATCTAATTTGTACCTGCTCAATGAAGAAATTTCCGCAGAACTTAGTGAAGGTTTTGATCGAAATTCGTAGGCGCGCCGAATATGGAGATATGTCCTGATCCAGGCATCGAACAGTAGGTGGAGGTTGATGACGTCACAACTGGTAAACTTATGCACACAGTTAGGTAACAATTAAAAGTGACACTTGCCCGATGTGTAATGGTTGCAACGAATTGAATGCAAGCGACCTTTACACGAGATGTTTTATTAGATAAATTGATGCATTTATGGGGTTTTGTTAAACGCTACACCTTATCGAACATGTATCAGCGCACATATAATTAAGAGCCTGTTGTGGGCTTGTCAATGGAAATATTACACTCATGATTTTTGCAATTGTTTTACTGATAAAATAGCATAGGAGAAATTATTCTAAATAAATTACTTATTTCAACAGTTGTTATTAATTTTTATTTACCGAGAGTACCTAGGCTTGGGAGGTATGTACCTACCGTACTGCAAATTTTTATAGTGGCACTTCTGAATTATTGGCAGTAATGCTAACAGTTGTCATTTTGACATGAGCGCTCCTAAGAAACGTGTTGAGAAGATGACAGCTGCTTACTTCTTGTCATAAATGTCAATTTAACAGCAGGTATAAAATTTTAAATATGTAGCCAACCGTACAAAAAAATCACAAACATTAATGGTCACTCGGTCTTCACCGCACACTATGTATATGGTCCTAAAATTATACCTACGAACAAATATTTTCTTGTCGAACATCATCAGAATTATACTCAATATAATCTGATGTGTCACAAGGTAGCATAGTACGCAAAAAATACTAAATTATCCAGGAACTTCATCCCTAAGCTTCGCTCAAAATATAAGTATGTAGAGTCGCGGCCATAGAAAAATGGACTCCTTTGGCATAACAAAGTTTTAGTGATATATTTTTTTAATATCATAACAGCAATTTGAATGCACGCTGTTGATTTGAAAAACGGGCCAGTGACTTTGTCAAAATTATTTGATTTGTCAAACAAAACATTAATTGAACCTTTTTTTTAATTTTAAATTTGGAAATGTGTGTCAAAGCTAGTGGTCCAGTTTTCTATGACTGCGACTATACATCCGATGAAACCAATCCCAATTCAGTTAATTGCAATAATGTGAATATTAATGTTATAAACAAGAAATAAATTATATTTATTTCATGCTTCAAAACAGTTGTTTAAAAATCTTATAAATGAAAAAAATTTAAAATTTTGGTATTTTATTGTCATGGAAACTATTTTTACTCTATTCCCTTGAGATTAAATGAGCCATTGCAATCTCTTGAATGAGCGAATGAAATAGCAACTTCAATCCCGGGAGTACGAAAGTTTCATTATCTACCTAAATTTAGTGAGTTCTTAATTGACATTAATACCAAATTTTAGAAAGATTAAATGAAGTTCTAGACTAGGCAATTAGCGTTGGCAGAGTATTTTAAGTTGTTTAATGATACAGTAAAGACTTTTTAAGTTGTTTAATGATACAGTAAATACTTAGCCCACGATTAATAATTTTGGTCTATACGCTAGGAAAATATTATTAACAAGTACTTAATTGATCGAAATCTTGGTTTAGTTTAAACAAATTTTAATTTAAAGACATAACAGACTATCTAATTACGTAGAATTTGTGGTAATTCTTATAGAAATAAGCTCAACAAGGTGACCCATAACTTCGGAGGCAAATGAAGAAGATGGAGACAGAAAGTACCTAATTATAAACTCAACAATTTAAATTTGGTGTCTCACTTTACTGGTATTTTATTAAGGCGACATTAATGACTTTTTATTGCAATACGTTATGTAGAAACTTTAAAATGAATGATTCATTTCAACAAAACACTATAATTAATCCAATATTATGGTAATCACGAGGTAATCAACAGCGTGATTTACATGGTTTAAAGACAAGTGTGCGCTTTTATGTTTGTGTTATTTAACAAGACGTTACACGTCTCTGGAATATAAAACAGTTCACGTCTTTTGTTTTATAAGATAGGATTAGATTTTTTTTTTCTTAGTTAAGGAAGTACTGTAATAGGGTTCATCCAGGGAAAGGCAATTTTCATATTTTCTCCACGTTTCATGATCCTTATACTATGAAAAAAATAGGTCTCCGTCTGTCGGTCGTTTGTATCGATACTGTATAGATAGTAAAACGCTTATTCAAATTTTGTAAAATAATGTACTCCTACGCTTGTGGTTTATGAATCCGTATTGATTTTTGGAAAAAAATTAAAATTGTCTAACATTTTACAATTTAACTTTGAAACTATGATTCATGATAGAATTACTTACATGTTACATGCAAGGTCACTCAAAAAAATAATGAATGAGGCAACTTATTTTATTGACCAAATCAAGAACGGCTCACCCCATTTTCTCGAAAATTTGAGTATACAGCACTGTTGTCATTAATATCACACTGTACCTATCCAAATTGTGTCCTTATTAATTGATCACGTTTTTTTTAATTACTGAAGAATATTTCAGTATTTTATACATGCTGTTTAATAAAATATTTGTTGTTACAATTTTAAAGAGCCTACTATTATACATAACAAAATAGAAAGTTGATCGTACAGTTAGTCGTCGTGTTAATTGTTAAAGTAAATTGAAAAAATGTCAATAATTTAAAACAAACATTACGTTATTATTGCGGGACACTCATACGATTAAAATTTAATGTCACGATTATTATCGTTATATTGAAAAATAGATATTAGTTACCATGCCCAATAAGCGGGTGTTTTTCTGTTGGATTACGTCTTTCAGTCATTAATACCTGCTTATTAAATTTATTTTTCCCGACTGATCAAGTACCGAAATTACACAATGAACTGTTAAATTCATCCAATTTTGTCAGCTATTGTGTTCCACGAAATTTCTCTTAACTTTTGTTAAGTGAAAGTATCAGATTCATATAAGGGCAAAATTTGTAAACATTAACATTATAAACTGGAGAACTGACTCACGATGTATGTAGTGTTGAAAATTTTAAATTATTAAAATCCCATGTATAAGTACCTACTGCAAAATAAACTAATGCCTATTATAGTTTATTTCACAGTAAACTAATAGAAATAACGCATATATGCTTTATATATAATATATAAGTATTTTAATAAAAAATTAATGATTTTTTTATGTTTTTAATACAGATTTACCTACATTTAGTATACTTGTACATAAAGAAAATTTCTACGGTTGTATACTTCGTAGTTTAAAGTCTTAGTATAAACTCGTGTAACCTACACGAGGTTTAAAATGTAATTAATTTTTCTATTTAAAGCATTCAAAACATGTTAGCATTTTACAAAAAAATTGTTAAAGTTTCATTATATGGAAAATCACAGATCAGTGCAGGGATAACAAAATACACATTAATGTCCGATAAAAGACAAAATTCTTGGAAATGTGCATATTAAAAATACAGTAGATATTATTAATGTCAATAAATAAAAAGTACGTAAGAGTGGTCCAAACTAAAATAGATCCCCAAAAATATAAATAAATCGTAGTGTGGACCTCATATTATATCATGGTCAAGTACAGCATACGTCTAAAGTAATGAACCCACGAAACAAACATTTTTTAGGAACAATTTGAAACCCGTGGCTTTTGTTGTTGTGTAAAAATACACAACTGTACGTCAAAATTATTTTTTGACATCCATTTATGTTGTGATTATAACATCATTACCATTTCTTGAAAGAGCAGCGTAATGTCAATAAATATCTCAATTATTGTTCGAGCAAACTTCTCAAAACATTTTACCTTCACTTTTAAATTAAAAAATTAAAAAATAGCTTTAGTATAATTCATCAGTTTGGCTTTGACTTTACATTAACGCTATTTATTAAAGCAAAAACGAAAGCAGTAACTTTCACATTCTTTCTTAATTTGACAGTTGTTAAATATAAAAAACGTATCTACTACCAAAAAATTACCAAAAATCTTAGAAAAATCTTAAAAAAGAAGGACAGACACATGTCCATACGTTTATTGACTACTGTTGACCTCTATAATAATCATAAATCCTAAATATTTAGATCATTTAACTATTACAGATTTGTGAATCATTAGGTAGTCAATAAAAATTGCCGAAAATGCACAAGGGAGATGATTATTTGAACAACACATATAATAAATAGTCCCTCGTGTCAACGTATTAAACAAATGTACTGCGTGAATCACTAAACGTTTTTCTATATCGTATTAATTATTTATTAGCAGGATCCATTATTATAAGAGGTATACACTGCGCTTGGTACTTGGTCGCAAACACTAGCCAGTGTAGGTGAGAGAGGACATAAAAAGCGGTCCAGAGCATTAATTAAGTAGTAGTAAATTGTGCAGTTGTAATTTGTTTTAAACGCATAAATTTTCCCAAAATGTTTAAATTGTTGTGTAAAGTTGAATATTTGTATCTGTTTCTAAGCAGTGTAAAAACGGATGATAGCGCGAAAAGACAGAAAACACTAGGACCGAATTTATGTCTAATGTTATTTGGACAGAACTTCCCTCGCCCCTAAAATATAGTCGAACATATTGCGAACCAAAAAACTAAACAAAATTTATATTTCGGGAAATGAAAGTCGGGCAAACAATAAATTATAGTATTCACTTTAATAGATTAATTGGAACACATGTTGATTTTTTTATATTATCAGAATTTGAACAAACGTAAGGTAAAAAAATTAAAAATTTGCAAATTTCTTTCAGATGAATGAGGTTAGAAAGTGTAGTGTTCTGGTCAAAATATTTTGTCATTATATATTAATCACTTTTAATACTTAGAATCTTTTGTTTATATACCATTGTATTGTTGACTTATCACTAAACTAAACCAATACTGCATATTTAAAGTCTATCCTCAATTTACATGGTTGTACTGACTCTATTAAGATATCTTAAGTCCGAGTTTTGTACTCTTTTTGTTGAGGAAAATAAGTATTAGACATGAAGTAATTCGTAGTGTTTTATAGTCATCTATGTAATTTTAAAATAAATTTATAAAACCAAAACTCCGTTTATCGACACCAGACCTTACAAACCCATAAGAGTAGCATATTTTTATATATACAGGGTGAGTCACTGAGGACCTGTTCCTCGGTATCTCATTAATTATTAGGCAGAAATAGAAAAAAAACAAAGATTAAACTTGTACGGTTCTTTGAGGACTAAAGTCTAAAATTATTTTTAACAAAACAGCGTGTTCATTTTGTTTGTTCACGCCTGAATATTTCTGCATAGACAACCCATTTTACGTTTCATAAACGGCTTTGATTAATTTTTATTTTTAAATAATAATGAACGCATAGATAGCAATGACCAGAAGGAAAATTATGGTAAATTATTTGTGTCAGCCAAATTAATGTTTTCAATTTTCGTTTATTTTAAAATGTTTTCAATTCTGAAAAAACAGACATGCTATTAATATCGGGAAAGTGTGACAAAAATTTTGATGCTAGTGTTCGTCTCTACGCCAGGCAATATCCCAATTGAAGAACTCCCTCAAATCAGGCGTTTAGAAAACTTGAAAAAAATTTACGAAAATTTAGGCAATTCAAAAAAAATAAAGTTAGAAATCAAACTGTAACAACGCCGGATAATGAAACTGCTCTAATTGAAATTGGAGCAGAAAATCCCCACGTGAGTCAAAGACAAGTCAAATGGAGATTAGTTTGGGTTCGGCTTTCAATATCTTAAAAGCAAACCGATTTCATCCATTTTGTGTGACAATTGTCCAACATTTAACAGAACGCGATTTTATCCGACAGTTAGTGTTTTGCGCATTCGTGAGGGCTCAATTACGAGACAATCAAGATTTTTTAGTTAACGTTTTGTTTACGGATGAAACCACATTTAGCAATAACGGGTGTGTAAACAGACACAACTCACATTACTATGCTCAGCAAAATCCCCATTGGTATCAGGAAAAGCACTTCCAAGAAGTTTTCAAAGTTAATGCTTGGTGTGGAATTGTTGATAACTACATCATTGGTCAACATTTTTTTTGAAGGAAATTTAAACGGACCCATGTATCTAAATTTGTTTAAGGATATTTTACATGAACTGTTGGAAAACGTAGAGCTACACATACGAAGAATAATTTCAGAGAGACACGGGACATTAGGAACTATTTACACAGAGCGTTTGCGCCAAGACTTATTGCTAAAGAAAAAGAGTACGCTTGGCCTGCACGGAGTCCTGATCTAACGCCATTAGATTTTTTTTCTTTGGGGGAAGGTGAAAAATGACGTTCATACTGTCCCAATCGAAAATGAAAATAACTTACATGAAAGGATGACAGCGTCATGCAGACTTATAACTCCCGACATATTAGATAGCGTTCGTAAAAATTTTGAACCTAGGATAGGATTTTGTAAAGATAGTGGACGCAAGCATTTTGAACATTTATTATAAATTCGTTTTCGTTGTAATCTGATCCATTAATAAATTGAGTATTGATTTTTTCAATTTTGTCATTTGTTGGCATTGACATCTTTGTCATTTTTTTTCTCTGACTGCTATGACTACTTATTAAAAAAATTAAATTGGATGAAGTCGTCTCTGGGGTGTATAATATGTTGCCTATGCAAAAATTGTCAGGAATGAACAGACGAAATGAACACCCTGTATATTTTTACATATTTTCGTTGATCTCTTCTTAAGCTTTACAACCTCAATTTACTTTTAGAATTCTGATCCGATGTTGTCACATTATTGCAATTTTCTTGAAATTTTTTAGCAATGGAAAGGTTCACAAAATTTCAGTTTTTTCAAATAAAATACACTATTTTTTAACAGAGTATCTTCTGGATTCTGGATTCTTAATTTATGGGGGCTGACCGTAGCCAGCCGGCACTTAGGCCTCGCCTTTGGGCCCATTGTACCTTCCCCAAGTCCATATCAGGGTGTTTTCCCGCTCCTCTACTCGTCAAGCCACCCAACTGCTTGAATGTACTTGAGTAATGCAGAGGGTGGAAACTCCCTGATATTTGCCATACTAGGCCAGACGTCCCCTAGTATGGATTCCCTGTAGGAGGCTAGGGCTGGACACTCACGAAGAATGTGCTCAGCTGTTTCCTCTTCTTCATTGCATCCACGACAGATTGGGTCTGTTACCACCCCTATCGTATGTAGATGTTTGTTAAACTGGTAATGTCCCGTAAGGAATCCTACCAGTTTACGCAGTTTGTCCCTTGAAAGTGAGAGATAAAATTTCGTCAACTTACGGTCTGGTGTCGCCATACAAGCTCTACTATGCCGACAGCTGCTCAACTTCACCCATATCTGCTCATGGCGTCTCTGGGTATATTGCTTTACGAGTTCGTTCGAGAGGGCGACCGAAGGCGTGATTGCCGGTTCAGGTCCCCAGAAGGGCATGCGCGCGGCTCGCTTCGCCATCTCATCTGCCCTCTCGTTTCCTTCGTTGCCACTGTGTCCTTTGATCCAACAAAGTTCCACACTATTCCTCTGCGTTACATACTTTAGCGTTTGTCTGCACTCCCAAACCAGCCCGGATCGAACCATACAGCTGTCCAGGGCTAGTAGTGCAGACTTGCTGTCAGTAAGTATGCGTATTGATTTGTTGCCGATTTCACGTTCAGCAATGATTCTAGCTCCCAGCATTATTCCCATCAGTTCTGTTTGTAAGACAGACGTGTGGGTGCCGAGAGGTACACTGATTTGTGCGTTCAGTTGTTCGGAGTAGATGCCGGCTCCTGAACCACTATCTGTTTTGGCACCATCGACATAGATATCTATGTCGGCTCGTCCTTCTGAATTTTCATTCATTGATATTCTATATGTCTTCTCATATATTAATTTTGTGCCCATTCGGTCACAGCCCAGCCTTAACAAGGGTATCCTGTTGAACGCCTCCGTTAAGATCCGAGTGTGCTTCGTTGTGCGGCCTTGCTTGTTCCATACTCCCAGAGAGTGAAGTCTTAGAGACGTCGTCATTGCCGCTTCCTCTATGTGAAGATTAAGAGGTGCTAAGCAAAGAAGAGTCTCCAGAGCCGCTGTGGGAGTGGTCCTCATTGCTCCTGTAACACAGAGTATCTTATTCTATTTTTTGTTTTCTTTCTTTTTACTTACCAAACGTAAACCAAGGACGTATAGTAAGCCAATCCATTCGACGAATACCTTTCATATTTTCTCAACGTGTCATGACTTCTAGAGTACGAAAAAACAGGTCTCCCGTTTCCGAAATGTTGCCGAATAAATCCTCTCTGAAATATATAAAATTTTATGACTTTATATTGGTGGTTTATCAACGCACTTATAGTTTTTAGAATTACTTATAGTGGGTGACTTAAAAAAAATGAAAGCCAATTTATTTTATTGATTAAATCAGAAACGTTACAACCGAATACTTTAAAATTTTGAAGTCGTTTTAAACTTATCGTAAGCATGGTAATTTTTTAATCAAATTATATCTGTTTATCACCCCAAAAAATAGTCATCTCAAAATTTTGCCGAATAAATCCTACGTAAAATGTGCAACAGGCAATGCGATTTAAATTTTAGTAAAAATGAGTGTTTACCCTAGACATTCAAATTTTCGCAAAAAAAATCCGAATTGTATAATATCATTTCTCCCTCCCCAACCGTGATCTGAAGGTAGCGCGTTCGGAGCACTCATAGGGGAAGGGGGTTATTAAACTGTGCCTCGTATTATCTATATATTGATGACAGAAGTTAGTTCCAAAGGATAACAATTGTAACAGCCAAGTAGAAATGAGAACAAAAACTTTAGAACCAAATCAGGGTAAAACTTAGAACTAGTGTAATGGCTTATCGGAAAACTCACTGATAAGGATAACTGATAATTAAACCCTCCATTATTATGACAAACTATAAAGAAATTAGTTCTTCCACCTTAAATTTACACTACTTTAAAGAAGTGGAACTTTTTCTTATATTCAACGTCAAACTGGCAATCGAAAATATGTCAAAATATCTTTGTGTGGAATAAAATGGCATAGTTTAATTTATGAATATGGTTTATCTTTAAACAAATTTAAAAAAGTTACAACTAATTGTGCGTCACATCTACCTGGAACTCTCACCGATCATGTATGTTGATCTAGTCACGTACGTTACAAGTCAGAAAAATTCTAACGAATTGAGGGGAAATGCGCTTTTCGCTGTTATGTAGCAACATGGCCACCTGACCTAATAGCACGTACATATTTAAAGAGGAATGTGAGTGACAAGTCTGGTCCCAACATATGCATGCATTTTAACACAATTACGAAATATTGCAGAGAACCCATTTTGTTCAAGTATCCCGGCTTATCCCTCCTTACATGATTTTTTTAAATTTCTTATTCACCCTTCGAAAGTAATGAAACTATAGTCAATTTAATCTTCACAGTCCAATATACAGCCTAAAATACTATATTTTCAGATTGGCACTGTTGCTTACAGTTAAAAAGATTTAAAAATATAAAAACATATACCTACAGTTTTTCCTGTATGAGCCACATAGTAAAGTAGAAAAATACTCCTAAAAAAGTCAAAAAATTACTCAGTTGTTTCTAAGCTGTAATTTGCTTATCCTAATTTATTTTTGATAAATCAAATTTTCTGTGATACTTATCTATAATGTGTAAACTACTTATTATTTGAGAAATATTTTAACGTTCCCATATTATATTATGCTCACGTCAACCGTAAATAAAACATGTGTAGTACGTACATGAGACCTATACCGTAACATGTAAGGTGCACAATTAAATTTTATTTAGAAAGTTACCTTTAAAAGTTATAAAAATCTCAAAAATATCAATAACTTGCAGCTCACAAATACTTATGGAAAGGCGCCACGCAACAAATATTTAAAACTTACTGTTCGAATTCAAACTACTTAATCTACTTAATTCTAATACAATATTTCTTATTGCCTTTCTACTATAAACTGTTCCACCTTCTTCTATATCGTTAGAAATATGAAAAATTGCCATTTATCACAGTTAAAACATCCTTAGCATGAATATACATTTGAGCTAATTTGTAAATTTACATTTCATTGATTACATTATCCTTCTGCACATACACATGTTTGTAATTCACTTTAATTAATGAATTGCAATGAATACAGCTTACTGGAGCCTGCAGCACAGTAACATGTAAGGGAAGAATGTGACTTAATTGCAGCTAATACTTGAAGCGTAATTTGACTTTGTTTTATTATGGCTATCAAACTATTAACACGTTGCTGCAGCCCATCAAACACTAAGATTCTCTTAATTTACAAAAAAAAAATCTTTGTTTTACTTCTTTTTTTTTTAGAATTTAGCGTCAATACAACGCTATATTCATCTTCGCCATAAACGACAAAGTGCATAACGCAAAAGCCCATACACGGCTCGAACAAATACAGTACCATTAGATCAGCAGCGTAAAAAAGAACCGTCCCAGAATGCAAGATAGTGAGTGGGCGCCAGTTGCAGGAATGACGTCACAATAAGAGCGGGGCACCTCTTTAGAGGTGTCTGCTGACCACGCCGGGGTGTCCCTCGCGAAGATCCCACCTTCATGGTCAGTTCTTTAACAAACCAGTCAGTCGGCCACCGGCAACCGCGCAAATTCTACATAATAATATTGCCTCGTTATCACTTTTGCGAGAACTCAGACTTTATTTTTTGGGTGATTTTTCAAAATTTTTTTCTTGTGTTGTGATTTTTTAACACCTGCTGAGTTTCATTTCTGGTAAGTTTCATTTCTGTTGTGATAAAATTGTGTTTACTCTGCAAATTTTTCTGTGTCATACACATTGCCGCAATTCAAATGCACTGATAACACTTGCGGTTAGATTTTTTCTTCAAATTGTTACCATGTGCACGATCAAGGCGTAATCGTAATAAAATCACACCTCTGTTCTGACCATGTCTATCGATAAATCGTATTTTTCCCACAAAACTCGTTCAACGCCTACCTTTGTGACTCATTAAAACCAACTCAAAAATTTTTTCAAAATTCCGTCTTAGTTGAGATCATTAGTGACATCGCACCTACGCTGCGCTGACATCATGTTCGATTGCAGGTTTACCTTTTATGGGTGTTTGTTTACAAACAAACTCGAAATGTTTGCCTTTTGCGGGTATAAAATTTTATGATTCGCGGAAATTTAGAAGTTACGAGGAACTTTTTGCAGTAATTTCGCCACAGATGCCAGGCAATGTATGCAGATTGGAAATGCAAATTACCACAGATTATATTTTCGAAGTTAAAAATAGCTCACCTTTATGTCATCTCGTTACATAATAAACACAAATTTGTTATTGTTTGAACCGCTGTGACAAATTCGATGTATTTCACCCGGGGCATTATTTCTCTGCAGCCTAATTATCCAAATCTGGCCACAACCATATACGGTATAGATTTACACTTTTCCAGACGTCCATGGCCGGTAACTTTACGCAATTCTTGACTGTTCATCAGCAAATATGTCGATGTTTTGTTATTTAGTTCAACACGAAGACAAGACAATTATGAAACTTCTCATTCATTCTGATTAATGGGCAGCCGCGGCTTGTTTCCATTTTCATCATCGGCACCTCATGATTATGACGAGGAGTGACGAATTCATTATGACTACTTTACTCGATAATTAATAAACAAAGTGTTGTTTAAAGAAAGAAAAGGTATACTATTATATAACAAATGGGATATTATGTTTTCTTTTGCTGAGAGTTTATGGTAGTACAAACATGCCGATAACCCGCCTCCAGTTTCAAAATGAGTCGGATTATGGATTCAAAACATATTACATGTCACATGCAGAATGTTATAGTTATCTTAAAAAAAACTGTTGTGAATCATGCAATAATGTAAAAAAAAGATTAATTTACAATTGCGGATTTTTTTACGAATATGTAAATACTCAGTTAATTAAATGAAACTAAAAATTATGGTAGTTGTTTTTGTAAACATTTCAAGATGAACTGAACTGCATTTTTTTTTCGTTTTTGTTTGAATTAATTGTTATGTTAATTTAAAAGACTGTCAGTTGAGTTAAAAAAGAAACTGGTTGGATAGCGTTCAAATCGGTCAGTTATCTTTTTTCAAAGTATGTATACTGAAAAATATTTCTATTTGCACTATATACTAACACAATGACTGATTATATTTATGTAAAGGAAAATGTATTACTCATAAGATATGCCCGTTTAAAGCAAACAATTTAACCAATCCTAAAGAAAATATATGCATAGACCAAATATCTATTTTTGAAGTAATTAATCATATTTGAACTATTATTTTTCATTACATCGATTTCCTTACATTGATATTAGTATCTTATTATAAAATAGTAGAGGAAAGTATGGTAACTTGGTAAGGTAAAACGCCTAAAAGCAAAAATATTTATTTAATAAATAATTACAGAGATTGTAGGACATTTAGATATCAAATTGGCACTCTTCGTTATAAACAAACGCATTATTAAAAAGTATTTAGTAAACAAGTAATGTTATTTTCTGTGATTTAAGCTTCATAACTAGATTATAAACTTTGGAACTTATGAGTTTATATTAACAATAATAAATATACTTTTTAACAAAAGATTTAATAATTGTGATATCACTGTAACTGTCGACTAATTAGGAAGTAAGAATATAGCTAATATAAGTATACGATGTTGTCGTTGTTGTTTCTTAAAAGCACAATTTTAGGGTGGAGAAAATATGTATTGTTGTGTCATTGTAGATTTTTTTACCGAAAATGCATTGTGTCCTTAGTTGATCTAGCAATAGATTTTCAATGTAAAGTAACGGTTACATTTTCTCTATGCTTGAGAGTAAGTAGACGCTAAAACCAATTTGCTTATTTTTATATTGCCATATAATTTTGGTGATAGTACATTTCGCAATTTTAACAAAAAATTGTAACAGTAATTTGTGTAGTTCATTAACTTTTAAACTATGGCGATACCAGTAACCATGACAATAACCAAATGGTCAACTCGACAAAATGCCTGGGTCAAAAATTATAGGATGTACAATAATGTGTCGATTTATTACAGTTTATAAAAACAAAAAGAAATAAATTATTATTATTTATTTACCTTACTTTCTTCACAGTCATTTAAATTAATGATGAACAGCGAAACATGATTTGCTCACATTATGTTGTTATTTTTGAAATTATTTGAACAATTATTTGCATTACCTTTTTACTGGATTTAGCATAATTATTGTTTCGTCGAGTGTAAGATGGAATTTACGTTAAATCATTTCAGTTGAACTGAGGAAACATCAGTATGGAAGTAACATTACTGCTACAATGTATTGCTCCTTTGTAAGTTTTTGTTGTTAGAATCCCCAGCGTTTATTTATATACGTGCAATTGGTCAAAATATGTTTTGTTTAAAAATAAAAATGGTGTTATATTATCAGGATATTTTGTTTTACAATCTTTAGTATTTTTCAACGTATTTATTTTCCCTATTCTAACATTTTCTTTTTTTAAGTACTGCCCATTGCCCAACCTTTTTTGTACTATCTCAAGTAATATGCGTGACGTCAGCTATGTACCTATAGGTTTTAATTCCATAATCAAAACACTGTTGTCGATAGTTTTGTAGCAACACCAAATCTTTGCAGTGGTTGAAACTTTCTTGTGCATAATTGTCAAAGAAAGCGCATGTACCTACATATTTTTCATCATCTAATTTTTTTTTAATTTTTGTAAAAAATCAATCTTCTAAAATCAGTACTTAAAAAGTCATTCAATAAAATGGACGAAAAATTCATATTTATTCATGACAATCTAGTATCTTGAAAAATTAACACTCATGTCATTTATTCACATATGTGATCTTTTACAATGATACAAATTTGCTCCAAGAACTTTATCTTTAAAAATAAAAAATTACAAGGGTTGTATCAAATAAAAGAAACACATGGTATATTTTATATTATTCGTAGTTGTGTAATCTGCACAATACCTCTAATTTTACAAAAATCAATATTTTAAAATCAGTGCTAAAAACGTCATTCAATAATATAGACGAAAAATTCATATTTATTGATGACAATCTAGTATCTTGAAAAATTAACACTCATGTCATTTATTCACATAAGTGATCTTTTAAAATGGTACAAATTTGCTCAAAGAACTATATCTTTATTTTAAAAAATACAAAATTACAAGGGTTGTATCAAATAAAAGAAACACATGGTATATTTTATATTATTCGTACTTGCGTAATCTGCACAATCCCTTTAATTTATAGAGGTATCACAAAACAAACATCGCAAACTCTAATTTTTATAATTTTTCAAAGAAGCGGGATTTGTTGGACTTGTACTTCAGAAGCGAGGGAAGTTCTGTCGAAATAAACTTCGATAAATCTTTTAACCTACATTTCATTTGTGTGTTAATATTTTGCCTGTAAGTTGTTAATCTTGCTCTTAACTTGCTCATTTCTCACAAAGTTTTCATAATTAAATTACTATGGATTACTTATCAACATTATGAGCAAATAAAGGCATAGAACGAGTAGAGAAATCGTACGAAATAAAGTAAAATGTAGTAAGAAAAGATTACATTGTTAGAAATTCATAAACTCCGAAGAATGAACGACAAACAACGTATTTATTAAGTCATACATAAGCATAACCATGACATACTGCTTCCGCAGATGTGAAAAATAATCAAGATATTAAATGCCACACTCTTGTAACTAGGTGGCTTTTAATAAGTTGTAATAAGAGTTGTATAAATAAAGACTGAAAGAAAAACTATTTTATTAAACGCGCGTTTAGCACTGAATCCTGTTTTGACACTATTCGTCGAATTAATAGAAGTTTAGTTTTAATAAGTCAATAAAAGATCTACCCTTAAATAACGCTTAAAAACACAACAGCGCTGAAGAGTTATCATTTAATTTGTTTTCCAAACAAATTTTAGCATGGAAAGGTTTTACGCAATTGTACGAAAAATAAATTAAATCACGGTATTAAAATAACGCTAGACAAAAAATAATGTGTATGTAATAGTAAAAAAAAAAAAAACAATGCATGTCATAAACGGCGCCAGAAAAAGTGCGCATGAGCAAACAACGTTTTTAATTTAAGAACTGATAAATGTTTTTATACTTTTTTCATTATTTCCTGCTTACGATGGAATAGGATCTTCTCAAAAGTTTCTGCAAACAAAATGAAGTCTTATCTAGAAAGTGTATTATTACATTATAAAATAAGAAAATTGTTTTAGTTATAATAATAATAATAATATTAATTAATAACATATGTTCTTGGAACAGGCACGAACGTATAAAGAACGATTTGCCAAACAATAACAATTGAGTTGAAATCTGGCAATCGTGGGCACATGACACATCGCACGAATCCTTGGCTATCATCATTCAGGTGTTGCACAATTAATTAACAATAAATGAAGAAATAGTAATTTAACACATACACCGAAATATATGTCTATTTTACATGAAATTGGAATTTTAATTAAGATTTACTAAATGAGTATTTTTAGCGGAAATTTTGATTATTAAATTTTTAGAAACAGATCTAAAATGATGATAACGTTGTCAAGCTTTTTAGGGTTTTCGGTTATTAAAAATGTTATCTTCAAACGGACTTTTTAAAATAAATTTTCCTTTGGTTGCTCCTTACTTTCAAAGTATATAATCCTGATTCTATTTTATAGCATACTATAGTGTCGGAATCAATGGGCTATTCTGCTGGATATATAAAGAAATATATATAACGAAAGTAAACAAAGGAACAACAACTCTCTATTGTACAACAAATGTATTTCACGTTCGAATCAAGATAAATTCTGTTAAATTTAGCAAGCACACACCTAAATACATATATTATAAATTGTTCATATATCAGTTTTTGTATTTGGGAAATTGTTTTATATACAATTTTGTAGTACGAGTAAAAACTTTATTACCTTTTCGCTTGTAACGAAAAACTTTAATTGAATCAACATTGTATTATTTTGCCATAAATTAATAATTTTCATAAAACTAACTCAGTTCCTATTTTGAGACAAAATAATAATTAACGGAAAAGTATCGTTAATGTTTAATCTAAAATGTAATTATCTAATCATAATGTGCAATATACAACAATATAACGAATGTTCTACCAAATCGTTTCAGTATTTTTTGTCAGTATTAAATAAATCGGCATTCGTATTAGTTAAAATAAATTGAAAAATTTCAGAATTAATCATATATCTTTGGTACTTAACATGTAAATTGACCGTTTTAATGAAGTTTTCAGACCAGTTTACTTTGAAACCGTTGGAATTAACTAGGCATATAGGCAATAAATTGTAGATTGAGGAATCTAAAAAACAGATGGAAAGTATTAAACAGAACTTCCCTCGCCTCTGAAGTACAGTCTAACAAATTCAGCTTCTTCGACAAATTATACTAGTGGATTTTGCGACTGAAATTTTTTTAAAATAGGTACAGGTAAAGAAGTATTATCTGCGTGTGTTTTAAGTGAGTTTTTCCATAAAAAATTTGATGACGTCATCAAAATTTTAACAAGGATACGTATATCATCAATTTGAATGGGACTGCATTCACAAATTATCGGAAAAATGTTTTTGATTTATTTAATAAAATAAATTCCTTCCTTCATTTTTTAATCACTTTGTATAAGCAGTTCTAAATAATGTGGATGCATTGATGAATAACAAGCATAGACTCAATATTTCATACATTTTAAATGCGATTTATATAACAAAATTTTGGGAAGGCGTATTCCTAACATATATCTAAAAGTTGACAACAACAAACAGACAGACAGACAGACGGAAACGAGAAACCTCTTTTTCGCACTATCGAGTTTTATGTAACAGGTAATCTGTAACGCTACGGAACCAATTACTCTCCAATTTTAAATGTATTTTCAAATTTGCTGAAACTGGAGAAGTAATGAAAATATTATTTTCAGTATTTACCTGACATTTCTCTACAATGTTAAGGGATTTATAGTGTTTCAGTTTGTCAAATCACGATCAAATTCGTATTTTAACTTCTAAGCATTAGACATTATAGAATTTTGAAAAAAACTTTTTACTTTATGTCCAGCACTATATTTATACCTACAGAATGACTTCACACCTGCTTGGATAATAATTTTTAGTTATACATTTTTTAATATATGTCCGATACATATTAACACGGACGTTGATTTAAATTTGTACCTAAATGTATATTTGAAGCCGTTTTTGGCGATATAGTATTTAAATCTAAGTTTACCGTCTAATTTAAAAATAGTGATCTACGCTTTTTTAACATTCATTTATAAATGATCACGAATAGGAAGATGCATTGCAATTTCCAAATAAGCACCTAGTTGTAATAACCCTTTGTGTGACTACTTTAAATTACAATATAACTATTTCGAACAATCTATTTTTATAAAGTCAACCTTAGTTATAGGAAACAAGAAGCATAGAACTGTTGACCCTAATAAAGATGCCACAATTAAAATAGAATCTTTCATTGCCAACTATTTTTTTACTTACTAGAGTTCATAACACGCACCGTTTTTATTTTTAAAGATATGTAGGCAGTTCATTTTTATTTATAATTACCTTTTATTAACAATTATTGTTGTATTATTCAAGTGTAGGAAGGACAAGTCTGTGAAAATCTTGTGAATCATACACTGATAAATTCAAATTTACAAACCATCTGAAAAATAATTAACAACAAACGATGCTACTTGACAGAAAAATTTTACGTTGAAGTCTTTAGAAGATAAGCATACCCTTGCACAAATACGTCGTATGAAAACATATTTTACATAACTGTATCTAGAAAAATTTTAAAAACACAACGTTATTTATTTAAGGCGATATAGATTTTGAACAGACGCCAAAAAATTGACGTCGTTTGAGATAAAACAATTCAGCCGAGGATAGAAATATCAAAAATAATATTAATGCAAGCATCTGTATTTAAAAACACTTAAAAACGCATAAAAACATCGACATAACACGTCTGATGTGATGGTCAAGTGTGACATAAAAATATGTGTTTTTCGCCAACTCTTGGCGGTCAATTAATAACAACTTAACCCTCAAACGCCTATACATTCTGTGACATTAATAAAAGACAGTAATACGTAACCACTTAATACATTTTACCTTGATTTATTGCTAGCGGTAATGCCTTATGTTAACTAAATCCCTTTTTGTAAATAACATTGACAGTATTGCTACAACATATGGTCGTTCGTTTCTAAGTTGACAATTTAACAAATCTAAACTTACTTCATGTATCTTTCAAAAAATTCTTATTTCTTATTATACTCAAATTTTCACTTGATTATATGATAATTAAAGTCTAAAGTCTTATTAACGTGGCTTATATAATTTTGACAGTAAACTCTTTGGTACTGAAAATTAAATTTGAAATAATTTATTACCATTAATAATCGTTGGCAAGACAAAAATATTCTTGTTAAATCGTTATCATTAAGCACCTGTTTTCTAACTATTTCTGTTTCGATTTAACTTTCAACAATCTACTTATTTGCTGTTATTTTATATCTGAAAAAATGTAAAATATCTTCTTCTTTTACGTTACTTTCGGTAACTATCCATATACTTTTAATTAATGCCAAATTTTCTGATATCTGTGAAAGTTTATTTTATATTCTTCTACTAAAAAATTTACGAAGCTTTCTGAGCGGAACAATTATTCTTGTTGTGCTAATCTTTCATTTTCATAACCATATTTTTCAAATTGTTAGTGGTATTGTTTCGTTTAATTCAGTAGATGTGATATACGTTTTCCATTCTTAGAAGGAATTACATTGTATAAAACTTCAATTGAGAGACTTTAAAAACAGGAACATTTTTTTAATAGATATTTTATTAGATAAGTTTTGAATACTTTACCTTTGTAAGGAACAAGTTATATCGTACAGCTTTTACCATAGAAATATATCTAGGAACAACATAAAATTCATCAACATTTTAATTTTTTATAATATTGTTGTTTTCTGAAAACAATATAATAAAATAGAATTTTAAAGCAAATTCAGTTTGAATATTCCACACCTATGTTGTTACACACAACCAACACTCATAGGTATATGTACTCAGCTTAACATCATTCATCTATTATAGTTGATTATTTTCCACCATTTTTGGCGAATCTATTGTCGAAATAAGCAACAAAACGGTCTTATTCAACTTTTGTAGAAATTTATCATATAATTATATTAATAGTCATTTATTTAATCTTCACTAGAGAATGTCGGTCGAAACGTCGGGGGACGTGTCCCTCATTAACGATGAAGATCTCCTCCGCAAAATGTGGCAAGATACCGAAGACTTTGGTCGCAAGAAAGAAATACGTGCCCACATGTACAAGCTAAGGGAAGCTCGACTTCGTGACTTCTACAATTCTGGAGAGGTTAGTACTGACATCCAGAGGACTACTACCACAACAACTGAAGGCAAGTCTTGCTCGGCTTCCACTCATGCTGATTCTTTGGCCGATCATAGCTTTATCAGCATGAAGACCAAAGAAATCAGGGATTCCGAATCGCCCACAAAAGATGACATTTATAGAGTTACCGGTTAGTTCTCATATTTATTTATTAATTTTAATTACTAGATTTTATTGATGCTAGGTAAGGGACTAGGTAACCAAGGCTGGACTGTCGTTTCATCAAACAAAAAGAGTGATGATGGAAAAACATTTTCTACGTCTAAAATTGCAACAACGTCGGGTACTGATAAAATAGACGGTGGCCAAATCGATTATGCGGCTAGAAATGAACAACAAGCGTCGGTATTTCGAGACGGTGATGATAAAAATTTTACTAAAGCAGTTGGCGCATCTTCCAATACTTTTATCAAACAGGAAGCTAGTGGTGGCGACGAAAATTCTTCATTTAAAAGCTCTTCAACAAAAACGTCATCCTCTTCAAAATATGTCACTGAGCAGCGTTCGACTAGTGGTGATGTTATTGACAGCCACAGAGTACCAACTGCAGCGATCACACGAGACCAAAACGATGAATATTTAGTCTCTCGAAAAACTTACACTAGTAATATACCAGCTGAATTGAAAAACCACCCAAACTATGTTGAAGGTAAAACTAAGGTAACTCGAGAAACAAGAACGTTGCCTGATGGTTCCACAGTAACCACTACTAGGTACGAAATACGAGGTGGCAACACAACGCAATCAACTAAAAGCAACCAATACAACACTTCTGAGCAAAGATCATCTTCTTCTGTTGTTAGATCATCCCAAGCTACCGAATCAAAAATTAACCAAAATGATAGAAGAACTACTCATTATATTACAGAACAACCGTCGAACACGACCACTACAACTGTTACACGTTATATATACGATTCAGAAGACCAAGGGTTACAACCAGCAACCACCAGCACCAGTAGCAGAACAGTTAAAAGTCAACAGGTAGATTCCGTAGACAATGTTTCACGTTCTACAGCTGTTTATGATAAAAGTAACAAGTCGCAGGATGATTTCCAAACGACAAAATCCACTATAATCAGAAAAGTTTACGACTCTAAACAAGAACCAATAACTTCTCAAGATTCAGACGTTAAGACTACGACTACAGTAGTGAGAAAGGTGTATGATTCGGAACCAAACGTTACCCAAGACTCGAACGTTACAACAACTACTACAGTAATAAAGAAAATCTACGACTCAAAAAATGAACCAACCATTACAAGAGATTCAAATGTTACTACCAAAACCACAGTTGTGAAAAATATTGAGACACCGTATGTTACAGATACTTCAAATACCACCACACTTCGCGTAGCAGTAGACAAAAATATCAAAAATCAAAAGCAGACGGTTGATGATTCCAACATTATTACAACCAAAACTGTAGTCAGCAAAGATCAGTATGATGTAAAACACCCGGCAGAAACAACCGATGATGTAAAAACTATTAAAACGTGTAAAACTACAGTTACAAGAGAAATTCGTAACGATCAAAATAATAGAAATCGCCTCGTGGACCAACAATCCACGAACGAGGTTAACAAACATCAAATTAACGAAAAATTCATCACTATCGAACAACAAGATACTAAAAACAAAATGGAACCGATAACACCGGTTAGAGAAATACCAAAAACTGCAAGTCCTGAAAAGCATCCATCTTCACCACAAAAGCGTGAAAGCCCTGAAAAGGCTCCAAAACCTGAAGAAAAATATCAACAACCAGAAAGACGTCAACCTATCAAACCTGGGAAGTCCGAAATGGACCAAAAGCCTAAACCAACTGAAGGACAATATGAAACAACATATAGAACTGATTTTGTAAACAAAAAAATCAGTGTTGAGGTGAGTCCTACACATGATGCATTTGCTAGGTCACTACGTGCTGTAAGCCCTGATAGAGTCAGTAAATGCTCATCTCCAAGTCGTAGTTTGAGAACTAGTACCAATTCTCTGAGAAGTAGTACCAGTCCAGAAAAAAATCGCCATCCTTCACGACTATCACCTGAAAGACGTAGCACTTCACCGAGGAAGGCAACGAGTAATGAAACAGTTACTCACAAAACTAAAACCAACACAGACACCATAACTCGAAGAAGTAACACTACGGAAATCGACAGCAGTACTCTGACTAGACGAAAAAACAGATACAAAACTCGATCTAGAAGTCCATCACCAACCAGTATTGCCAGTGATATTGAATACATCAGAAATACAAACATAATAACAGATTTGGATACCAACGAAACCACTGTTGTTTCCAAATCAAGACCCTCTACATTGGAAATCACTTCTCGAAGAAAAGTTACGGAAAGATCACCGACTTCTCCACTCACCGATCCTTCTCCGAAGAAAACTACTCCCCGAGATGTAGCTCGTACTAATAGTTTACGCACCATTTCACCTACCAAGGAAGTGTCTCCAAAAACTGATAGACCCCTTAAAAGAACGGATACTTATGAAGAAAGGTGTCGTCAAATTCTAGGAATTACTAATGAATCCGACAAAACGAAAAAAGATAAAACTGAAACTAGAAGAATGTCTGGACCAAAACCCTCGCCCGATAAAGGGAGTCCTATCAAAGATCAACCAAGGAGAAAATCTCCTGAAAAGAAAGTCACTGAACTCTCCTCAGAAGTCAAAAGATCACCGGATCAACGACCAAAATCTCCAGAGAAAAAAATTCCTTCAAAAATTAATGAAATACCTTCCCAACCTAAAAGGACAACAGACAAAGAGCCTGTGAAACCTTATTACGAAAATAAAAATCCTGTGAAAGATAATTCACTCCCTAGAAGGACTAGTCCAATAAAAGAAACTTCCAAGATTAGCGAGTTTCCTTCTCAGATTAGACGCTCGCCTGAAAAAGAACCTTTAGAACCATATCCGAAAAAAACTAGCCCTGTGAAGACAATTCCACAAACAAACGAATTTCCTTCTCAAATTAGACGTTCGCCAGAAAAAGAACCCTTAGGACCTTACCCGAAAAAGAGCAGTCCTGAGAAGACAGGTCCAGAAATATGCGAATTTCCTTCTCAAATTAGACGTTCGCCGAAAAAAGAACCATTGGAGCCATATCCAAAAAAGGCTAGTCCTGAAAAAACAGGTCCTCAAACAAACGAATTTCCTTCTCAAATTAGACGTTCGCCGGAAAAAGAACCATTAGAGCCATATCCGAAAAAGAGCAGTCCTGAGAAGACAGGTCCAGAAATATGCGAATTTCCTTCTCAAATTAGACGTTCGCCGGAAAAGGAACCATTAGAGCCATATCCGAAGAAGAGCAGTCCTGAGAAGAAAGGTCCAGAAATAAGCGAATTTCCTTCTCAAATTAAACGTACACCGGAAAAAGAACCAGTGGAACCATATTTGAGAAACAGCAGTCCTGAAAAGACAGGTCCACAAGTATCTGAATTTCCTTCTCAAATTAGACGTTCTCCAGAAAAAGAACCGCTGGAGCCGTATCCTAAAAAAAGTAGTCCCGTAAAATCTACTCCACAAATATCTGAGTGTCCACCACAGGTCAGGAAATCACCCGAAAAAGAACCTAGAGGATATTATCCTGAGGAAAATGAACCTGATATAGATCGTTACACGATTAATGAATTTCCTTCTCAAATCAAAACTTCACCCGAAAAAGAACCATCAGAAATGTATCCTGAAAAAACTAAACCTAGCAGACTTGGTTCGCGAATACCTGAATTTTCTCCTCAAACCAGAAGAACACCCGAACAAGAATCTTTAGAAAGGTTACCAGAAAAAAGTATACCTGCAAAATCTGGTCCACAAGTTTCTGAATTTCCTTCTCAAATTAAACGTTCACCCGAAAAAGAGCCATTGGAGCCGTATCTTGAAAAAAGTAAACCTGTAAAATCTGGTCCACAAGTAGCTGAATTTCCTTCTCAAATTAAACGTTCACCCGAAAAAGAACCATTGGAACCGTATCCTGAAAAAAGTAAACCTGTAAAATCTGCTCCACAAATAGCTGAATTTCCTTCTCAGATTAGGAAAACACCTCAACACGAACCTCTAGAAAGTTTTCCTGAACAACGAAAACCTACAAAATCTGCTCCACAAGTTTCCGAATTTCCTTCTCAAATTAAACGTTCACCCGAAAAAGAGCCATTGGAACCGTATCCTGAAAAAAGTAAACCCGTAAAATCTGCTCCACAAGTAGCTGAATTTCCTTCCCAAATTAAACGTTCACCCGAAAAAGAACCATTGGAACCGTACCCTGAAAAAAGTAAACCTACAAAATCTGCCCCACAAACTTCGGAATTTCCTTCTCAGATTAAACGTTCACCGGAAAAAGAACCACTGGAACCATATCCTGAAAAAGTTAAACCTGTAAAGTCTGGTCCACAAATTTCTGAATTTCCTTCTCAAATTAAACGTATACCAGAAAAGCAGACATTAGAACCATATCAGGAAAAAGATAAACCTACACGCTCAAGTCCGCAGTTGGCAGAATTTCCATCACAAATCAGGAAGTCATCGGACAGAAAACCACTAGATGCAGATAATGACAGAATGCCCTACACACACGAACCTCCTTGTACATTACCTACTCCTGAAAAAGAACTTTTAGAACGACAACCTCAAACAGACTCTCCAGATCAAGAAATCTATGAAATACCGAGTCCAACAACATCATACAGAAAACCATCTAATCAGCAACTAAAAAAACCAGCAACGACAGTTCCTAAAGATAAGGCTCCAACGAAACGTACGCCCGAGAATCAACCTTCTCATAAATTCGTTCAGAACAAAGATGTACCACAGGCCAATGACTTTTCATCCAAAATAAAAAAATCACCAGAGAAGATACCGCTCGAAAAACACCCCGAAAAATCAAAACCAATAAAAGATAAAGGTACAGTGAAAGAATTTCCTTCTCAAATTAGAAAAGTGCCCGAAGGTAGTAGTCCAGATCAAATAAAACCTAAAAAAGAAATACCTACCAAAAAAGAAATTTCCCAGCCGAAGAAAAAATCAGAAACAACCATCACTCCTGTGATACCCTCGAAAAAACGTACACCTAAACAAAGAACAGAATCCGAATCTTCCTCTACTACAGATGAAGAACAAACAGTTGAGGAATTACTTACCGTTACTACGGTATCAAATTTGGAACAAAAAGTTCCTGTTGACGAACCACTAGCGACAAAGAAATTCATCAGTCAATTATGCAGAGATGATGAAATTCAGAGAACTGATTTAACCAAAAAAGAATCACAAACTATTCTTAACAAGAAAATTATTGAGAGTGGAAATAAAATACAAAACAAAACTGTAAAGAAAGATTCCGTAAAAAAGACCGATGAGTTGTTCATTGAAAATGAAAAAAGAGATATTATTAAAAATAATACTTCACCAAAAATAACATCAACTAAGAAACCTTCAACCGAAAAAAATACTACCACGAATAAAAGAATTATCAACACGGTCAGTTCGAAAACTGATATCAAATTAGTGAAAAAATCTATAGACGAAAAAGCAAGGGATGTTAAGAAGACTACGGCCAAAATCACTCTTTATGATATTGAAAACGAAAATAGAACAAAAGAAGACAATCGTGTTCACATCAGAACACACAGAATTGACGACACAGTTAATAAGAGGACTACTAAAACTGTTATTAATGGTGACACTCCTAAAAGAGAACCAACGAAGCGCCCTCAATATATTAAACCGGAAGAACCAAGAACCAAAAAAACTATTGAAAGGAGACCTCAGAAGGTGATTTCTAGAACAGTAACTGAAACTGACACAAAACGTACAAGTACCACAACTGAACAGAAAAACCCGAAAAGACACGTAGTTACTACCACCATCACAATGAGCCCAACAAGTAAACTACACCCATCTAAATCTACAACACCCAGAACTCCATTGATTTCGAAACAAACAAAACCGTTAAAGAAAAAGCCGAAAGTACAAAACGGACACATCTCCTCGGACGAAGAATCCCTTGATGACAGTTTAAATGAAGAAGAAATTACAACAGTTACGAGACATGAAAAAATTATTCGCGGTACTTCCGATCAAGTCATTAAAAAGAAACCAGATAGGAAAACTCCAGTTAGAAAGACACCTCAACCAGAACCCACTTTGCCAAAAACAAAGCAAGAAAAATGTATAACTACAAAATCAATTATTATAAACAACACAACAGCAGATAGAGAGGTAATTGTAGATTTGCAAAGATCTAAATCTTCTCGTGAACCAACTCCTGACCGTATTTGTCCGTTACCTGTATCTTCTGACGATGAAAGCGCTCCCAGGTATCCTGATCAAATCGCAGAACCAGATGATTCCAGTCTTAAACGTAAACCCAAAAAGCTTTCAGATTTACCCATATTAGAAAACGAAGATGTTACGGAATTCAGTAGAATTACAGAAATCGTCGACACATCTGAATCAAACCAAGTTTTTGAAACAGACATCACTCTTACAAACATCGACAAGAAAATAAACAAATTTTCAACTACAACCGATAAAACTGCCAGACGTAAGCAAAGTCCCGCTCCTAAAGTGGAACGACCCAAATTAGAAGTAACAAAAGATTTAGAGTCAGACGAATGTCTCTTGAGCGTTTCCGAAAAAGTAAATAAGTTCATAACAACTGCGGAACAGTTAACAGCCGCACAGGATGTTCCTCAAAGGCCTAAAAGTCCCAAATGTCAATATTACCCAGAAGACGACGTAAACGTATCTAATAAAGTTGCTCACTTCATTACGACTGCTGAAAAAGTCATTACAACACAAAAGGGACCAGCTCCTAAAGTAGAAAGACCTACTTTCGATGATGTAGATGAAACGATTAAAGAGGACGAATGTTTGTTGAGCGTCTCTGATAAAGTTTCGAAATTTATAAACACTGCAGAAAAATTAACAACTGATTCAAAGAAAACTATATCTTTATCTAAAATTGATGTAAAGCCCACGGCACAAAAACCACATGAAACCGAAGAACCTCAACGTAGGAGATCTTCAAAAGAAACAACACCCACACGAAGGCCCAGTAACCAGTATCCCTCTGCCACAACTGACATAGAACACGGTAAATATCCTCGGAGAGATAGTTCACCGAAAATCCCTGATTCTACGCCAAAATCGACAAGAAGACCAAGTCAAGAAGAACCAAAATCAGTACTAAGCCCTACGGGTCGGTTAAGAAGCACTGACAGTGTTAAGAGAGCTAAAGCTTTATTTGAAAATGTCGACAAAGATCAATCTATTCTCAAACAACGAGATATATTAAGTCGACCATCAGTTTTCGAAGGAAGAAAAATCAAAACTGAAACCTCCAGAAGATTAGATTATGAACATGAAGATGACGAAAAGACTTTAAAATCGACAAAATTGCTTCTAGAAAAAGCACGACCAAGGCCTAAGTCCCCAGAAAAAATTTACGAAATAGATAGTAGACGATCAATGACTCCCGAAGGGGATCTTCCTGGTTATATGCGACCGTTAGATAGAAGTTTGAGACCAAATAGTCCACATCGCGACAACATCCATCAGTTGAATAAAAAGCAAACTATAAATAAAGAAGAAGAGAATAAAGACGTCCGTCACACGAAATTTGGAGTTACTTTGAAGAGAACTGACTCAGGAAGGCAAATAGGCAGTACAACGACTACGAAGAGAGTTGTGAATGTAGAAATCACAGAAGAAGAGGTGGAAGAAATTTACAATTTAGAATACTTAGAGGAACTGGTAAGTTTCAAAAAATTGCTTTTTTAAAACTAACTTTTGTGTTTCAGTTGGAAAAAGTTGTTGGTTATGATATACGAAGGAAAATTAGAACTCAAATACGTGTAGTTAAGAAACTGATTTCTGAGGGTAAATTAGATCAAGTAACTAAAACAATTACGACGAGAGTAAAAAGTCCCGTAAGAATTACTGAACAGTCAAGAGAGCGTACTGAAAGAACGTCCGAATACCACTCTTCTGCATACACTTACAACGAACGCAGAAGTTCTTCTGAGTATACAAAAATATCAAGGAGAAGTCAAAGTCCCGAAACTAAATTAGTTAAATTAGTACGACGAAGCCAGAGTCCAGATCTTAAACGTACCCACCCAATCAGACAAAGTCCTGAAAGAAAATCCACCACCGACAGAACGCCTGATAAATCTGAAACGAAAGTTACTAAAACATTCCAAACACAACTAAAGAAAGTTACTCCAACTTCTAAGACGACAACTGAGGATACCACACCAGAGTGGGTTAAGCAAAGAAATTTAAGAAAAGTTACCGACAGTACAGTTACCACTACAAAAACAACTACCACAGCAACTTCTAAGAAAAGTAGATCTAGTCCTGTTAAAGAAATGAGACCGACAGATAGTATTACGTCAAGTTACGGAGTAGGGCCTACAGATGAGAATGGTAGTCCTTTGTTTGGGTTGAAAGCTTTAAGAGTTCCGACTAAAACTGACACAACTAAAGGTATGTATTACTCGAACGTACTGAGGTTACTTTTACTTTAATAAATGCGCTGTAACGATGTTTAGTTCAAGGAACGGTGATAAGGAGCCAATACTATTCCGAAAACGGACAAGAGCCCATTGGTGAGATAAGCGTAACGAAATATTCGAGCGACCCCAGAGATTTGGGACGAAACGAAAATGTAAACACTAAAGGAGTTACAAGTGTAACTACAACACAGAAATTTGGCTACAAAGATACCCCTTCACTAAGCAGTTTAACAAGTTCTAAAAAGAAAAAAGAAATTTGCGAAAAAATAGAAGATGAAGTTGAAACTAAGAGTTCTAAATTTAGCAGACGAGGGTCAGTTAAAGCACTATCGCAAAAATTCATTGATAACGCTGGTAAATATTGTTTCACTTTCAGCACAAATACTTAATTGCTTTCAAAATAATACTTGTTTATTTTAATGAATTATGTTATGTGTTATATTTAGTTGAGACCTCGAAGAATGAAAGGCAGTCATCCTATCCTAAGGCAGGATTGATCTTGCGCACTTCTAGCTTCAAGGACTCTGCAAGTAGTGGTGATAGTCGCGAAGGATCTACAGAAAGAACTACAAATGTTAAAACCTCCACAACCCGAACTGTTTCAGGAGAAACATTCTTAACGAACCGCAGCAAAGTTACTGGAGTACAAGATGTTATAAGCCGAATGAAAACAGAAGGTGATGTAAAATATCATATTAATGTGCAACCCTTACAGTGATTTATAATATAATAATTTTTTAAATACATGTACAAAAAATTTGATTAGTTCAGTGAGCCTAAGATTATTAAAATTAATGTAGGGATAATCACCCCTAATTCAGACTTTTTTGACGCCACGGATAAATTGGAAGGCGTATAAGTACAGTGGGGGAAATTTAGGGTCGGGCAGAACTTTTTGACGACTGTAAATATGACTTTATTATTGTTTTAGAGTCCTAGGAAACCAGAATTTTCTTAACGTCAAATTTGTAATTTGATTGAATACAAAATCACCGTGGAGATCATGAAGGTAAAATGGGTAATAAAGGCCGCGTTTACCAAAATTGGTGAAAATGTCAGCTTGGTGCCCGACTTTAAATTTCCACCACTGTACTTAATGTACTTTTCGAAATTTTAGCCACTATGAAGCCACAAAAATCCCGGTGGCAATGATAATGACAAGTAAAATGCTAAAAAATTGTCAGGTCTCTTGACGAATTATTGCAAAATTTAACATAAGAAGAGTAGTGATATAAGTCCATTGTGGTACTCAAACTAAACAGAAATTGAGAAAATAGTGGATCAAATTCAAATGACTTTGTGGAAACAATATATAAGGGAGACAAAAACTTAAAGTTTTATAATGGTCACCTACAACCGTACAACTTCCGGAAACAATCCAGAAAGCCTTTAGGAGTTAATTTAGTAGGTTTTCCGGATATCTATGAAAAGAATTTTTTATATCTTGTGTAAATAGCAAAATCTTTTGTTAGTCCAATAAAACTCAGAGTGGCAAACGTAAAAAAACCTTTTTTTTTTTCAAATAACGTAAATAAAAATATGAAACTTTGAATTTGTCTAACATCTAACTCCAGAACGGAAAAATCAAACAAATAAAAAAAATCAGTCCTGTCCAATACATTAACGCTAAATGGGTTTTGAAAATATGTCTCATGAATCGCATTGGAGTTTTGATCCGACGTGATATGCGTATTATAGACATTGAAAACCCTGTCTCGCATAAAAGTTGCTTCATCTCTAGAGATTTTTTCTACAAAATGTGGTTTACCTCTATTCTGTTTAACTAACGACTAACAAAATCTTACTCTTCGGGGTAGGTGTTCTGGTTTAAAGGCTTGAACCCGTCGAACATGGTAGGCTCGAAGGCCTTGTTCGTTTGGAGTTGGCCAAACAATAAATGGCGAAACATCTAGCCAGTACCCGGTGTCCTAATCTTCTGACGCTGCTTGAGGCTTTTTCTCAACCATGTCCAAAATAGTTGGTTCAGCGTACAGGACATGCTATGTCCTCTCACGATCACGGTCCACAATGACAGCACCAAATTTGCTAATTTGTTTATTTGTAAATTTTTATTTTGTTTTTATGTATTCATCATTAAGATTTATTTTAACACGAAAATAAAGGGAAACCACTTTTTTAACCTATAAACGCACGTGTATTATCTCTATAGGTACGTTTTGCAGGCTGTTTGGTATACCAAACACAAAACATAAAATTGTGGAAAATATGTCTTTGTTCGTAACGAGCAAAGCTCTCCGTTCTAAAAATATCGCAAACACGTTAAACAACCTCAAAAAGACAACTCATTGTCATAAATTCGTTCCTCAAATTTTAGATATTCGCGAAGGTGATAGCGCGGAAGATGTAGAAGCAAGAGGCCTCCTCAACAAGTTCCTTGGTGCCCAAGTGATTCTATCGGGCATCGAATCGAATGTTAAAGCATCTACAACGACATCGAACGCTAAACGAAGCACAAAAGTCACAACAACAATCACAGTAAGTTTTTTCTAGTAGATTTAAATCTCAGTTATGTTATAGCGTAAATGAAAAAGGTGAAGTGTCACCGCAGCTCTATTTTTGAGGTTGTTTTTCAGCAACCTGAGTTTTTTTGAAAAACTCAACTTGCTGAAAAACAAAAAGAAAAAGTGCGATCATGAGAGAAAAAAGCAAAATCGAGAACAAAAAAAAAGGGGAAGATCTGGGGATAAAAAAAGAACAACGGTGAGACTTTACCTGTTTCGTACAAACGCACCTATCGTAAGGTTGCCGACTTATGTGGTCCTCTAATGCAAATTAAAGACGCGCCGCAACTAATTTTGGAGGAATGACGTCAAAACACGACGACGCTTGTTCAGATTCTCGGTGTTGGCCCTCAGTGGCTCTTGAATTTTAGTGCAGTGAGCGTCTGAGCACACAGCTTACAAATTTTGAAAACCAAAGGATTAACAAGTCAAAGTTTTCCGAAAAATCATTAGGTAAGCAAATTATTGCTTGTCAGTTTACAATTTTTTTTAACGACAAGTATAAATTCAGATCATTTAGCAAATGTACTGTAAAAATGTTTATATTGTGTACTATAATTAGTCAAATATTTATAGTCATCACGATGCAACGAGCACGTCGCTGTTTTCGCCGGCATTTTCCTAACACTTTCAATACTTTTCTGGAGAAATAAATCTGAACTTGAAACAGGGCGCGTAGTAGCGCGTACAAGAACCCATAAAACCCGATTTAGTCCAATCTATTTCGAGTACAGAGAAAGTTGTAGGAAGTAATACCAATTTAGAATAATTGCGCACAACCTCCAAAAATACCCTTAAAGTTAGAACGCAGACCCTTTGTTTAGTGATTCACGCAGCGAGATATTTATGCGCTTATTTGTTATTTTCACCATCCAGCGAATGTCTCTTTTTGCGTTCAATTTTCGTTATTAGCGCTTAGATTTAACCTTGTCATGTCTAGTATCGCAATGATTTATTTGTGAAAATAATGTGTGAATTTCCTACGGGACGAACGCCAGCAGAATAGTTCGTTGGTGGTTCTAACCAAAATAGGCGAGTCAATAAGACGTTTTAGTCAGACATGCGCAGCGTCGGGACGTTCGGCGTCTTTGTCTTCAACGATGCCCCGATAAGCGACGGAAAAAGATGGTGGGAGGACTAAAGTCCGTCCACCGCACTGAATACTGCACTTTTTTTTGTTTAAAATGATTTAATTAAAATGGCAAGTGAAATGTTCTTCCGGATTCTTACACCTTTGAACCAAATGAAATAATCTGATGATCTAAATTATTGGTAATGTTCTGTTCCTAATTACAGTGCTTTTTGAATTTGAAAACTGACTACATTTTTTATGTTAATCAGTGCAAAAATAAGTGCTAATTTCATCATTTTATTTTTAAAAGAATTTTATATTTAGAACTTGAATATTTTAAGTCGTTGAACCTCCGTTGTACTTGGCTTTGTCGTAGGAGAATTTTTGGTGACCATATTTGGAACGGTCTGACAATTTATTTTTTGATATTTATTTAATAGTTCTCGTGTGATGAAATTTTGACCAATGAATTCAGTGAGAATGTTAGACACAAGAATTACAAATAACTATCCAGAAAACATTATCTCACTACCTGGAGATATTTTTGTTAAACATGTCTCTGGTATGTTGCCATTTCGTAGAACTTTTAAAATTTATAATTGGCACTAATGTGATGTGACGCAAGTGCAAGTATTCAAAAATAAATTTCGCATTACCTAAAGTAACAAAAGAAATTTCCTGGAGTTAATTTGCTTTGTTTATATATTTGGTGCGCTATTCTGTAAACAGACTGCGTTATACCATTTACGGAAAAACTATTAAAGCCATAAAAGGGTGACTAGAACATATACATTCTTGAGTCAAGCATTTGGTCATTAAAGGCGATATAACAAAAAATATGAGATATTTAAGAATACTTTTTTTAGCTACGAAAGTGCAGACTTAAAAAAAGACAACGGTAACGGTAACGTTATGCTGAAACTTTCAACAACGCACTTGTCTTATTTTAATTATTATTATTACCGTTTACAAAAAAAATATAATAACAAACTTGAGGGTGTAACCTAGAATGCAATAATTCCTTTAAAAAATATAGTTGTTATTTTTCCTATTATTATATTAATGTTCAAGTCTCAAGCAAACGTAAAAAATATGTTCATACATACCGCAAGGTTAAAATTTTATTTAATGGGCATTGTCACTCGTGCTAGCAAAATTATCTAATGTTTGAGAAAAGAAAAACTGTTTTTTTTTTGTAAAGACTAAAATCTGTTATAGCGTCTAACACTTCCCTGCTACGACATTTCATCATCACGTCTTAAAAATGTAAAAAAATACACAGTCAAAACAATAAAACGTAAAATATTCATATATGTCTGCTAATTTCATAATTTCAAATAAATTTGAATTTTACCTACGACAGTAGGATAAATTTAACTTAGGACACCCATGCAAGTTATCTAATAAGTTACATTACCGCAGTCTTTTAAATTATTTTCTAGCATAAGTTAAAATCTTTTTGCACATTACGCGTGGGCTAACACATTGTCTTATCCTTGTGATTACACAACTCGGTTAGATTGCACACTCGTAAGTAATAATGGTTTTTATGCTACTTTGTAACGTAAATAACAGATATATTTTGTTAAATACAGAACAAAACAATTTCTATTAAAAAAAAACAGTTTCTCTTTATTCAACTGTTGATATAAAGCATTCAAAGATCCACAGCACCCGATAATCCACCTTGACACTAATGATTGGATTTTATTGTTATTCCTCTCTTTGAGCTATCAGTATTATTTATTTTGTTTTTTTTTTTGTTTATAAAGTTTATATAATTTCAAAAAATATGCAAGCAATTCTTCAATGAGAAAATATATTTTTAAAGAGACAAAAGAATTTTACGTTTACATTTTCATTTTCATATCTGGCAGAATTTCAGTAAAATCCATGTTATTTAAAGATACTGACAGTAGATGTTTTAAACATATAATTTTTAATTCTTCATTCTCATTGTCGTTTTTCTATTTATGTATATGACTGCAATATGAATTTAGATAATGACACCATTAAACACTTGACTCCTTTATCTGCTGACAAAAAATTATAAGAGTATTTTTTAAAAACTATTCTAACTTTTGTCGATTTCCTATAAAAGTATCGTTTCATTGATCGCTTACGTAAAATTCCAGTTACCATTTTTAATCGGTGATGGATCTTCAACAAAAAACGATCATTGACCATAAACCATATTAAAAATACAACGAAATTCTACTAAGTCGTTAGAGTTAAGATTAAAAATATATACAACATTAGTAAATATTTTTAAACAATATTAAACCCTCAGTTATCTTCACGGACTATTTAACACTAAACCTTGTTTAAATTTTACAGAGTTATGATTTTCAGTCGGTTAAAACTAACTTTGCCGAAATGAGATATTTGAGTAAAGACAGAAACTTATGTTTTTTTTATACAAGCTACTTTGCTGATACCATGACAAGACTACAGTGATTCCTCTAACTCCAACTACAAGCTACCAAACAAAAAACAATGTAATTTAATAATACAGTACGCAAAATGTACACAAAGAGAATCAGAGGAGTAAAAATTGTTTTAATTTTGTTATTTTTGTTCATACATTTTTGAAGCACAAAAATGATTTTTATTGCAAAGCAAGGTGTTCATGTGTACAATGCAAAAAGATTAATACTGAACCAAGATCCAGCCAAAAACTTCAACAATAATTAAGTATTTAACAAAATTATTTTAAAAAACAAATATAAGATGTTCTCAAAAAATTAATTCATAAATAACAAATAAATAGGCGTTTATTAATTAATACAATGGAAAAAAAAAATAGAGGAAAAAAATGTAGAGTAGAAATACTTTTCTACATAACCTAATGAATAACTATCAACTTTTCTTGTCTGTAAAATGCTCATTACCTGGTTAAAAGTGATTTTAATACATACAAATGTTACTTATGAATTTAAACAATGAAAATACTTTCTTTCATAATTATTTTACTCCAAACTGCAATGAAAACCTTTATAGGGAATTAATTGAAAGACACTTTTTTAACTTTTATTCAACTCTTATTTTTTTATTTATAATCATTTAATTTTTTAACATGATATCTAATAATAAAATACGAAATCATACTCAGTTTAATGTCGGACAATGTACTTTATCTTTGGTTGAAATTATAAATTGTTGTTATCACACAAAAAGAATGTATTTAATTAATTACAAAATTGTCCAACTTTTCCTACGTCTAAGTATTTGACTTTTGAATGTGACGCAGAAATTTCATTGTTGTACAATTTTAGCAGAGCACGTTCCTTTTCTGTTGTACAATACTCCATCCATAACGTAACTACTTTTCACATTAAAAAGAAATGTATATCGAAAAGTTAAAGTGACAATGAATGCAGTGTCATTTTGAACAACTGACTGATAAATTTTTGATATCGAAAGTGTAGAATTAATTCTTTCTATGTCGAAAAACCAAATACAGAAAAAAAATATTTTCAAAATATCTATTAACTTTCTTTTTTACGTTTAAGTTTAATGTAAAATAACTGGAAAGGATATAATAGCTACAAATCGAAATCAATTCGCGTTATTTAACTATTGACATTTGTAATGAGTTTCATATCATAACCCATTTTAGGAAGGAGGAAAGCAAGTCACGAAAAGCCGCGTCTTCCAGCACCCCATCACCGACGAAGATCTTCATACAGTTTGGGACGAGCAAACACTGCGATTATTGGTAAAGTATATGACATTTGCAATAACATCTCATTTCTGTTACCAACCATTTCAGCTAGAACAAAGTACTGACTACGAGGAACGCAAAAAAATACGAGCTAGGCTACGCCAAGTAATGGCAGAACAAGAAGGTAAATAATTTAAATTATCACTTCCATCACGTTACTTTCAACAATAGATATTTCAGCGTGCACAGAATTAGTTGATAAGGCCAGTCAGGATCAAATTTCCGCCACGTTCGAGGGTGAGTCTCAACTACTTCCTCTTCTACAGGGCTTACTCGAAGCTCCTGATAATGAACAAACTGCTGATTCGGGAACAGAATCAGGCGAAGACCAACGCAGTGGTCTAATAGCAGAAGTGCAAAATGCACTAGATAAATTATCGGCAAATTTGCGTGATGACGCAACCGATATAACACCTGAACGACGTAGTTCTCTTCTTCAGTTAGTGACAAAATTGCAAGCTGGTCTTTCAGCATCCGTACCTACTCAGCAAAGGCGTTCTAGTGTGCAAGGTCGTTTTAGAAGAAGACAAAGACCTAATAGACACACAGTGGGGGTCAGCAGTGAGGAACTAGCAGACGCCAGAAGATTAATCGAAGAGATTTCTTTGCACGAATTGACCCCGCAGTCGTCAGGAACAAAAATTACGATGCTGCAAAAGCAGAATTCTGAAGGCAGCGTCGGTCAGAATGTAACTAGTTCATTCAAACCCTTTTTGCCACAGAAGAGTGTTGTAAGAAATGCGGTCGCTAAACCTTTCAGCAGTTCTAATAGTACGATTTCTGGAAATTCGTCATCAGTGCAAACACCTACAGAATCATTAGACTTTCTGTTTAATGAAGAAGTAACTGACAAAAAAACTGATTTCTCATCTAGATCAACTTCTGTAGATGAGCACAACATTCGAAGGTCGTCTTCTGGAGATGTCAGTATTAAATCCGTGCAACAAGCAATACAGAATGCAGCGGCACGAAAAAGCACTGAAAACCTTCTAGAATCGGAAGAAACAGATGAAGATACCACTATGAGAACGCAAATGGTAAAAGTAGAAGTTAAAAAAGAACCTGTGGTTCAACAGTATAAAGAGCTACCACAAACAGAAATCGTAATGCAATCGAATCCAATTTATCAAAAATATTCAAATGAGGACACAAGTAATAAGTTTAACACGAAAAAACTTAAAATGAAAAGAGCAAACACTATCGATATACCTAAACCTCTCAATTTTTATGAAGACGACGCCGATAGTGACTGTTCTTTACCAGATGAAGATTATCATCAAAGAAGAAGAAGTAATTATTTAGCATTACGAGGGCCCATCAGAATAGGTAATCCTGGAAATACTAAGAACACAGTACCTGTATTTGAACCCAAAACGGACAATGATAAAAAATTTTTGGCTTTTATCAACAAGCATACCGAAAATACTACAGTAAAAGAGGAACTAACCAAGAGTTCTCTTTGGTCAAAGCCTGAAACCAACCAAGGAACTATTTGGAGCAATAAATTTGGAAACATAAAAACTGCTTTCGAAAAAGCGTCGTCTGGTCCCATTCAGTCTCAGAACTCTGCACGTCAGTTTTGGAAAAGCGCAGACGATGCTATAACTTCAGGTCCTAAATACGACGGACCTAAAATTAGCAAACAGAGCGCAAGAAATTTAAGACAAATGTTTGAAGAGAAGCAAAAACAATCACAAAAATTACCATGGAGTAGTACGCAAAATGATAAAAATATTGTTACTGGATCACTGAAAGTAAAAGCTTTCGAACCTAACTCTGAAAAAACTTATAAGTTTGTACCTCAACCCCTGCCGGTCAATAAGTTCTCGCATGCACCACAATCAGCTTTCAAGCCGATTGCTAAAAAAGCTCCACCACCTAATCTTCAGATAAATAAGGTTTCTGTCAAATCAGACGACAAAGGAAAAGATTTAGATTCACCACTTTACTTGTACAGTCCTAAGCCGGCAAATGAATCATCACTAAAGCCTTGGGTGGCTAATCCGAGCGAAAGTCGTGTTTTGAGCTTAGCTGCATCTAAATTTGAAAATGTTGCTCCACCAGAACCTGTTCCCATGAAACCTAGGAAACTGAGTAAAGATAAAATAGTTTTACCTTTTTCATCGCAACCAGGACCAGAAAAATTGAGTGCTCCGTATCTTGTAAAAACTGCGGAAAAAAAATCTAATACCGTGAAGCAATTAAGTGGTCATTATGATCACAGTGGTAAAAGTAGTGATGCTTATTCTACTTACAGCACAGTAAAATATACCTCGCCTCAAGCCGAACGAATAACGTCTCATCATCATAACAATCAATACAATCAACAAGTACCTTTGCATCACAATCCAAAGCAATCTTCTACAGCAGGCAGTGAATATAGACGCAGTTATGATTATTCGCAACAGCACTTTCAACATCCAAAGACTGATAATCATAATTCTGGAATTTCATCTCAGCATCATCATAATCGTGGGTACGACCAACCACCTATTCCACAAAGAAATCAAAGTCAGTATGGTGTGTCAACTCAATATATACCTCGGCAAGAATACAATCAAGTTCCGCCACAAAACACTTACAATCAGAACTATGTGGCTGCATCACAACAATATTATCCCCAACAAAATCAGAATCAAGGTCAACTAAATCAAACACAGTATTATCAATATCCTCAAAAACATTCATCTGAATCTCATCATCCTTCTCAAAATCATGTTTATACATCGCAAATTTACACAAATGCAAATCAAAATGCCAACTATGGCCAAGAAAATTATTCCAGGAGTAGTTCACATCAAGATTACTACCCAGAAAAATCAGAAACAAGAATTCAAGAAAATCACAAGGCCAGTGAGCCTGAGGGCTATGGTCATGTTACTACACCAACACCTGCTCAAAATTATTATCACGTTAATCAACAACAATACAATGAGCCACAATATACTTCAACATATCAGTACCAACCTCAAATTTCAACACCACCAAGTCACAATCAAAAGTTAAAACAAGAACCTCAACAAGAAAAAATTGAAGACAAACAAGAAACAGTACCTTCGCAAACTCACCCACCAAAACTTGATACCCAAGTGTCAGTGGAAGGTGTAAAGGAATATAACGCTGTTAGCAGTAGAGTAATGACGGGTCCGGTGTCACAACAAGCTACGACAATTCGTCAGAAATCGCCTATGAATAGAGATGAACATGAGATTGCAGCAGCTCTTAGTCTTCGAAATGCGTTACAGAAAGTAAGCCCAAGACCAGACAGTTCTCCCCAAAAAGTACAGAACAATAGTGGAAGAAGCTCGTATACAAAACAAGATTCGCAGAAAGACACTTCTCCAGTAACGAGTTCTACTTACAAATCTAAAGAAAACCATAATGTTGCTTCGCCTACTAATTACAGTTGTAGGAGCGATGACAGCTCTCCTAGTGGGTATAGTCCCAATAATAACAGTTATAGAAATGTGGAACCAACTTACTCACAAACTGCTGCCAACACCTTCAGCTCTAATTATAGAGACGAACCTCCAAAAATAATGTCACCTATGAACTACGATTACCGATTTAAAGATCAGCCACCGAGAATCGTATCACCAAACAGTTTTAGTTACCGACCTCGCGAAGAGCCTAAAAAAACAGTTTCACCTCATAGTTTCTCGTACTCACAAAGGGATACAGTTTCCTCCAGTAGTAGTCACTACAGGAGTGGAAAACGCCCTGTTCCTATTGAGTCGTTAGAAATTAATGATGATGGTGAGTCAATAGTGACATCAAAGTTCCAAATTCCTGTGATTAACGTGCCTGAACCTGAATCTCCACGACCTCCCAATCAAGCACAAATTGCAAACAAAGCTGATTCTTGGAACCAAATTTGCATTCAAAACCAACAACCATTACATAAACCGTCACCAAGAGCATCTCCCAATGCTCGCACGGTGTCAAAATCTAAATCAAGTCACTCTTTGGCACTTCCGAAACAGTTCGAAGCAGGCATGTCCAAAGACGAAATGGCCCACAAAAAGAAGACGATGGAGGCATTCCTTGGAGGTAGCAAGTCGCCTCAGTCACTTTCCAGGACTTCGTCAAATGAAAACCTAAGCACCAAATGCGAAACTAAGCCTACCAAAAGGGCGATTAATAGACTGAAGACATCAGAAAAAGTGTTGTCAATCCGGCAGTCGTCAGGTTTATCTAGGAGTCGCACTTTACCTGACATAGTCTGCCCACAGTTGCTAGACGAAACCAATGTCGACAGAGCTTTCGAAGAACTGTTTAAGTCTAGCACGTAATTTTTCGAAACAAAAACCAAGTAAGGAAAAGCGCACCTCTGCATTCCATTCCTGCGTGGAAGTTTTTTGTTAATGTTTAGATTGTAAGAGTTTTTAGTCGAACGAAACCCAACTGTTATTACGAACAAAACCCTTCTAGAAGTTGTTTATTGTTGTTGTTGATGACAAAAAGGCGTCGGTGATTGGTGTGTTTGGAGTGCGCACACCAATCGCAGAACGTTTTGAAAAGAAAGGGGGTCGTCGAGATGATATCAAGGGTGAGAGTGTGTTGGTGTGCGCACCCATTAACTGTGAACCCCCCCACCTTGTATATAATACGCCAGCCAGCCACGCCAGCGCCACAGATTTCTTTTGCACACAAGTTGTGTAAATGCGTCTTTTGTAGTTACACCCTATAACACCTGATCAAGCCGCATTTAGATTTTTTTATGTTCACACAAAAGCACTTGCTATGGCGTGCCCGCTTTTCGTCTTCAGTCCCACCCCATCATTTTTTGTTGCACCCAATTAAACACCAGTTTTGTCTTCTAACACTTTTTTTCTCATGTGATTAATTCATTTTGTTTGATGGTAACATTTACGATAATTGCTGATGACACATTTTTCATTATTTTCAGAAGCCACTCACACCAAGAAAACTTTTACGGAGGGGCCTGTGACGTCACATGGTAAGCATAATAATAATTTTGGCAATAATTTTATTCCAAGTAATTTAAACTGGAAAAAAATGAATATGGATGTTAACAGAGGAGTTATTAACTCTCATTTTTTTTGTTTTGATACAATATATTATTATGTATCGGTTTAAATAAAACATGTTTTGTTGATGATATTTATAACAATAATGATCCGAGTAACTGGTTTCAGTCACCACTAGGGTGGCGACAACACAGCAAGTACAGTCGAAAAAGCCCATCTCTCCGTTTGCCAAATTTCGACAACTGGACAAACAAAACAGCCTCAACTCCCCAAGGTAAGCTAAAACCCAATAACAAGCTCTTCTCTGAAATATTTCGATTAACTTTCGGCTTGAAATCGCTTTCAACACTAATGCTTGGCTTGGTCTGCAGTACCCCTAAGACCCCCTCCGGCAGTGGCCCCCTTTTTAAATTCACTGACCCAGCAGTGAGCCAAAGTGCTAGTACCATCAAAGATAGACTGTTACATTGGTGCAGAATGAAGACTAAGGAGTATGAGGTATGAAACGAGAGACTGTGTGTTGTTTTATTTTAGAAGCTTAATTTAACTGGCTCTGTTGTGATTTCCGTGTGCCATTAAACAACGCAACTGCTTTGTTTGTTTTCTTATATTGTTTTTTCAAAAGGAAAGAAATTGAAGTATCCAGTTGTATACATTTACAATAAATGAAATTTCAGAACATCCAACTAGACAACTTCTCCACCAGCTGGGCAGACGGATTAGCTTTTTGTGCTCTCATCCACCATTTCCTTCCGGACGCGTTCGACTACCATGCCCTATCGCCCAAAAATCGCAGACATAATTTCACGCTCGCCTTCCGAGTGGCCGAGTAAGTATCAAAGAATATAATAGATGTAGACAGAGTATATAAATATAAAGTCACTTGTTGAAATACTTTTCTGCACATAAAAAAAACTTATACTGTTCTTGTATCGGTAAAGCAGTACAAGAGACACGAGATGTGAGCAATACCTACCACAATTGATAAAAGATCGCAGAGTATCAATGTTAAACCTATTTCAACAAACTTTGTATAATTTTCTGCCGATTTTTAACTCGAGACAATCGCTTATTAGTGAGAAGGCGGACATTGCACCGCTCCTTGACGTTGATGACATGGTAGCCACCCGAAAACCGGACTGGAAATGTGTGTTTACTTACGTACAGTCCATCTACAGACGCTTCAAGGATGAAGATTGAAGTTTGACAGAAAAAAATGTTCCTTCTTTTTAGATTTAGGCTCCTACTTCTTCAATCAGTTCCTTGACTCGACTTTCTCGTAAATTATTGTTTGTACATTTTATTGTGCTTTAACTGTTACAATATGTATGTTGTTCTGTGATCAAATTTATTATATTATGGCATTTTGTTATAGGTGATACTGTATGTCATTATATTAGATTTTACTGTTCTGTATCAAGATCTGCCCAGCGGTTTTTATAATAATACTTTTTCTACTTTTTATGCAAATTTAACGAATGTTTAAACGCTTATTTATTAACTTATTTTGTAAGAATAATGTTATTAAGGGTTGTTGCTTTTGCCATGAGGTACCTAGATAATAACAGGTTTTATATACAATAACATTTTAAAGGACAACGTTGTTTCTTTTTATATTTATGGACAATAATAATAGCATTGCCTACATGCGTAAAAGACAATAATCTTGAATTGTTATGTAAGGTGAGCTCTGTGCCTTTATAAGTCTTTATATATTTTATAAAACAGATTTATACATGAATTCAACTAATAAAAATATATATTTAGCAGAATATGTGTATGTCTTAAAGCGTTTTTTAGAAAATCTTTTTTACTACATACTGAAGTAAATTTTCAGTTCGCTATCATAATTCCTTTCTATTTTATATTTTAGACTGTGATAGCCCAAACATCCCGCCCTGCTCTTACACTAATTATACTTATTGAATTGAATGAGGCTGTGGCGTCGAATGTGATTTGTTTTTATTTAAACAATTGCGCTTTTATGAAATTACAGAGTTCTACATACCAATTTTAACATTCACAACAAACAACAACAAGTGACGTCATGACACGTGTTAAAACTAACTACGTACTCTGTATTTCCCATTGCTTGTCTACGTTGTCTACGTTTTTTTTTTCAGCGCGAAATTTAAATTTTAAATTCAAGACACCACAGTGCCGTTAACGAAGTTTTTCTTCGAATCCATTTTATTAAAAAAATAATACGAACATTTTGTGACATCTAGTCAGTATAGTGGTGACCATTCGTTAACAAAATAATGCCAATTTCTTCCCTCGGTCAAAGATGAAACAATATTGCGAATATGTTTAACAGCGTTTCCTTACCGAGTAACACGTACCTTTGTATGAAATACATGAAACCGATTTTCCAGCTAGGGTTCACTATCTTTGGTAATTTTTGGGCACCGTTGATGACCGGCTTACACTGGCTGTTGAAGAAAACCATTTTACAGATTAAGCTTGCTACATTAATTTCAAAATATGAAATTACGGAACACGGAAAAAACACGTATTTACTGTGGTCTCCCAGTTTGAATTAAAATTTTGCGCTGGTAACAAAAACAACGCCGCGTAACTGAAACATAAATAAAGAAAATCTTTAAACATAGGTAAGTATGTGCAACTTCATTTAGGGTGGTAGCTCCTCTAGGGAATTAGTAAATGTCATCAGACTTTAAGTTGCTAGTCGGTAATGGCAATGCATGGGAACGTTTTAATTGTAATGCGTCACTTGTTGTCACAAGTGCAATTATAATTATTATTATTAATGTTTTTCTAATCTGAAATGTTGTGAAATTTGGTCGGAATACCTGTTATCAATTTTTGTTTATTGTTTGTAAATTCTACTGTTCCTGAATCTAGATTGCTAATACTTAGTTCATTTATGGCATTTCAACTCATCTAAACGTTGGTCAATTTCAAAAAAAATAATGAATGAGTAAATTTGTTTTATTGATTCAATCAGAAACTGCAAAACCGAATGTTTTGAAATTTTGTAAACGTTTTAAACTGGTTTTAAACTTACCGTAGGCATGGTAAATTTGTAATCAAAATATATCTGTTTATCCCACCTAAAAAATTGGATAACGTCATCTAAAAATTTTTCCGAAAAAATAATGTAGATACTCTCAATTTCTCAGCAGGTAGGTATATATGTCCATGTTCCACTGTTTATGTTTATATTTCGAAAAAATTGGACAATTATCACGTTCAGATCAGCAGTTAAAAATAATAAAATTTTCCTCAACGCAGAGAAGAGGACTGATTAATTAATAAAATCACACTCGATTATGTCTTTTCCAAAAACACTCATAAATTTGAAGAACAATTACATATTCGGGAAAACTGTAAGAAGACGGGCAAATTTTAATCAACGATTTACCATGCTTCCAATAACCGTAAAATATTTGGAAGATTTCAGAGCATTCAGTTTTTACAATTCCAAAATTAAATTGTAAAATATTGTTATAAAATTTTGTTTTCTTTTCCAAAATCTGGATGCCAAAGGTAAAAACTCAACACGAATTCATTTTTGTATCGCACGTCCAGCCTCTCCCCAAGGGCTTTCGAGCTATCGTCCCTCCTCTTATTCTACCTCCATGCTATAACCTTAAAACTTTTACAAGATTTCAAAGCATTTGGTTTTGCAATTTCAAAGTTAAATTGTACAACACATTTTTCCCCCAAAAATCTGGATATCTAACATAAAAACTCATGACGGATTCTTAAATCACACATGCAGGAGTATAAATAAATAAATAAATAATAAATAAGATTTATTTGCCCAACAGAAATAATTCCACTTATGGGACAAATCAATTAAGTACACCTCTTTTATCTGTAAGACATCACAATAAAGAAAAATATAAATTCTTAAAAATTATATTAACCTAATTTTAACTCAAATATTAAACGTTTCATCCTGCGTAAATTACAACAAAAAATATCAATTCTATCTCTACTCTCTAACATATTTAAATAAAAATTTATAACATATAAAGGTATAATATTAGTACGCGGACATCTGTTGGAAAGAGTTACTGCATATCTAGAATTAATCCTGGACACATAAAAATGTAATTTTTCCAATAGCTCACTACAGTCTATAACATTGTTTAACAATTTGTGTAAAAATAAGGGTGCACTACAAATACGCCTGCAATGTAGAGTACTAAAATTGAATTTAGCTAGTAGAGTGGCGTGAGGATAATTCCTTTCCGGCCATCTTCTTCTATGCAATTCTATAAAATGTAAGTACCTATTCATTAAAACTGTAAAATGACGTCTTCATTTTTTAGGGGTGCATAAACGAAAAAAATTTGATTGACGATTTAACATGCTTACGATACCTTAAAACGCTTGCAAGTTTTCAGAACATTCGGTTTTGTAGTGTCAAAGTTGAAGAATTATTAAAAATTCACTTGACATACACCTTGTAAAACTTTTATGACTTAAGCAGCTTAAGCCTAAGTACCCTTATAAGTCAAACTGGCTATTGTATAACTTAACTCAGTTCACACATACCTAGTAAAACTTTACAGTTCCACTATGGCAACAATCAGTGGCGGCTCGTGGTGATTTTTGATGGGTGGGCAAAGCATTATAGGTAGGTTATAACATGTATGAAAAAAAAATATATACATATATATAATTAATCATTTTTGTGAGAACGTGTTTTTGTTATGGTGCTGCATGTCAATCAATATAATATAACAAATATTTTATGTATATTACATATATATTATTTTATAAATGTTACTTAGAATGTCGGTCAGCAAGAACCAACGAGAACGTCGAAGACTCTTGCTAGAAGAGGAAAGAGGAACAAAAAAAAGGTTCAGCACATAAATAGATTTGTTAGGTGTTTATAGAACTATAAACTCAAATAATGATTCCAACATGCAAAGATTTTTAAATAACATGACGAGAAAACATTAAATTTTAAACCTTTGAGATAAGCTACACTTAGAAAAAGCAGCAATTTGGAAAATTATTGTAAAAGCAAAATTAAAAATGCCAAATTAAACAAAAAATAAATTCTCAAAATACTAACAAAGTTAACAATAACAAATAAAATAAAAATAATTCCAAAATAGTCGTTCTGAAGACCACTAATTACCAAAGACTCCTCCAAAAAACTTTTTAAATTTATCATCGAATTTACTTTAAGAGAAATTTGCGATTCATCTTGTTCCCGAAATGTATGTTTTTGTGTAGCCAAGAAAATTATCATATCGAATAAACGCCGAATTTAAGAGAATTTTCTATAGTTTCACTTCGTTTTCCAAGTAATTTTCATTTATTCAGATTGGTCATGTTTTTGTAAAGCAGTAGCAATATATTTTATATCGCTCGTCTTGTGGAAATTTAAAGTGTTCGTAATTTAATTTTATGTTAAATAGCAGATAATTCCAACAGTTCTGTTTGTTGTTTCACTACCGATCAACCAATAGGTAGGTAGTATTTATTGTCCGAACTTTGATTAAAGCCTTTATTACTGCCACGAGAGTTTGTGATGACCAATTGTTTCATTTCGGGACATAATCTTAATTTATAAACAAATAATTCATAAATATCAAGTTCCATACTACTGAATTTATTTATTAAAAACAAAAACTCAATGTCTTTAATGCCTTCTTTACCACCTCTCTAATATTATTTGCACAGCTTACAGTAGTACAAATAAAAAAAATTGCTAGAAAGTACCTACTTTGGTACCCGCCTAACTATTTGGTAATTTGAATAGCTACATTTTATAATTAAATGCACTATCCATCTCCGATGCAGTTTCTGATCTGACTGAATTCAATTGAGTCGTGTCTCCGACGAGGACGAACCATGCCGAGTGCTTCCGATTTTCAGGGTGGATTTGCCCACCCATGCTAGAGCGAACGCGTAACAAACCTGTGCGAACGGTCTGAATCAAATAATAAATTAAGCGTATATTTAACTTTTGTTGACTCTGCTACAGTTATATTTATGAAACAAAAATGCATATGTAATAATAAAAAAATACACATGTCAGATACGTACTGCAATAATAAATATATTACTTATTCTCATCATTGGTTATTCGGATTTTTAAATTTATAATTCATTATAAAGTTTACACGGTGTCATAATACAAGAATATGGTTATTACAAGTTTTCATTTGATATGAAAAAGTATTTATTAATTATTATGGTGTTGCTCTTTTCTGTAACAATAGCATTCAAGAATTTTCGCATGACATTATTTTCCTTACTACCTTACCCATTGTTGGACGTAAAGGCTTTGAAAACACCTTTTTTTCGCGGCGATTTTACAATTCCAAAAAAATAATATTAAAATTTGGATCGAAGCTGACAAACGCATCAAAAGGTCACCTACCTTGTTTTGTTCAGCCTCCTGGGTTGAGGGTTTGTAGACCGCATGCACAAAGGAACCACGTGTCTAAGTTTCGCGACAACAATTCGCGATTTACGTCACACAAGATGGCAACTGCGTTCACTTAACGCCCACCTTAGCGATGTTACCTCTCTGAGGGTTTCTCGATAACTCTCTTCGATAACAGCGCCAACCCCAAGTACCGGGCCCTTTTGCTCGGTACTATGGCGCCTCTAGTGGAAAGTGACCAAAATACACTTGTCAGCAATCCGCGGGAAAACAAACAAAATCAAAACAAAATATTAACAAACTTCGAACCGGAACATTCCGCCCACCAAAAGAAAATTAAACATTTTTTTTTTTTTGGCGTAGGTTCCAGCACAATATGAGGTTAAATCACAATCTAAAACTAATGACTAAACTAAATAAACAATATGAGTGAAAACTATTGACGAGGAAGCGGGCACAGCTTCACTCGAGGACGTGTGATCATGCCGCAAGTGGTACGTACTTGTGCAACTCTCACTATACCGTCTTTTCCCGGGTGCAGCGCGACAACTCGGCCAAGTTGCCATTGCAACGGGGCCACCGAATCACCCTTGAATACCGACGGCAGGTTATTCGACGTGTTCCACTTATGCCAAACATCCTGGTGCAACCGTTGCACGAGCTGCCACCTACTTAGCCGATTTAACCACATTGTCTCCAACGGTTCATCGGGATTATCCGCGGAGGCGGGACACAGGGGTCGCGAATTCAATACGGCTTCAATTTGCGCCAACACGGTACTAAATTCTTCGAAGGTTAGGGGTTGCTCGCCTACAACGCGCTTAAGATGGGATTTGAACGATTTGACCCCCGGCTCCCATAATCCTCCCATAGGGGGGGCCGACGGGGGGTTAAAATGCCATTTGAAGGTACAGTTACCGGCCGCTGCTTGCAATAACAAATACTGTAATATCCGGAATCCGACATGTAAATGTTTCCGATGAGCGGCCTCTATGATTAGTTCGGTTAGACTGTGCGAGCGCGGCAACAACAAGGGGTGCTTAGTTTCATAGGGCAGTTCCGTTTGGTGCAATCTTCCGGTGACGCGAATCAAACCGTCGTTGAGGAACGGGGTCAATTCGTAGAATGGTTTTGAACACGTGCCATTCTTTTGCAATGAACGAATTTCATTGGCAAACACTTTACTTTGTACCATTCGCACAGGTATTAACAACGCATGATGCAATTCCCTTCTGTGTAATTCAAGTTCCGTACCGGTAGGAACTTCTAGGTCTACTTGTAGAGGCCACTCAGTGCCTGCCAACCACGTGGGATTCGCCCACCATAGCGGCTGTGTGACAAGCTCCTGTAGGAGTGACCCCCTCGAGGCGCAGTCGGCTGGGTTATCAGGGCCGCTTCCATGATTCCATGCCGAAGGTTCGAATATACCTTGTATGGGCGCGATTTGATTTGCAACAAAAGTGGTCCAATGACCGGGCCGCGACTTAATTCCCGTTAGCGTTACTCTTGAGTCGGGCCACGCACACACCCTGTGTGTGTTCAACACACCCTTGAGGGTTTCCCGGGCAAATGACAATAGGTCGGCCGCAAAGAGGCGCGACTCAGGGACGAGATAACGGCGCACTGCTGAGTCGGACGAGCGACCTAATATGGATGGCGTCGTGTCGGCGAAAGGTAATTGAACACGGTAACTACCCTGGATGTCACATGCGATCGACGACGTGACTTTTTCCTCACACCAAGCGTCTTGCGGGGCCACCATACTGCGTTGTGGGACTTGCTCACGCTGCCTAAAGCGTTTTAATGCCGCGTCTACAGAGTTGTCTATGGACGTACAAAAGGACCTAACCGCGGTTTGTTGTTTGTTACGCTTAACACCCCCAATCAGTACCCACCCGAAAACAGTATTTAACGCGGACGGTTTCTCGAGCCCACCTTTCCTGAAGCCGGATGTCACGATTTGTCCGTAAACATCAGCACCCAACAAGACATCCACTTGTTGTGGCTTACCGAATTCCGGGTCAGCTAATTTCAAATTACGTATGTGACGAAATTGTCGCAAACGATCCTGTGACACTGCCCTTGTGGGAACGTCACCACAAATTTGAGGCACAACGACCATTTCAGCTTTCAATGAAAAGTTACGCACTAAATGTGACCTCACTTCGCATTTCAATACACCCGACGTACTGCTTGACGACATTTGATTCAAGCCTTGAATTGGTACCACCGCGTTAGTTTGAGGGAGCCCTAAAACCTTTGCACACCGCTCTGTGACAAAGGTGGCCTCGCTCGCAGTATCCAAAAGCGCCCTAAATGCGCGATATTTACCTCGCGAATCCACCACAATTATTCGCGCGGTCGCCAACAAAGTGAAACTATGGGTCGCGATCGCGTTAGTCATTAGTGTCATTACTTTGACCCCGTCGTCGACCGATGGGTCCCCAAAGATCCCTGACACCTCTTCCGGCTCGGCGCTAGGTTTGGGGACAAAATGTAACAACGTGTGATGTCTACAATCACAAACCCGGCAGTTTAATTTAGATGGGCATTTGCTAACCGAATGCACCCTCGACAAACAATTGTAACACAGATTTTTCTTACGCGCGAAAGTATGTCTATCCCGTGGTTCCATTTCTAAGAAAGCATCGCATTTCGTTAATGGGTGCTCATCCGAACAATTAAGACATTGTTCCTTGTTGATTGGTGATCGCGTGACAAACGATGACGTCACGGGACGCTTGGCAGGTACGGAAGATGCAGCTGTGGGTTTACGAAGGGCGGATGCGGAATTATGACCCATTGTCATAACGGAAGTTTCCAACGCGGTACAATGTTTAAGCAAAAATTCTTGGGGGTCATTGTAAGCAGGTACGGAATTTCCTACAATACTCAACTCAAATTTCTGTTTCCACGTGGTGTCCAGTTTTTGCAACATTAAATTTAATAACGTGAAGTCCCACAAATCGACTTCATCGTACTGCTTCAACGCGGCCAAATTTTCAGAAAACACGTTTAACAAATTTCGCAACAAATTCGGCGAATCTCCATTCACTTTGGGTGCACTATAGATCGCTTGCCAATAATTTGTCAATAATACGCGCTTATTGTTATAACGCGCCACCAGCGCATCGAATGCGATAGCATAATTTGCCGCCGAAATCGGCAAATTTTTGATGACGGTAGACGCCTCGCGAGACAATGACGTCGACAAATATTGAAATTTTTCAATTGCGCTAAGATTTGGGTTATTGTGGATAAGCGACCGAAACAAATCATAAAATGTGGGCCAGTTTTTGATCTGACCGTCAAACGTCGGAATTTGAATTTTGGGCAATTTGACGTTGTTTGATGTTAAATTGCCCCTGGGTGCGGATGACTGCGCGGCCTCGCGATTTAATTCCGCTGCAACCGATTTAATTGAATACTGCATATCGTCAAATCTTGATTGCACCTCGTATTGTTCGTCTAGCTCCTCAGGGGTGGTGCATAATTCGACAATTTGCAACTGTCGCTGCTCAAACTGGGCAACAATATGGTTTAAGTCCGCAGCTCGAATAAAAAACTCTCCTCGTACAGTTTCGTGGACTCTGGCTTGTTGCGATAGATTCACTAAAGCCTCCACGCGTTTGATCAAACTAGCGCGTCCATTACTTAGCGCGGCAACGGTAGCCATTATGTAAACTCGAATTTACGTATTCCGATAATTTAAAATCAATTGAAAATGCGTGCTAATCACGCTTAGCAAAACCACAACAAATTTGTGCTGGAATCTACAAATCTCTCGTAATTACCCTAAATCCGGCTCGAAGGACCATATGTTGGACGTAAAGGCTTTGAAAACACCTTTTTTTCGCGGCGATTTTACAATTCCAAAAAAATAATATTAAAATCCGGCTCGAAGGACCATATGTTGGACGTAAAGGCTTTGAAAACACCTTTTTTTCGCGGCGATTTTACAATTCCAAAAAAATAATATTAAAATTTGGATCGAAGCTGACAAACGCATCAAAAGGTCACCTACCTTGTTTTGTTCAGCCTCCTGGGTTGAGGGTTTGTAGACCGCATGCACAAAGGAACCACGTGTCTAAGTTTCGCGACAACAATTCGCGATTTACGTCACACAAGATGGCAACTGCGTTCACTTAACGCCCACCTTAGCGATGTTACCTCTCTGAGGGTTTCTCGATAACTCTCTTCGATAACAGCGCCAACCCCAAGTACCGGGCCCTTTTGCTCGGTACTATGGCGCCTCTAGTGGAAAGTGACCAAAATACACTTGTCAGCAATCCGCGGGAAAACAAACAAAATCAAAACAAAATATTAACAAACTTCGAACCGGAACACCCATATTTCAATAGAGTAATAAAAATAATTACCTTTATACTCTTACAATACAGAAGAAGTAAAAAAATCGAAATTAATTTATTGAATCCTTGAGTCGAATATCGAGAGATCCGATTCTGCAGCGTTTGAGATATACGTTGAGGCCAGGGCGTCCTGCCCCGCTTGAAGCAAGAAAACACGGATATGCAAAGACGCGCGTTTCGAATTCTTTACTCTCAATTACGTACATAGAAAACCGAACGTATGTCGTTGCTTACAATCAAGAGGGTGGACCAGGGTGGACTAGCCCATCCTCACATGAACCATATAACGTCGAGATCTGACGCACTTTTTTTACAACTGCAATTTCTCAGTTGCGGAGACTGCGGGATGTAATGAAGAAAATCCGTTAGCTTAAATGATGTTTACGACGATAATTATTATTTGTGTATACATATAAAATATTTTAAAAAAGAAAAAAATTCGATATTTTACTTCGTATCATAAACAATCAAATAGGGTGGGCATTGACCACCCTGCCCACCCCGAGGAGCCGCCACTGCTACGTACTCTGTATTTCCTTTGCATATGCTTGTCTACATTGTCTATGTTTTTTTTTCTCAGCGCGAAATTTAAATTTTAAATTCAAGACACCACAACGAACTTTTTCTTCGAATCCATTTTATTAAAAAAATAAGACGAACATTCTGTGACATCTAGTCAGTATAGTGGTGACCATTGTTTAACAAAATAATGCCAATTTCTTCCCTCAGTCAGAGATGAAACATTGCGAAAATGTTTAACAGCGTTTCCTTACCGAGTATAAATAACACGTATGTATGAAACACATGAAACCGATTTTCCAGCTAGGGTTCACTATCTTTAGTAATTTTTGGGCACCATTGATGACCGGCTGACACTGGCTGTTGAAGAAAACCATTTTACAGATTGCCTCCTTTAATTTGAGGGGCTATATTAATTTCAAAATATGAAATTACGGAATACGGAAAAAACATGTATTTATTGTGGTCTCCCAGTTTGAATTAAAATTTTGCGCTGGTAAAAAAAACAACGCCGCGTAACTGAAAAATAAATAAAGAAAATCTTTGAACATAGGCAACTATGTGCAACTTCATTTAGGGTGGTAACTCCTCTAGGGAATTAGTGAATGTCATCAGAGTTGCTAATCGGTAATGGCAATGCATGATATTAAAAAAAAAGAACTAAAACTTTATTATGTCAAAGTGGCCCAGTTTTCTATGGTACAGTATTTAAAGGTGATTGAAAAACTAAATTACTTTAAAATATATTTAAATTAAATCTAATGAAACTACATAGTACATGAATGAAATTATCACCACACATAGCACAAACTAGCACCACAGTTGTAAAAGGTATACTGAATGACAGTGGCGGCTCGTGACTATTTTGGTTGGGTCGGCCAGCAGTGAGTAACCCAAAGTTTTAAGACATAGAATACAAGAACCAGGGACCTCAAGTCAGTCATTATCTATAATTTGCTTCCTGTATGGTGTTAATTCATATAGTCCTAACAACTTGGTAAAACAAAATAAAAAATATTCTTCAAATAGGTATAAAGTAAAGCATATACTTATACAATATAAGCCATCTATAATAATAAAATAACGACAATAAACTCAAATAAAAATGAAAATAACATTCAAGTTATAAAGTAACACATTCTAACAAAAAATATAACATGAAACGTCAACAACTATTTATTAGTAAAAAACAAAATTAAAAAAGTAAATTAGAAATTTTTATAAACCAATTCAATGCGTCTTTGTTTTGTATTGGCAAAGTGGTCAATTACTTGATTATAGAACTTTTGATCTTCCGTTAAGTTTGTAAGCACTTCTTTTTCTATTGCTAAAACGAATAATTTGGATAATCGATTTTGATTAATGGAGTTTCTAGTAAAATTTGTAATTCGCTTTAAAGCTGAAAAACTGCGTTCAACATATGCTGATGTGGATGGTAGGTATATGATTAAAATTAAAGACAGAAATAATTTCGGAGGCTTCTACATTTTCGTAAGTAGCATCATCAGGAGCAGGGTTGAGAAATTAGGAAGATGGCAAAAGAGCACGGTAACTCAATATGTCAATCGTACCAGACGACCAGAGGCAAAACTCTTTTTCTGAAGTTTTTTTGAATTTATTGTCAACATCATATTCAAAAATTAAACAATATCAACAAAATAGTTTGTTTTTTGACTTGCTCCCCGTCAGCCATTCATAATTTTCATACCATGCTGTATTAATTATTAATTATTAATATGCTATTGCACCGGAGCTGACGTTATTATTGCTCCGTGCTTCGATTAAATGTTGCATGGGCGGCTCCGAACGGGTCATTTCTTTTATATCCCAGGAATTAATCATCGTATGTTAAAAGTCGAAAGTCATTATTTAATAGATGTGTAACAGCATCAAAATTTAAATCAGTTACTAATTCTCTTACTAACTGTTGTCATTGTTACTGAAATTAGAAACAAACCTAAACCAATTTCATCCACGTGAAGACTGCAGAAATTCACAATATACAGACAGCGGCCGGCCGGTGCTGGTAGTGGGGAACCGCATGGAAAAGTGCACGGCAGAAGTGGAGTGATGAAACGTAATATTGTACGGTTTCATCGCTATTGCCTTCTAACTTATACAAACAGAAGGTGATAGCGCTATAACAACTTGATGTACTGCCAAAAGGCCGGCCGATTTTAGCAGACATTTGACCAATCACTGCTGCAGGCGCGTTAATCAGAGGGTATCAGACACGTATCAGTCTTTATAGCTATTTCTCTTTAATTCCGCTAAACAGAGAGCGATAGCAGATATGACATTATTCGACGTTTATTCTTGTAGTCGGCCGGCCTCAGCTGCTGCTCCTCGCAGTAAAAATATTTAAACTTCCCGGCACGATTTGTGCTTCCGAACGAAAGTGAATAAATTAGATAACGCTTTTTGTAATTAAAAAAATAATAACAACAGTAAAATCAGGTGATTTCAAAATAGCTTTAAATTATATTCTTGCGTTTAAAATAAAAATGAATATCGCAAATTGACAAGTTCGGTGACAGACTCGGCCTGGCCTAACTGGCCCCCCCTGACGAGCCGCCACTGCTGAATGAACTAAATGGTTTGTCTGGAACAGATAAACTTCTTGCATAATCATAACTAAAAAAAATTATAGTTGTTGATTTAAACAACAGTTGAAAAAAGAGATCATTTACCTGGGACTTTTACTACCATGGTACAAAAAATCCCGCTTCTTCAAAAAAATTATGAAATTTGATTATGGGATTTTCGTCTTCTCATAAGCGCAAATTAAAAACCAGTGGTGTAATTAACACCCCGCAAATTCCAAATGTCGACAATATGAAATATATTTAAAGCAAATAAACAACGGAGAAAAATGTAGATATTCTCAATTTCTCAGCAGGTAGGTATGTACATGTTCCACTGTTTATGTTTATATTTCGAAAAAATTGGACAATTATCACGTTCAGATCAGCAGTTAAAAATAATAAAATTTTCCTCAACGCAGAGAAGAGGACTGATTAATTAATAAAATCACACTCAATGATGTATTTTCCAAAAACACTCATAAATTTGAAGAACAATTACATATTCGGGAAAACTGTAAGATGACGGGCAAATTTTAATCAACGATTTACCATGCTTCCTATAACCGTAAAATATTTGGAAGATTTCACAGCATTCAGTTTTTACAATTCCAAAATTAAATTGTAAAATATTGTTATAAAATTTTGTTTTCTTTTCCAAAATCTGAATGCCAAAGGTAAAAACTCAACACGAATTCGTTTTTGTATCGCACGTCCAGCCTCTCCCCAAGCGCTTTCGAGCCATCTTCCCTCCTCTTATTCTACCTCCATGCTATAACCTTAAAGCTTTGACAAGATTTCAAGGCATTTGGTTTTGCAATTTCAAAGTTAAATTGTACAACACATTTTTTCCCCAAAAATCTGGATATCTAACATAAAATCTCAAGACGGATTCTTCACATGCAGGAGTATGTAATTCTATAAAATGTAAGTATTCATTAAAACTGTAAAATGACGTCTTCATTTTTTAGAGGTGCATCAACGAAAAAAATTTGATTGACGATTTAACATGCTTACGATACCTTAAAACGTTTGCAAGTTTTCAGAACATTCGGTTTTGTAGTGTCAAAGTTAAATTATACAAAATCACTTGACATACACCTTGTAAAACTTTTATGACTTAAGCAGCTTAAGCCTAAGTACCCTTATAAGTCAAACTGGCTATTGTATAACTTAACTCAGTTCACACATACCTAGTAAAATTTTACAGCTCCATTATGGCAACGATAGACAGTAATAATCCTTGTGATTCGGGTCCATTATTATATTAAGGGTGGTTTGGTGGTTTGACTCATAAAACTTTTACAAAGTGTATGTCAAATTTTCAAATGAGTTTTGTAGTTTCTCCAGTTTTATTTCGGTTTTATGACGTGTGGAAGTTAACTTTCTTAACAATAGATTATTACTGCCGGTGATGGGACAGTCATAAATAAGAATTTAATACAGTACAATGGTAATGGTATAGCCCCTAGAAATACATAGTCTGTGACATAGTACCGTCAGCCATTGTTGTGAGAGTGGAGTAAATGCAGTTGGTAACGCAAAAAATTCCCCTGGTTTGGAACCAAATTGTGTCAGTAGAGAGTTGACAGTGCGTAAACCGTTGTTGTCACGTGGCCTTGGCGTGGTATTTTTGTTTAAAGTCAATTAATTGTCAATTAATATAACTAATAATTATTAAATAAGATTTTATTGATTAAATTGTATATTTTATTCAAATTAAAACTCCATATTTTGTATATAAACTATGTACAAACTTTAAATCCAACATAAAACCATTTTAAATTTCGCGGTCTGTCAAATGGTGTTTATAATTTTTGTTTTTGTTAAGTTTCCGCCAGGTTTGCTCCACGGTGACGATACCAGAGATAACCGAATTAGAACTGGGGACTATAACTTACCGATATTTTCACTCATTTAATAATAATTTGAGCGTAATCTGTGATTTGAGTGTGTCAACTGTCAACCTCAAATTAAAAAATTTTCGTTTTGGTAAATTTCATCCATGCGATTGGCACTACCGTGATGTTTAGTTTCTGTTGGTAACGTTTTATCGTTTTCGTAATGATCTGTCATTTAATCCAATCTAGAAACATTCCAAACGAAGGTGTTGCTGCGTAATAATCAGTAGCCATTTATCAGTTATTTACGGCAGTTTTTATCGATTCGTTTGTAAATACGTGGATGTGGTTAGTTTTTAGGTGATTTAACAAAATGAGTGAAGCAGTGACGGAACCGCAGTACGACGTGGGTGATGCCGTTTTGGGCCAATCATTCGTATCATATACAAATTATAATTTTGAAAACTCAGCTTTAGAGTTAGCTCGATGTCAGTGGTCCAACTATGCGGACCAACATTATATGAAAGGGTGCAAGTGGTCGCCCGATGGGACTTGTCTGTTGACGGTTGTCCGAGGTGCTGGAATGCACGTAATGGAATTACCACAAGATTTGTACTCTGGAGAGACGTTAATGAATAGTAGGCCTATTGTGGCCCTCAGTCCTGCCGTTAGTGTGCCTGAAAGTGGCTTAATATATGATTGCTGTTGGTATCCAGGAATGAATAGTGGAAATCCAGCAACTTGTTGGTATGTTATTTTAATATTGACGTTAATTTAACCATTATATGTAGTAAGACACGAATTATTCGGATTATTTATTCATTTGGATAACAATCAATAATCCTTAATAACTTTCAAATAGATGTCCTTGAGATACTGTCACTAGTTCACTATTTCTGTTTTATACATCCTGCAAACAATGCCTTTGGACTTTTGTCTCTGAATACTAAAAAGTAAGATATAAATAATAAAGACGGCATTCCAACTTGAAATTTGTAAAGTGAAGAGGTATTTTTGACAAACAAAAAATTGTAATGAGAGATACATATTTAAATATACAAAATGAACTTGATGAATGAGTAAATAGTTTGAGAATTGGTTATTTTCACATGCAAACGTGTACCGTACTGTTGTTGTACATGGAAAGTCCCTTTCAAATTGTATACATACTTCATTTTTATCAGTTTGACGCGTCGGCATGATACGAGTAATGTAACATGTAATAGTTATTTTAAAAACAAGTGTACAAAGCTGTATCTTATGAAAGGGTGTGCGTTATGTTACATTTTCGCAGCTTTTATTAGCACGAATTTTCAAAGAACGATAATGTTGAAAAAGCAAAAAAATAATATTCATATTTCCGACATTTCGCATTTAAATGGCTAAAAATACAGCATGACAACCCACCAATAGCTAATATGAGGAAACTGAAGTAACAACATAGTTTCACAATCTTTTCACAATGGTGAAAAAAAAAAAAATAGTTTTTATACTCAATTTTCACAAGCATGCAAGTTTACTATTCATGTGATGGAGAAATGAGTTGTAACTGTTAATGTTAATGAAACCGAACGTTGCAGTTTGTTCCTTTTCATAACTAACCATGGAAATTGTTGTCTCTAAATCATAAAATTCAGCCTTCAAATTATGGACTTTTTTATGGCTTAAAATAGTGCAAGAAAGTAGGTTTTTCTCCAGTAGTAGCCAGTTGCTTTTAAAAAGTACCTATATAGTTTTTATTTTTTTTTGTTCCACATTATTTTTTATGTACGCACAAATCAGTCACAACTGCTTATGATTGTTATGAATAAAATGTTTTTTTTTTTTTAGTTGGTTATCGAGCGGTCATGAAGGCCCTATCCACTTGTGGGACGCTTTCACTGGAAATTTGCGGTGTTCCTACAGAGGGTACAACAGTGTCGATGAACTGGAAGCTGCAATAAGCGTAACTTTTTCAGCTGATGGTCAGAATGTATTTTGTGGTTACAAGAAGAATGTTAAAATTTTTAGTACGGGTCGACCAGGACGGGAGTTCGTTGAATACCCAACAACCCATCCAGCTTCGTGTTTGGTGGCTAGTCAAGCGCAACCTGGCGTCGTCGCTATAGGTAAACTTTATTCACACATGTATGAGTACACATTTTGTAATGGTAATATTCCAAGGGCATTGTAATTTTAAAATAGTTTAATTACAATTTAAAAAAACATGTTTGCTGCTTACGTAAAGAAACGTGCGTGAAAAATTAAGCTACAATTAGCATTTTTTATCAGTGTCCATGGCATATTTACATAGAACATTTATGATTTTTTTTTGCAATATTTTTACATACTTATATTTTTTGCTTGCTCCAAAATTCATAACTATTTTCAAAATTTTTGGCATATTTACTTCAGTATTTATGCTTTCTGTTACTACTTAATTCTTCTATCAGAAATAAGTTTCTATCTTTGGTAAATAGGTAAACGTAGCATTAAATAACATGAGCGACAACTAAAAGTAAATTTTATAAGCAAGGCGAAAAAATAAACCGCTTTTGTTGGAGTTTTAAGTGATTTTTTATGTCAATATTTCACGTATTGCAGGTACGTGGAAAAACACAATTGAATTGGTGGCTCAGAGTGATGGCACGTTCCGCCACCTGTGCAAGCTGACTGGTCACCGAGGAGGAATCACATCCATGGTGTTTTCTTTGGACGGATCCCGCCTATACAGCGGCGCGAGGAAGGACAAAGAAATTATCTGCTGGGATCTACGAGTAAGACCGTTAAACCAACATTCTAATTACAAAAAGGAAAACAGCTTCCAAACGAATAAATTTCATTGTTAACGTGAATAATTTTCAAGGTACCGGGCCGACCCATGTTCTGTTTGACCCGTGAGGCTAATACCAACCAAAAAATCAGTATTGACCTCTCCATGTGTGGTAACTGGCTCGTCTCGGGGGGCACGGATGGTAAGGTGCAAGTATGGAATGTTCACGATAGTACCTATCCAACTGTTCATATGCAAGTGAGTATTAGACTTCACTTTTTTACCACGTAATTATTTCATGTTTTCAGTACGTAAGTTAAGTCACGTTTCTATTAAATAGCATTTTTTTTTATTAATAACACCAATTGTATTTTTTCTTGTTTTGTCTTTCACCAACAGTTACAGATTCCCAGGACACTAATATTAGTTAATTTTATTTCACATTTACTTTTTCATTTTATTTTATTTTTTTTTTTTTATCTAAAATAAATTAAAGTGAGGTCCTTAGGAACAGTGACAAATTCAACTCTTGGTAACTGTGAAAACTTGGTTGGAAGTTATAATTAATTCCAAGTAAATATTTTCAGATGCCCCTGCATAGTGACAGTTGTAATGGTGTAAGTTTACATCCTTATCGACCGATACTTGCCACCGCCACTGGACAACACCATACTTTGGATCCACTGCATCATACTAGGACAGCGCTGGTTTATGAGAACGCATTGTGCATGTGGTGGGTTGGACAACAACAAGAAGACCCTGATCTACTGGCGACCATCATCAAAGCTGCAACGAACTCTTAGAAGTGATAAGTTTGTGTTTTATTTTGCATTTATGTTAGTGGGGGGTGCCACATCACAATCTAGTTGATAATGTTGTGTATTGAATAAAGTATTTTCACACTGTTTACGACTTTATTTTATCACGTCACTGAATAGCAAACAACAAAACGAAAACCTGAAATTTTTATATAAAAAATACTCCATCTGTCCGAAAATATGGATACATTTTACAAAATTATTATAATTAACGAGTGATGACCAGCAATTATAATGAAGTTATTCTGTTTGCAACTTGTATAATGATGGAAAATAATATAAATAGTGGACTGAGATTTACTTCGTTTTTGTTAAAAAAGTGACCAAGAAAATTACTACAATAACAACAAAATAAATCGACACCCGCTGAATTTAAAAAATAAGAGATTTTAGAAATAGTAATTAAATTAAATCAATTATTTATTATAATAAATAATAATAATGTATTATAATAATTTAATTTATTTAATTTTAAGTATAAAATTCCTCATCTTAATAAATCCAAACTTCGTCGTGAAGGAAAGTTACTAACGAGATTGGTGTATTCTCCAGAAGCTCTAAATAAAGTCCCATTGCATATAAATTGAAATGCATTGTCGTTATAATAGTATTATTAAATAAAGTTACAAATGTATACCATATTTTCGGACGGAAAGAGTAATAATTAACAGAAATGAAGAAAAATGGAGACAATTATCCAATTATGTTTTGTCTAGCAATGAAAACATACGTGTAATATTTTTTTTGTTTAATTAATAAAAAGAGACGCAGGATTATGCCCACGAGAACACATTTGAGGTCCATAAAAGTGTGTTCTTGTCAGTTCTTGCTGGTTCTTGTATTCACATTTTCATCAGTTCAAATTTGAAAACAAAACGGATTGCTAATACCCAAAGTCCCTAATATAGGGACTTTAGCATGGAGGTAAGCATAAAATATCTCCACTATTGCATGATTTTCTACAGGACAGGAAGGAGCGTCTCTCATTTAATTAATATTAAAGACACGCCGGCAAAAGAGTTCCATTAATATTTAGTCACTCGGAATATCTATTCATGTTTGTTATAAAATTCAAACTCGAACACAAAAAATAAATGACTGGTGATCTAGGGTTGGCAGCCCTTAGATGATTCTGTCGAAGAAAGACAACGGTCGAATCACGTCGAATGGTCGAAGACTTGCGCAGACATGTTTGCAGAAATGTTTCGCGCTTGAAAATCATGATTTCAAACAATATGTGCCTAGAAAATAATGAAAATGATTTATTGTTTCACTGGTTCTTAGATATTAGTACTAAACGTGGAATGTATAAGGAACCAATTCTTGGAGTGAATACTGTCAAATTATTTAAACAAATTTGCGATGCATTTGAACAAAACGCCCACGTCTTCATTTTAGCTGTTGAAGTGGCAGAAGATTACATTAGGGCGAAGAAATCAGATAAACAGAAGATTAGCGATCCTCTTTTGGCCGCCGTGACGATCAGTTTCTTATGCCACAAATCAGAGGGAGCACCAGAAAGCCTAAAAGTGAAGCATGTGATCGACCTGCTGTTTTATTTGACACAAAAGTGGTACAGTCCAACTCAAGTTCTGTCAATGGAAGGCGATGTAATCGTTACATTGAAAGGGAATTTACCAATTACAACAGCACTCAATGATATGGATATTGTTATAGAGAAGTATATGTGTGAAACAAAGTTAAAAGCAAATATTCGCCCTTTATGTTTGAAGATTCTTGAGTATGTTTACATGGAACGATGGAAGTGGTTTCAAGAACTCAAAGATGTTTATTCACAAAATAGAGATTGTGTAATTGTTTTTCGCCATTTAATTGCTTCTAAATTTTATATTCCTGTTAGTATTTTAATAGCTGCTATTGAATTAACACATTACCGTCATATTTTGGACATTGATGTGATTCTTGCTGATGTTTCTAAATTCACGAAAATACACGAGGATCATGTACGAATTTTAGCGGCCAAAATAATTGAATTTTTAAAGAATGTCAAGCTTTAATTCAACTTAACCAAGCCATTTCACTACATAGTAATTTCTTTTGCCTACTCTTAGTAAAGTTAAGTTATTTGCTAATCTATGAACATTTAAGTTTAAAATTTCATTAGGGTTGTTGGTTCGTTGATGATTTATGTAAAAACCTCCAGCACAAATTATTCGAACTGCATCTTCTGTAATTATTAAGTTAACTTTAATGAATAAATTTCATTTCTTTGTTTACCTTTAGTTGTAAAACATCCAACTTTCATTGATAAATCTAATACACTTTGTCCTGGATTGGGCAAAATATCTACAACTGTTGCTCCTTGAAATAAGCTCTTTATTTCTGAAGCATTCATTTGCCCCAAAGCTGAGATACTTTGCTCATATAATGCTTGTGTCGCTTTTAATGCTTCTGCTAAGCCTTTTTCTCCATGAACTAATAAAATAACTTGTTTGGCCAGGTGTTTTTGAGGTAGTCTCAGTTCAGGTTTTTCTTCATGCTGTTTCATTAAATCCTTGATACTTCCTATAGTATCAAATGTAAACAATTTTAACAATTTCTCTACTTCTCCATCAGGTTGTCGAACAAAAAACTGATAAAGGGTAAAAGGAGAAGTTTTTTCTGGTGACAACCACATGGCGTTGCCAGCTGATTTGCCAAATTTGTCACCCATTTCACTTGTAATTATGGGAAGAGTGAGACCTGCAGAAAAACGAACCATTAATTTTTATCATTTTTTAAATTCTGTAACTCCTATACCATACACTTGTTTATCACATGTTTTACTGATGAGTTCATGTCCAGACATTATATTACCCATTTGATCATTTCCGCCAATCTGGAACATGCAATTATATTTTTGATACAAATGTAACCAATCATATGCTTGGAATAGTTGATAACTGAATTCAGTAAAACTCATTCCAACTGGTGACTGTAGTCGAGTTTGCACACTTGTTCTGCTAATTAATGTTCCCATTCTTAGGTAACGTCCTGGTCCACCTATAAGTTCAGTAGCAGTCATTTTGCTATACCATTCTTCATTATTAACAAATCTATAAACATATGCATTAAACAGGGCAGTACTTAAATCAGATTAATACTTCACAGGAGGCAGTTTATCCTCTCCCTTCCACAAATATTTTGCATGATTGTAAACAATCTTGTCAATGTCCCGTTTTATGCATTTTATATTTTCATCTATGAAAGTGGTTGATAACTTTTCTCGTTCTGTACTCTTGCCACTAGGGTCTCCAATCTTGGCAGTAGCACCTCCAATCTGTTACAAATAATAATTCTAATTGAAATTACAATAACTGTATGATCTAACCAAAGCTATAGGCTGATGGCCTCCTCGTTGCCAATGCAATAAATTGACGAGAACCAACAGATTGCCTATATGAAGACTATCAGCAGTTGGGTCGAAGCCAGCGTACACACACTGTGGAGCTGCATTTAACAAGTCCTTTACCGTATTTCTAAAAGGGTCATTAATTAAATTAAAATTATATATTTTTAAATTAAACTCACGTACGCCGCAGTATCTGGAAAGATATCTTGGAACATTCCTCTTTCTTTTAATTTTAAAATGTTGCGGTTGGAATAGTGTCTTAAAAATTTTGGTTTGCCGCATTTTATTATTTGTCGAATTAGCATGTTATGAAAACCGATGCCGCACACATCACACGCATAAAAAAACTAGGTTATAATATTCTTGATATTATTTTTATCAAAAGCATTGGGAAAACTTGTAACACAGTTGTATTGTGTGTTGCATATGTGACACTGAATCCACAGTATAGATATCAATCAGTAGGGACAACTCGCTATTTTTACTAACCCGCTTTCATTAAAGTCACTAGATCTACTATTACTTTTAGAAAGTACGGCAAACTGCCTGTGGTCGGAATTCGACAGAGAGGAACCTAACCTATGTGTTAAACAAAGATAGCGCGAGGCTAGTAATTTTCGCTATCTGTCAACGAAAGTTTGATGTGTTTACGATTTGAGGTTACGACAGACTGTACTAGAATTATTGAGTTAACGGACCGGAAAGAACACTATTCCAGTCCCAAAGTAACTCCAGTCCTATTGACCCTTTTCCTGTAAGATCGTAAAACTTCCATCGTGACTTTCCGTGCGCACGCATCTTCAAAACCACGTTGGAAATAGTATCCGGCACTCCGGCAGCAGAGCAAAGGCCTGTGACCACAGTATAGACAACAGTCAGTATGGACAACTCGTGTCGGCGCCTTTGATCTTTTTGACCCGAATTTTAAGCCGTCATCGGTGGTCGTTGTCCAAAATATTTCTAGATGTCGCCACCCAATTTAAAAAGGATCACAAACGCTTCATTTTAAAATTGATTCGTGAAAACAATTTACTATACTTTGTGCAAATGAATTTTTGGAAAAGACTTAAAAATAGTGTAATAACAATAACATTTTATAACTAGTTGATCTTAGAAACCACACAGTCTATTTTAATAAATAATTAATTAAGCGCCCTATAACTACTGGGATGCCATGTTGAAATTTAGATGTGGACCGCTTTTCTGATTACGATTTTACGTTTCATTAATTTCTTTTTCATGATGGCTGTAAATTGTTGTAAAATTCAACGTTATTAGAAAATGCTAATATAAACTCAAATCCATAAGGTTGTAACCACTCCCTAGTGTAAATTTTAAAAAATTATTCAGTGTAAATCTGTCTTTTAATAGCCTGGTGACATATCTGGTGACCTGTCAATATAATGTCAGTTCATTCATGTATTCGCGACACATGATTACGTTCGACTTTACTGCAATTCTTGCACTCCTGCACAGGTTATTTCATAATTATCATTGTAACTTGTCGCAATATTGTAAAAATTGATAAACAATTTTCAGTGAAAACAGGATAACCTGAGTCTTCATGGTAATTATGATACAAGAGCAACGATAAATAGAAACGTGTTTTATCTTTCATCTGTAGAAAGAAGAATGCCACCTGCTGTAATTTAGACTTGCAGTTGATACGTTTACGAATTACGATAAAATGAAGCCAAAAATATTGTGGCCACGAATGAAATCAAATGTTGGGTTGGTAAAAAAACAAGGTGAATTGATTTATTTATTGTTGCTGCTTCATAAAAATTACTTTACAGATGGGGAATAACTGAGATATTCAGAATTTGTTTAAATTATTGTACATGAGTATACGTGATAATTATATGTGTGGCTAACTATGATATGATATGACTCGAAGGACCAGCTCTCTCGGCTGAAATGATCAATTTCGCGAGCAACACCAAAATTGTCTATAATGGGTAGATCACCTTAATTAGTCGCAACGGATGACCAATTTTTCATCAAAAAAATGGGACACCAACAAGTCTTTAACGTTATGTTTAATAACTCTAATATTTGGTACTACTTATTATTTACAAAGTGTACAAGGAATTTGGTTGAAGGCGATAGGTCTGGCTATGCTCCTCCGTCCTGAGGATTTTAGTGGTAATAATGAACAAAATGGAACTTCACAAAATTCAGAGGCTAAAATAATACGTATGTTGAAAATAATTTGACTGCTTATTTAAACTTACTGTTACAGGAGTGGTTAGAAACATTGGGAACACATAGACCAAATAACCAAAAAGCAATTATTTTTCTGTTGTTAACTTTCTTAGATCTGAATCCCATGGATTTTAATACTCGATGTAAAGTATTTAAACTTGCTGTATATTCTGGATGTTCTTTCGCAAAAATAAACAAATCCTGAAGAGTAAAAAACTCATTTTTTTTGTTTTTGTCAAATATACGGTAGGTTAGATCTTAAAATTCCAAATTTGAATACCACTGCGATTTTTGTTTTGGTTTCCACTTTGCTTCTTGTAACGGTTCTCCAGATTGGTGTTGGGTTATAATTTTGTGGGCATGACATCGGGAACACTATGAAAAGGATACGAATTAATGATAAGTTTACAGGGAAAGTCGGAAAGTTTATGCAGTGTTTGAATTTAATGAGGTACATTTAGTTGTATTGTGTAGGATATAAAGAGTGGGTATAAAACTTGAAAAGACAATGTTGTACTAAAAAGCGAGATATACACTTTCAACTTGAGGTAGTTAAAACTAAAAGTCCTTCGACAGACCACCGTGTTGTAATAACATGAAAAAAGTTCCGAATGTCGATACGTTACTCTCATAGTATAGTACTCTCTTTCCATGGTATAAGAATAACTACATACTGAAAAGATTTTTACAAGCTTGAATTCAAGTTCTCGGGACGATGCGTAGGGATAAGCAAGTTTCAATTCATTGTGGCAGTTGGCAAGTGCCATTTTCATCTGCTTATTTATCACAATATGCCGTGTTGGTACCATTTTTCAATGATATGGTTTAATAACAAACTGTGAGATATTTAAATAAAACTCTCTCGTGCGTAATTGTCAAATTTTGACACATGCGCCGTTACCAATCTGTTCATGTGAAAAACACCATTGGCTCTAATGCCAACCTTACAATTTAACGAGTGGTTACAACCTTATGGATTTAACTGTATGTACATTTAATTTTTTTACAAAAAAAAAAATAAACAGTAAACAATGGTCCTATGAAAACGTGAACAACGCTTTTTAAAATGTCTCTATGAAAATTACACTTAACTGCAATTATTACACCGGAAGATCAGCCTTAAATCATCAAAACCAATGCAACTAAACTGCCAAATTTCAAATATTTCACAATTCACATTAACGTCACTAGATAACAAAAGTACCGCAGTTCAATGTCCCAATGTGTAAGAAAGAGAAGTACCTTGCGTTGCGCGCCCTCATACGGTCACAAGACAAACGACCACCCATGAAAACGGGTCAGTAAAAACAGCGAGTTGTCTCTACTGATTGATATCTATACTGTGTCTATACTGTGACAAACCGCTTTGACAGAATGCAACCGGCTACACATGCGTAATCTGTCGCTCATTGGTTAATTTTAACTTGGCGCTCCAAAAATCTGACTTCGCCTGCGCGATGTTGTCTCACTCTGTATCATTGGAATTTATATAATGTCTACTTACTTTGCTTACAGGAAAAGGGTCAATTCAACGAGAAAGTGTCACCGGTAACCAGCAAACAGTCGTGGAAGACGTGTTACCACCAAGGCAATTGACGGCCAAATGACAGTAACAGGATCGCCATACTGGAAGCAAAAAATACCTGCTGTCGAAAAGACGGAGCATAACAAGGACACAGATATATTTCTATTTCATAAAAGTTACTAATTGCCACACATTTCAAGATCGAGTCACATTAGCTTTCATGGGTGGTCGTTTGTCTTGATGAAGGCGCGCAACGCAAGGTACTTCTCTTTCTTACGCATTGGAACATTGAACTGCAGTACTTTGGTTGTCTAGTGACTTTAATGGGAGATATTTGAAATTTCGCAGTTCAGTTGCATTGGTTTTGATGGTTTAAGACTGATCTTTCGCGTAATTATTGCAGTTAAATGTAATTTTCACAGAGACGTTCTAAAAAACATTCTTCATGTTTTGATGGAACCATTGTTTACTATTTCGTTTTTTGTAAAAAAAAAATAAAATAAAATGTACAGTTCATCACTGGTACAGCCATCAAAACATGGAAAATAAATTAATAAAACACAAAATCGTTATCAGAGAAGCGGGGCCAAATCTTAATTTCAGGACGACATCGCTGTTGTAGAGCACTTAATTTATTATTTTTATAACAGACTGTGTTGTTTCTAAGATCAACTACAAAATGTTATTGTTTTTACACTATATTTAATTCTTTTGCGATTGTGATAACTTTTAATTGGGTGGCGACATCTAGAAATAGTTTAGGCAACGACCACCCATGACGGCTTAAAATTCGGGTCAGAAAGATCAAAGGCGCCGACACGAGTTGTCCTTACTGATTGATGTCTATACTGTGCTGAATCCACTGAATGAGATCTACCAGAACGTGACCGGACTCTGTGCCGGACTAGTATAATTTTTTAGTCTTAAAAATTACGAAAACGTGGATATTAATTGCCTAAATTCCCGAATTTTGTATTTTCTGGGTGCTACAAAAATTCATTTCGTATGAAAATAAAGAAAATAATAAAGACCAATTTTCCACATTATAAATAAAAAAAAAAAAACACTCGTCAAGTGTGCTTTGGATTTTTTTTAATTTAATAATAATTGTATTGCCAGCATTGGCGAAGAATATCAAGGGTTACACATGGGTTAAACGCTATACGTTAATATTCTTTAGCATTGATTATTTCTGTTATTTTGGTTTGAGAAGTGTAATACGTATAATTTAAGGTTATGTACACGTTATGTACATCAATGACAATGACAACTCATTAATCAATAATCATGGTTGTCAGTTATCATTTAGAATCAAACTGATCAAACTCAAACATAACGTCAAATTGACAGATTTAAATAATGTTGGTCAAAAATAATCATACTGTCAACATACATATTTTTTTAAGTAAATTCTAAAGCACACTTGACAAGTTTTTTTGATCATATGATGGTATTGGTATTATCACAGTAGATTGGTATTATTGTCTGTGGCCTTTCTAGTGAACCGCCACCTGTTGATTTGCTTAAAATTTAGCAATATATAACAACTTTCGGCTTTTAGTTAGACAATCGTCTGAATATGAACGTTGCCAAATTTACGATTAACAAGTGATATTTATATAGGGTGTTTGCGAAATGCATCGACAAAAAAATTGGACGGGTTCCCAAGAGCATAAGGAATGAAAAAAACTCCTGTTGTATTATCAAAAGTTGCAAAATAAATTTACCCGTTATCCAAGCTTTATTCGCGCCACTGTAAGAGGTGGTATCAGATTCAATTAATTCACGTTTTGTAAAAACATAGCAACCAAAAACTGACAATGAAAGGTGATGTTTAAACATTTTGGAGTAAAGAATTATTTCAAATGGTAGTAATTAATTAGTCATTTTTACTTAATTTTCCTTGCATCGAGGTCGTATTAGAACGAGGGCCGGCGAACCACTGTCCAGGATCGCGGGTCTTCTTTCCCGTTTTTCGCGTTCCGCTGTGGTTTTTTCAGTTCTTACAAGAACGCGGTTCCAGAACCTGTCCAGACAGTGGTCCGCTGATCTTGGTTCCATTGGAATTCCGACGTAATAGGTAATCGTCTGCGTGTTCTTTTTCAGGATGTTGTCATTTTCTCTAGTTATGTACAGACTTATGAATGAATGAGCATAGTTTACAAAAAGAGACTACTAATAAGAATAAGACTTTTCAACGACGATAACCAACTAAACTTTACTAACCTAAATAAAAATAAAGAATAAAACTAACACAACGTTAAACAAACTGCTACAACAAGTCTTCGAAATGACGGCCTCTATTTTGCACACATGCTTCTGCTCGCCGAATTAACGACTGCTGCGTTCTTCTAACCATACCTGAATTATTTCTAATCTGGGCAGCAACATTATGAATGCGATTTGTCAACTCTTGCACGATTTTCACCGGAGTTTGATAAACTACCTGCTTCATGTAACCCCATAAAAAAATCACAGGGATTGAGATCGGGAGAACGAGGTGGCCACAACACAGGTCCATTCCTCCCAATCCATTTGTTTGGAAAGTTTCGGTCAAACCATTCCCGCTTCTACGGCATAATGTGCAGGGGCCCCATTATGAAGGTACCATAGATTCCTACGAACATTTAAGGGTATATTTTCCAAAAATGGTCTTAAATCGTTGTTTAAAAAATCTAAATACGCAACCGCCGTCAAGCGAGGGGGCAAAAACGTATGGACCACGGTTGTAGAATAGATAGGTTTGTACACTAATGGCTTGGGATGGCGACGCTTCTTTTCGATCCCTATATCCATGGAAAGGACACATACAGCTAGCGCCTCTACCTTGTCGAGCGGAAATCATTCTAGTTATTTTGGGGATTTTCGTTTACATTGCTTTATGAACAATACAAAATTTGTAAATGACATTTGATCGGAGTCGATAAGTACGATTTCTTTTATTAATTACATCGGTTATAGACAGATGCCTATAGAGTTCTGTGTCCCTAAAACGTCAAAAACCAGGCGACGCGATCGACAATTGGCGTCGCTGACCAGGGATATGCAAATGTATGCTAGTGTATCAACCTATCTATTCTACTACCGTGGTATGGACCTATCAAATTGATTTTCATCAGACCAAATATGAGTATTACGAGAATTAAAAACTCCTTCTCTTGTGAAAGTAGCCTCGTCGGTGGTACAAAGTCTCGTTACTCCCTATTTTTTTGCACCAACCACTCACAGAACTGCACTCAACGAGGCAGGTCTCCTGGTTTAAGGGATTACACGCGCTGCACGTGGTATGGGTGAAGCCCTTGTTCTTTTAGGATTCGCCACACAACAAACGGAGAAACTCCTAATCTGTATGACAATTTGCGAATGCTTATGTTTGGGTTTTCTTCCACAATTTCTAGTATTTCTGGTTCCACGTCTATAACATGTTCGGTTCTTTCACGACCACGATCGTACTTTGCCGAAATTTTCCATTTTCCCGGAGACGTTGAACAACGGCAGTAAATGTTGTGTGATGAGGCAATCTTCGGCCTGAAAATTCCTCCTGGGAGAGACGCTGCGCTTCATGAGCATTTCCAAATGCTCTTCCGTAAATCAAGACCATATCGGTCATTTCGGCATTAGAAAAAGCTGCCAATAAATTTGACGGAATTTTTAGAGTCACTAAGCTGTGGGTATTGTTGGTGATTTAAAAGCGACGGTACGGTTTTGAGATTTTATTTCGTTGTTTACTGTTCGAGGGTGCCAGGGAGAAGAAGGAAGGGTGTTTAAAATGGTACACAGGTAAGCTCGGTTTCGAAGAGGTGGAAGTAGGTAAAAACGGAGTTTAGAAAATTCTAGAAGGGAAAAGAGAAAGTATGTAGGATCTTAGGGCAGGTAGACGAAAGATAGGAAGTATTTACATTTATACAATTACTATGACTGCCCTCAGGTAGAACACCTGATTTTGTGGGAACGGTTGTTCCTACAAAGCAATGAAGATTAGGTTTTTTTTTTAATTTCTACAATGCACCTACAATGGTACATTTTTCTTAGTAACGACATTATCTTTTTAATCACTGTTAAACTCAGTAGCGTACATGCTATTTTGACCAAATTTTCAATCAATTTTGTTTCGAAAACTAAAACAATTTTATTAGAACATTTTTTTCTTAATGATATCTACTCATCCAATCCAATTTTCAGTTTTTTTTTTGTCGGTGCATTTCGCAAACACCCTGTATATTATTGGGCGACGATTAATAACTACTATTATCACATACCTATTATAGTGATTGAAGCAAATTTTTATGTCGGCAATTCTGAATTATTCGTAGCCATGCTAATATGTCAGTTCACAGTTGTCAGTTTTGGCATAAGCACAGCTCACAAACGTGTTGGTTTTGATTTGTTGAGAACACTGGCCTCAAAAGTAACCGAAAACCAAAAGCAGAAAGGCACACTGTTGCCACATCATTTTTAGGAGGAAAGGCGTAAATTTCATCGTCATTTATATCGCGAAAAATCGCGACGACTCAGAAACTGCACAGGAAAATTGTACATTTTACATAAAAATAATCTTGATAGGCTTAATTTTTGAAAATAAATAATCAACTTAATTTTTACATATGTATTATACATGTTATTTTATTAAAAAAGTCTTATTAGAAAAATATGTATAATATAGTTATAAAAAAATAAAAAAAGTGACGCTTACAAAAGTTCCTTAGACAAATTTATGACATCACCATCTTCTGCTGAATTTGATTCATACATTTTTGAGTCTTGATTGCATTGAGTATTTTCAGCATCATAATGTAAAAGCAAACAGTACTAGATTTTTAAACAAAAGTTCGCCTGTCCCATTTTTTTGTATAGCTACTTTTTGGCAAAGTAGAACAGTGTTTTTCGGTACGTGATCTGAAAATTTTTGCATTCAATCAATGGTTAAAAAATTTCTATACTGGCTGTCTAAAACACTCCATTTTGAGGGGTAAGCATACTCTAGGGGTAATTCAGAAAATTGTTCCTCAGACAAATTTATGACATCACCATCTTCTGCTGAATTTGATTCATACATTTTTGAGTCTTGATTGCATCGAGTATTTTCAGCATCATAATGTAAAAGCAAACAGTACTAGATTTTTAAACAAAAGTTCGCCTGTCCCATTTTTTTGTATAGCTACTTTTTGGCAAAGTAGAACAGTGTTTTTCGGTACGTGACCTGAAGATTTTTGCATTCAATCAATGGTTAAAAAATTTCTATACTGGCTGTCTAAAACACTCCACTTTGAGGGGTAAGCATACTCTAGGGGTAATTCAGAAAATTGTGGTCTCATGTGATTCAAAACTATAGTCGGATTAAAATTTTTGATTTTACTAAAAGTTTCCAAATGTGTGGCCATGCGCTTGATAAGTTCTTGTATTTAATAGTGCCCAGTAAACCAGTTGTGATGTTGACGTGACAGGTACGTACTCACAAAAGAACAATAAGTACATCGCATGATTATGTCTTAACGATATACCTGGAACGTAAGCTATATAACATCACAATGGAGTACTCATGCTATGTAACAAACACGTAATGTTGACTACATTTACTACATATCTCATTATTATGTCGCAGCGATATAGCTTGCATATAAGCATTTAAACATCACACTGTGGTACCCCTGTTATGTAACTAACACCTAATGTTAACTGCATTTACTAGATATCTCATTATTGTGTCGCAGCGATATAGTTGGCAGGTAAGCCTTGTAACATCACAATGGAGTACTACGGTTATGTAACCAATAAGTAATGTTAACTGTAGTTACCAGATATCTGATTAATATATATATATATACATGCTTCGGAATATTTTATTTTTATTAGTTAATTATGCAAAGTGTTTTTCAGTTGATTTTACAAAATGACATGTTAAATCGAAAATTAACGTTTCTGACAGGGCAACAGCAAAAAACATTTAAAAACATACATATCGAGTATTATATAGCTCTATTTTATATTTATTATTTATGTTTGTGTTGCAAGTAAATAGTATATTCATAAACAAAAGATGCTGAGTCTTAAAAAAAGAAATTTCTTCCCTGTCTTAAATCTTGCACAACCGAGATGACGCTAATAGTGAGTTGCTCTTAATTTTTTTTTTCATATTATATTTCCTGTAATTATATTTATTTATAATTTTATTTTTATATGTCAATAACGACCTGCGCTTTATAAAACAGAACAAAAGACTTAATGCACATAGTTTATGATCAGAATTAAAAAATGTTCGATCTAACAGGTAATACGAATTAAGACTAGTAATGAGACATTATTTTTTAACCTCTGCCTATGCGTCACTGCCAAAAAGGAACAATTATACATATACAGAATTTTGAAATGAGCTCGAAAAATAAAATGATATATTTCATTATTTTATTAATTCTAATGCAAAATATGTTGATCGGCAACAAAAGCAACAAAAAGAAAAAAATCGAAATTAAAAAACTAATCTATTTCAAGGTCAGCGATATCGTTCTTAAATAAAAATGAATTAAATAATTTCTTCACTTTCATCGTAAGGAAAATAAATAATAATTTGAATACGAAACAATAAGTGATCATCGAGTTTTGTGTATTGACTTTCGCACTCAGTTATAGGTATTTTAACATTAAATTTTCAAAAGTTTAGATTTTTCCAATGTAATCTTGGGGTCTAAAATAAACTGGTAATGTATAATGTATAATTATAATTGAGTATTTTCGTGGTTGATCTTTAAATTATTATTTATTCAAATATGCAATAACTTTCTTAATATATGCAGAGATATGCAATTGCATATGCTCCAAAAATAAAAAAAAGCGTAATAACCGAACTAAATGTATTTACAAATTGCAAAAACACCTCACCTTTTATTACAAAAAATACATAAATCACATTGCAAAGTGTTTAATTAGATCTCACTGACAAATAAATGACATTTTTTAAGATAATATTCTTATACTCAAAAATAAATATTTGTAAACAGAACGAATAAAAAATAGTAGTAATCGACTATTTAATTACTATTTTGGTAACAATTTATTTTTAAATATTTTTCGAATAATTCTAACAAAAATTTTTCCGGTGATTCTAAAGTATGTATTTGTAAATAGAAAAACTGCGTACTGCGTCCACAGATGTAAAAATACTTATCGGATTAGAGCAGTCACAACAAAACACAGTTCCTTCTTGAAGAATAAGTTCAGGAAAAGGTTTAATTCATAAATTAATTTGAGTTATCTACACATTGACACACATCTCTATCGCTTTAAATACTTAAATGCAAACTCACGATGAAAAATAATAGGATAACGTCCCTTCGACCATCATAAAAGACCATTAATACAACGAACAAAAATATTGAAATGAACGGTATTTCCAAAAGTAATTAGGACCCGAATTTACCTGGAAGGATGGCTTAACACCCGGTGGTTCCTCGAAACTACTATAAAACCCAAACCTTTCCCAGTTATTTGAAGCTCAGGACAATATTTGCAATATGATTAATGAAATTTCGTTTTTCTAGAAAAATGCCGATCGAATGGCATTTTTTTTTTCAAAGTAGCACAAAAATTGATAAAAATGCAAAATATGGACCCGTTACGTGAAATATGCAGCAGAAGGTAAATATATGCAAATATGCAATTTTTTTATAGCTGTTACTTAGTTTATATCGTGGATTTCAAACCGATTGACTCAGTCCGATCCGATTGAAACTAATGGTATAAACGCTGCAGATCGAATGTTGAAGCGGATTGACCATCAAAATTCGATCCGACAAACTAGTCGGATCGAATCGAACCGATCGGATCTAAGACGGATTCAAATGCTTGAAGATGCGATGTAAACGGGCTTGAACTTTTATAGGTTTATTATTTATATTGACCACTTCACAGATAAAAAGAAATAATGTTACACTATTATCTTTCTCCAAACGTCAAACTCAAACCAATTTCAAACTACAAATCAGTAGATCGAACGGACTGTTTTCCGTGATATAAACGCCCGTAGATTAAAGTGAGTTTGACAATTTCGATCGTCTCGAAATTCGATCGGATCGAAATCTACGATATAAACAAACTATGTATTCATTTTTAATTAGCATGATTCGTTCACATATTAAATATCAAGACTTATATGCAAAAAATAACGGATATGCAAATTTCATAAAATCCGCTCTCTAATAATAATCAATAGATCGGGTATGTTTCTGTTGTTGTCTTCGTTGGACACCACTGTATTTACAGTATCTAAGCAGGTATACGTTTCCGCCCCTAAAATCCCACGTGCGGCATCCTTTGCCCACGTAAATACAGTACCTGGAATGAAAACAGAAACAGAAATAGTTTTACAACACCTTATCAAAATTTAAAAAAACCACTATGGTATTATTTGAAATTTATTGTTAAAGATTATATGGTCAATTAGATGTGGGTCGTCGTATTCTTTAAAAAGTGACTTCGTCAGTGAGTTCGTAATGCTTAATTAATAATTATATTCAGAGCGAAAAATACAACGGCTTTATTAGAAATATACCAAAGACAAGTTTTTTTCATTGTAATAATTTCTAAGAATTATTTCTGTAAACTTGTTTACTTGAAATGTTATTTTGTAAGTACCTGCTTGGCAAATTATAAATAGAACATCTGTAAGGTGACCAGATTTCAAAAGTCCGAAATCGGAACATTAGTTTCCATTTCCATCGTAATCTGATACTAACAGTACTGACATATGCTGACATTTAAAACAGTGCTGACAACCGTATCGATACAAGTTTTGTTCCCAATTTTTCACAAAATAAAATTACTATTCATGAAAATTAGTGATTTATCCGAGGATTTATTTTTATTCTTATCAGATTTATATAGAAATCGGAACATTCACGGAACGAATGTTTTAATCGGAACATTTATTAGACGAAATTTGAAATAGGAATTATTAGAGTATTGAAATCGATACAGTTCCGATCACATCGGAAAGTCTGGTCACCTTAAACATCTGGGGTAATATAGGGAAGACCCAACGACACAAACAAAACCATAAAAATTCTTTGCCCATTGTCCCTGAAACGAGACAAGGTTTTGAAGAGTTCATTCGTCGAATTTTGATTTTATAAAGACGTTTATAAAGCGATGATGGGTAGCAAAAAAACTAGAGAGTGGTTAATTTTGATTTTATTAAATTTATTTTATCTAATGAAAAAACGCTCAACTTCTGCATTTACTATCCACCAGATGTTTGGCGGGTGCAGTCGGACCTTTGTTGGTTTGGTTTGTCTATGAGTCGGACGATTCCTTTTTTCCGCATTTATGGTTATTGCACTTCACACTCACAGTGAAGCTGTCGAATTCCATTTAGCCATTTCGTTTACAACCACCGAACCTTTCTCGTGAATCCGTAACTCACTTCATTTTTAATGCAGTTTTGTGAAATTGTGCCATTCAGCGTGGGTTGAATTTACACTAGGTAAGTTAATATAATTCTAATGAAGTAATCATTTTAATTTTTACATGCTTCTGTTGTTTTTGATAACTGTACGTAAATAACAACAACAGTTTTTTCAGACAAGCTGGAAATACCACCATTAATCACTGAAGATACTCCCGCTGATTTTGAAGAACTTACGGTGATTGTTTTTGAGAGTGAGGCGCTTTGCCATAACATGTTGCAAAGGTATGTTACTGCAATTTTTTATGAACTAGGTGCTAATGAACATAATTTTACTCTAGACTTGAAACAAATACAAAAAATATGTGCGAAATAAAAGAAATTCTAAAGGAAACGAGTGAACAAATCTCCAATATGAAAACGTCATCAAATGTGACAAATCAAAAAGAAAACAGTAATAGAAGATATGCCGCCAAGACCACAAGTAACCAAATTTTGAGGAATTAGAAGATTATCTCTGCCTACTACAACAAGCAGGTTTCTTTGTAAGTTAAAAAAATACAATTAGTCCAGTCAAATTAGCGATCAACCTCGGAATGAGAGATAATAAGCTGAATTTTCGTATATATCTTCATTTTAGCGTTCTAAAAGTTGTCTCAAAAGTCTCATAAAATCTCGTGTCTGCGTCGTAAGTTATTCAAGGTCAAAGGTCAAGAAAAACATTATTTTGCGATTATCTCGGCTTCTATTGCTCTAATGATGTTAACACCCATTATCATAATTGTAGAGCACAAAATTTGGGACAAATTTTATTTGAAACATTTTTTGATACACTTAATCGTTTTTGAGATAGAGGGCAGTGGGCGCGCAGCGTTCATCCATACATACTGTAATGCAATCAGCCGTGAATATCTGTGAATACTACCTTGAATTTTGAAAAATTTGTATTATTTATCAGTTAATACATTGCATTTAATAACATTTTGCATATTTTCAATACATTTATTTAATGATACTTACCTACTTTGTGTAATTAAAAACTCTTTAAATGACATATTTATTGTAGGTATATCTTAGGTTAGATTATTATATATCTTAAAGTTATATTAATTTTTTCAAAGTAAATTTTAAGGAAGTAAAACGAGTTAATATATTTTAATTTTATTCAGCAGCTGTACATTTCTTACGATTGAAATTGAATTGCAGTGAAAATCTATAAATTTTTAATAATTTAAAGAACAAAAATATCAATTTTCTTCTTCTTCACCGTCATCTTCTGGACGTTCGGGAATTTCTGTATCATCGTCGTCATCTTCGGTGCCCTGAATTGTTGTTTCCAGACCTTCCAGTTATAATCATGATAGAAGAATAAGTATTTAAAAACTTACACATTTTAAAGATATAAATAAATTGAGATATACAATAAATATTTCATTAAATGAGTTTTTAATTACACAAAGTAGGTAAGTATTATTCTATGAATATATTGAAAATATGTAAAATGTTATTAAATACAATGTATTAATTGATTAATAATACAAATTATTCAAAATTCAAGGTAGTATTCACAGATATTCACGGTTGATTGCATTACAGTACGTACGGACGAGCGCTGCGCGCTCACTGTCCTCTATCTCAAAAACGATTGAGCGCATGAAAAAATATTTCAAATCAAATTTGTTCCAAATTTTGTGCTCTACAATTATGATAATAATTGTTAACATCATTGGAGCAATAGAAACTGAGATAATTGCAAAAAACTGTTTATCTTGACCTTTGACCTTGAATAACTTACGACGCAGACACGAGATTTTTATGAGACTTTTGAGACAACTGTTAGAACGCCAAAATTAAGGCGTATACAAAAATTCAGCTTATTGATAATAATAATTATTTGGAATGCCAATCAATGGTCTTGATCATTATTGACAATCGGGGTTTCCTTTTCATATTTCACTCATTTACCTCGGAGGTTATGGATCACCAAATTGTATTTTTTATGCTAAAATGACTGGACTAAATATATTTATATGTACTTACATATAACATAATTTTGGATATTATATACAGGTAGATGCCTGTAATACTATAACACTTTTTAGTCACCTACTAAACATGACACATTTCGCTTAACACGTTACATACATAGTGGGTTGCAGAAAAGTCTTATAGTGAAGCACCCTGTATGTTATACATACGCGGTGACTTCCAAATAGATTCGGAAAAAAAAACCTTTAATTGTCACACGGATTCAAAGTATTTAAATTGCTGCTCCAGTTTCAAGAAACAAATACGGAACATCATGTTAATGTAAATGATGCGGCAATGATTTATTCAGTTTCCATTGTGACTAAATTTTTTCTTTATTTTTGCTGTGTGTTGCTTAGATGAAAACAAATGGCACTGAATGAGGTGTAGATCTTGATATTTTTTCCCCTGAATTAGGACTAGATAAAAGAAATTACTTAAAATTTTCTCTACTTCGTGATGTTGTGGTTTTATTTTCCGAACTTATTTCAGAGTCACTCGATATATACACATAAAAATATTTTCTTCTTTTCTTATTTCAGGAACTGCTATTGTCCCAGATAGGTGGTAATGGGAAAAAGAACAATGTGGGGCGTATATTAAAAAAAAAAATCAGGGAATTTGCTGTAGCTTGTTTGTTCGGTAGGAAAATTCCAAAATGGCTGGGACAAAAACAATGAATATTATGAAAGGTATTTTTTTTTGCAATAAATATATTTATTACAATTTTTATTTTTGAAGAAACTACAATGAAGACCCATTCGGCAATAGAAAAAGAACGCTGCTCAGAGTGGCATTCTAGTCAACGCCTGAAGAAAGGAAAAACAACGGCAGTTTATAGTTTCTGTGTCTTTTTTTAAGTGTAAATTATATTGTATTATTTTCGAATTAGGAAATCATATATATATTTATTTATTTATATTATGAATTTATATTAATTTTTATATTTTATTACTTATTACATATTATATTTTTTCAAACATTGAATAAAATAATAATTTACTGTAAGCTCTAAATTTCACTCTCCATATACATATCCCTAAATGGTAACTAGATTTTCTGAAATGCCTATTCATATCGCATAGATCATGTTAATAAAATATACTGAGAGTCATATGTTTACGATGTTGCGATATATACGTAACGTCTATGTCCATTTAATACGTTATATTGGCGTTTAAAATAAAACGTAACAGATACATCAAAATATAGAGAATCTAGCGACATACTAACACAACGTTATGATGATGTACCAGCGAGCACGTCTCTAGTCTGAAACAGTGTGGATGTCACCAGTATGTTACAAGCATGGGTCACTGTTGATTACATTACATAGCACAGGGAAAGCAAATTTACGCAGTTTGGGATGTGACAGCTAACAAGATCGTAGACAGAGTTAAGTGGCATTAACATCGTTACGACGTAACTGTGTTTACTGGGTACTTGAAGGAAGTGTAAGCATTTTTTTTTAAACCAGTAATTGTCCGAGAAGACAATTTACTGGCTTTCAATTCTTGTTCAAACATATACCCAAAATCATAAATGTTCATGTGTACAAAATTTTGTTCATGTGTCAGAGAATTCCGTAACAAGCGACCATATCAATCAACTCACATACGGGTCCTATAAAAACTGAAAGGACCCTGTTGCTCTCATCTGCGAAAGCATCAGCCAGTAATTGAGCAAAAAATCATTTTTCTTTTTCTGCACCTACTGAAAAAAAAATCTCCGCTCTAAAAATCAAGACAAAATTTTGTTGATCGCTCTGTATCGGGATAAACAACGAATAGCACTTAAGGCGGCAACGTGGTAATATTGGAATCAATATTGATTAATTCAAATATTTCTTTATACATACTTGCTCATATTTACACAACTATTTTTGAACTAGTTATAAGTTTCCTTTAACAAAAAGACAATTTGATCGTCGTTGAGGCACAAAGGAATAAACTGTGACATACGCATTTCACAAGAATTAAATAATCTAACTAAATGCACTTTTTTTTTGCATAATGTAAATAGTGTGTTGTTTACCCCACACCCCACACATACTTAATGCACCATCTATCCCCAAATCAGTTAGATTTTTCAAATCTAAATTAATCGATTGAAAGACACTAAAAAAATGCATTATATAAATCCAAAGCAGTGGTGTGGTTTTATAAACGTCAGAAACTGAGTAAGCACCTCATTTTTTTAAAGAATAATAATATTTGATGCATATGCTTAAATATTCCTCTGTGGTGTTACATCTGTAGACTTATCTATAATAATAATTATTGAAAATTTAGAGTCGCCAACCTGTTTAACTAAATCCTCTAATAAAGAAGGCGCTATGACATTTTTTATTATTGCAGAACATTTTCTTCTAGGTAAGTGTAGCTTGTTTTCTTGACTTTTACGGAAAGTTGATGATGATGTTCCGTTTTTATCTTCAGAAAAACTGTTGAAAATATCTGATAAGAGTCATAGATAAGTGATCCACACTTCTTATCGTACTATGTACAGCTACATAGCAAGCGAGAACAGTTTCTTTTACTTTACGGCGGTTACTGTTAGCTCCGTGGATACACCTAAAATGGTTCTCTTGGATTACTAAGTGATAATTACTCATAATTCTTATACAAACCATAATTAAAAAGCTTTCCTTGTGTTCTGTCAACTTTGACATGCACATGTTGTGTTTGGCGGTTCTAGCTCATATGGTGGGTCCTCAGTTCAACAGCACAAAACTTTGCAAATACTACATGTGCCTTCTTTAGCAGACGCACTGATTAAATAAGGATTAAATACGTACAGATATAAGGTACGAGACAAAAAATTATCACGGTGCAATTTTTTAAGAATTTTTTATTATGTAGTCCTTTGATTAAATAATACACCCAGTAGAAGTTAATTTAGTATACAAAAATGCTTTTTTCAGTGATATTTTTGCATCAAATAATTTCTGATCTGTGAAAACTCAATTGTGTCAAGAAATTTTGAGACAAAAAATTATCACGCATCACTTTTTGTATAAAAATTAATTAGAAAAACATGGTATGCGTAATTGTTGTTTATTTGTCCGATACGCAATTGTTTGTTAGAACTTTTAAAGTGGCGAAATATATTTGGCTGAGCTACAATAATTGTCTTTCGTCATGGGCAAAGAAAACGATCTAACAAAACGTGAAAAAGGACAGATTGAGGCATACTATGACCAAGGTTTGACTTTTGCGAAAATAGGAAGAAAAATTGGAAGAGTTTGGACCACAATCTCCAAGTTTGTAAGGAAGAAATACAATGAAAATGAACGACAAAATTGTGGAAGAAAAGAAAAACTCACTACACGTGCCAAAAGATCCATTGTGACTCTGACTACAAAGGATAACATGTCGTCCTAAGGGATAAAGACGACCCTAGGACTTCCTGTTCACAAAAGAACAGTTTTACGAGTACTGGCTAATGACAAAAATGTTAACTATGCCAAATATAAGAAACAACCAATATTAACAAAAGAGCATATTCAAAAACGTCGTGATTGGGCCAGAGAAATGCAGACGAAAAATGAAGAATGGTTCTAGACAGTTTTTTCAAATAAAAAGAAATTTAATCTTGATGGTCCTGATGGTTTTAGATATTATTGGCACGATTTACGGAAGAACCTAAATACTTGTCGAAACGAGTCCAAGGAGGTGGCAATATTATGGTCAATTAAGCGTTTAGTAGCTTAGGAAATACTAACTTAGCATTTATTTCAAATGGAATGGACTCTCTGGATTACCAAGATGTGTTGGAAGTGCACCTTAAACCACATTTGAACCTATTTCAAGACAGCAAAGTGATTTTTCAGAAAGATAATGCGTCGATTCATATATTTAATTCATCGAAAACGTGGTTTCAACGACAGAATATAGCTTTGGTACCATAGCCTGCGAAAAGCCCGGATCTCAACCCTATTGAGAATGTATGGGGTTCTCTTGTACGAGAGGTTTATAAAGATGGGAAGCAGTACGCAACAGTTAATGAATTGAAACATGGTATCTTGACGGCTTGGGAGAATTTGAACGTCAATTACTTTATCCATTTGGTCAATTCTATGAAGCAACGCGTCTATAATCTCATAGAAGCAGGTGGAAAATACGTTGGGTATTAAATTAGTTTTCATTTAGTTAGTTAGTTATTTCCCTTTTAAGCGTGATAATAATTTGTCACAATAAGTCTGTTAACAAAATTACTTATTTTCGATAAATTTCGTTCAGTTTTGTGTTTTCTGTAAAAATGTTTTATTAAATTAATTAAAAATGGGATCGCTCTATCAACCAGGTATCTTCACTTTCTTTTAATACATTTAGGCAAAAATTCTGCACCGTGATAATTTTTTGTCTCGTACCTTACCCATTCTATAGTTTGGAGCGAACATGCCAAAGGCCAGTGAATAAGAGATGGCACACCAACATTTATTAGTAGACAGCGGATTTCTGTCGGGCTGCGTCACGATTATAGGTGGGGACGCGCTGGATCGCCGGGACTCAGTAGCGGGTGATAGATAATCACTGAATTTAAACATCACTTATTCCATAAGTACAATTAACGATTTATTAATCAAACGGCTAAGTAAATGAGAACTGGTATTAATAGCAGAGTGCAACGTAGCACCGGTATTCTAATCTCAAATAAACGAAGTGCAGCCCGTAACTGCAATGAATTCCCATCCCGTACGAGCCGTACCGAGTTTGGCCTTGTCTAGCCCGACAGAAATCCGATCTCTATTTATTAGGCATCAAACGCCATCGAATAGCTTGAACTCCAAACACAGTATAAAGATTATTCAGTAGGCACTGTCGGCGCCTTTGATGTTTCTGACCCGAGTTTTGCATAATGCAATAAATGCGTATCAAAACAAAGAGATTTGTTTCTAACAAAATAAAAATTAATTTTTTTTCATCTTTGGCATTTGTAAATTTGAAACTAGCATATACAGGGTTAGGATTAGGCATTTCATTTTAAATTTAGATAATATCAAGTGGTACAGGGTATTAGTATTTTGGGTTGCGTAAAAATAATTTTCAGAAGTAATTCTCTCGTGACTAACCCTGTATAGTTATATGCCCAATTCAGGCCTATGGTTTTTTTTTGTTCATAAGAAGTATGGTTTCCTAGATGCTACCGTATATGAAGATACCCATGGTACAAGAAGATGTACCATGAAGATACCATAGTGGAATTAAAATGTCATATATCATAGCAAAGTGCACAATTAATTAGTAACGGTCTAGATCAGAAAAAACTCTTTAAAAACTAAATACCTACGTGGAAAAGTAACTTAAAAAAGAGTAAGAGATAATTATTTTTATTAAGTATAAATTCTGTTTCTAACTTGATGATCTCTATACTGTGCCCTAATCGCGCGCGTAGATTACTCACACAGCACCAACAAAACTGTTCTTAAATTTACCACTCTACATATAGACAGCGATGGATTTTTTTTAAAAATGTCATAAGCATTAAGATAATTTACAACGTTGCGAGATGAGCCTAACACACCTTTGCGGATATTTCTAGTCAACTAGATCTTATTTCGTTCAGAAGTTTCTGATAAATAAATGGGGTTATTATAATGAATAAATAATACAAACAAATTATTACTTGTGGTTTAAAATACATATACGCTTTTACTTACTCTTTCGTAAGCCCGCTTTTGTTACGAAACAACTATAAAAGAAAATTATTTTATCGTTCACTTACTTATTAAACTCTCTTAACATGCATGTTGAGGATGAATGTTAAGTTACTCTTAATATTCACCTCGAATGTTTCAACATCCGCCAGTCTTTGATTACACTCTAAGAAAGTCGTAAACAATTGAATTTTCATCGCTTGCTCCAAATATTTTTTTACTGCACATCCGTCGTAAGCATCTCGAACGTAAGAGGGTTATTAGTCGAAGACCTTCTCTCTGTCGAAGATGAGAAAAATTGGGGACGTTTCGCTCAATTTTCATTCTTTTGTGTTCGGCCAGTAAACCATCCTTACTGTTCTAATACTTAATATACTATTATTGCTGTCGTCGTAATCAGTCAATTCACACAAAATAAATTGTTATTTAAACAATTTGCATTCCTCACCACAAAACAATCATAAATAAATTATAAAACCTCTTAAATGTCGATGCCCTGGTCTAATAACTTGTTATTATGCTAAAATGCAGCAAATATCACCCACTTCCATTTCTGTAATAATAATAAGTAATTAACATTGTTACGTTGAGCAGCGAATAAATTCGGCGTAGGTAAAACTCAACAATTTATTTCTTAATTACTCGTTCCCGAAGGTGCACTGTATTTAAACAACACGCGACTTCCGTTTCCAGGCGTTTCTTTAGCGCTCCGTCGCTCCGTCGCATTGAAAATGAATCATCATCGGCATAAGATCAGAGAGTTCTCGACGGCCCATAGGCGTCGTATCGAGGCGGCGTATGGGTTTATTTCGTAACAATATTATTAGGTCAGTCATTAGTATTGCAGTAAAAATTGAAGTTGAAAAGCCAAAAAAAAACTTTTTGTACATTCATTTTATTAAAAACTTAAGTAACACGACATTAAATTGAAATGCCCATTAATAACATATTCAACACCAAGAACATACTGGGAACAATTATTCTTTGGCTGTTATTTTTAAATTGACCCATCTTGGCTGCATAACTGATGACATAGGCAACATAGGTTTGTTCATGAACAGTATGAAATAAATGAGCCATTGGTCCTGAAATTATACATTTAATTTTATTACTTATTACTACAAAATTACAGAGATTCAGAGCTACAATGAAAAATTCAAAAAGAGTAGCTAAATGTAATCAAGATTCTTTTTAATAATACCGAATCCTTCATTTAATTTACTTAATTACAGAGGCTGAACACTAAGCGCGCGGTCCTCGAAATCTCATAAATTATTATTAGAGATGGAAAAAGTCAGATAGTAAAGTTGGCTCTTCGAGTAGTATAAATTAAAATTATTTTCGACTAGGTATATAGAGAATTTTGTTTTCGCGACGTAACTTACACATAAACATCCTATACTTTATTATTGCATCTTACTCAATTTTTTTCTCTTTCTTTAAATAGGTCGATTTGTCCTTAAAAAAGTAACAAATCGCAATAACTATCAACTTTAAATATAGAAAATACTTAAGAAAAACGAAAGGGAACAAAAACAGAATAAGATGCATTAATAAAATACAGGATATACTATTTGAAAAAAACTGGAATATCGATATTTGAAAATTGTTATAATGTAATTTTTTTCATCTAAACTAACTGTATTAAAACCCATTTTTGTTAATATCACAATAAAGCTCGTGTCTTTATTTATAAATCTACAAAAGATTGTAACCCTGACTTTAAAAATAACCCTACGTGATTTTTTTGTGGCCATAAAAAATTTCAAGAAAATTGGAATAACTTGACAATATCAGAATTTCGAAAATAAAGTATGGTTATGAAACCTAAGAAAAGGCCAACTAGAGTATACTGACAACGTTCCTGTTGTATACAATAACATTTTATGATGGTTTAAGTATATAAAAATATATAGGGTATTCTATTTGAAGTAACTAAGTTGTGTGTTACGCTTTATTAAAAACAGAACACTCTGTATCGTTGAAAACAATTTTATTAGATGGTGCTCGAAGAACTGTAGAACTTTTGTCTTAGACTTTTTCCCTATTTTTTATAACAAATGATACATATCGAAAAGCGCACACTTAGTAACTCATACTGTATATAAAAGTTGTACATACCTTTGGCGTAGACTAAAACATCGCTTCCGCCATGCGTGACCTCATCAGTTAACACAACAGCCTGTTGAGAATACTGGTAATCTCTGGTATCGTTGATTGAGGGATCAGCACGAGAAACTGTACCATTAATTGAAGAGTATTGATAGTTATTTGGACCGCCGGTCCCGTATAATAAAGATGTATAAGGAATCTTGTCTAACACAGATTCTTGAGCAACATCTGAAATTAGTGAAATTTTGTAATAATTTTACTAACTTAAAAAACATTCACTATATTTTTTGGAAACAAAAAAAAAACATAAAGCTATGTTGAATGAGAATTTCGTTTGCAGTTTGCATCTTCCTAATAGGATGCCACTTATGCATTCGAGGATACGAATAAAAAGTGACTGATGAGGTCAGAATGTTGTAAAGACGACGTTAATTATTTCTAGTTCTCGATTTGCAGACATCCATAAATATATATTCTCATCAGTTTTAATAATAATAATAGTATATTTACCCAACAGAAACCTGTTCCAATTACAGTATTATAACAAAACTTAAACTTAAACAAAACTTAAACCAGTGACAAGTCATATAAAACTAGAAAGGCTAATTACTCTTTGAACTTTGATAATAACAACTGTTTTTCTTTTCCCCTAAAAATATGATTGATTACTTTTATGAAGTTCCAAGTTTTCATTTACTACAATTCTTCAAGTTTTGAAGGTTTGGTTGAGAATGTAGCAAGTCATTAACGCTTTTTATCTCTTGGTGAAACGAGACAGAAAAAGACTATTCATTTTAGGGGAGTAAGATAAGAGCAAATAGTACATCTGTTTAGGTCAAACGTTTTGATACTTTATTATCAGCTTGATATACATACAAAATTTGACAACAATCCGTCCGGCAGTTTAGAAGACTATCTGTCTAATAAAAATCGACACAGACGCGGACAGACGGAAACGAGAGACTATGTTTTCGTATTATAGGGGCATGAAACGTTGAGAAAACATAAAAGTAGGCAGTCACCCAATGGATTCGATTACAATACTTCCTTAGCTGAGGAGAGTGGAATAACATCAGTTTTTATAGTTTCAATGAATATTTAAATTTCTATTTGGTAGATTTTCCTTCTTCTTTTCCTTCACTACTTCTATTTAATTCTATTTGTTTATATATTATTTCGAGTATACTCGAGTATGTCGATTTGGTAATGAATGTTATTTAGTTATAAATTTCCGTCTTTTGTAATTTTTAATCCTTGAAGGGGTATAAAAACTTTTGTTTTCTTTTTACACAGTAACGAGTATACTCTTTGGTGGAAATAATAAAGTATCGAAACACTTGACGTCAATAGATGCTATATGCTTAGTACTCTTTCAGCCTTTGTCTTGCTATCCATCAAATTAATAAATAAGAATTTACAGAAAAAATCCGACAAGAATGACAATGTGATGGTAATAAAAGAAAATTCCATCGACGTAAAAAAATGACAACCTCCATTAATTGTAAAATTTGTACACTTACCTAGCACATTGGAACCACGTGAAAGATAACCAGTGAAGACAAGCGAATGTGAGTGATCACTAGTGACAACAATTAAAGTTTCTTGCGGGTCCGTTTTTTCTAAAGCTACACGAATCGCATCACTGAATGATACTGTTTCATCTAAAGCTTGTCTCGCATGGCCTCTATGATGAGCATAATCAATAAGACCACCTTCAACCACCAGTAAATAACCCTCTGGATTATTATGTAGTAGTTCTATTGCTTTTTGAGTCATGTTAGATAAAGATGGCATTCCCTTTGGAGATTTATTGCGAGCGTAGTCCATTGCCATGTGTCCATTAGCAAAAATTCCTAAGTTTCAGGATAAAAGTACAATGTTGGTAGTACAAATTCGATAAAAGATCGGTTAATAGATATATCTGTTTTTTTTTTGTTTATACTTTTACAACCACCAATCATTTTTTTGAGTGGTAATTTTAGCTTTCTTACGTATTTTAACACAGTAAAAACCGCAATATAAATTTTAAATGATATTTAGATTTTTTTTTAAAGAATGTGAAAAAAATTAACAGTAAGTTCTGTTAGGAAAAACTTCAGTCATTAAAAAAAGCAGAAATCATGAGTATATTACATGTCCCCTAAAAGCATATTATTTTCTTCTAGGAGTACATTTTTTATTTTGAAATATTTATTTTATTTTATAAAAGATGGAGCTGGGCAAGTTAAGAATAAGTTTGGAAACTTCAATTACCAATTTGTTCTTCCTAGGTTGTGTTGTTCTCGACATCTAAACATTACCAATTACTTTAAAAAGGATAGTTAAAAATTCTCAAAGTTGTTGTTAAATTGTTTTCTACGTATTTATTTTTCTAATATTTCTTTTTAAAACATACTAGAAAAATAAAAATATAATTAAACAGCCAAGACGTTGTAGTTTTGCCAGAGTTGATTAAATTTTTTTGGTTAATTTATCCATTATGACTATACTCTAAAGCATGTTTTACCTATATGAGTGTTTCTGTTACATTGTGTTCCCAAATTTGTACCAAATAAGTATATTCAGTGAAAATAGCATATTAATCGTAGTGTGCACCTTACCTAATACGAATTCTGTAGAAGATTTCACACTGTTGAGTTGTTCATTATTTTGGACGACTGCATAAGTCTTATCACGTCCTTTTTTGTCTTGTATCCAGTCTTTAATTAAATCACGGCCGTCTTTACTGAAACAAGCCCACGTATCTACTGGATCGCCTGGTAAATCTTTAGTGTTCGACTGAAGACACTGTCGTCCACCGCCCATAATCACATTAATGTTCTTTCCAGGTTCGTCTTCTACAAGTTGTCTTGCTATATCTTTACATTTTTTTGAGTCATCAGGTATGGTGCTTTCGCATTCCCAACCTCGGTTAGGAATATGAGCATACAGCGCACTAGGAGTTGCGTGAGTAACGCGCGTGGTGGTTACGAATCCTGTAGATTTGCCAGCATCTTGAGCCCATTTGATTAAACCATCAATTCTGGCTTCCGGTTTAAGAGAAGCTTCGCAATCGTTTAATTTCACAGAAGAATCTACCCCCGACGTTTTGTAATTAGTTTTTATGCCGGAAAAAAGAGCAGTAGCCGTACTTGCCGAGTCCGGAACTAGTTTGTCTGCGTTGTAAGTCTAATAAAATAAAACAAATAAATAAATTTAACTGAAATGGTTTTACACGGACAATATACAAAATGATCATGTAACACGACATTTGTATCTATTAATTTTTCATTAGTTTAATGTTAATATACAGGTCGCTAGAACGTATGGAAACGGTTAAATATCTTGAGAACCAATTATACAAATCATCTGAAATTAGGTATGGAGGTAGAAGAAGTTGTGCCCTAATTATTTGCAAAAAATTTTTTTTTGCTTCATTTGTTTTCGAGATGCAAGACCAACTTGTTTGTTTTTCTGAAAGTTACTACTATATAATTAATGCAATTTTGAATACAGCTTTTTTTTCTGAATTCATCGATGTAGCACAATCATTGGTACTTTCTTTCTGCAAACATGTATGTAATACCACACTATCATCTGATGTTACTCTATCGTAAAATATAGATTAGACCTTAGATCATATAATAAATAGATACCAATACTCAAACTGAAAGCTGTGACTAGACATGAAGCTATCTGTTGTCGTTTTCTACGTTAAGGGGAGTAGTATAATGCTATCCTTGTGTGATCACCACATCTTCATCTTTGTTATATGCATTTCATCTGTATATGTCTATTTCACTTCCATCCTTGTACCACACCAGCGCAGCAAATCGCTTTTGACAGATGTTTCTTCTAACCTCTCTTTCGAGTTGTTGTACAAAAAACAATTTTAGAATTTAGAATAAAGATCCTATTTTAAGTGATGTAGTCATAAAGGATCACAATTGCTGCCCAATAATTTACTATTCCTTTCGTTATCTACTGTGAATTATTTATAAAATCAAGCTGTCAACATCTTTCTTCCGAAGTTAGTTCAGACATACTTCCTAAAATTTAGGCGCGCAAAATTCAAATAGTGATCAGGCAAGGATAGCTTCATTGTAATCCCTCCATGCACGAGAGAGATGTGTGACAGGAGGATGTCGTCACAGGCTGTCCTAGGGAAAGAACACGGCATGGTGGTATCTATTTATTATATGATCTAAGGATTAGAAAAGTCAATGAAAATCTGTAGATTGAAGTTTCAAGTTCCTTAGATCTCATCAGTAGAGCATATTTCATTGATTATCTATTATATATTTGAAAGTATGTATTTAAGACTTGCGTCTGACCTGGTTTCGTCGTGTCTTAAATACGATAGAGATATACCTAAGTATCGCTTTAAAAAATTATATTTCGAATTAACAAGCTTGAGTCCAGGGGACCCCCTAATTTATATTCACGTCTAGTGTGTAGTTTTTAATAAAAAATATATAAACTGGATCAATTTTTACACCACTTTGAACGGACACGTTCATGCATTTTTTAAGGAAGCGCTGGGTTTGCCATCTGAGATAGGAGGTACCCCGAAGAAAAGTGTCAGTTTTCTTGTGGTACCATTTTTACTTCCCAAGCGTAAGCAAAGGAAGTATTGTAATCGAGTCCGTCGGCCGATTCTATGCTTTTACGTTTTCTCGGCCTTTCATGACCCCTAGAGGACGAAGAAATAGGTCTCCCGTTTCCGTCTATTTGTCCGTCTATCCGTCTGTCTGCCGTCCCGGATTTTTATTAGACAGATAATCTCCGAAATACTAGACCGATTGTTGCGAAATTTTGTATTTATATTAGGAATATCATGTAGATGTTAAAACGCTAACCAAAATTTACGTAATCATCCCCACCATTAATGCGCTGACGTCAGTTCAAAATTGTACGTAGTAAATGGGTTTTAAATTGTATAAAATAACATAGTCCTACACATGGACTTTACGATTCCGAATTGAGTTTTTACCCGAAACGTCTAGATTTTTGGAAAAAAAATCAAAATTATGAAACAACATTTTGCAATTTAATGTTGAATCTGCAAAACCAAATGCTTTGAAATCTTGGAGCTCTTTTAAAGTTATCATAGGCATGGTAAATTTTTAGTCAAAATGTATTTGCTCATCCCCCCCTAAAAAATTAATGACGTCACCTCAAAATTTTGCTGAATAAATCCTATCTTAAATGTGCAAAATATGATGAGTCTGTAGTTGTGATTTATCATTCCATTCATATTTTTTGGATTTGCATATACAGGGTGACTCAAAAAAATGAATGGTAGTGTGAATTTATTTTATTGATTTAATCAGGAACTACAAAACCGAATGCTTTGAAGTCTTGGAGATGTTTTAAATTTTTCATAAGCATGGTAAAATTTTGATCAAAATGTATTTGCTCAACCTCCCTAAAAATTTGATGACGCCACCGCAAAATTTTGCTGAAAAAATGATTAAATGTGTAAAGAATGATGATGAGTCCATACTTGCGATTCATCACTGCATTAATATTTTTTAGATTTGCTTATACAGGGTGCCTGAAAAAATTAATGAGTGAGTCAATTAATTTTATTGATTAAATCAAGAATTACACAAATGTATTACGAAAAAAGACTGTCTAATAGACTAATTTTTTAGTTTGCAACTGCGGCAAACCACTCCAGAAGCCTCGTTCTAAAACTACATTGTGGAAAAATGTCGTTACAATAGTCAGTCCAATAATAATTTGTTTGGAAAGTTATTTCTCTAGTAAAACAGACTAACAGAGGACAGACACACGAAAACTGGAGACATTTTCGTATTGTATACACTGGAAACGTCGAGAAAACACGGAATTAAATATTTTTCAAAGTGATTTTATTACTGTAGGCTGGTACTTCCCTTGTTTACGTAAAGATCATGAAAATTTAATTACTCTCAAAATGGAAAATATAGAGGCTCAAATAATAAAATAGTAGAAGTATTAATAAAATTACTGTATGAATAAATAACAGTACGCAACAAACAATACTGTTGAGGTGTACAACTATTCATATGCTTCACTGAATAATTATGATTATACGAGCAAATAAATCAGTTTGCTAACTGCACATTGTTTTATTGTTCTTGAAATAAAACCATATTTGGATTATTGTTATAAAACGAATTTATCAAAGAGTTACTTGTGATCAAAATTGTCGTTTGTTACTCTACTCTCTGACTGGTAGTTAGTACAGTTAACTATAGGCACGCCGCAATACAGCGACTACTTGACCATGGTTGTAATCCTTCAATGATCCTACCTATAAACGTATATGTACTTACCTTGAGAATTCCTACATGTGGAAACTGTTCAAAAGCTAAGTAACCAGACTCAGTTGCCGAATAAATTCGTGCGGCTGTGGTAGTGGTAATTCCCATCCCATCAGCAACAAATAGAATGACATTTTTAGCAGTACCCTGTATAACTGGTTTATTGAGGGCGTTGTTGATGTCGTTCTTTCCCAAATCAAACCAATAGGAACTATCTACACAAAGTCAATAATCATAACAATATCGATACTATCGCCTGTAGTCGAATCTTACCTTCCTTAGAGCTAAGTACACTATTTAATTTTATTGTCAAAATGAATACTACCACATCAAATTTTAGGGAATACATGCCTCCAAACAGTTTTTACTATTTGTTGCTAAACAATTAGCGCAATCAAGCGTTCACTGGTGTTATGACGTGGTTGAGTAATTTAACGATGGGATTAAGTGACAATGAAACAGTAAATAAATGCGTTTAGTTTTGTAACGCGATGAGTGGATAATTATTGTTGCCTGAGTGTTTTGTAAAAGGGTTGACACCATGGGTTGACCGATAAATGGCGGCAAAATGTTGAAGGTGCATTTCCTGTTGTAGTAACGAGGGGACTTTAAATGTAGGGTCTTATACTCCTCCCATTTGCATATACATACATCCCCAGTAGTACTACGAGTATACAGATGAAAATATTGAATTATTAAATTTTATTAATAACTTTATTGTTTGGTTTTTTATTTAATATAAACAAACAAAAGAATACCTTACCGTTACAACTTATAACCTAGTCTTTACAAGTTGCTCAACTATTGTTGCGTAAGATTTAATGAGAGTGTGCTACCTGTTGCACAATAAATAAAGTAATTAAATAATTACAGAGCTTCCCAAAATTGAAGTCACCGTTTTTTTTTTTTTGAATAACTGCAACCAAGTAGACAAATATTTAACTTTTGATTAGAACTATAGCCCCTAGAAATACATAGTACCGTCATCCATTGTTGTATGAGTGGAGCAAATGCAGTTGGTAACGCAAAAAATTCCCCTGGTTTGGAACCAAATTTTGTCAGCAGAGAGTTGTTGTCACGTGGCCTTGGCGTGGTCTTTTTGTTTAAAGTCAATGAATTGTCAATTAATATAACTAATAATAATTATTAAATAAGATTTTATTGATTAAATTTTATATTTTATTCAAATTAAAACTCCATATTTTGTATATAAAGTACAAACTTTAAATCCAACATAAAACTATTTTAAATTTCGCGGTCTGTCAAATGGTGTTTATAATTTTTGTTTTTGTTAAGTTTCCGCCAGGTTTGCTCCACGGTGACGATACTATCTGTCACAGCTATGTGTTTTCTAGGGGCTATAGTTAGAACCACGGCCATATATAACAGGTCTGCAAACTCCGAGTTTAAAATGGTCTTTTTTCGAAGAGATCCCAGAAGGCCACGGGAGCTTAAAGTTCCTAGCGCCGTCTACTGGATACTATGTTGAAACTCTCCACAATAAAGAATGAAATTTGCGTAAAAATGTCCTTGAATGCAAGTTGTCACAAATGTCAGCTTTATAGGTTAGGTTTTGTGACATCTTTTTGAAAGATAAGGGGAAATATACGTCAAATGTCATGTCAAACGTCAGTCGATAGTGCAAATAGTACAATTAACTACCACATGGTGGCGGTCATCTTAAGCTCCCACAACCTACTACGATACCAGTTTTTAAGCGCCCGTTTTATGAAAATTTATGAATGGAGTTGAAACACCTTACTTATACCACCGTGGTTAGAACCAATGAAGGTCAGCGTACGCATAAAACAATACATTCAATACTCATACACTCATATCAGCATTTTATTCAACTTTATTTTTTGTTATCAACTGAAATTGAAATAAATATGTAGTAAATGTTGTATATCATTTTAATCGCAACTTAACGGTTTTTCAAAATTCGTTAAAAAATACACGCACGTTGTAATTCTTAAAAAATAGAGATACGCGTCGCGACCCCCACATTATACGAGTATATGCATAATTTTTGTGGTGTCTTAAATTAAGATTTTCCCTCTGCATTTTGCTTTCTATTGATTATTATTATTTTTTTATTTTTCGAGCGTAAGCGAAGGAAGTATTGTAATCAAGTCCGTCGGCCAGCTCTCTACTTTCACGTTTTCTCGACCTTTCATGACCCTCCCGTTTCCGTCTGTTTGTCTGTCTGTCTACCTGTCCGTCTGTCTGCCGTCTGTCCGGATTTTTATTAGACAGATAATTTTCGAAAGTATCAAATTTTGTATTTATATTAGGATTATATCATGTAGATCTCCCTATCAATGTCATGACTCTGACATCTCAAAATTGTTCATAGTAGGTAAGATTAAAATTTTATAAAACAGCATGCTGCTATATTTGTTTTATTGTTTAAATCTTTAAAACAGTGCACCTCAATGTTATTTTTAGTATTACACTACATGTGCCAGAATTGATATACGTGTCCTTGCTGAAATAATGTTGACCGAAACAATTTTAAATGGGAAATTCACCAATACATACAAGTATAGTCTGCCCTTTATCAATGCATTCATATATATTTCTGGAGCAATTGTTAATCCGGTTCCTACCATGGGGTGACGACCAGGTCACTCCAGAGTTGCTGACCGAATATAAATAAGTGTGTTTTCGCAACATAATGTGTTGGAATGCTAGACAGTGAACAGTAACGGGGTATGGGTGATTAAAGTATGATATATCAATGAATTTAAAAAAACCAGCTCTATAAGATCTCTAAAAAAACGTATAGTGTGTCATTAAAACATAAGTGATATGTGGTAGAGAAACAAAAAAAAATATAGGGTATCAAAACGAATTTATATGATGTCATTTATCTTCTTAGAGGGTTACTAGTATTACTTATCCATATTTATTTTAATATATAGAGGTTATCAAGAATAGAAATTCGCAAAATCATATTTTTTTATTTTTCAAAGAAGCGGGATTTGTTGCACTGCACTTCGGGGACGAGGGAAGTCCTGTCGAAATAACTTTCGACCATTTTTTTAAACACTGTATAACCACTAAGCAGTTATAAAAAAGCACATAATACAGCGTGATCAATAAATATACTGTTTCAGTTGACAGCAATTAATTTTGGTTGAAATTGGTAGATTTGTCACTCTACGTTGCTTTCTGTTGTCAAAACTGTCATGGTTGACAGTGACATTTAATTTCCGCCAACATTTGTTTTATTGATTAAAATGTCACAACCAAACTTTCTTGGGCGCGTCAAAACGACGTTGAATTTGAATCAGGTTTGGCAATAGTAGCGAAAAAAAAATTCTTAGAATTGATTAATTCTGTTCCCAATTGAAGCAGTACTTGTTGATCACTCTGTACTATGTACATTTTAGGTAGGATTTGTATAGCAAAATTTCGGGAAGAGGTTATCAAATTTTTGAAGGTAAATTGAATTAATCATTTATCGTGTATATGATAACCTTAAAACGTTTGCAAGTTTTCAGAGCAATTATTTTTGTAGTTTCTAAGTTAAATTGTAAAATGGCGATACAAAATTCTGAATTTTTAAATCTAGGAGTCTAAAATAATAATTAGGGGCGTGTTAATAAACTACAAGTATACAAACATATAATTTTATAAAATTTAAGTAGGATTTACTTTATAAAATTTTGAGATTAAATTGTTAGTGAGTTGTTTCGACAAATTTTGGCTAGCGATTGACTAGTCCACTAAACTCGCTAATAGAAGACGGAAACGGCAGATCAACAATTTTATACTCAAGGGATTATGATAACATAAAATTAGCCAATGCCCAAATGCCGTCTAAGATCTCGCAACTGATTTACTTTGTATGTTTTAGGAGGCTTTCTAATATTTCCCGGACTTCACTTTTTGTTGGGTAATTATAATTAATTATTGTCATTGCTTCACCATCGTCGACTTCTATTCTGTCCACTTAATTCGTTTTTCCCTAAATTGTCTGGTTGTTTCTCTTATTTTCTTTCTTTACTTTTGAATAATTTTGTTTTCATTTTTTGCTCTTTTCTTTTCTATATAATTTTTTGCTCTTTGAGTTCTGTATAATATTCTTTTCTCCATTTTGTGTTCGTAACGCCTCCATTTGCAATGAATTCCTTATTAGTTTATTACATTTTCTCGTTTACATTCTTCATCCCACCAGGGCTCTTTCTTTCGATATTTTTTCGTTCTCTTTGTTGCATGTTGAATGGTTTGTTTCAAATCTGTTGGACACAATAGCCTTTTTTTCTTAGCATGTGTGAATTATTTCTTTTTCTTACTTTTCTTGGATGTTTCTATTTTGCAATTCTTTAACATCGTGCTCTTACTGTCTAATCGGTTTTGTTTTACTTTTAACAGTTTTTTTAGCTTTATATCTATTCTTACAAAAAAATATTCCCAGTTTATGTCCGTACCTCTACATAATTTTCATTTTGTCTTTGTTTTTGTGTTATTGTTCAATTAACATATGACTCCGTTGGGTGAGATATAATTACATAAAGTACTCCAAAAGGTATAAGATTATATGACCATCATACAATTATCCCATTGTGTCGAAATTAAGTTGTTTACAATACAAAAGGTTTTAAAGTCGTAAATAACGTGTCCACTGCAGCTCGACCGGCTGCTGTTGGTTCGTTCAGGGGTGACTTTCACTAAATATCTAACTACCTACTCCTACTACCTGCAGCCACAAAGCGTTCCGAAATAACCAGTCGCTTTGAAAGCCGGCCCTGTTAAATGTGAGCAAGAAATGTTTAGAAGACGATTTATTGCCAACCGGTAAGCTTAGTGCGAACCACACAAAGGGGGTATTTATTTGCGATTAACTACTTTTATGATGGTCATATAATCTTATAGCTTTCGGGCTACTATACCTCTGTAACTAGCGTTTCTTTTTTTAAATAGTACAATGCGTACTACAGAACATCACTACAAACTCTGGAAAGAAGTATTTTGTTTTTGTACCACAGTTCAGTCTTTTCGTCTGCAGCTCTGCAATCGCATAAATAACACCATAAATGAAGCTATCTGCCGTTTTATGTAATTTCTAATACATCTAAATGTTTCTTAGATTCATTGACTTGAGAAATTTAAAAATGTTGCAGATTTGCCATTTCTAAGTAATGGTAGACATTTTTTCTGTTTTAATTAAAATGGTTAATATATCATCTTTCAGAATAATGATGACTTTGATGATATTTGAACTTTCGTTGTCATTATAGTTATACACCCCAAAATGGCGGAACAAATCCAGTGGCCATTTAGATGCTAGAATCATTTATGAAAACCCTGGAGTTTAATCCCGAAAAAAATTTTGATAATTGCATGAAAATCTGAATTATTGTATTAGAAATATACTTCAATTCACAATCAGTTTTCAACGAGTCGGAAAAGTCTGCAAGCGGTCAGTAATGAGTCGTATCTAATCGGTCAGAAATGACCCACTTTCCGATCTTTGGCTATGAATGTCAAATGAAAGTAACGGGTGTTCAACTGAAAAATCATTTTGAGAAGGCGTTGGAATTTCATTTGAAACAAACGACATGTCTGTTCTTATAATATCCATTTGGCAGAAACATAACCTCTTATATGCTATATGTTATAAGAACAGATATGCCGTTTGTGTTAAATAATAATCCAACGACTACTCTGAGTGACTTTTAAATTGACCCGTTATTTATTGTAAAGACGGCCGCACAAGTTTTGTTGGGAATTGCTGCAAATTTTTCTGAAAGTAGTGATAGTGATAATGATAACATAACGAAGAACAAAGACTAATGAGAGAAATGTTTGCAATACGAAAAATTTCTGAGAGAATAATACAAAAAAAGGACCTTATCACCATCTAACGCTAATGAATAAGTTGTATATACGTCGCTCTACAATTTTATGCTACAGCAGGTAAGAAATTGAGTGTCAATTTTTGTGCAGATTCAGAATTCTGGATGAGTAAACACTATTTCAATATGAGACATTTTATTTGTTAACCAATATTGGGAAAATGCAAATTTGATGTGATTTTTATTAATTAACTAGCTGACCCCGTGAACTTCGTTTCACCTACAATTTAATTTTGAATCTGCAAAACCGAATGCTTGAAATCTTGCAGAGGTTTTAAACATATGATAAGCATAATAAATTTTTATTCAAAATATATTTACTTATCCCCTCCAAAAAATTGATGACGTCAGCCCAAAATTTTGCCAAATGAATCCTCTTTAAAATGTCCAAGATAGGATGACACTATACTTGTGATTTATCATTCCATTCATAATTTTTGGTTTTGCTTATAGGGGGTGTCTCAAAAAATTAATCACTGAGTCAATTTATTTTATTGATTGAATCAAGAATTGCAAAACTGAATTTTGAAATATTGCAGACGTTTTGAAGTTACTGTTTGACATGGTAGGTTTTTAATCAAAATATATCTGTTTATCAAGCCCAAAAAAAAACGTCATCTCAAGATTTTGCCGAACAAATCCTATCTAAAATGTACAAAACATCATCAGTATATTTTCGTAATTTATCATTGCATTCATATTTTTTAGATTTGTTTTTACAGTGACTCCAAAAAATGTATGAATCATTCGATTTATTTTAGAGAATAACTCAAGAGTTGAAGAAATGACTTCTTTGAGATCTTGTAGACGTTTTAAAGTTATTGTAAGCATGGTAAATTGTTAAGAATATTTACTTATTCCCCCCAAAAAATTGATGGAACGGCCCACTCGATTTTCGCAGATAATTTTGGGAATACAATACAGTTATTTTTAGTATTACACTGCACCAATCCAAGGTGGTATGCGTGTTGATCGTAAATGTTGATTAGGTCATCACAAAATTGTGTGAAGAAAAGACTCAACTCGAAAATGCTGAATATGTTTCATTATACTTTTGGTGCGAAGGAAGTTCTGTCGAAACAACGTTCGATCAAATTTTTGACAATGGTTGATATAAATAAAACTAGTAGATGCTCATACTCGAAATACGAAGTATCTACTCGAATATCAAATCAAAATATTTCTAGTTTTTCTAGATGATGCTAATACTTCAGTAGGTAACAGTTGATGCTCAAGTAGTATCTCGATACAACAAAAACGGAAAACAGTGACAGTGTTCAACCATCAAGGCAAAAATCGAGTCACCAAAATATAAGTTAGTATGGGGTAGACACCTTGAGTTGGGAATCTCTATGGTCAGTGTTAGAAAGAACGCACTGCACAATTTATGCATAAATAAAAGCTAATTATCTTACGACTTCAGTTTTAATTCATCGGATTCCGTGATTCCTTCACTCGACAATGTTTAAATTTTGGGAAAATTTTCGAAACGATTGAAGTCGGTTGATCAAAGCTATACATTTGCATGATATAAATTAATAAATTTTAAACATAATTAATATCACTTATAATGTTTAAATATGATAAGGATAAATATATATGATAATTAAACCGAAACTCGTTGTCCTAAAAGCCCGAAATTATTAAAAACAAATCAATTTGTTTAAACATTGTTAAATTATCCCCGAAAATGTGCATTTTCCCGACCAAAATATGAAAAATAATTTTTGCAATCTCATCGTGACGTACGATGACGTCACTGTCACCTGAGCTACCTGTCCGAAGGTCACGTTTCGCGGTCCTTTGTGTTCAGTATTAATTTCTGTTTGATGGCGGCAAGATCGTCGCGTCGTTTTGGCGTAAAAGTGGGGCGTTTTGGCGAATTTCTACTTTATTATTAATAAATATTGCGGAAAGTATGTTGTGTTAGTGTCGTGAACACGAATGAAAATGGATATTTTTCCGAAAAGGACCGAAAACAGGGTAAGTACGATTTCAGTTTTAATTTACTGGGTTCGGTGATTCGTTTACTCGACAATGTTTAAATTGTGGGAATATTTTCGAAACGATTGAAACTGGTTGATCAAAGCTATACATTTTCACGATATAAATAAATAAAGTTTAAACATAATTAATATCATTTATAATGTTTAAATATGATGAGCATCAATATACGATAATTAAACCGAAACTCGTTTTCCTACAAACCCGAATTTATTAAAAACAAATCAATTTGTTTAAACAGTGTTAAATTATCCCCGAAAATGTGCATTTTCTCGGCCAAAATATGAAAAATAAATTTTGCAGTGTCATGGTGACGTACGATGACGTCAATGTCACGTGAGCTACCTGTATAAAGGTCACGTTTTGCGGTCCTTTGTGTTCAGTATTAATTTCTGTTTGATGGCGGCAAGATCGTCGCTTCATTTTGGCGTAAAAGTGGAGCGTTTTAGCGAATTTCTACTTTATTATTAATAAATATTACGGAAAATATGTTGTGTTAGTGCTGTGAACGCGAACGAAAATGGATATTTTTCCGAAAAGGACCGAAAACGAGGTAAGTACGACTTCAGTTTTAATTTATCGGATTCCGTGAATCGTTTATTCGACAATGTTTAAGTTTTGGAAAAATTTTCGAAACGATTGAAGTTGGTGGGTCAAAGCTATACATTTTCGCGATATAATTAAATAAAATTTAAACTTAATTAATATAATTCATAATGTTTAAATATGATAACTAGTAATATATGATAATTAAACCGAAAACCATTTTCCTAAGAACACGAGGTTAGCAAAAACAAATTAGTTTGTTTAAACATTGTTAAATTAGCCCCGAAAATGTACAATTTCTGATCTAAAATATGAAAAATAATTTTTGCAATCTCATCGTGACGTACGATGACGTCACTGTCACGTGAGCTACCTGATAAAAGGTCAGATTTTTCGGTCCTCTGCGTTTACTTTTGATTTTGGTTTGGTGGTAGCAACATCAGAGTCCGTTTTGGTTTAAAAGTAGGGCTCTTTTCACGAATTTCTAATTTATTATTAACAAATAATAGTGAAAATGTGTTGTATTGGAACTGTGAACACGAACGAAAATGGATATTTTTCTGAAAATGACCGAAAACAGGGTAAGTTCGAGTTCAGTTTTAATTTATCGGATTCCGTGATTCGTTCGGTCGACTATGTTTAAATTTTGGGAAAATGTTCTAAACGATTGAAATCGGTTGATCAAAGCTATACATTTTCACGATATAAATAAATAAATTTTAAACATAATTAATATCATTTATAATGTTTAAATATGATAAGCATCAATATACGATAATTAAGTCGAAACTCGTTGTCCTACAAGCCCGAAGTTATTAAAAACAAATCAATTTGTTTAAACAATGTTAAATTATCCCCGAAAATGTGCATTTTCCCGGCCAAAATATGAAAAATAATTTTTGCAATCTCATCGTGACGTACGATGATGTCACTGTCACCTGAGCTACCTGTATAAACGTCACGTTTTTCGGTCCTTTGCGTTCAGTATTAATTTCTGTTTGATGGCGGCAAGATCGTCGCTTCATTTTGGCGTAAAAGTGGAACGTTTTAGTGAATTTCTAGTTTATTATTAATACATATTACGGAAAATATGTTGTGTTAGTGCTGTGAACACGAACGAAAATGGATATTTTTCCGAAAAAGACGGAAAACAGGGTAAGTACGACTTCAGTTTTAATTTATCGGATTCCGTGATTCGTTCACTCGACTTTGTTTAAATTTTGGGGACATTTTCGAAACGATTGAAATCGGTTGATCAAAGCTATACATTTTCACGATATAAATAAATAAATTTTAAACATAATTAATATCACTTATAATGTTTAAATATGATAAGCATAAATATATATTTGATAATTAAACCGAAACTCGTTGTCCTAAAAGCCCGAAATTATTAAAAACAAATCAATTTGTTTAAACATTGTTAAATTATCCCCGAAAATGTGCATTTTCCCGGCCAAAATATGAAAAATAATTTTTGCAGTCTCATGGTGACGTACGATGACGTCAATGTCACGTGATCTACCTGTATAAAGGTCACGTTTTACGGTCCTTTGTGTTCAGTATTAATTTCTGTTTGATGGCGGCAAGATCGTCGCGTCATTTTGGCGTAAAAGTGGAGCGTTTTAGCGAATTTCAATTTTATTATTAATACATATTAAGGCAAATTTGTTGTGTTAGTGCTGTGAACACGGACGAAAATGAATATTTTTCCGAAAAAGACCGAAAACAGGGTAAGTACGACTTCAGTTTTAATTTATCGGATTCCGTGATTCGTTTGGTCGACAATGTTTACATTTTGGATAAATTTTCGAAACGACTGAAGTTGGTGGGTCAAAGCTATACATTTTCGCGATATAATTAAATAAAATTTAAACATAATTAATAGAATTCATAATGTTCAAATATGATAACTATTAATATATGATAATAATTAAACCGAAATCCATCTTCCTAAGAACACGAGGTTAGCAAAAACAAATTAGTTTATTTAAAAACATTGTTAAATTAACCCCGAAAATGTACAATTTCTGATCTAAAATATGAAAAATAATTTTTGCAATCTCATCGTGACGTACGATGACGTCACTGTCACGTGAGCTACCTGATAAAAGGTCAATTTTTCCATCCTCTGTGTTTAGTTTTGATTGCGGTCTGGTAGCAGCAACACTGGAGCTCCGTTTTGGCTTAAAAGTAGCATGTGTTCGCGAATTTCTAATTTATTGTTAATAAATATTAGCGAAAATGTTTTGTGTTACGTGCTGTGAACACGAAGGAAAGTGGATATTTTTTCCAAAAATGCCCGATTTTTTTTGAAATATGTTGTTAAAAAAATGCATTCAGGACTGATAAAGTACGGCTTTGGAATATACAAAGTGCAGCGTTCATAATTCACAAAATACCGTATGCATCATTTTTAAACTACGGCGTCCAAATTTACAAAATACGGTGTCCTTCACCCTTGCTATCGAACCCTAGTCCTCTCTTTTAATGGCAAGACGCACTCCAGACCTCCTTGTATTGTTTGGTTCTTGCTGGGCAACAGCAACGAGCGAGCACAATCACCGCTCTTTGTTGGCAAACGTGGAGAAATTTGTATATTGTAACTTTTGTAATTGAAGCATTTTGTACTGTATATTGTATGTGTTACTAACTTAACTTGGGTCTTGCCAATTTAGCTCCAGTGGTGCAAATGCTTTGTGTTCACGGTGCATTTGCTTGGGTTTTAATTTTGCAACAGTGCATTCTTTGGTTCCGAGACTGAATTCTCCATGTCGTCAGACGCTTTGGCTTGGGGGGGTTCTTTTGGCCCTTAGACGCTGGGTTGCATCGTTCTTTGAGAATGAGGTAAGACGACCTTGGATTTATGCGGCTGCGTTCTCCCTTGGGCGCGTGAGCGCTGCGACCAATAGATTTCGTCCCGAGTTCCATCGGTGTGCTTGCTTGGGTTTTCATTTTGCAACATTCTCAATTTTTGGTGCAATTTCTTCCGGTGGTGTATTGGGTACTAACTTTGCATTTGTATTGTATCTGAATTGTATCTGTATCTGTAGTGTATTCTGTATTGTAGCTAGTTTGTAGGTACCTGTATTGTATTTCCGTTGTATTGTACTGTATAACGTTCTATCCCTCATTAACAATTCCTAGCCCTCTCCTTTCCTAGCGAGATCTGCTCCAGACCTTCCCGTGGTTCTTGCTGAGCATCAACTATCGAGGACAGAAAATTCAAATTCAAAACCAGCAAAGTTTCACAAAAATCATGAACATCGCTCGTTGGTGGCCAACGTGGAGCAAAAGAGACTTTTGTAACTCAACTAACTTTGTTAATTCTATATTCTTAAGAAAAAAAAAAAATATTACATTTAATTTATCATTTATAAGGACAAATAGTCATTTGCCATGCCGATGCTCATTTTTAGATTAAATGCTCACAAAACTCGTAAATGTTCAATTTGTGTCCGGGGAGATACAATGTTTGCATGTAGATACACAGTACATCGGGTAGATGCTCAGGTATATCAGAGTAATAATGAAGTAGGTACTTTGTACTTCGAATATGAGTATCTACTCAGTTTTATTCATACCGTCCAATGTCTCGCTTCAATGTTTGATTATGATGTTGATTATGAGCAGAACGCTGATCAACTTCCGTATCCGAATTACCCTTGAAATAAATCATCGCGATTTGCACCTTAGGTAATTCGTCGCACATTTGATTGACTTCGTGGACTTATGTCAGCTTGTCGTCTTCTCGGCATTGTAATGAACTTCATAAAACGACACAGAATTATTTTCACATTCAATCAAATCTGTAAATTTTGTCTTGAGAATTTTAAAATATTGAAAACTTCAAATTAAATCCTCGAATAACGGTAAAGTTTGAAGTTTTGTCGAAACCAACAAAGTGAACATAGGTAAATAGAATGGCAGATCAAAATTAATAAGACACTTTCGCAATGTGTAACTAAATTCATTTTAACTAAGACTTTTCTTAAAATAAACGACGTTTTTTTTACGAAAAAACAAAGAACGATTTGAATTGCAATAATACTTTTTTCACAATCGCACGGAAGAAATAGTTTTGTATGACACGTCAGTTAGGCGACAGGTCCGTCAGGAACGCCAACTATTCAAATTCATTTGAAGTGGCGATTCCCATGCAAAATTTTTAAAATTTTTTTATCTTTTAGCCGTCTTATTTTTTATAAATTTTCTTACATATAAACCTTGTCCTGACAATAAGGTACACGTAAAAAAAGAATCGTCCAATTCGGTGCAGTCGTTCTGAAGTTATGAGCGTACATACATTTCGGCGATTCATTTTTATTAATATAGATAGATTTAACAAAATGTCAATTATGCAGCGCCTACTAAGTGTTAATATTTTACCGACATAAACCACATGTCTTATTATTATGGAGGTAGGGTTTTTATTATTCTATTGTTGCTTGTATTATTAAATGATTGTGAATAAAAAGTATACAAAACTTCGGCAAAAGTACCATTCATGTCTCGAGAACTAGTTCTCATGACAGGAATGAATTACGTTCCGCCTCGGTATATAATATACTATTTTCTACGCCTATTACCGAGACTAGTATTTTCGCCATAGATTGCCTTATTCGAAAATTTCAAATTACAAATGACGTTTCAGAGCATGCATGAAAAGTACATAAAGGTACATGTGTCAAGTTGCCATGGTGGACTTTCGTGCACTTTACATACATCCTCGGTGGACAGCGCACGAAAGGGCGTGGTAAACTTTAAAACTATTATACAAATAATAAATAAAGTGCATGTAATTCAACAATAAAAACGGTACTAAATATTTTTTAAGTTTTATTTGTTTAACTCAAAGAATATAGGCCCAGAAAAAGTATGTGTAAAACACGTGCGAAGGTGCTGCTACACGCTCGTGTTGATATGGCACTCGACTTCGTCTCGTGCCAACAACTTCAACAGTTGCAAGTAAAATACAAGTTTCGACACAATATACTGTTATTAATATTTTACATTGCGAAAGTACATGAATTGAAGGGGAGCAAAATATATTTCAATATTTGTTTGTTTTTTGAGATAATTCTATCGTTTTTCTAAAAGAAATCAAATGAACACGAACGATCAACGGATGAGGTGACGCTGGTCTGCTAACATCGTTCTACAGAATAGCGTCGGTTGGGGGAAAACGGTGTTATTTTTAAACTAGGTTACAGTCTGGGAATGGAAAGCGTAAAAAGTAAGCTTTATTACATATCCTTGTCATGTATTTTTTTTTTTGTAGAAAAAAGGCAAAGCCCATTTTTTTATAAGTTTAATTATCCTAACAGACGGAGAAAGAAGTTCTTTATTCTACTACCCACGATACTAGGTATTATTTAGAATATTGTCACAACTCAACCAAAATTAAACTTTAAAAATGTAATACTTCTGTTCACGGGTCAGACACAAATTATACTATTTATTTATCGAATTTTTTAGGCAACTTCAGCTTTCCTGAGAAACTGAATAAATTAGCATATACCAAGTTACCACTAATGACTGAAGCAAATTTTTGTGTTGGCAATTCTGAATTATTAACATCATTTCAGAATTGTCAGTTTTGACATGAGCACACCTAAGGAGCGTGTTGATTGGTTAAGACGATGGCAACTGTCATAAATGTTACTTTGAAAATCAGATATGCCATCATAAAATTTTGAATATGTTGCCAACCGGATAAAAAAACACAAATATTAATATTCTATATGTAGGTATTTAATATGTAAACAGTGATCAAAATATTTCCAGATTAGCGTTGGCATTAGAAATATTTGTCAAGATTAAATTGCAGATGTTATAAAGTCTGAATACTCTGGAAACGTTTTGATCACCCGTTATATAGTTAATGTTATGTAATTTACAAATCACTGTTATTGTTGCTGTCATCGAAATACTAAGCTTACTTTGGTGAAAAGAATAATTATAACTCTCAAATACATAAATGAATATGATTGTGCTTCTTACATTTCCAGCGTAAGCTAAGAGAGTAGGTAGCTATTGTAATAAGGTCCATCTGACGAACAGCTGCTTTCGTGTTTTCTCGACATTTCGTGACTCCTAGAGTACGAAACAGTAGGTCTGGATTTCCGTCTGTCTGTCATCTGTATCCATTTTTATTAAATAGCTGTTACCCTTCATGTGTTAACGATATTTAACAAAAATAATGCGTGTGATATCGTATTATTTATTATCTAATTATTTAATGTTAACCGTTAACCGATTTGCATTTGTTTCAATTCAGTTCTACCGAGTATGCGCACTCATATGCAGAAAACACACGAACGAATTAATGTAAAAAAACAACAAAATATTGAGGTGTCTTAAAAAATTCGCCTCCTAGTACAATTTTACCAGGATAGTTTTTTCTTCTTTGATACAGTAATCAATACTGTAAGCTATTAGTGAATTTTCCGAATTTTGTTCTTGCATTATTTAGGAGCTAAGTGAAAATGAAGGAATGTTAAGAATAGTTTTTTAATTCTCTCCAATTTTTTCAACAGTTTCTGAGATTATCTGCTTAATAAATCATTTCTAACATACAAACAACAATGAAGAAGGTTCATATTTTACAGTATATAAAAGCTAAGAAAACATAAAATTAGACTCAAAATGACACGATTTTAATATATATTTCTTTGTTGTTTGGGAAACACAAATGTATCTCTTTTTCATCGATACCCTTTTTAATCACAATTGATAAAATGGGTAAATTATAAAATATGTATGTCTTTCGATAAAAGTATAATCAGTAATAATCATAATAAAGAAACTACTAAATAATAAAAAGTGTTTTTCCTTCATTTGGCTTACTTTTCCTGAATGGTGAAGTTTTCACGAAACAATTTCGTTATGAAAACATAATGTTTACTACATTTATCATGGCATAATCATAATATAAACAAGTAATTTAATAGCAATCAGTGAATTTGTGTTCACACGTAAATCATAGCTTATATTCCAAGTTAAATCGGTGATAAATATTCAACCGTAGTTAACAGCAACATGAACGACTTTTATAATATAACAGTTCTACTTGGAATTAGTTACTTCATATGTCTGTTTCCTTTACGGCTATCATTTAACAAAAACAAATTAATCTTCACGTTAAATAAGACATTTTATTGTGTAAGAATTTTTTTTTTCAATACGATTATCGTGATTTGCATTGTTGTCAATTGTTATAATATTTTAGATGAGCACATTAGTCTAAAAAATATTGTTTTTATTTTCTGCAGTTTTCCAATTATTCTCGTAATTCTCGAAATTCAGATAATTGGCCTCTTGAATCAAGAAAAATACCATAAGGTATTAGTGAAATTCCATTCTCTTCATACTAGCATTTTAAGTAAATCGAACGGTAACAAAGAACAAACGGATTATTTATACTTATTACACCCACTTTTTATTTTCTGTTGTTTCCTTTATCTATTTACTCTTTATTTCGTATACTATAGTATTGCGGAAGCTTTTATTATCAATTTCGGGTTTACTCTATCAAAATTTATGATCTTTACAAACTCTTGCGTAATCGTTAATTTCTTAAGATTAATAAAAGGAGATTTTCGCAAATTAAATAACATTTTAACGTCATCAGATGATTTTATTTTTGTGTTTCGTACTTATTTAGAACTAGTGTTTCTGTGCAAAAAAGTCAACAAGTTATTTGGTCGACAGTTATTGTTAAGTATATTAACTTACTTAATTTGGACAATTTATGAAATGTACCATCTGGCAATCCTTTGGTCTTGTAAAGACTGTCCACGTTTTTTAATAATGTTAGCCTCAAGTTACACGATAATTCAAGAATCTATACTTTTCACTATTCTATGGACTTGCCAAAACACTCGAAAGGAATCGAATCGTTTTAAGGAAATCTGGTATTCCAAGTTATCCAAAAAAGTCGATATTTTTAACCAAAAAACAATTGAAAAATATTCTTTGAAGCTGTTAAATCATAATGTTCTTTTTACTGCAATGGGTCTTTATGTTCTGGATATGCAGCAATTTTTTGCGGTAAGTATACATATGTACAGGGTGTTTCACTTTTCATGAAAATGCATCATTTTCTACTTTTGAAATCTAAAATGGAAGTTGTAAAAATTTTTATTTTTCGACTAGATTAGTCCAAAGTGAGACACTGTACAAAATAATATATTTTTTCAATTCGGATTTTTTTTACAGATGCTTGGTTCTTTGGTGACTCTGATTGTGATTCTCACCCAGTTTAGTACAACGGTATAGATACACTAATATATTGTGTCATTGTTTTAATATGATCACAATTAAATACAATACAAATAATTATTATTATACATTGAAATAGAAAATAAATACATTTATTCAATAACAGTTATAAATATTATACACCATTTGGTTTCTAATGAACTAATACTGAATGGGCGTTGATGAATGAAGACAGATTTTGAATTTTTCTCCTGTTGGTGCTGGTGGAGAATTCGGATAAAGAACTGCTTTGTGTATTTGTTGTGGACTCCCCATTCCTTTTCTTCTTCTTTTTAAACAGCCATTTAAATGGAGGTAGTGACCTAAAAATCACGAGTGAAAACATTAAAGTAATTTGTGACATTGTTATAAAAATACGAGCATATTTACTATATCAAACAAAACAATAATGATATATCTACTATAGATTTAAGTATACCCTGTCTGTTATAATGTAATTACTGCATTTTGTACACAAAAATAAGTATTTCCAGCTATCGAGATTTGTGGTGGTGAAAAATATATTTAATTGTATTTGTTCATCATAATATTAAACATAATTTATTACCAAAACTTCTGAGAAATTACTTAAACTGTTTCTGATTAAACAAATAAAATAAGCGATTCAAACCATTTTTGGTTGATCTTGCTTAAGTAAGTTTACAAACGTAAAAATATGCTACTAATACACACGCAAAAATGCATTTCAGAACTCATTTTTCAATAAAGATTCATGTTTTTTTTCAGATCTGGTGGCGAATTGGCGATCTCATAAAATTTATTTAATACTAAAATAATCCAAAATACTACAATTTTTTAAAACCGCAATGTAATTTAAATTTTAATCTAATGGTTCAAATTTCTTTAATACAATTCTTAGATCATAATAAAGAAATAAACATTGTGAAATATAATGCTACAGAAAATAAAGAACGTTACAATGCATAATTCAAGCGACATTTTAAGATGACGTAATCGGTTTTTTTAAAGGAGATGAACAGTCAAGACGACAAAAAAAAACGAAAATAGAAAACAAATTGCATTTTTATTACTCTATGACCTAAGGAAACGTTAGAGATCAGTCAGGCATTCTCAACTTTTGCTGTTTTGTCGTAACAAGTTGTGTAAGAATTCCAGTTGGCGAAAAATGGTAAAAAACATCGAATTTATTAATTAGCAATGTAATTTGCATTGAGAGACACTAAAAAACAAAGCTGCGAAATCGCATTTGAAAAATTAAGAAATAAGAAAATCAGTCACAATGTAGGCAACCATGCATTTGTAGCAGAATTTAAAGCCTCGGTTTGGTGATTCGAGGAGAGAATATTTTTGGCCCACTTCACTAAAGCAGTGTTAGCTGAAACGTGTACTAAATTTTAGTGTGTAGAATATTGTTTGTAATTTCGAAAAAGGGCAATTATTTAAACAAAAATAAATCGCATTCGACCCCACAGTCATCAACGAGTGCAATTAGTACAATCTGAAACATGTAAAAATTTGACTATTAGTCAATAGCTGCTATCTTTGTATTATTATTTGTAAATTCACCATTCATGTTGTAGTACAATTAAACTTCAATAATGTATAAATCTATATAAAACACGTGGCAATAAATTAATTTATTTAGGTTTCACTGAACTGTTTATCACGATATTTTTAAGGTTCTTGATGTTTTTTTAAGTTATTGCGTTATCGACACTTCATAGTTTCTCAAGCGAGAATGAATATTGTATATAAACTAATTTTAAACTTTAAACCATTTTGAAAGAAAGGATCTTAAAAATTATCAACAGTTAAATTAACAGCACTGTGAATGTTTTACTTTCTTTCATCAGGATTTTTTTCTCACAGCTTGAATTTGAACATTTATTCCCGAATTATTACATTTTTTGACCGTATTTAATACGTTTGTTGCATATGTGCTTTGTTTTATGTGAATTACAGACTATAAAATAGATAGCTAATTCGTCAAAGTTTGTGTCAAATGCAAAGATTGCGTAAACAATGTTTGAAATGTTTAACCTACCATGATAATAACAGTCTCGTTTACATACATGTTGCACGCAACGTTTGTTATGCGAGTAAAATTAGTTTAAGAAAACATTAAAATCGAATAAAAATATCTGCGATACAAATGTACAGTAAAAGCGTCATTATGAAGTTGAAATGACATGGTAATGGTAAACCTCGTCACACACGATTAACTTAATTTTAATTAAGACAACTTAAAAAACACTATAGTTGTCACACTAACACAAAACTATAAAACAATAAGTTGGCAATATGTGTGAGACAGATGACAATAAGAACGTCATATTTTTTTATTTATCAAACTCACGATAAGAAAAATTCTGAAATGAAAAGATCATACACACACAAAGCAACTCTTCAAACTTTCTCAATTTTGTTTCACGATTGTAGTACAATTAGATAAACAGAAATAATCTTATTTCTCTTTTTTTGCAGTTGTTCACTGAGTACTCAATTTCAGCAGCCTGGTGTGGATTACTTTCCGGCGGCGGCAATCAAACATCTTCATAACACTCTGTTTAACAGCAAATACAAAAATTTCCGAGAAAATCAGCAGCGTGAATTAATTGAAACTTCTTGAAAGTTTCCATTTAACAACTAGTTTCGTTCGATATATTGATTCTCAAGGGTGTTTCCTTGTTTTGGTGCTGCGAGAAGGGTTGGAATTTCACCTAAGTATACTTCAAGAGAAAATTGAAATTCTACGCTGTTGAATTGAAAACTACTGACGCACAGTTAGTTAATAATATTATAAAATGTTGAAACTTGAACTGCGAAATATATGCAGTTAACAAATACTTCACTTTTGTTGTGTACTTACTTGTAAGTAAGTACATTTTTATGTACAAAATCAATTACAGTTCCGATTGCGCAGATTCCCTAGACCAAATGTTTTAAAAATTTTCAGATGTGCCTATGAAAATTTTCATTCATTTACCGAAGTTATAAGAACGGTATTTGCCGGTCCGTAGTTTTATCAGCTTGTGTCGTTTCTTAAAATAAATCAACCTAGATTTAATTTCATTTAAAACGAAAATTTTAGTACTTAACTCAGTTCGGTGATCAATATTATTTTAATTTACTTGAACTGCTAAAGTTTGGATGGAATATGTTTGCTTGAGTTAAGCAGTCTGACATTCACAAACAAATTCGTTTCAATTTTGTAATTTCCGATTTACATTTTTCTTATTTAAGCAAATATATAGCAGGAACTCGGTTTAGTGTTTAGATAATTGCGGACTTTTACTTTCAATTAAATCAAGAGAATGTATTGAGAATAGAAGACATTAATTCTTTTTCTAGCTTTGTTCTTGATCTCTAATTTGTATTCTAGTTAGTAATGCCACGAGCAGTCCTGTCGCATTCGTCACTGTTAATTTGAATCAAAGTCACTTTATCTTAAACTTTTCTCTGCTTTTTCCTGTAATTTCATTACCAAATCTAAACTCGCTTTGAGCCTCACATTGTTATTTATCAGAAGTAAGTGTAATATATCAAACGTAACTTTAGACGTTTAAAAATTGTATTGCCGTGTATTCGGATTATTTACGATGATATATAGCGAAAGTGATAAGAAAGCTCACACACAATAGTAGCTGACAACTCGTTTCAATAAAAACTAGCTATCCTACAATATCTTAACAAAAAGGTGACACTTGTCATTTGTGTTTACTGTTGAGGAGTTCTCTCTCTCTCACTGTATTAGGGCAATCTTCTTAATAGCGAAATTTCTTATATTCGAGAAAAAACTTGTCGAAATTATTATTTTCATGATTGCTTTCAGATGGAAACTTCAAGCGGTAAAAATGAAACACGACAAAAGTTGTTTATAAAGACTTGTTTTTCCTAAGAAAATATTTGAAAACCATGTTGTTAATGGTATTTTTATGCACCAGTGATTCAACTAGAGAACTGGAAACACTGTTTGTTTGCGCGTACGAGTCCTTAGAAAAAAAAAAGATAAAAATAAGGCGGCCTTTTGTTATGCTTCTTGTATCCATGTCAATTATTTAAAAAAAATCGCACGAGAGAATGGTTGTCTTATTTTTACATGCTTGCAAACAAGCACGTGTTAACACAAATATAAATAAACCAGGAAAAAGGGAACAACGATAATGATCTTGTACAGGGTGTTAATAAATGATTTACGTCTAGTGGGCTATGAGATTAATTTATTGATTTGACTTGTTGCTAAATTAATTAATCTGTCAATTGCTGGTTTTCGGTATCTCTCTCACGGAATTTTTTTATGATTATCGATATCGGTTGGTAGTATCGCTTGTCATTCTGTCACACACAAGTAGGTTATGGGTGCATTCAAAATTTTTCTAAATTTTGAGTAAAATACCACATTTTAGGTAATTAAAAATATCTAATTGTTAAAGTACGTAACACCTTATTTTAGTAATAAATAAAGTAAATAATGTGTGGAGTTTACAAAAATCCTCTAAAGACGAAAAAAAAAAAAAAAATTCAGCACCAAGTGCAATTAGAACTCGTGATTCTCGGTTATCGAGCGGGTCCTATAATATTTTTCGATTGTGAAGGGCTATGCATACATGTACTCGTATATTCATTTCCATAATCATATACTTTCAAAAACAATAACTATAACACTTGTTTAGAATACTCTTTTGCGAATACTCGTTATTTACAGGCCTCGCCTATCGTATTTTTAAAGTAAGATTTTAATTTGATTGTTTTAACACTTAATAATAATTAATTCTGAAATATTGCAAGCGTTGTAAGGTCACGTAAACATTGTAAATCGTTAATCAAAATTTATCAGTTGCAAAAATTTGATGACGTCATCTCAAAATTTTGCCAAATAAATAATGTTTAAATATGTAAAATCTTATTTAAAATATTATGAATCTATACTTGTGTTTTTGTATGCATTACTTATACAGGGTGACTAAAAAAAATGAGACAATCTATTTTGTTGATCAAATCAAGAAAGGCTCATCACCTTTTCTCGAAAATTTAAGTATACAGTACTAATATTATTATTGCTATTACACGCCACTTGTTTACATTGATACATGTGTCCTTGATAAAGCGTTTATGACGTCAATACAAAATTTTGTTATGGAAAAACTTGAAATATACCCATATCATGCTTCTTTATCTGTACTTTAACTGCGCACACAAATCTTTATTTTATATTTATAGGTGTTATCATAACAAAAATTAAAGTGTATAACAATTTTCGCGTAACCCCCCCCCTCCCCCCCTTCCTCCCAATGATTACGTCATTTTACATTTTTGTCGAATTAAAGTTCTTTAAAATTTATAGAATAACGTACCTCTGAATGTGTGATTTATGTCTATTGGTTGAGTTTTTACTCTAGACATCCAAACTTTTGAGAAAAAAATATGTTTTTTTAACACATTTTACAATTTAATTTTGAAGCATAATAAATCGTTAATCAAACTTTATTAGTTTATGGCTTTCTCAAAAGACCATGACTTCATCCTAGAATTTTGCCGAATAAAAAATGCTCTTTAAGTTGTATAAAATAACATACTCCTGCATGTGTAATTTATGAGTCCGTGTTGAGTTTTTAGTCTACGCATCTAGATTTTTTGGGAAAAAAATTAAAATTTTAAAATTTCATACTCCTAACATTTTACAACTGAACTTTGAAATTGTAAGAAAACATTTTGAGGTTATTGCAAGCATGATAAATGTGTTTGTTTATGCCCCTCCCTCCCTGATTTTGTCATCTTACAATTTTGTCGATTAAATGTTCTTCAAATTTAGGAATGTTTGCGGTAGATTTTAATTTTTTGGGGGAAAACAATTAATCCTCTCATCTGCGTTGAAGAGACAAAATCCATCAAATTTTATTTTCTTTGAACACAAATAGCCACCGATCTTAACGTGTTAATAGCCGAATTCTTTCGAAGTATAAACATAAATAGTCAAATAAGTAGTCGAAGTTAAGCATATACTCGAAAAACTGTATGTGCGCTAGATAAATATATTTCACATTGTCCTCACTAGTGCGGATCGCGCCCCCTTGGAATATGCGTCGGGGGTGTTATTTACGCCACTGGTTTTTACTTTATAGAAGTTATCACAAAACAAAAATCGCAGGGTTAAATTTTATACATGATTTTGTTGAGAACGTTATAAAAAAGCACATCATTAAAATACAAATAAAACTACGTTGAATTAAAATACAAATAAAATTACGTTGAAAAATATATTTTTTAACGAATATTTATTCAATAATGTATTAAGATGACCTTCCCGATGAGTGCTTAAGTAAAATTTAGGTAATGTTTTCAGAAGAGTCCACTTTGTACGTTTACATATTATACAATGAAAAACATGATATGATATTTACATGTTATAAATTAAACGGCTTTACTTAATAAAATTTTTAAATTTCACTTAGTTTTTAAATGTAACATATAAATAAATTTCATTTGGTATTTTATCGTACTAAATTTCAAAACAATTAATTGGCTTATTAGTATTTATTGAATTATCTGGTTAATCCAACATACGACTGACAAACGAAAGTGAGTAGTTTACACCTTCATAGTCTGTACCATAGAATGCTAGCAAAACATCAAATTTCATTTCGTGAAAATTATTACTGTACATATGCTTTCTATGGTTAAGGAAAAACCAAGTTTCCTAAAACTGGAAACTCCAGTGACAAATCGGAAGTTTTTTGTTCGCTTTAGACACTGTAATACTGTATGTAACTACTTAGTACATACGATTAAAGATGGTGGTAATTTTCTTATATTTTTGTATATTATATAGTTTTAGGAAAACAAAATTTAAGGCTAGTGAATTGAAAGAAAGAAGATACATTTATGTAATTAAAATTATATTTATTTACTATGTATTTTAATTAAAAATAGTTTCAATAAATAAATAAAATCTGTTAATTAATCAATTCGCACAACTTTTATTCTTTTAGACAGACTGCCTGCTGAAAACAAAAGCGAAGCACCCTATGTAATTCAAGTTATAAATTAGTTTTGATTTTGTTTTACCTTGATATTCTTATTTAATGTAGCGTATGGGTGCGTCTGACACTGACACTGAAAAATCGTGCGTGTTCTAATAGCTTAAATAATAAATAAATTCCAAACAAACACACTTAATGGACGTGAGTTTGAAAAAACAGTTAAGATAATTATTAAAGTTACCTTTACTTTCATAATAGAACATTCTCTATAAAAATATTTATCACATTCCCAAGTAAATAAGAACAATGTATTATAAACTGACTGTGCCTTCGTCCTACATTCTTTCGTGCTCAATTTATACGAGTAGTAAAAATGTTTTTGTTTTGATTTCTTGCATAAAATAATCGAAATCTCGTAATACACTGAAAAACATCTACTAAACTTGAAAAGAAAAGTAATAAAATATAAAGGAAGCTTTAAATAACACAAGTACAGTAACACGCATACTGCAAAATACAGTATGTTTAAATTTTAATAGAACCACCATGACTGTGTCGTCTTTGCAGTATGCGTTCAAACAGAAAGTAAAAATATATACATATATATACTAACCATAAAGTGCGACAAAAGTGTGTAGAAAATAGGCAGTAAATAATAGGATTGGCTGCTGAATTTAGAGGTGCCAAACTCTGGATCAGTGTGGCTATGGCTGTGTTAGTTTGAGAGCGTGGTATCTGCCCGAAAACTTGCAGCAAATCAAAAATTATATACGGACTCCAACAAATTATAAAAACTGTAAAAAAGAATGAATATAAGACTGCTAACATGTTAAATTTACTGAAATGGATTGAAAGTGCCAACTTTTTAAAAGGCTGCATACATGCTCATGCTTAATTTTCATCTTCGCATTCACGGAAATTTGCTTAGTGTGTATATGTTGATAGCGTGACAGGTTAGTTAAAATCGTTAAAGTCAAGATGCGGCAAAATATGTGCGCCTACAGTAAGAACTTGGCAAAATTTATGTGGCACATTCAATCATTCCGTACACATTATACTCAGAAGGAAATATTTGTTAGATATAACACTAAATTCTGAGTTCGAGGAATATTTTTGTTAATTTGGGTAACTAGCATATGCTTTTACTGACCGCTGACGATAACAAATGTCATTTTGATAGTTTTGACTTTGGCTCTTGGTATCAATCCTCTGGAACTAGCTCTCCTGGAATTGTCAGACCCATTGGTTATTTTAGTAGTTTTTACGAATCCTTTGGCGTTTTTGGACCAAATAGTAACAATAATAACTGCATAGCAGGTAGCTATAATTGCCGCAGGAATGATAAAAATTGACACGGAGACCAGTGTCATGTAGAGTTGCCACTTCCAGTTCTCGCCAAGATCGATCCAACATTGCCATACGTTAAAACGAAATTCTTCTTTGTAGAAAATCAAAATGGGTATTGAGAATAGTACACTGAAGAACCATGCAGCTAATATTAGACCTTTAGCACGTTTCCCTGTAAAAACAGTTAATATTACACTTGAATTTTACGGTTGCCCTAAAAATAAACAACGAATATAAAGTAAAACATAAAAAATATTTATACTTACAACTCCCTGAAAATCTCATAGGGTGACGAATTGCGTCGTAACGATCTATACTTAAAGCTACCAAAACATAGGTTGATGCATATGTTACGACCACCTAATGAAAATAAATATCGGTCATAGATTTAGAGTTATGGTTTTTCGCATACCTGCAAAAATCTGATCAATTTGCATGCAATATTGCCTGCATGCCACGCAATTGTTATTTTCCATATTATATCCGTTAAAACACTAATTAAACCAACGCTTAGATCTGAAAAGATAAAAGTATACATTAAAATTTTAGTGTTTATTTGTGGTATTATTTTTGTACCTGCGAGAGCCAAATGGGTTATAAAATAATTCATTCGGCTCTTTCTAGATCTGCCGAAAATCAATGTATATAAAACACCTACGTTTCCGGCCACGATTATAATAAAAAGAATCCATAGTAGGCTGAATTGTGCAGTCTGAAAGAAGTACAAAAGGTTTGAAATTGTTCTGATTTCAACTGAAGTAAATAATTTTCACGTGGACATATTTTCACACAAAGAACCAAATGATTGAATCCTGTTTTAGTGAACTTATATCTCTACTGCTTCAAATTGTTGATTTTCGACTATTTTATAATCAAAGATAAGAGAAAGTAGGTTAAAATAAAGTAAAAAAAGAATGGGAAAATGTTTTGGATTTCCACATGTTAATAATGTATGCATAAAGATCTAAATGTGTACTTGAATTAATGTTAAGATTCGTAGATAGTGAGCCGTTGTTTCTGATGTTACGCGCCCAAATCTTAACGACAATGTAAAATTTTCGAGTAAGGAACCTCAACATTAAAAAAAAAAATATTGGTGCAGTATTTTACAATAGTATTTGAGCTTAAATTTGAGCTAACATAGAAAATAAATTAACGCTTGTTTTCACGTGTAGTGTGCCACCGTACAACAAGAAAAACGAAAAACCGCAAAAACGCTTGGCAAACAGGAGCTTCATATCAAATTCGCTGAAGTTCGCTTCCACTTACATCGCTAATAAAGAAACAAACACTCTTTACGAGTATATTTACGATACAAAGATTTAATTCGATATATTGTGCCCTCCGATGAATCCGAATAAGTTCTACTCCGTAAACATTTTATAGAATATTCTCGCAATTATAATTATTCAAATAATTTTTACGCAAAGTAGCACAGCAGATCACTAAATTTCGCACTAATGTGACTAACGTCACAATTTTTGTTCAAAATGGTTTTAAAGTTAACATTATCGGAATGAAAAGGTAGAGCGATATGGTAATTTCTTGTTCATGTGGGAAAACCAGCAACAAAATATAGTGTGAAGGGTCGCACCTCAAGAAATTGACGTTTTAGACATCGACAGGAAGTACATATACCTATTTATATTCCTGCTAAAATGTGTGGTGTTTTATGCATTGTTCGCGCAAGTAATCTGGAATAATATTATTAAAATTGAATAGAGAAAATTGTTAGGATACATCGATTTTATAATAAAATAAAAATCGACATAGATGACAGACAGACGACAGACGACGGGCAGACGGAAATGGGGACTCATTTTTTCATACTCCAGGAGTCATGAAACGTCGAGAAAATATAAAAGTAGCCGTACCTTATGCTCAGGAGTAAAGGTCGTTTCCATTATGGGATTTTCCTTAGGAGTAACTCAAGAAATTTCTATGAAACGTGTTTATGTGATTAGTCCCAAGAAAACACTCCTAAGCAAAATCATAAGGATATTCTCATAAGGGATCCCACGAAATACGACGGTAGCTATTTCTTGTGAAAATTCACATCGTTCCTATACTAGATTTTCAATTTAGCGCCGTTTCTGCACAGCGGCTGTTATTTCGTGAGGTTAAAATTCAAGAAATTTAATAATATGTCTTTTGGTTCATGTTGTTTCAATACTGTCGAGCACTGTCAATTTATTTCCAGTAATTGTTTAATAAAAAAATAAAACGAACTTTAAGAATGATCGACTTGTCTTCATTCTAGCACTTATATTATAATATTATAATATCGAATAAAAGTAATGATTTTGTTGTTATAATCAAGATATACATACTTTATGTGCTCTTAATGTCACCTCTTTGTAGGTCAGAAACTTTTAAATTTAATGTTAAATGTCAAAACTAATAGTAACAAAATCACAAGTAATTTCACAATAATGTAAACCCCAAAACTCGAATATTGACCATCCTGTTCATTCCTAAATAATCACAAGGAAGTCATAAGGAATTTGTTTAAGAAATTTCCTAAGAAAAATCCCACAATGTAAATACTGTTACGAAATAAACCCATACGCCGCCCGGTACGACGCCTATGGCTCGTCGAGAGCTTTCTCGTAATCTACGGCAATGATGACTCATCATCGATGACGTCGGTCGGCGAGCGCTAAATAGAGGCTACCTTCAGGAACGAGCATTATTCAGTCAACAAGTCGAGTTCATCGAATGAGCGAATTCATTCAAGTTGCACCACGAAGTTATTCTGTACATAATCGTTGTAATAGTTAGTCGTGTAAATTTGAGTTACTGAGAAATACATTGTTGAGTTTAACCGATTTTATTCACCGATCAACGTAATAATAGGTATTCTTACACACAGATTTGATTTCGATTATTTTTTGTTGCCGCAAAATTATTTCATCGGCATTCAACCCTATTACGTTTTGTTTAAATGTTGATAGTTTTTAAAATAGGTAACATGAAATTGTTCATTATAAATGGTACGGTACTACAGTCGTAGTTATTTACAATATGTGTATCGTAACGAATTTTACGACACACGATGGACAAAAATAAAAAATAAATTATAACATTTTGTGCCACGATTTAATTTTTTGCTGTATAAATTTCAGGTAGAATTTACTTTGCATTAAAAGACATCAACAAATTTTTGGTAGTATTGTACCATCTGTTTTAATTTTATTTTAATGTAATTTAATATTATTATTATTAAATAATAAATGTATTTTCTTAAGATAACAAAAAACATAAAGACAAAAAAAATGAGTAAAACAATAACAATAAGAGACATTATTTATAATGGATAACAAAAATTTTAGAACCAGTAAATCCTTAAGACACTACGTTAAAAAGAAAAATTTTAAACGTATCGAAACATTATTCTATTAAAAACATTGTTAGCATTGGTAATTTGTTGAAAATTTGCACTTATATGGAATATTTAAAATAAATTTGTCCTGTTTTACAAAAACTTATACAGGCATCCCTAGACTGTATAAGTCAACAAATATTAAAATACGATACTCCGAACTACAAAGCTAGGCGCAAATTATTTAATAAAAAGAAGATTAACGAGCTCAACTTTTTATCACCTACATGCCGTGATTTTTTCCAGTTCAGATTTTCATGTAAAATTGCTTTTAAAAATTTCATGTATTTATGAATACTGGTTAAATCTGCACTGTGCACACTAAGCGTGAAATCATCTATTTTATTTTATACAATTTTCAAATATCAGTTTTTACAATTTTTTTAAATCCGATGTTTTATTATTGCATCTTATTTTATTTTTTATTTTATTTCTTTTTGCTAAGTATTTTTTTATATTTAAAGTTCCTACGAGTTTTTACTTTTTTAAGGGACACATCGCCATATTAGAAGAATGAGGACAAGAAATAGAGTTACATACAACAATAAAATAGAGGGTGTTCCATTTGAAAAAACTGAAATATCGATATTTGAAAATTGTATAATTTTGGATTTTTTTGTATATTAAAATCTGATTTAGTTGATAGCAAAAGACAGCCCGTGTCTTTGTTTATTTCCACAAAATATTGTAAGACAGACTTTAAAAAGAAGTCTATTGTGTTTTTTTTATGAATCCGTCACAATGCAACCAGACGTTTTTGCATAGTGACGCCATCAACGATTTTTTTAAATGGTATCCTGATTTTTTCTTTCGGATTCTGATAGATCTTTGTATTAGTTAAGTAGTAGTAGGAAACAGTTGCTATCTCATAAATATTTTTTGGGGGAAAATTTTGATTAAAGTTGAAAAACAAAAATTCGATTTATTAATACAGTTTGAACGGAAACTCTGCAGTAAAACAACAAAAGAAAAATAAATGTACAAACTGCCATCCAGCAATCATTTGGCACATACCAGCACGTGTTAAACACTTTGTACTGCCGCTTCAGTGGTATCTGAGATGATGTTGCCCATTTCTATTCGATTCGGTTCTTGACATCGTCCAAATAAGTGTTTGGTCTGTTAAAGTAGACCTTAGATTTTAAATAACGCCACAAGAAATCAAGGTGCGTTAAATCTGCCGAACGACCCGGCTATTCAAACGGTCCAAGTGGCCATATCCATCTTCCCAAGAAAATGATGTCAAAAAACTCTCTCACTTCCCTACCAAAATGCATAGTGCCCCATCTTGTTGGAACCAAATTCGTTGATTGGGCATATCTCCATTTTCGTGGTTTGGAAACAAAACCTGTGTAATCAAAACGCAAAAAAATAAATAGCGCAGAGCTGTTAACGTTTCTTTAAAAAAAAAGACGGTCATATCAAACAGCTGTCTAGCATTCCTGATCAAGTGATCACGTGCCATCTTTTGTGAAATTCAGCACGTTTAATAACAATTTGCAGGTTTTGGGATTCCATGAAACTTCTTTTCATATTGTTGCAATGTAGATATTCTTTTTGTTGTTAAATAAAAACAATATTTTGGACAGCATGCTTTAATAGTTTGGAAACCTTCATCAATTTCCTATGAAAATCGATTTTTTTTCAACTGTAATAGCAGTTTTACCAAAAAATATTATTTTATTCGTCCATTTAACTAATAAAAAGATGTATCAAAATTCAAACGAAAAAGTTTGGGTTCATATTTAAAAAAATCGTTGATGACGTCACTGTGCAAAAAACGATACTTAGGATTATTATTTGAAATGTAAATCTAGCTGATACTACTACTGTTAAGACACTTCTTAGGCAAAAGCGGAAAAATTCTACAAACATTAGTCTGTTAAGTAATTTAGAGTCTAGAAAAATGTAATCTTACTTACATGCACCATTTTTATTGTTAAAAGTAACTAGTTTATTGGTTATAAGCTGTAAAATTTTAAACCTCCCACAAGTTAATTTTTACAACAATAATATCAACATTTAAGAAATCTGAGTTTCTGAAAAGCCTGGGGCAACGTTATTTTTTCTGGAGGAACGATTTATTTGCAATCAAAACTTCCCCATCACGTATCTATCCAACCTGGAATTTGAACATCCATATCTTTCTTGTGTACAAAATACAAGGACCAAAGACCTGTCAAATAAATCACTACTTGAGATATCTGAGCCAAACCATGTTTCCGATAAAGCAAGCAAGTCATATTGACCATCTCAAGAAGCAATTAATAAATAATTTACTTTACATATTTGAAACAGATATACGATTTCCAATATTCACAACATTGATGACTTGTAAACAGGAACAAGAATGGAATTAGCTTTGTTTGAAGAGCTAACGTTGGTATGAAAAATCACTCTGCTGAAAAAGTGAGTCAGTTAATAAATTCTGTCTAATACCGAAATAAGTATTAGTTTTACAAAAATTCTTTAGATTTCCTTACGTAATTTCTTGGATAAATTCAAAAATGTATTTAAAATTTTTTGAGAACAAACTTTATGTGTTACGTGTAACATTGGTATTTTATGTAAGTTTTATTATTATCAGGTACATTTCAAATTTTAGAATAACTTGTTCGTAGTTTTGGAGATTGTGTTTGCTAAAATCATCTTTGAGGCCAATACACATTCAGAAAGATCGAAGCAACCGGAAATTTGTTTTGTCGTATACAACTTACGAGACATAAGGAAAACCGGAAATTAGATATCATTCATATAATAAAAACTGAATTGATACATTGCATTTCTAAATCTTTAATCGAATTGATCCCTTATGTGAGCACAGTGAACACACATCGATGGAGCCCTCGACAAACTTCTATTAAAATTCCTCAAAATCATTTTTATGGTTTTTCAAACCAAGTATATATCAGGATTTTTTATGAAAGATATTTACACAATTTTGACAAAACTTAACATATAGGTGTATATTAAAACTTTGTACCTAAAATAAATCCAATACGGTTAAAATTGTTATTCTGTCAGGTTTTTCTCAAGAACATTTCCTTTACAGTTTTAATAGGTGAGTCTAAATTTATTTCGAAATTATTAATAGCCTTGGTATTAGTGTTTACGTGATAGCTACGTAACATCAAATTTTACCGATTTTTAAACAAATAAAACTTAAAGATCAAAATTATATTTCCAAGTTTGCAAATAAAAAAAAAACTGTACAAATAAAATATGATCTACTACTTAAGTAAGTTAAACTCTTTTTAATACACCAAAATTAAAATAATGTAATATCATCTAAGTCGTACGAAATAAGTAAGCAAGTTAGTTTAGTTGCTGACTTTGAAAAGCATTTATTTTTAAGTAAGAAAAATAATCAACGTAACATTTTTCACGCGTGCAACCTGTAATAACCAATTTATACATAAAATTTTATAGATCTTCCAGTAAAGTACGTTTATGATTCATAATCTAAATTAATTATTATGATATCGCGGTTCTTAAAAACACGTCAGCAACAGGACGACGAAATGAAAATTTGAAACGAAATTAATTGCCATCATTTATCAGTCTTTAAAGTCAAATATTAATTAAATTTCATCCTGTTTTTATTAAGTACTTTTGCCGACATTTTGGTGGATGCGCGTATTAATAAATACATCCTTGGAATTTTCATGCTGGTTCGTGGCAATCATGAAGTATTTATGATGTACATTGTGTCAAGAGGATGCGTTCACCAAAAATATCAGCAGAGACAATATTGATACAAGTCAAGTGTAGTGTGACGATAGAGATTAATTAATCTGTAGGCTCAATTATCTAAATTAACAATTAACTATAATTAGTAGAATGATTATTAGCAAGAATTGTTAATTGTATTTAGCGTCAATTTTTTTTCTGGAACGACAATAACTTTTGCATTTTGTAAATATGTCACAGAAGCAATAATAAAGTGGCGTTTAATTCGTCTGCAACAATAACAGTAATAATAGCATTTAGTCTATTCGCTACTTTACTATTATAGCACACGCCTTTGCACAGATAGTGACAACACAAAAACGTGTTTCGGAGGAGTTTAAACGCCACTCAACAGTTATTAAACGATTTAATTTTCGCAGTTTTACTTCATTTCATAAGAACGTTGCAATTAATTAATTTTTGTTTTTTTTTTTCTTCAAGTCTTTGTTATCCTGGAGATAACAGTCTCAAAGTACTTCGCTTCTTGTTTATAACGTTGTTAGTAATATACCCTTCGTTAAAGGAAATTTTTCTGTGTAAATAAATTTACATCCTCCCTTTTTGCACTGAATTGTAATTTCTCTTAAAGAGTTTCTCCTCCATGCTAATGTTTCTTTCCTTTTCGTAATGGTTTTAATAACTGAATACAGTTTTGAACTAAGTTATAAGAAGTTAAAACTGAGTGAGTTTTGAAGATTATTATTAATTACGGTGCACTCAGTATTTGGTTTGCATTCTGTTATGCGATATATACTATGTAGATATATCCAACTTCAGACGTGTATGACTACAAGCCAGTGTTACATAATGTGTACAATCTGGGTATTGTACAACGAGAAATGGGTTATTCCCATACCTGCAGGTAGAAGGTTTTAAAGTTCCACCCCCACAAACCCTTTAGGGTGTTCATTTTATCTGTTCACGCCTGAATATTTCTGCATAAGCAACCCATTTTACGTTTCATAAACAGCTTTGATTAATCTTTATTTTTAAATAATAATGAACGCATAGATAGCAATGATCAGAAGTTAAATTATGACAAATTATTTCTGTCAGCCCAATATTTTCAATTTTCGTTTGCTTTAAAATGTTTTCGAATCCTGAAAAAACAGACATGCTGTTAATATTGGCAAATCAAGCGTTTAGAAAACTTGAAAAAAATTTACGAGAATTCAGGCAATTCAAAAAAAAAAAGTTAAAAATCGAACTGTAGCCACGCCGGATAATGAAGCTGCTCAGAGCAGCAAACATTTTTTTCTTCGCTTATCTAGATTGGCGACTTCGACCCCTACACCGACACCGACACCGAGTTTGAGCTCGTAGATCCTATTCCGAACAATACGATAGGTACTCAAAACCATGTTTTTAATATCTCGCAGAGAAATAAGGATTTTGCAGTTAAGCTCCGGCCTCCTTGGTTCACGACGAACAAAAAAAACCATCACAATTGAGATAGGGCGGGTGGGCGGGCCGAATTTAGCCTTTTTTTCTTAGTATGTGTAGAGTTATTTCGAGAAGAAGAAACTTAAAACATGACTAAAATGGTAAATTTTGTAGTAATCAACTTAAATCATCCACTTTATAAATGACAATTTTCAGCTCTATAAGCAACGTCAGCGGGAACAGCAACTGCAACGGGAACTTCAACGTCAACAGTAAGTTTATAAATCCCACTGCTAACGTCATCAAAAAAAAGTTCATGGAATAGTTCCAAGTCTGACAAAAATCTATGATGAATTTTCAGCAGAGGACATAATTTCGGAAATTTTACGACTGAGACGCCACTTGAAAGCCGCCAGCATTTCTTCCCAAGTAGCGGTTCATTGAACTACATTGGAGCTTTTCAGACTCATCAGAGCGCGACTAAACAATCTTTCCATTTTATCAATTGAAAAAGAGCAAAGTAAATTTTGATAACGTCATAAAATATTTTGCCAAAAGAAAACCGCTCTGTTTACCATAAAAATACCATAATTACCTACCTTATTAATAATGTTTTATTACTGAATAGAATTTTGTTTGGTTGTTCTTGAGTATTTTAAAGAAATTTAGTAAAAACAACTAAAAGTTAGAATTCCATTATAGGGAAAATACCTAACATACTTAAGCCAGTGAGGATCTTCAACTGACCAGTAGTGCATGTTATGACGGTTCACTACGCTATTACTTCTAAGCAAAGAAATTTTGTACGGATGCTATTTATTCTTTTTTACAATACGCTGAATGGACGTAATTGAAACTTGTATTTCTAATTGAGAACTGCTGCCATCATCTCCTGATTTTCTGTTACCCTATTATTACGAACTCTTTTTGGTTCACGAACACTACCGGTATCTCAAAAAAAATTAAGCACATGTTTAATTCTGAATTTTGTCAGATTTTCTTCCCGAAACCGTTGCCTCAGGACTCGAATCGTATCAGGAATAATTCTGCGACATTCTCCGTACACATAGACATTTTTTAGGCATTGTAAAAGAAGTAGAAAGTTGAAACTTCAAAAATGACAAAAGTGCGAGAAAATTAGTTGTTCCGTCACGGTTGATCAAAAATTTTAAGCAAAAAACATGCAAGTATTTTTATGGCTAAGTTTGTTTTCAACGAATTAATTAAAATCTTTTTTTTTCTGCCACTTCAAGAGCAGATTTCTTAAAGAGGAATAAACTTTTCAGTTTTCTTCCACGGAATACTTTATTTCAACGTAATACTTGATTTTTTTCAAAATTTTGAACAGCCTCACGTGAAATAAGAGATTTAAAATTAAAGATTACGACAACTAATACATTTTTCACATAAAACGGAATCTGCATTCTTCAATAAACGTTGATACAAAATTAAAAAAAAAATTAGTCGAAAAATAAATGAGATATATCTTTAACACAATCTGAATTCGGCACGTAACTTATAATAATAATAATGCGTCACACATTTCTTACATTAATTATAGAGTTCCGCAAGGGTTATCCTCGGGCAAATATATACTACTTTCGCTGTTGACTTCTCTAACTGTTTGCCCAAAGCAGATGTAACACTTTGTGCAGATTATTTTTACTTATATTTGTACTGCAGGAAGTACTGTTGTTTTTGCTTAGATATATGGATCCGTTTATATGATACATTTTTTTGCGAAACTGTGCCGCGACAGAAAGTTGATGATTAGCTTATTCAATAAACTTTATTTTAACTAGGCACTATTCTTGGTAGCTGAGCAGAAGGAGCATTTGTCTTGACTTGTCTAACAAAACTCCTTATTCGAGTTCACTTAAATTTTTTATCTCAATTAAATTGTCCTCACAAAAAATAGAAAAGATTAATTAAAATGTATGTATACATTATGTTCTCACAAAAAACTAATAACATCACTTTGTTCAAAATCTTGTGAAAATAATATAGTTGGGATAAGTTTGTATTCGTCTCAAATTATTCAACAGTGTCTGGCGAAAGACTGCTATATGCAGGACGTTTAAAAAAATCTGTAACTTGGTGTGACAGCGACTGTGCTTTCAAGACGAGGGAAATTCAGTATAAGAATATTCAGAAGAATATCTACATTTTTCGAAAACTACTTTCTGATATGTACTTTACAATTTTCAGTAGATGGCTTATATGGTGTATAACGAAGACGATTAAATTCCCATCAAATCTCTGAAACTGTCCACATTTCTTTCAGCATCACTGACTGTGCAGACAATTATTATCAATTTTCCAACACGTGGCAATAATTTTCTAGGTTCTTGATCTTTGCTCGTTATAAATACATTAAGCATGTGGTGTTGAATTAAAAAACATCGCTTTATTGGTAATCACTGCCAAAATCTAAATTGCCTTTATGGTTATGTGTTCGCATCAGCGATCAAGACAAGCCTCAACTACTGCGAACACCATTCCACAACTTTTTATGTGTGCTTATACAAAGTTAAAACAAAAGAATCGGCTTTCAAATTACTTTCTGATTGAATTGATGAAATTATTCAGTTGAAAAAACACACTAAATCGTTCATCAGTTCAACGAACGAATTAAGTCACGTCTGAATCATTACGAAATCCTGAACAAGCACCTGATTCCCGATGAACGCGAATACAAAATGAAAATATTAAAGTAAAACATTTCCGAGAACTGGTAACGATCAGATTGTTCAGTCGCTAGTTTTTGAAATAAATTTTCGCTTTAATTAACACCAGATAATGAGAAATCCGATAAGCAGTCGTTTATTAGCAAAGTTAGAAACCAATTTAGCGAAATATATCCTTACAAAATAATTTTATCATGTTTCTCTGCATTTTCAGAGGCAATGTCCGGAGATTTCACATTGTGTTTACGAAAAATTCGAGCTTAGCAAGCACGAGTCTGTTTTCGGTAAATTCTCGGAATGTATTAATTCCACAGAGTATTATAATTATTACTAGAGTGGCCAGATGTACAGGACAAGTGTAAACAGTGTTTTACAAGTTTATCTTTAAACATTTTAATGCCACGAGGTTCGAAAGCGTAAAATCCTTTTAAATTTATACTTACAATTACAAAAAAGACAACTTTTATGTCTGAAAATTCTCTTTATTTATTTATTTTTCCTGACGCTTTTTCGCTTCCGGTATGTGAATAAATTATACTTTTGAACGTACATCATTATTCCACACTGAAGCATTTCTCTCAATGCAAAACTGGTCAATCAATATTCTTAGACAAAACCAAATAACATTTCAAAAGGAAAATATAAAAGGAAGTGCTGCGATTTTAAAATTTATTCTTGGTAAAGGTATGTTATGTTGAGGAAAAATTTATAATAGAATGTACGGTCTAATAAGTGGGAAACGTTTTACAAAAAAAAAAAAACTGGTGAATGAAAGAGGCGCGTAAAATCCATATTTTTAGATAATGTAACAGCGTAGAACAAAATTAGCTGGAAATGTATTTCTTATCAAACTTTCTATGATTTAATTGCTATGACGAAGAAATGTCTTTTTTCCCAATACATCACCTTCTTTTAGTTTGGTAACTTGTATTGCGTTACACCAAAAATATATATTTTTTCACACTTACCACAATTATATCAAACGTAGAAATTATTTTAGAAAGAAATTAATAAAATTATTTTTATCCACAGTCACATTATAATTCGAGTTTTATCCACACTTATGAAGCATATCAAGTACCACTTTATCCACTAGTGGAATAATGAAAAATACAACCTTAAATCATAGTAATTTATTTATGTATTTGTTTATTATTAATACTAACATTAATATTTATATTAATAGAAATTTCCTTTTTTGTTTCATCGTTTCCATTAATAACAAGCTTGTAGTTTTCATCAGTTTCAGAACGCATAGTGCTTGTCAAAGTTTTTGATAAATCTGTAGAAACAATGGATGTCTTCTCTTGTAAGGAACGACTAGTACCAGGAGTACCTTGGATCTTCCTTGCGATATCAAGCTTATTAGATATAGAATCATCAATATAACTTTCTCGGAGCTTCTCCACTCACCGTGTCTTTTTATTGTTGTGAGGTCAACACCTTTATTAGCCAGTAAAGTTGTCGAAGTGCGTCTCAATGAATGACCGCTATAAGCTTCGGCGTTTGCCAAATTCAAAAATGAAGCAACTCTTGAAGGAACTTTCGACAAAGTGTTGATTTCAACAGGTTGTGAAGTACATTTTTGATTAGTATATCGTAAAAAGAATCTGTCATTTGATAACTTCTTCGGACGCAAGGACATGTATTTTCTACATAGCAACCATTCAACATCTCCCAATTTTTTTAAATTAATTTCAATAACTTTTGACGTTACAGCCGCTCTCAGAGTGAAATGTCAAATAATTTTTTGATGAAATCTGATTCTAAATGATCCTGATTGTGAATAAAACATTGTATTGCATTCTTGTTTTAGCTGCGTTTTATCCACTTAAGAATATTAAATGCTCGAGCTTCGCTCTCGCATTTAAACATTCTTGCGTGGATAAAATGCTGTCTAAAACACTCTTACAATAAATAACTATTATCGGTTAGAGTGTACTATGTTTCTTAATTTGGGTTTACATGTTCCGAGAAAATGTGGATTTCGTGACTGACTTATGATGACTATTTACATCTGTAACGTTCATGGGTGTTAGTTAAATGATAACCTAACGGCTGGTACACCTATACAATGTTGACCAGCTGTTGGCTTATAATTTTTTTCATTACATGTTCTATTTGTTTTTAAAATTCGGTTATTTATGAGCTGTATGAAAATTGGCGAGTTGTCGAATTTCTAAATTTTTTGCCGTCACAGTTATAAAACTTGAAAACTGGAGGTACATAGTCGTACTGTTTTAGCGACTACCTTGATTAATAAACATCTTATGACGGTGAACAAATGGAACGGAGCAAATGGACTGTTGTGTCCAGCAATAATTGTAACTGGTTTAACAACAAATCGAAACGCTGTCCTATCTGTAATCGACAAGTGAAGCAACTTAAAAACCCCGACAGAACAAAAAACTTAAAAAGTTTGAAATTGGTTAAGATTCGGTGCGACGGTCGATATGCTATGCACACCTTTCACACAACCCGTTCTAATTCCTATACCATGTGTTATGAGCTGATGATCATGAAGTGGCTGAAGTGATTATCAGCGAATTTAGCTAAGAACCATCCCTATTAAACTAGAATTCAAACAAACAAATTGCATTGAAATTGGTTCATCCGTTTGGATGCTACGATGCCACAAACAGACGGATAGAGAGACAGACAAATGCTTCAAACTTAAGACAGACACAGAGACAGACAAACAAATGTTTTAAAGGTATAACATCCCTCTTTTTGGGTCGGGGGTTGATAAACTGATTAAGATTGACCACCACAGGTCAACGATTTAAAAAGATAGTGGTACCAGTGGGTGAATCATCCCTTGAGCAGCGAAAAGTGAATTTTCGAAAGGTACAAGAATTACCATTTTCCTGTGATGTGCGGTTAGCATTTCTCAGTAAAAAGCCTACACGTCAGCCTTGATAGGCTGATTACAAACATACATATATGCATGTAATCACAAAAAAGCTAAGTCCCATATAACGTCTCGTGTAGAAAGTCTGACAAAGAAAGCTCACTATTAGTTAGTTTTAAATCTCGTTTTTTTGTAAATGAAAAGTCGATTGCAGGGAGTGAAAAACTACTTAGGACCATAATGAGCTGTCACTTTCGCCTCGTAGAAAAAAGGACAAAAAATGTCTTGCTAAGGGAAAATGTTTTACTCTCCGGAAATCGTGTACTTAATAATACATATGTAATAAATTATTGACAATAATTTTTATGATAATATGTAAATAAGGTAGGTCAAGAGAAACAGTTGCTAATATATTTGGGTTTGATTAACATAAACCAACTTCCGTTTTTTTATAGAGCATTGCAAAGGGCAGAACCGTAGCTAATGCTATTTTGCTGTTGGGACTGATATTTAAATAAAAATACACGATGTTAATCTTTTAATGTCACCGCCTCTATGATTTTCTGTTTATCATAAGGACATCAACAATTTGGACTAAACACTTTGGAAGTGTAAAACCGATCTCGTTAATCAGGGCTTTTCCCCTTTTTTTTCACATGGCGGTCCATTATGTTTCTCAGCAGTTCTTTCGCTTTTAGGAAGAAAACACAATTATAACTCCGCATCATTCCTTGTAACATTGTCTAAAACGAAAAGCAAGAACTCAAATCGCTTTACAGTTTCAGTGATTTTAAAGTAACCTCGTTACCATATTAGGAACTGCCAGTTTTGTGTCGTTTTTGAAAACAATACAATTATCGAAATAAAGGTTAACTGTACGTTTTATCGATATTCCATAGCCTCTAGAGTATAAAAATGTAAGTCTTCCGTTTCTGCCTGCCCATCGTTGTCTACGATTTGCCATCTGGCTATTTTATTAGATGGGTAATTTCCGAAACTACTGAAGTGATTGTTGTGAAATTTTAGGTCTATTTTAGGAATGTCGCGTAGATTATCATCTACGCATCTAGACGATTCTGCATGCTTTAAGTGTGTTTCGTGGCTCAGAACCATCAAAAAATGTTGAAATATAGTTCAAATTCAATAAAAATCGACAAAAATACAGTTTCTAGCTAAAATTTGATGGTTTCTTTGCTCTTTCTGAGCCCATAGGGTATCTGATTGGCTTAAAAGTACAAGAAAACACTTCAAAAGTGACGTTTCTAAAGAATTTTACCAATTTTCTTGTATCTACGAACGCCAGAATGCATAAAATTGACCTAAACGTCTCCTTTTCCTAATCTGAGACGATTCTGCATGCTTTAAGTGTGTTTCGTGGCTCAGAACCATCAAAAAATGTTGAAATATAGTTCAAATTCAATAAAAATCGACAAAAATACAGTTTCTAGCTAAAATTTGATGGTTTCTTTGCTCTTTCCGAGCCCGTAGGGTATCTGATTGGCTTAAAAATACAAGAAAACACTTCAAAAGTGACGTTTCTGAAGAATTTTACCAATTTTCTTGTATCTACGAACGCCAGAATGCATAAAATTGACCTAAACGTCTCCTTTTCCTAATCTGAGACGATTCTGCATGCTTTAAATGTGTTTCGTGGCTCAGAACCATCAAAAAATGTTGAAATATAGTTCAAATTCAATAAAAATCGACAAAAATACAGTTTCTAACTAAAATTTGATGGTTTCTTTGCTCTTTCCGAGCCCGTAGGGTATCTGATTGGCTTAAAAGTACAAGAAAACACTTCAAAAGTGACGTTTCTGAAGAATTTTATCAATTTTCTTGTATCTACGGACGCCAGAATGCATAAAATTGACCTAAATGTCTCCTTTTCCTAATCTGAGACGATTCTGCATGCTTTAAATGTGTTTCGTGGCTCAGAACCATCAAAAAATGTTGAAATATAGTTCAAATTCAATAAAAATCGACAAAAATACAGTTTCTAGCTAAAATTTGATGGTTTCGTTGCTCTTTCCGAGCCCGTAGGGTATCTGATTGGCTTAAAAGTACAAGAAAACACTTCAAAAGTGACGTTTCTGAAGAATTTTACCAATTTTCTTGTATCTACGAACGCCAGAATGCATAAAATTGACCTAAACGTCTCCTTTTCCTAATCTGAGACGATTCTGCATGCTCTAAGTGTGTTTCGTGGCTCAGAACCATCAAAAAATGTTGAAATATAGTTCAAATTAAATAAAAATCGACAAAAATACAGTTTCTAGCTAAAATTTGATGGTTTCGTTGCTCTTTACGAGCCCGTAGGGTTTCTGATTGGCTTAAAAGGACAAGAAAACACTTCAAAAGTGACGTTTCCGAAGAATTTTACCAATTTTCTTGTATCTAAGAACGCCAGAATGCATAAAATTGACCTAAACGTCTCCTTTTCCTAATCTGAGACGATTCTGCATGCTTTAAGTGTGTTTCGTGGCTCAGAACCATCAAAAAATGTTGAAATATAGTTCAAATTCAATAAAAATCGACAAAAATACAGTTTCTAGCTAAAATTTGATGGTTTCGTTGCTCTTTCCGAGCCCGTAGGGTATCTGATTGGCTTAAAAATACAAGAAAACACTTCAAAAGTGACGTTTCTAAAGAATTTTACCAATTTTCTTGTATCTACGAACGCCAGAATGCATAAAATTGACCTAAACGTCTCCTTTTCCTAATCTGAGACGATTCTGCATGCTTTAAGTGTGTTTCGTGGCTCAGAACCATCAAAAAATGTTGAAATATAGTTGAAATTCAATAAAAATCGACAAAAATACAGTTTCTAGCTAAAATTTGATGGTTTCTTTGCTCTTTCTGAGCCCATAGGGTATCTGATTGGCTTAAAAGTACAAGAAAACACTTCAAAAGTGACGTTTCTAAAGAATTTTACCAATTTTCTTGTATCTACGAACGCCAGAATGCATAAAATTGACCTAAACGTCTCCTTTTCCTAATCTGAGACGATTCTGCATGCTTTAAGTGTGTTTCGTGGCTCAGAACCATAAAAAAATGTTGAAATATAGTTCAAATTCAATAAAAATCGACAAAAATACAGTTTCTAGCTAAAATTTGATGGTTTCTTTGCTCTTTCCGAGCCCGTAGGGTATCTGATTGGCTTAAAAATACAAGAAAACACTTCAAAAGTGACGTTTCTGAAGAATTTTACCAATTTTCTTGTATCTACGAACGCCAGAATGCATAAAATTGACCTAAACGTCTCCTTTTCCTAATCTGAGACGATTCTGCATGCTTTAAATGTGTTTCGTGGCTCAGAACCATCAAAAAATGTTGAAATATAGTTCAAATTCAATAAAAATCGACAAAAATACAGTTTCTAACTAAAATTTGATGGTTTCTTTGCTCTTTCCGAGCCCGTAGGGTATCTGATTGGCTTAAAAGTACAAGAAAACACTTCAAAAGTGACGTTTCTGAAGAATTTTATCAATTTTCTTGTATCTACGGACGCCAGAATGCATAAAATTGACCTAAATGTCTCCTTTTCCTAATCTGAGACGATTCTGCATGCTTTAAATGTGTTTCGTGGCTCAGAACCATCAAAAAATGTTGAAATATAGTTCAAATTCAATAAAAATCGACAAAAATACAGTTTCTAGCTAAAATTTGATGGTTTCGTTGCTCTTTCCGAGCCCGTAGGGTATCTGATTGGCTTAAAAGTACAAGAAAACACTTCAAAAGTGACGTTTCTGAAGAATTTTACCAATTTTCTTGTATCTACGAACGCCAGAATGCATAAAATTGACCTAAACGTCTCCTTTTCCTAATCTGAGACGATTCTGCATGCTCTAAGTGTGTTTCGTGGCTCAGAACCATCAAAAAATGTTGAAATATAGTTCAAATTCAATAAAAATCGACAAAAATACAGTTTCTAGCTAAAATTTGATGGTTTCGTTGCTCTTTACGAGCCCGTAGGGTTTCTGATTGGCTTAAAAGGACAAGAAAACACTTCAAAAGTGACGTTTCCGAAGAATTTTACCAATTTTCTTGTATCTAAGAACGCCAGAATGCACAAAATTGACCTAAACGTCTCCTTTTCCTAATCTGAGACGATTCTGCATGCTTTAAGTGTGTTTCGTGGCTCAGAACCATCAAAAAATGTTGAAATATAGTTCAAATTCAATAAAAATCGACAAAAATACAGTTTCTAGCTAAAATTTGATGGTTTCGTTGCTCTTTCCGAGCCCGTAGGGTATCTGATTGGCTTAAAAGTACAAGAAAACACTTCAAAAGTGACGTTTCTGCAGAATTTTACCAATTTTCTTGTATCTACGAACGCCAGAATGCATAAAATTGACCTAAACGTCTCCACCAAACACTAATCAAAATTTGTCAGTTACTCCCCTCGAAAAACTTGATGACGTTAACTCAAAATCCTCCTTAAAATGTGTAAAATAATATGCTTCTAATATACCCTCTCTCAAAATATACAAAATACGAGTAGTATGTGTGTGTATTCACCAAATCGAAATTGCCTTACCCCATTTTCTTGAAATTTTGAGTATATAGTATCGTTGTTATCCCCACGTGACAGATTGCAAGACAAATGGAGATTAGTTTGGGTTCGGTTTTCAACATCTTAAAGGCAAACCGATTTCATCCATATCATGTGACAATGAACTAACATTTAACAAAAAGTGATTTTATCCGACGGTTAGTATTTTGCGAATTCGTGAGGGCTCAATTACGAGACAATCAAGATTTTTTATTTAACGTTTTGTTTACGGATGGAACCACATTTACCAATAATGGGTGTCTAAACAGACACAACTCACACTACTATGCCCAGCAAAATCGCCATTGGTATCAGGAAAAGCATTTCCAAGAAGTTTTCAAAGTTAATGCTTGGTGTGGAATTGTTGGTAAACACATCATTGGTCCACATTTTTTTGAAGGAAATTTAAACGGACCTATGTATCTAAATTTTTTAAAGAATATTTTACCTGAACTGTTGGTAAACGTAGAGCTAGACATACGAAGAATAATTTGGTTTCAAAATGATGGCGCTCCCGTTCATTATCAGAGAGACGTTAGGAACTATTTACACAGAGCGTTTGGACTTATTGCTAGAGAAGAAGAGTACGCTTGGCCTGCACGGAGCGCTGATCTAACGCCATTAGATTTTTTTCTTTGGGGGAAGGTGAAAAATGACGTTTTTTCACTAGCAGCCATGAAGCATGCAAATGTCGACTCATTTAGAGGTAGCAAAGTTCAACTTTTGCGACCAAGGTTCAAAAAAAAGATTGCGGTTATGTACGAAATACTTGATGTGATTATTTCTTAAAAAATGAATCAATGTGTGCCATTACCTAACATTACTTGAGTATACGCATGGTAGTTGGTAGACGGTGCAAGATAAAATGATTAATTCAGCGACAAGTGTAAACGGTTTTCTTTGTGTTGAAGATTTAGATTAAGTTTGATTAGAAATCAAAACAAAATCATGTTGCGTCAAAAATTGGACGTTTATTTTTTCAATTTATTGTCTTATGGCTTCTACTATCTAGTGAAAACATAGTATATTAACCACGGTTGTAAAACCACTTCTAGACCTTGCGCTCGGTCTAGAATGCTTGGCTTTGCAACTTTAACTAATAATATACTACATATTATAGTGTCCCAATCGAAAATAAAAACCACTTACGTGTGAAAGGATAATAGCGTCATGCAGATCTATAACTCCTGACATGTTAGATAGAGTTCATAGAAATTTTGAACGTTGGATAGGTCTTTGTAAAGGTAGTGGAGGTAGACATTTATTATAATTTCGTTTTCGTTGTAATCTGATCCATTAATAAATTGAGTATTAATTTTTTCGATTGATGATTACTATAATTGCTTATTCAAAAAAAAATTAAATTGGACGAAGTCGTGTCTGGGTTGTATAACATGTTGCCTATGCAAAAATTGTCAGGCGTAATGAGCACACTGTATAGTTAAAAAATTGCATTACGTACAATTTTTCAAAAAAAAGGAAAACGAAACCATTCCATATATGTTATCATCTTGCAAAAAATACGATAGTAGACTTTTAACGGTTTGTAATGGAATAATACAGCGTGAATGCGAAATATGTGCAATAAAAAAATGAGGAATAGCTCACAATAATATTATCGTACTGTGTAAATTTCACGTTCCTAAGTGGTAGCAATTTCTGGACGATATTATTTGAAATCAAATATAAATTGTGAATCGCGCCGCTGGTAGTGTTTCTTGACCTACATAATTACTACAATGAAAGGCCCAGAGCGTTGTGGCAAGGACCAAACATCCGTCAAAATCAAAAGTCGATCACCATGAAGCATTACCAAAAATTGGTCTTTCTAGGACCACCAACTTTTTCTACAACGAATGATAAGCAGCGAAAAGTCGGTTTTACTTTTATTTAAAACTGAAAGTGTTTTATTCGAACGTTTTTCCACCTAGTGTTTAAAAGGTGGATCAGTGGCTCCGTATCGCCCCATTCGATTTTTAATTTGTTTTTTCAATATATCCACACTATTATTATTATTATTGCATATATTTCGAAATCACCCTGTAGGTATATTTGAAGTGCAGTGCATCATGACCGCCAGATGTTTGAGCAACCCTCTTAGGGGATGAATTTCGAGAAATCTCTTCTTGAACGAAGCCTCCAGTATAAAATGAACATCCTCTCCAAATTTCAAATTTCTATCATTAGCGGTTTGGACTGGGCGTATATAGATTACCGCAAAACTCAATTAAACAAAAGCATTTTGTGAAAACATTTGCGCTACTACTTAACAACGTGTAATTTTCCGTGCCAGTTTTTGTTTCTCCATACTAAATATTTTGCTTAATAACGGCTTCCTTTTTAATTATCTCTATGAATTTTAAGAAAAACCTATATTGGTAACTCGATCACGCATGATTTCTATAATTCAGTTAGAAACTCTTAAAAACACTACATTTTGAAACGCGAAAGTGGCATTTCTCGTGGTAGCGCAGTTAACCTATCTAAATTTAGGTACGAAGTTTGACAATTTAAGAGTTTAGATACATTGAACCAGAGCGAAATATCTCCGTAAATTAAAATCAATGCCACATGGTACAATAACTTTACTTTCAACCTAGCTTGATTACTCAATTTATACACAGGTAAATAAACTCTTTCTACAAATTAACCTTCGCACTCAAAGTAATGAATTAATTTAGATATATCAGTGCCATATTGTGCTAAAAAGGTGGGCACTTTATCTTTTTCATGTAAACTTTACGAAATTTACGAGAACCTCGAGATATTTTTACATTAATTCCTGCTTTGCTGAAACCAACAATGCATAGCAATTAGAAAGACGTAAATATAGACCAGTACAAATAAAACAACTTTTAGCTTTAATGCATTTTAATTTTAGCGATCCAAACACTTTTCAGAAATTTGTTTAAGGTACAAATACTCGAAAGCTTACATTTTCCAAGTTCATTTACACGAATGTAAAGACCAGAGAACAAATTAAAGCAAACTTTCTTTTTATTTTAATATCGGTATTTTAGGTCTACTTAATCTCATCAAATTTATCCATTTAACGTTAATACACACAAAAATTAATAACAATTAATTGTATTTTGAATATTATTTTAAATTATAAACATAGTTTTAAGAAATTTTTTTGGATGACTAATTAAATCTGAATTATTTATGACAGTCTTCGCCGGCGATTTAATAAGGAGATTTTACAAAATCAAAACATTAAGACTAGAAGCCGATTTACGGAAGCTCAGTTAAATATTTTATTGCAATTAAATTTTTTTTAATGCGGCATTAAACCACTTTGACACTGACTATACGCCAATCACATGTCACTAAACGCTTCATTAAGTGCCTGATCAACTTAATTTGTCTTAAAATATTCTGTACACTGACCCTTAGATCCTATAATTAATTAATTAAAACCACAATTTTTACAATTTCGTTAACTTATCTTATAACTAATAAGACAATGCTGCTACGTTACTCATTATCTTAAAGTCCGTAATCCTTCATTTAAAAAAGAACATTATAAATAGTCAAATCCACACAAAATTTCCACGGAAAATTTAAATTTATGAAAACGGCAACATTCACCACCAGACTGGCATGTACCGTCAGTTTGACAACTTGATTATAATCTTTATTTTAACACTAACCCACTCCCATGTGAAACTCCGTATTACATACGAAGTAATAAATAATTTTTTATACATGCAAAGTCTTTCATCTCAATTTATCGACTGAACTCTTTCACAAGAGTTTCTGTGTGGGAAATAAATTTTACCACAAAAAAACTTAAAAATTACATGATTACCGGCTCAAATAATTTATCTACGCAAGACGTACACAGATTAAATAAACTCAGACGAGCATATTTATAATGTTTCTTTGACATGATTATGACGCTGCGTCGAAAACTACGCCATAAAAAGTTTTTAACAAAGTTAATTTTAATTGCCGATAATTTTGTAAACCTAATTTTTGAAAACCCAAAAAGGTAAAAACTAAAATCAGTCAAATCATTATAACCTGATTTTCAACTCTGATTTAAATTTTACGTCAATGTATTATTCACTATTGCGTAACTTTAAAAACATCACACAGAACATCCCTTCTACATTTCCCGTCTACGTTTCTAGTTTTTTGCTTGTTGATGCTTCCTGGAGAACTAAACTTTACATTAAAAACAGTTCATTTCAGAACTTTATTTGCGTACTCGCTTAAAAATGGCATTTAAATTGGACCAGAAGGCGTTTATGATTGAGTAGTATTTTCGAAACAGACAGAAGGTGTATGGAAGAATTGTAAGCGGTTTGGAATGAATTCCGGTAAGAATGTTCTAACAACATCGTCGATATGCTCATTTTTGCAATGCATGTGTGACATAGTTTTAAGAAACCTCGGCTCTACACAGAAATAAGGAAAATGTTGGAAATGTTAGACAGGTAATGGAGCAGACCCAGACAACATCCATATGATATCTAGCGCAACAAATGGGATTGTCGAGTGGAACTTGCCGAATAATAGTTTAGTGCGAGAATTACATAAGGCCGATTTTCCAGCGAGCTTTGACTGTTGCCAGGGATTTTTGGATTCACTTGAGGACCGGTTATTGGAGAAAACCTTCAAAGTATTTAAACAAATATTTTTATATCAGTTATTTATACTGCTCTTTTTAGTTTAAATATAGAAAAAGTAAACTAATATTATTATCACAATGAATCGTATTATTTTGTAATTTGTCTGACTGCGAAACATTTATACTTCTTTAAAAAAACATTTGTAAGCATATAAAGTGACAAGTATACTTTCTCATAAACCAGTGGGGATATATCCATCATCAATAATTGCATTTTAATGTTCTAGAAAGACTTTGACACCATTGTTACATTACTTACAACATACTGGTCTGGAGAAGTAAAAAATTATAGTAAAAATTTGCAGAAGAAGTTCTACACAGGAACATCTAAAATTGAAATTATAGGACTCTAGACCCTAACAAGAAATGTTTATATCTATATAATCTATACGGGAAATTCGGTAAATTTCCTCAAGGGCATCTAGAAGTTGAAAAATTACTAAAATCAGAGGGTGCAAGAGTTTTCTTCAAATTTATCGAACGGCTCTCCGACTTAAATTAAGCTGAGCTTTGGCCCAAAGGTATTATACCTAAATCGCTTGATCAGTATAATACTGATCAAGCGATTTAGCTTTTTCCAAAAGAATGAAGTGCGAAAAAATCAACCTTTTTTTATGCAAAGACGTGAATACGTCTATAAATTGGACTACTTTCATTGCAATAAATCTAAGATTTGACATCTAAATACACAATCATTCAAAAATAAACAATTAATATTAGAACTAGAAATAGTAATGAATATCTTTAACTTAGAAGCTATTAGTCTTAATGAACATTGGCTTAACTACAATTAAATGAAATGCAATAGAATAGAAAATTTTTATTTCATAAGAACGAATTTGTGAGGCAGCAGCCGTAGTTCTACCAAAAAATCATCATTTGATAGTCACATTATATCGACTTCTACTACTTTTAATGATTTTTGAGAAACATTGGAGATTATTGCCTTCAAAAAAATTGATCCAATCAAATTATTTATATTTCTGCATGATGACAAATAAAAACAGAATTTCAGAGATAATTTTGCACTAGTGCAAATTGCTGGAGCAGCTTTCGTCAAACCAGCCGGAATACATTTTTAATTTTCACTGTTTACGTTGTCATGCAAAAATTTGCACAGATACAGATGCAGAAAATATTTGATTTTTCAAAATTTTTGCGTAAATTACGTTAATCTTTTAATTTTTATTCGAATAGGTGCATTTTTTTTTAGGAAATAGAAAAATAATTCATTTCGTGTCATTTAATGTCATGGTCATGGGACCAAATAAAATTAATCACTTCTTTATGATGCATTTAGAAATTAACCCACTGATAGTAATAAACTTTTAAATCTAGATTTCAAGATGCGATATAAAACTTTGCTTTTAAAAATTAAAAGAAAGATACAAAAGTTGTTGTATTCTTCAGAAAACAAAAGTAAAACACTTAGATCTACTATAAATTAAAATTTTGTAAAAAACATAAAAATTCCATCTTCTCTGACGCACCTCTCGATGATTTTAACCTACATTTTGTATTTATGTATAATGCCGAAAATACTATTTCTAAGCTCGATCTCGAATGAAACGTACATTTAATCAATCATAACATATAATTAATGGAAACCGGGAAAGTTTTTCCTCCCTATATTTAAGTCCATTCACCAAATATGGTGTAAACAGAATTATTAAGGCTCTAAAAAGCAAAAAACACGAACACCTGGAGAATTATTCTGTAAAGATTAGTCCCTGGCAACATCTTTAAACTTAATCAATGCATTTAGCGATTATTTTCGTGGTGTATTTATTCCATTTGCTGAATAGACGTTCACAATATCGACTGCATTTATGATATAATTATTGGTTTCATGATGAATTTATCTATTTCCTTCAAAAAAATTGATCCATTGAAATCGTTTACATTTCTGCATGACGACCAATAAGACTTGAATTTCAGCGATAATTTTACACTGGGCAAAATGATCAGATTTGCATTTAGGTGAAAATGATAAATAATAAAACTAATTTCAAATTTTTACTTACAAAAGGTAGGTTTGATTTTTGAAAGGTACAATAATTATATTAATATAAGGAAACATTTTTTCTATTACATTGCACACTTTTTGCGGAAGTGTTTTATAGGGTTTTAATTATGCTTTCCTCATATTCTGTTATATTTAAGGCGAAATTTTGTTAAAAATTGTATTTCTTTCAACAGCATACCCTTTTGCCACACAAAAATATTCAAACTGCTTCCAGATCCTTTTGATTTTTTAGTGTGAAATGGAGCCAAATTATTTATTTCCATATCGATTTTGCTCGAGCAATTTTCGCCAAACCGGCCGGAATGCATTTTTGATTTTCACTGTTTACGTTGTTATGCAAAAATTTGCATCAATACAGATCCAGAAAATAAGAAGAGAATGATCAATATACTTTTTTTTTCAGTGTGGAAAATATCCGCTCGTGCAAATCAAAATGTCTCCTAATTTTAAATTATCGGCAATTTGGCATGCAATCGACATACATATTACTATTGATAATAATTCTGCTACGATAGATAATATTTGTGACGTGGTGCCATATCGTTCTACAAATATTCGATATTATTTTAACATAAATGACTGATATTTTACAAGTAGTGAGAAAAATGAAATGAAATGACGACAATATACCGCATTTTTGATACATGACTGTATAGTAGATATACGTGATAATTTCGCAAAAGTTTTTGAAAGTAAACTAGTTAAATATAGGGCAATGTAAACAGTACGGTATTGCTTTAAACATATCCACAACTACGAATTTACATAACTGTACGCAAAATTCCTATAATTTATTAGACCAAAGACAGCACACTGGTGTTGTTTATCCGGACCTATCTAACTACTTTGATAGTTTTACCTAATGTTAAGGAATTAATAATATGTAGTAGTAAGTCTGGCTTATACGATAAATTAGTAGGTATCAATATTGAAGGCATTTCTTATTGGTCAACAGTGTATGCTTAGTATGAAAATTGAAAACCATTTATTTTTAAATGTGTCACGACTTCACGAGTTTACATTAAGGTTCCAATTTAGGTCTGTTGTTGGTTGCGATTTTTATTAATGGTTCAGAGTATAATATATAAAAAATATGGGATAATCTCGTCGCTGCCGTAATATTATTAAATCTGTTAAAGATGAAAATGTTGGTGTTATCTTGCAAAAGAATGTGAATAAATTGTTTAATTGATATAAATCAAATAAATTAAAAGTAAAGGAAAATAAATATCGGGTTATATTCTTTATTAGTCATAAAGTTAATATGTACTATATTGTACGATTACACTAAATATAAATGACCAGCATATGGTTAGAGGTAATGGGAATAGAGATTTTGGGAGTTGCAATGGATCAATCGTTATCGTCTGCGCCTCACATCGCATGTTAGTAATAAAGAGATGAAACCGCTGAGCCTCATCATATATAATATTAAAGAATTTTTTAGTACAGCATGTGTATACTGGTTAACTTATTTGATGTTTTAAGACGTGCAAATAAGATTTGTAAGTTTTCAGCAGAGAAGGTTATATAGTTTAATAATAATAAATTAATAATATTTTAAAGGAGGACGTCACATAAAATTTTGTAATTTTTTAAATATGTAGCTGCTAGTAATAAATATAAAGCGTAATTTAGGTGTCATTCTCTGTACTTGGTAATGCAAATATTATTTTAAATGTAGCCGATTGGTATAAATTCAAGGACGGATAAAATTTTGTTAAAATTATAACAAGTATGAGATCGGTGATCAACAGTTACTAATATGTAAATCCTTATAGTTTGCTTTCTATACTTTAATGGTAAAATTTTATTTGTATACTTTTTAATTTTTAGAAAACAGACGATGTGCTGCATTTTTAATAAGTGTATAATATTTAATTATGGAACATTATAGTGAAGAACAAATATTTTCATTCAGAAGACCTGCGTTATAAATGACAACAAAAAATAGAACAGAGTAAAGGTGACATTACATTTTCATCTCAAAGCCTAATAACAATCTGTTTTCTTCGTTGCTTTACAATAGTTAGATTAATTGAGTAGCAATGCCTAGCAATGTAATTTCATTTTTTGTTTCTAAAAAGCCAGTATTGACATCGCGCGACGGGATACAAAAGAGCTGTTTTCAGCATTGTTTTAAGTTCATCAAGTAGTATTGTTACAAAATAAGTAAACCAAATTAAATATCGTATTTTCACATATAGTTACATTTTTTAGACGAATGTAGTATTTTAAGCTCAACAAATAAAATTTTATAACAGAGTTAGATTTTATGGCCATCAAATTTACATAAAACTACGTGGAAGTACGAAAGAAAAACATTACTTTATAATCCTGAATAATGGCAATAGCAGAGAAAACTCTTTTCAGGGTCGTTATTGAAGCTTACTTTCAGAAAAGTATTTTTTAAAGACACTAATACATTCAAATTATTTCATCTTCTTTATAAAACCAGGCTGCCCTCAGCAACTGTAATTAACTTTAAATAACCGAACCAATTTATGCATATTGTCAGATAGTTGATACAATTGTATGAAAAGGAACTCATAATGTATAAGTAATGGAAATTTATTTAGCATTTATGATAGCATATTTATCATATTTAATCATCTACGTTTGTAGCTTATATTATTGTTCTTTAAGAAATATTATATTTAAATGCTGAGAACTGCAGACAGAGTTATTACCTCTCAGGAATTTTTAATATATGTTTCAATATCAGCGTGGCTTGTAGTAGATATATTAAATTTTTCTTTTTTTTATACAAGTTTCTTATATAGGTTACCTATATCGAAATGAAAGTCAATATGAGTACACTTTATTTTTGCGTATTATTTGTATCATCTTCATTCTTACACTAAAATCTAAAGCTCCCTCTTTCAAAATTTCTGTTTTTTTTTTAAGTGCACATTTTATTTTTTATAAGATGATGTGTTTTTTATTCAGAATATTAGTTATATTTGACCCTAACAAATGTAAAAAATGCCTGAGTTTTTCCTCGAAAATTTTACAGATTTATTAAATGACTAAGTAACTGTGGAAAAACTGCTCATCATCCTGGACTTGTCATGTGTGCATTATCTGCTGCAGAACAGTATATCTACATGTGAAAACTTTATTGTTTACAAACGTTTTATGTAAAAAAAAATTATATGTATGAACAGATTTCACTTTATTTTTCCACGCGCTGGTACTGACTAATTGACATTTTATGTATAATTATCAAATAACGTTCGAACGAATTTTATAATTTGAATAACTTTAATGTTAACCATAACCACACCATAAATGATTCTGGCATCAAGGATGACTCTGGAATGCCTTTAGTTTGTTTTGCCGCTTTATCATCATAGTGGAGCACTTTTTTGATACAAGAAAGTAGCCCTAAATTTATCCTCTTCACTTAAACAAATTGTGACATTCTATTTTGCAACAATTCTGTTCCTAAATTGTGTAAATGGGTATTTAAAAAAAATGTTTGCGTTGTATTTGATTATGTAAAGAGTAATTAACCATATTATTTATAAAAAATATATCTATATTATGAAAAACTATTTACATCAGGTTTAAAAAAAGCTTCTGATGGTGTGTGACTATCACTTTTCCATCATCGTATAAAAACGATCATGGCGATTTGTAAATTTTTCCTTAAAATTTTTCATCTCTACCTTGTAAAAATAAACTGTTTAATCGTAAGCAAAAGAGTAATTACTTTATATGACTGAGTTATAATTAAAATGTCGGTATAATCAAAAAACACTTGCTTGCAAAAAATTCATGCTGTAAATATTATTTATTATATACACACCAAAATGAATGTTAAAGCAGTGCTGAAAACTTGTGGAACATTTTCATGTGTTAATCTTCTTGACAGAAAAGTTAAAAAAGGTGTATTTATTTTTTTATTAAATAAATAAATAAATATTATCATCGGTATTCCGTTTGGAAAACCGTTTGTTGGAACGATCGCACTTTCTCACACGACTCAAAACAAATAATCCACTGTGGCATTTTTCAATAATTAGCAAAAATTATGTATTTATAGATAACAATAATATTTAGAACGCGAATTCAGTAAGTAGGTAATAACTTATTCTTTTTAAAATCACAGAAACACCGCTATTCGTTCGAAAATGACGTCAATCAAATTTTTGTTTCACACTTTCAAATCGCACGCATTATTATTATGTTTTACGAAAATCTACATTAATGTCCTCGTAAATGCGTTCGTTACGTTAATTATGGGTTTCAAGTAAGGTTATTGCAGACTTAGAATAAATTTTAATGATAAAATTGCGATGAGAAAGTAAATCTACGCGTGAAAGTCTCAAGAAAACAAGAATCTGATTTATGGTGTCACATCTTTGAACATATGATTATCACTAATGTGACGTTTTATCACCAAATTAAATGAGTTGTGTTGATCAATATCTAAACGAAAGAAGTCGGAAATGAATAAAGTTTTGCGAAACGCGGGAACAAGCGATCGATGAAGAGTAAAGAGGCTGTGTAATTGGTCCATTACATTCGCATAATGCATTAAACCACATCAGATATCCCACTTTTAATATAAATTTAATTATGTAAATATAAGATAAATGTGACTTACCGCAAAAAAATAAAAATCGTCTATTTTAGTACCGTTGTTAACTATGGTTTGATTTTCGTCTTGAGCTTCTGTCATTTTCTGTTTTGTTTATGTTTGTTTTTTTTATTTTTACATGATGTCTGTCCGTTTCTTGCGCAAAAATTCAGAGACTACTGGACGAAACGCGGCAATTTTTTATTATATATAGCAAGAACTTAATTCCAGACACATGCGCGCTGGACTATCCCGAAAAATTATAAATTCTCATCTTATTTAAATTATTTTATATTCTCGAGAATACCTGAAATCGACTGAAAAAACTTTATAAATTATCTCAAGATTTGACCGATCTCTAAGGCGCCGGAAGACTTTTCTCCTCGAACAAAAAACGATTTTAAATTGAATAAAGTGACAAGTAAATTGCTTGAATAAGCCGCTAATTATCGTAAACAATCGATTTAGTGGAGTTTATTAACACGCGATTTTTCTCCAATCCTAATCATTTATTTTAGTGGGAATTTTAAACTTTTTGTTGATGGGCCAATCGTTGCTGCGTAACTCGGCGAAACTGTGTATTTTTTCAGGTGAACGTATCATTTTCTAAATTTCGTGACTAAAATAGTGAGAATGGATTAGTTAGAAAAAATCATTCGGGTTAATGGGATGACGTAAATTCAAGCAAACACAGTGAATTTAGAAATAAGATGTTTCGTGGGACACTATTTTTGTATTCGGACAATTGTCGCGATAATTCACGTTAAACGTGGATAAAAAACTAATCGAAAACGGAGAAGAGTAATTTACGATACAGTTATTACGATTTTATGCCTAGATTCTTCATTCATGGCATGGGCGGAGGTCTTTTGTGCGAGGCTGAACGGAAAGCAAATTTACAATTTCTTGATAGACTCACATGTTGTTGCAACTTGTTTTATTATTTTTTCTTTGTTGTTGTCACGTGAATCTACAATCCTTTTAAAGTTTAATTCGTGATTTATTACAGGACAACAAGTAAATGAAAATCGAAGCATTAAATTTCTAAAACCTTTCTGACCAATTATCAAAATTAGAGTCCATACTTTTTAGTCATACATTTTTGTTAACCTTATGTAAGGTTTCTCTTTAAAATAATAACAAATTCATGGCATGAAGCAAAACTTAGGTTATTAGTAATCTGAACGTTATCGCAAATGCATTAGAAGGTAATAAAAATTTTTTATTTTTTTTTATTTTCTGAGAAATTTTAGATCACACAACTTGTTTTCTTAAAATTTAAAATTTTTAATGATTTCATACAATTAATAATTACATAAAATTAATGTACTACGAAATAATCTCTGTAATCCTAATCACTAAACACTGACACATTACTTCAGATTTTTTCCGCAGTATTTGTTTTAAGTAGTCAGTCCTCAGGTGGGTAGGGTAGGGTACAGTTCTCGATAATAAATTAACTCCATTTCCATTGAAATCAGACCTGGTAGTAATAGTAATAGTAATAGTTGAAATTTCACACTAAACATTGCAATACATATACAATTTTGGGCATTTGTGAATTCGAAAAAGAAGACTAATCTCGTTCCACGCACTATTCATATAATGACTTAAATCTCTCTGATCCTAGGTATATTGTAAATGGTTTTGTAGATCACTTTGCCAAATCATTCGTAAATAGAAATCCAATTGTTGAACTAAATAATTGTTCCAGTTTAAATAAATATGTTTTACGAATCAAGTGCATCAGCGAAAAAAGTGTGTATAAAGCTATAAAAAAGTTGAAATCTAAAATGACCAGTTGACCAAACCAAATTTCAGCGTATGTTGTGCGAGAGTGTGCTAATGTATTTATGAAACCTCAGGTTGACGTTGTTTATACCAATTCGTCGAAAGCATTCGATAAAATTGACCACCGGCTTTTACTCGAAAAACTTGAATTTTTTGAGTTCTCTGATCCCTTGATTTCATTATTAAGTTCATATTTGGATAATCGTTACCTGTGCGTTAAGATTAATAGGTTCAAGTCGGAACTGTTCAAACAAGAAACTGCTGTTCCCCAGGGTTCGGTGTCGGGGCCTTCATTGTTTGATATATATTAATGATGTCGTGGAGGTTATAAATGCACATTCCCTTTGGTTTACAGATGACCTATAATATTACTGACTCGCTCTAAGACTCTCATTGCTTGCAAAAATGTCTTGATGTAGTTTTTGTATGGTGCGTAAGAAATTATTTGACGTTGAATAAATGTAAATGTTACGTGATGACGGTTACAAAAAAAGAAATACCTATTATCTTCAGTTACGATTTAGATAACACTATTCTAACAAGAGCAATAGTAATACGTGACCTAGGGGTAGTCTTTGATCCAAAACTCTGATTCAATTTTCACATATAATTACATATAGTCAATAACAGAGTCGACTTTTAAATCTCTAGGGTTTGTCATTCGAAATGGACGTGATTTTGGAGACGTTGAAACGTTAAAAACATTATATTTTACGTTTTGAATATGCCTCTGCAGTTTGGTCCCCAATGTATACAGTATCCATATCTTCTTTACAGCGAATACGACGAAAATATCTTCAAAAAATTGGTCTAAAGAGTTTAGACAGTACTTCCCTCGCTGTCGGAAACTTGACGACCGCATGCCTATTGTGTTTTTTTCTCATTACATTTTTGTAGTGGGAATTTAAAAAAAAATTGCGATGACGTCATCAACATTTTTGCAAGGACACGTATATCAGTTGGAATAGATGTAGTGTAATACTAACAATAAAATTATTATATTCTCAAATTTTCGGGAAAATGAATTGGGTCGTTTTGAATATTGATTTTTAATAATCAATAAAATAACGAAACAATTTACTCACGTATACGTATCAGTGGCAACTGAAAATCGTGTATGTATAAACATTCTTAATTTAAGATGACAGGCGTAACAGCATACGTGAGAGTCAAACAGAGAAACTGTAAACAAAACGACCATCGGTTTTATTGCTTCGACTTCCGCTTATTATATAAAACATTGGGTTTTATTTTAATTCTTGACGGTGAAATTCACAATTGGTTGATTATAAACATGTCTATTTCACATTCGCGGAACCAAGTGAGCGCATAAAACAAATGCAGGTCTGTAATGTTAAAGTCGATGTAAATAAGCGTGCTACCCTTATGTTTCAACCGAGTTTTTCCTTTAACAAATTTTGTGTCTACCAAATTGGGTTGGTTGGGTGTAATACTAATAATAAGTGTTGCCTTTAATTTAATCAATAAAATAAATTCACTTCATTAATTTTTTTGAACCACCTCTTAAGAAAATCTAAAAAATATGAATGGAGTGATAAATCACAAGTACAAACTCATCATATTTTTTGCATTTTAGATAGGATTTATTCAGCAAAATTTAAGGGTGACGTCATCAATTTTTTTAGGAGGGATGAACAAATACATTTTGAACAAAAGTTTACCATGCTTATAATAACTTTAAAATATTCCCAAGATTTCAAAGCATTCGGTTTTCTAATTCCTGATTAAATCGATAAAATAAATTCACGCCTTCATTAATTTTTTTGAGTCACCCTGCATATGCAAATCCAAAAATATGATTGGAATGATAAATCACAAGTACAGACTCATCATATTTTGTACATTTTAGATACGATTTATTCGGCAAACTTTTGAGCTGACGTCTTCAGTTTTTTGTAGAAGATAACCAAATATATTTTGACTAAAAATTTATTATGCTCTTTATAACCTTAAAACATCTGCAAGATTTCAAAGCATTCGGTTTTGTAGTTCCTGATTAAATCAATAAAATAAATTTACGCATTCATTAATTTTTTTGAGTCACCCTGTATATGCAAATCGAAAAAATTTGAATGGAATGATAAATCACAAGAAGAGACTCACCATATTTTGTACATTTTAGATAGGATTTTTTCAGCAAAATTTTGTGGTGACATCATAAATTTTTTAGGGGGGACGACCAAATACGTTTTGATCAAAAATTTACCATGCTTATGATAATTTTAAAATATCTTCAAGATTTCGAAGCATTCGGTTTTGTAGTTCCTGAGTAAATCAGTAAAATAAATTTACGCTTTCATTTATTTTCTTGAATCGCCCTGTATATGCAAATCCAAAAAATATGAATGGAGTGATAGATCACAAGTATAGACTGATCATATTTTGTACATTTTAGATATGATTTATTCGGCAAATTTTCGAGCTGACGTCATCAAGTTTTTGGAGGGGATAAGCAAATATATTTTGACTAAACATTTATTATGCTCTTTATAACCTTAAAACATCTGCAAGATGTCAGAGCATTCCGTTTTGTAGTTCCTGATTAAATCAATAAAATATATTTACGCATTCATTAATTTTTTTGAGTCACTCTGTATATGCAAATCCAAAAAATATGAATGGAGTGATAAATGACAAGTACAGGCTCATCATATTTTGTACATTTTAGATATGATTTATTCGGCAAACTTTCGAGCTGACGTCATCAAGTTTTTGGAGGGGATAAGCAAATATATTTTGACTAAACATTTATTATGCTCTTTATGACCTTAAAACATCTGCAAGATTTCAGAGCATTCGGTTTTGTAGTTCCTGATTAAATCAATAAAATATATTTACGCATTCATTAATTTTTTTGAGTCACCCTGTATATGCAAATCCAAAAAATATGAATGGAGTGATAGATCACAAGTACAGACTCATCATATTTTGTACATTTTATATATGATTTATTCCACAAACTTTTGAGCTGACGTCATCAAGTTTTTGGAGGGGATCAGCAAATATTTTTTGACTAAAGATTTATGATGCTCGTTATAGCCTTAAAACATCTGCAACATTTCAAAGCATTCTGGTTAGCAGATTAAAAATTAAATTTCAAAATGTTGTTTTATAATTTTGATTTTTTTTCCAAAAATCTGGACGTTTCGGGTGAAAAGTCGATTCAGAGTTGTAAACTACATGTGTAGGACTATGTTATTTTATACAATTGAAAACCCATTTACTATGTACAATTTTGAAGTGACGTCATCGCATTAGTGGTGGGGATGATTAGACAAATTTTGGTTAGCGTTTTACTATCTACATGATATTCTTAATATAAGTACAAAATTTCACAACAATCGGTCGAGTACTTTCGGAGATTATCTGTCTAATAAAAATCCGGGACGACAGACGGACAGACGGACAGACGGACAGACGGACAGACGGACAGACAAACGAAAATGGGAGACCTATTTCTTCGTCTTCTAGAGGTCATGAAAGATTGAGAAAACGTAAAAGTAGAGAGTCGGCCGACGGACTCGATTACAATACTTCCTTTGCTTACGCTCGGGAAGTAAAAATCATTATAACTGGAATACTGGGTGTTGCACTTTTTATGTCACGTAGTATAGGATAAAGTGTAAAAACTCTATACACACCGGGACACTTTTTACTTCCCGAGCGTAAGCAAAGGAAGTATTGTAATCGAGTCCGTCGGCCGACTCTCTACTTTTACGTTTCCTCGATCTTTCATGTCCCCTAGAAGACGAAGAAATAGGTCTCCCATTTCCGTCTGTCTGTCCGTCTGTCCGTCTGTCCGTCCGTCTGTCCGTCTGTCCGTCTGTCCGTCTGTTGTTTTTGGGTTTTCAATTGTATAAAATAACATAGTCCTACACATGTAGTTTACAACTCTGAATCGACTTTTCACCCGAAACGTCCAGATTTTTGGAAAAAAAATTGGTCTAAAGAGTTTAGACAGTACTTCCCTCGCTGTCGGAAACTTGACGACTGCATGCCTATTATGTTTTTTTTTCTCATTACATTTTTGTAGTGGGAATTTAAAAAAAAATTGTGATGACGTCATCAACATTTTTGCAAGGACACGTATATCAGTTGGGATAGATGTAGTGTAATATTAAGAATAAAATTATTGTGTTCCCAAATTTTCGGGAAAATGAATTGGGTCGTTTTGAATATTGATTTCTTATAATCAATAAAATAACGAAACAATTTACTCACGTATACGGCGCCGGTGTGTAATATCTAGAGAGCGGATTTCTGTCGAGCTAGGCAAGGCCAAACTCGGTACGGCTCGCACGGGATGCGAATTCATTGCCGTTGCGGACTGCACTTCGTTTATTTGAGATTAGAATAACGTTGTTTAGTTGCACTCTGCTGTTAATTCCCGTTCTCATTTACTCAGCCGTTTGATTAATAAATCGTTAATTCTATTTATGGAATCCAGCACGTCCCCCCCCTATAATCGTGACGTAGCCCGACAGAAATCCGCTGTCTAGTAATATGAGGGGCAACTGAAAATCGTTTATGTATAAACATTATTAATTTAAGATGACAAGCGTAACAGCATACGTAAGAGCCAAACAGAGAAACTGTAAACAAAACGACCATCGGTTTTATTGCTTCGACTTCCGCTTATTATATAAAACATTGCGTTTTATTTTAATTCTTGACGGTGAAATTCACAATTGGTTGATTATAAACATGTCTATTTCGCATTCGCGGAACCAAGTGACCGCATAAAACAAATGCAGGTCTGTAATGTTAAAGTCGATGTAAATAAGCGTGCTACTCTTATGTTTCAACCGAGTTTTTCCTTTAACAAATTTTGTGTCTACCAAATTGGGTTGGTTGGGGTGTAATACTAATAATAAGTGTTGCCTTTAATTTAATCAATAAAATAAATTGACTTCATTAATTTTTTTGAACCACCTCTTAAGAAAATCTAAAAAATATGAATGGAATGATAAATCACAAGTACAAACTCATCATATTTTTTGCATTTTAGATAGGATTTATTCAGCAAAATTTAAGGGTGACGTCATCAATTTTTTTAGGAGGGATGAACAAATACATTTTGAACAAAAGTTTACCATGCTTATAATAACTTTAAAATATTCCCAAGATTTCAAAGCATTCGGTTTTGTAATTCCTGATTAAATCGATAAAATAAATTCATGCCTTCATTAATTTTTTTGAGTCACCCTGCATATGCAAATCCAAAAATATGAATGGAATGATAAATCACAAGTACAGACTCATCATATTTTGTACATTTTAGATACGATTTATTCGGCAAACTTTTGAGCTGACGTCATCAGTTTTTTGTAGAAGATAACCAAATATATTTTGACTAAAAATTTATTATGCTCTTTATAACCTTACAACATCTGCAAGATTTCAAAGCATTCGGTTTTGTAGTTCCTGATTAAATCAATAAAATAAATTTACGCATTCATTAATTTTTTTGAGTCACCCTGTATATGCAAATCCAAAAAATATGAATGGAGTGATAGATCACAAGTACAGACTCATCATATTTTGTACATTTTAGATATGATTTATTCCACAAACTTTTGAGCTGACGTCATCAAGTTTTTGGAGGGGATAAGCAAATATTTTTTGACTAAAGATTTATGATGCTCTTTATAGCCTTAAAACATCTGCAAGATTTCAGAGCATTCGGTTTTGTAGTTCCTGATTAAATCAATAAAATATATTTACGCATTCATTAATTTTTTTGAGTCACCCTGTATATGCAAATCCAAAAAATATGAATGGAGTGATAGATCACAAGTACAGACTCATCATATTTTGTACATTTTAGATATGATTTATTCCACAAACTTTTGAGCTGACGTCATCAAGTTTTTGGAGGGGATAAGCAAATATTTTTTGACTAAAGATTTATGATGCTCTTTATAGCCTTAAAACATCTGCAACATTTCAAAGCATTCTGGTTAGCAGATTAAAAATTAAATTTCAAAATATTGTTTTATAATTTTGATTTTTTTTCCAAAAATCTGGACGTTTCGGGTGAAAAGTCGATTCAGAGTTGTAAACTACATGTGTAGGACTATGTTATTTTATACAATTGAAGACCCATTTACTATGTACAATTTTGAAGTGACGTCATCGCATTAGTGGTGGGGATGATTAGACAAATTTTGGTTAGCGTTTTACCATCTACATGATATTCTTAATATAAGCACAAAATTTCACAACAATCGGTCGAGTACTTTCGGAGATTATCTGTCTAATAAAAATCCGGGACAACAGACGGACAGACGGACAGACGGACGGACAGACGGACAGACGGACGGACAGACGGACAGACGGACAGACGGACGGACAGACGGACAGACGGACAGACGGACAGACGGACAGACAGACGGAAATGGGAGACCTATTTCTTCGTCTTCTAGGAGTCATGAAAGATCGAGAAAACGTAAAAGTAGAGAGTCGGCCGACGGACTCGATTACAATACTTCCTTTGCTTACGCTCGGGAAGTAAAAATCAAAATTATAAAACAACATTTTGAAATTTAATTTTTAATCTGCTAACCAGAATGCTTTGAAATGTTGCAGATGTTTTAAGGCTATAAAGAGCATCATAAATCTTTAGTCAAAAAATATTTGCTTATCCCCTCCAAAAACTTGATGACGTCAGCTCAAAAGTTTGTGGAATAAATCATATCTAAAATGTACAAAATATGATGAGTCTGTACTTGTGATCTATCACTCCATTCATATTTTTTGGATTTGCATATACAGGGTGACTTAAAAAAATTAATGAATGCGTAAATATATTTTATTGATTTAATCAGGAACTACAAAACCGAATGCTCTGAAATCTTGCAGATGTTTTAAGGTCATAAAGAGCATAATAAATGTTTAGTCAAAATATATTTGCTTATCCCCTCCAAAAACTTGATGACGTCAGCTCGAAAGTTTGCCGAATAAATCATATCTAAAATGTACAAAATATGATGAGCCTGTACTTGTCATTTATCACTCCATTCATATTTTTTGGATTTGCATATACAGAGTGACTCAAAAAAAATAATGAATGCGCAAATATATTTTATTGATTTAATCAGGAACTACAAAACGGAATGCTCTGACATCTTGCAGATGTTTTAAGGTTATAAAGAGCATAATAAATGTTTAGTCAAAATATATTTGCTTATCCCCTCCAAAAACTTGATGACGTCAGCTCGAAAGTTTGTGGAATAAATCATATCTAAAATGTACAAAATATGATGAGCCTGTACTTGTCATTTATCACTCCATTCATATTTTTTGGATTTGCATATACAGAGTGCCTCAAAAAAATTAATGAATGCGAAAATATATTTTATTGATTTAATCAGGAACTACAAAACGGAATGCTCTGACATCTTGCAGATGTTTTAAGGTTATAAAGAGCATAATAAATGTTTAGTCAAAATATATTTGCTTATCCCCTCCAAAAACTTGATGACGTCAGCTCGAAAATTTGCCGAATAAATCATATCTAAAATGCACAAAATATGATCAGTCTGTACTTGTGATCTATCACTCCATTCATATTTTTTGGATTTGCATATACAGGGTGATTCAAGAAAATAAATGAAAGCGTAAATTTATTTTACTGATTTACTCAGGAACTACAAAACCGAATGCTTCGAAATCTTGAAGATATTTTAAAATTATCATAAGCATGGTAAATTTTTGATCAAAATGTATTTGGTCGTCCCCCCTAAAAAATTTATGACGTCACCCCAAAATTTTGCTGAAAAAATGCCATCTTCAATGTGTAAAGTATGATGAGTCCATACTTGTGATTTATCACTGCATTAAAATTTTTAATATTTGCTTATACAGGGTGTCTGAAAAAAATTAATGACGGAGTGAATTGATTTTGCAAAACTGAGTACTTAGAAATCTTGACGTTTTGAAGTTATTGTAAGCGTGGTAACTGTTTAATCAAAATGTATCTCTTTATCAACCCCAAAAAAAATTCATTACGTCTTCTCACAATTTTGCTGAATAAAGTATATGATCTGACTATACTTTTAAAATTTTTAATATTTGCTTATACAGGGTGTCTGAAAAAAATTAATGACGGAGTGAATTGATTTTGCAAAACTGAATACTTAGAAATCTTGACGTTTTGAAGTTATTGTAAGCATGGTAACTGTTTAATCAAAATGTATCTCTTCATCAACCCCAAAAAAAATTCATTACGTCTTCTCACAATTTTACTGAATAAAGTATATGATCTGACTACACTTGTAACTAATCATTGCATTCAAATTTTTTAACTTGCTTATACAGGGTGACTCAAAAAAAGAAATGAATCAGTCACTTTATTTTAGTGAATAAATCAAGAATTGCTAAACTGAATATTTTGAAATCTTGCAGATGGTTAAAATTGATTGTGAGCATGGTAAATTGTTAATGAAAATATATCTGTTTATTCCCCCGAAAAAATTCATGACGTCATCTACAATTTTTGCCAAAAAAGTTTAACTCAAAATGTGCAAAATATGATGAGTTTTAACATAAGCAACTGTGGCCTGTGGTTTAGTGGAGGTGGAGTGTGCAGTGCAATTAGAAGTTCCGGTAACAGATCCCGGCACTTCCAACTTTTTTCGCCCATCAAATCAAGAACAGCACTTCCGATTTTCGCAACAATAATGTTATAATATTTATTTATTTGTTATTGTGTGTTCGTGAATAAGCACCATAAATAGCAAATGTTGAAATTTTTTTTGTGATCGGAAGAATATCTCTTAATCATTTCATATATTGTCAATACATGATTAACTTCGACTGTTAATGTTTATACATCGAGAGAAGCAGAGAAAAAATACATATGCATTTGCTTCAGTTACGCCACTGACCGTGTCATTTCTTTATCGCACGTTGAGACATAGTTTATATAAACAAACTCCCAGCCATAGCAAAAAGCGGAAGTTGGTAACGCCGAGGGGCGCGGGGGGAATCACTTGTTTGGGTGGCGAGACGAAACAGTTGCGATTGCGAAATGCGAAGCCAATTCGAAAAAAACTGTTGAAGAGTGAGTGTCATTGAGGATATATATCTCCAAATTTTAAAAATTGGACCAAGTTACAATAATTGTTGCCAGGTAAGTGCAGATATTTTGGATTTGCATATACGGGGTGATTCAAGAAAATAAATGAAAGCGTAAATTTATTTTACTGATTTACTCAGGAACTACAAAACCGAATGCTTCGAAATCTTGAAGATATTTTAAAATTATCATAAGCATGGTAAATTTTTGATCAAAACGTATTTGGTCGTCCCCCCTAAAAAATTTATGACGTCACCACAAAATTTTGCTGAATAAATCCTGTCTAAAATGTACAAAATATGGTGAGTCTCTTCTTGTAATTTGTCATTCCATTCAAATTTTTTCGATTTGCATATATAGGGTGACTCAAAAAAATTAATGAATGCGTAAATTTATTTTATTGATTTAATCAGGAACTACAAAACCGAATGCTTTGAAATCTTGCAGATGTTTTAAGGTTATAAAGAGCATAATAAATTTTTAGTCAAAATATATTTGGTTATCTTCTACAAAAAACTGATGACGTCAGCTCAAAAGTTTGCCGAATAAATCGTATCTAAAATGTACAAAATATGATGAGTCTGTACTTGTGATTTATCATTCCATTCATATTTTTGGATTTGCATATGCAGGGTGACTCAAAAAAATTAATGAATGCGTGAATTTATTTTATCGATTTAATCAGGAATTACAAAACCGAATGCTTTGAAATCTTGGGAATATTTTAAAGTTATTATAAGCATGGTAAACTTTTGTTCAAAATGTATTTGTTCATCCCTCCTAAAAAAATTGATGACGTCACCCTTAAATTTTGCTGAATAAATCGTATCTAAAATGCAAAAAATATGATGAGTTTGTACTTGTGATTTATCATTCGATTCATATTTTTTAGATTTTCTTAAGAGGTGGTTCAAAAAAATTAATGAAGTCAATTTATTTTATTGATTAAATTAAAGGCAACACTTATTATTAGTATTACACCCCAACCAACCCAATTTGGTAGACACAAAATTTGTTAAAAGAAAAACTCGGTTGAAACATAAGGGTAGCACGCTTATTTACATCGACTTTAACATTACAGACCTGCATTTGTTTTATGCACTCACTTGGTTCCGCGAATGTGAAATAGACATGTTTATAATCAACCAATTGTGAATTTCACCGTCAAGAATTAAAATAAAACCCAATGTTTAATATAATAAGCGGAAGTCGAAGCAATAAAACCGATGGTCGTTTTGTTTACAGTTTCTCTGTTTGACTCTCAAGTATGCTGTTACGCCTGTCATCTTAAATTAAGAATGTTTATACATACACGATTTTCAGCTGCCTGGGATACGTATACGTGAGTAAATTGTTTCGTTATTTTATTGATTATTACAAATCAATATTCAAAACGACCCAATTCATTTTCCTGAAAATTTGAGAATATAATAATTTTATTCTTAGTATTACACTACATCTATCCCAAACTGATATACGTGTCCTTGAAAAAATGTTGATGACGTCATCGCAATTTTTTTTTAAATTCCCACTACAAAAATGTAATGAGAAAAAACACAATAGGCATGCAGTCGTCAAGTTTCCGACAGCGAGGGAAGTACTGTCTAAACTCTTTAGACCAATTTTTTAACTCTGTACATATGAAATAAAGTGTGGAGATGGGCTTAATCCCTATGTTCAGTTTTTAAAAAACACATCAATGCATTAAAACTATGATGCCAATATTACGTCAACGTACTTGATGTAGAAAAAAGACACTAAATGTCAATTTATTTGTAAAATAAATTTGGAAACATGTAGACAATCCTACTCGATGTGCCTACGAATTAAATCGAACAAACAATTTTTAACTGAAGAAAAGAAGTAAAATATCGTCTGTTATGCAGAAAAAAACTCAATATCTCCATTAACTACATTCCAACGACTTTGGAATTTATTGTTCTACAAAATACAGTGTGTATTTTGGTCGCATGCTGCCAATGCATTGATGTGTATTTTTTCAAACTGAACACAGGGATTGGGCTCATATTTTCACACATAAAAAAATTGTCCCGGTATGTAGATATCGCGTAAGCACCACAATATGCAACTGACTCATCCTTGGAAAGGATTTAGCATGTCGGTGATTAAACCAAAGTGATAAATGTCAAAAGGTGACAAATGTAAAAGCAAAAATGGCGGACACATTTTTATGAGTTTCGTAATAAAATAAGTGTGAAGTTACAAGGAAAATTGGTACAAGATTAATTAATTTTATTATAAGCATTAATGTGCTCTTCGTTTGACTTCATCGATCACAGGCCTCAACATCTCGGCATTATTGTTTGTGTCATTGCTTTCTTCTGTTATTCGCAACTTTAGTTCCTCTAAATTGTTGACATTTTTGAGTGAATACTCAACTACTCAGATAAAGTTCTGAAAAGAACTGTTTTTAAAGTAAAAATTATTTCTCCACGAAGCAGCGGTAAGTAAGAAAACAGTGAAGTTGGTAGGGACGTTTCATCTAACAGTTGTTAAAGTCACAGAGAGAATGATTAATTAATTATTGACGTAAAATGTGTCTATTTCAAATATGTATTAGGTTTACAAAATTATCGGCAATTCAATTTAATTTTGTTGGAAACTTTTCTATGACCTAGCTTTGGACGCAGCGTTAAACATATCATTGCAGAAAAGACATACGGATTCAATTCCAGGGGTAATTCGTTTACATATTATGTTGCTCGCCCGATATAATAATACAGTAGTATAACAATAAGACGTTAACGAGACAGATTACTCCAATAAAAATAAATATTCGTTCATGGTATAATTATAAAGGCAGTGGCTTCGAAGAATGTTGTATTTGTTTTTTTTTTTTTTAGCTTATGCATGGTAACTCTTTGAGTACACGTCCTAAAGCTTTGAGAGCTTTTACGCCAATATAATTTGGTGATTGCAGCATCGCGTGAAGGCAATGAAATTGATAATATAAAATAATTTCTGTGACGAGTTATGTAATTCTGAGTATGTAGCAAGTTTTTTTAAGTATCAATATAAATGAAGGCAAATTCATAAAATTAATCAGTAATAAGATACTGAATTTTAAACATGTAGTAAAATGTAATGGCAGTCTCAAAGTTACAGAATAATTTTCACTGAGTAATAATAATAAGTGGCTTTTTTCAATCTTGGAGCGATATCGTTTATATGATCATGCCACCAGAGTTTATTATTGATTCTAATTCCTAATATTTTGGCAGTGTTGGGAGACTTTTTAGTAAATATCAAGTGTTGTGTTTTACTATCGTTGACCTAATAGAAGTTTGTTATTTGAAAACCCCTTTTTGGCCAACTGTGTATTAATACCTTAAATTTAGTTATTGGGAAAAAATTTGAGATTACGTCATCAATTTTTTGGGGAATAAGCAAATTTATTTTGATAAAAAATTTACAGTGCTTACAATAACTTTAAAATGTCTAGAAGATTTCAAAACATTCGGTTTTACAGATTCAGAACTAAATTGCAAAATTTTGTTATAAACTATTGATTTTTTTCCCAAAGTCTCTGGAAAAAACGCAACATGATGCCAGACGGAACCGGGAGACCTATATTTTCATACTCTAGAGGTCATGACAGTTCAAGCAAATATGAAAGTAGCCAGTCCGATAGACTCGATTACGGTACTTTCTTAGCTTACGGTCGGGAAGTAAAAATCCAACTCTTAATTTTAATTGGTTGAAAAAATTACCTCTTATTAAAAATCTATCTTGGTTAGCAACAGAAAAAAAATTTTTAGGAAACTTTTGATTACCTACTATCGGAACTGTACTGAAATTCTGTCATCTCATTGGTTGTACGATTTTCCTACAAAAAACTGAGTTTGTAATGCGATGATCTTTCCTTGATCTTTTATTTCTAATGTGTAGGATATGGTTAATGGACTTACTCTGTTTTAATAACCGTTGACGCCAATAATTCCTCTTAAAAATTGATTAATTTAAACTTTACGGCTAGAGAAGCATTACATTATCTCTAAAACCTGTTGGAACTAGTATTTTAAAAATCGGTTTTTTGTTACGTAGTGTAGTTATGGTTGCTACTATTCTACATTCTGGGATAAATTGTAATGCAGCTTTCGATTTTTTTGCTTGTGTTATTTGTGTCACTCTTTTTCACCTTACCTGTACTGGCTAAAATTCTCACATTTTGATGTTATTTCGAGAATCCATTGTGTTTTTAAGTTTTTGCTACGCCTTGATTAAGACATTTTGTGATTTTTGTTACAGCCGATCTTACAAACAGTGCCTATTTTGTATGTTTTACATTATTAAAACTTTCTCTTCATTTTGAAAGAAGGTTGTTAAAAACGTTATACTGTCACTTTATCTCATTTCTAAATAAATAGAATATCATAACTAACAAGTGTGGAGGATCACTCTATATTCAAAACATGGAAAACTAAAATAAACAAAACTGATTTTACTGTAAGTCACGCCGGCAATATTTTTTTACAAAAAACTGAAATACCTGTCGATCGAAAAGTTGTTGAGTTACGTTAGGCAATATATACACCATTTGGTATTATTGTTTGCAAATGACTCCGTGTTTGTCAATGGTGTCAAATCCAGACTTGTAACTGAACACAAGAGAATTGGGGTATATTATGTTTATCAATTTATTCAACTTCATGATTGCTTAAATACACGAAAAATGTTGTACCTTTCACGTTTGTTATGAAGCCTAACAAACGTTCCTCAATTTTAGTGTATCGTTAGCTGCAAATGTAAGCTTCTTGCAAGAGTGAAAATATCGTAATGCTGTCCAAGAAAATAACTAAAGTGAAAAAATTAAGAATAAGAAATTGTGGATTCAAGCGTTTAAGTAGAAGAAGGACAAACTTAAATAAACAATTAATTGTCAGATTAAATTTACAATGTCGATAAAAGCCTAAACTAGATGTTATGTTTTAGCTTCATGCAACTATTACTGATGTTGCCATAACCAAACCGACTTCTTGAATATCGTGAGAAAATTAAAATTTAAAACAATTGTTCACTTAGAAGGCTAAGTGAACTATTCCCAAGTTAGTCGAATGCCATATTGTAAACATTACTAGTCGCTTTTTAGTAAGAAAAAGCTTTTACCCTTTTTGCTGTGCTCATTAACGCAACAAGATATTCTTGTAGAGTAGTGTGAACATGACTGCCGTTTCTTTTTCTATAGAACTAGAATTACTGAACAATCTACGGCTAGGGCTAATCAACTTAACAGTTCAATTTTGCCTCCTGAAATATTCCCTGTTTCAAAGTGCTTGAATTCATTCATAGTTGCTCACTTCATTATATAAAAGTTTAATTACTTCCCGAGCGTAAGCAAAGGAAGTATTGTAATCGAGTCCGTCGGCCGACTCTCTACTTTTACGTTTTGTCGATCTTTCATGACTGCTAGAAGACGAAGAAATAGGTCTCCCATTTCCGTCTGTCTGTCCGTCTGTCCGTCTGTGCGTCTGTCCGTCTGTCCGTCTGTCCGTCTGTCCGTCCGTCTGTCCGTCTGTCCGTCTGTCCGTCCGTCTGTCCGTCTGTCCGTCCGTCTGTCCGTCTGTCCGTCTGTTGTCCCGGATTTTTATTAGACAGATAATCTCCGAAAGTACTCGACCGATTGTTGTGAAATTTTGTGCTTATATTAAGAATATCATGTAGATGGTAAAACGCTAACCAAAATTTGTCTAATCATCCCCACCACTAATGCGATGACGTCACTTCAAAATTGTACATAGTAAATGGGTCTTCAATTGTATAAAATAACATAGTCCTACACATGTAGTTTACAACTCTGAATCGACTTTTCACCCGAAACGTCCAGATTTTTGGAAAAAAAATCAAAATTATAAAACAATATTTTGAAATTTAATTTTTAATCTGCTAACCAGAATGCTTTGAAATGTTGCAGATGTTTTAAGGCTATAAAGAGCATCATAAATCTTTAGTCAAAAAATATTTGCTTATCCCCTCCAAAAACTTGATGACGTCAGCTCAAAAGTTTGTGGAATAAATCATATCTAAAATGTACAAAATATGATGAGTCTGTACTTGTGATCTATCACTCCATTCATATTTTTTGGATTTGCATATACAGGGTGACTCAAAAAAATTAATGAATGCGTAAATATATTTTATTGATTTAATCAGGAACTACAAAACCGAATGCTCTGAAATCTTGCAGATGTTTTAAGGCTATAAAGAGCATCATAAATCTTTAGTCAAAAAATATTTGCTTATCCCCTCCAAAAACTTGATGACGTCAGCTCAAAAGTTTGTGGAATAAATCATATCTAAAATGTACAAAATATGATGAGTCTGTACTTGTGATCTATCACTCCATTCATATTTTTTGGATTTGCATATACAGGGTGACTCAAAAAAATTAATGAATGCGTAAATTTATTTTATTGATTTAATCAGGAACTACAAAACCGAATGCTTTGAAATCTTGCAGATGTTGTAAGGTTATAAAGAGCATAATAAATTTTTAGTCAAAATATATTTGGTTATCTTCTACAAAAAACTGATGACGTCAGCTCAAAAGTTTGCCGAATAAATCGTATCTAAAATGTACAAAATATGATGAGTCTGTACTTGTGATTTATCATTCCATTCATATTTTTGGATTTGCATATGCAGGGTGACTCAAAAAAATTAATGAAGGCATGAATTTATTTTATCGATTTAATCAGGAATTACAAAACCGAATGCTTTGAAATCTTGGGAATATTTTAAAGTTATTATAAGCATGGTAAACTTTTGTTCAAAATGTATTTGTTCATCCCTCCTAAAAAAATTGATGACGTCACCCTTAAATTTTGCTGAATAAATCCTATCTAAAATGCAAAAAATATGATGAGTTTGTACTTGTGATTTATCATTCCATTCATATTTTTTAGATTTTCTTAAGAGGTGGTTCAAAAAAATTAATGAAGTCAATTTATTTTATTGATTAAATTAAAGGCAACACTTATTATTAGTATTACACCCCAACCAACCCAATTTGGTAGACACAAAATTTGTTAAAGGAAAAACTCGGTTGAAACATAAGAGTAGCACGCTTATTTACATCGACTTTAACATTACAGACCTGCATTTGTTTTATGCGGTCACTTGGTTCCGCGAATGCGAAATAGACATGTTTATAATCAACCAATTGTGAATTTCACCGTCAAGAATTAAAATAAAACGCAATGTTTTATATAATAAGCGGAAGTCGAAGCAATAAAACCGATGGTCGTTTTGTTTACAGTTTCTCTGTTTGGCTCTTACGTATGCTGTTACGCTTGTCATCTTAAATTAATAATGTTTATACATAAACGATTTTCAGTTGCCCCTCATATTACTAGACAGCGGATTTCTGTCGGGCTACGTCACGATTATAGGGGGGGGACGTGCTGGATTCCATAAATATAATTAACGATTTATTAATCAAACGGCTAAGTAAATGAGAACGGGAATTAACAGCAGAGTGCAACTAAACAACGTTATTCTAATCTCAAATAAACGAAGTGCAGTCCGCAACGGCAATGAATTCGCATCCCGTGCGAGCCGTACCGAGTTTGGCCTTGCCTAGCCCGACAGAAATCCGCTCTCTAGATATTACACACCGGCGCCGTATACGTGAGTAAATTGTTTCGTTATTTTATTGATTATAAGAAATCAATATTCAAAACGACCCAATTCATTTTCCCGAAAATTTGGGAACACAATAATTTTATTCTTAATATTACACTACATCTATCCCAACTGATATACGTGTCCTTGCAAAAATGTTGATGACGTCATCACAATTTTTTTTTAAATTCCCACTACAAAAATGTAATGAGAAAAAAAAACATAATAGGCATGCAGTCGTCAAGTTTCCGACAGCGAGGGAAGTACTGTCTAAACTCTTTAGACCAATTTTTTTTATACTACGACTTGTTTCAATAGACAGTATTTCAACAGTTTCGATTTGCATAAATTTTGCGTCAGATGCTTGAAACTTGAGTAAGTTTCTCACGATTCACAGTGAACATCTAATAAGTTAAAATCTTTTCCACATATTCACGTAGCTGGAAGGCTTACGTATAATTAAATGATAAACAGAATAATCTCATCGCTGTCTTGTCAAACGACGAATCCGCCTAGGTCTGATCTGTCTGATAAGCAATTATGTTTGTGATTTCGAAGTAATGATGCTAACTATAAGTACATATGACGATTGGCTGTAGCTTTTAAAAAGTTTTCAGTAACATGGTACTTTTAAAGCCACGATATTGCTGTGAAAACTAAATTGTCAAAACAATATAAAAGATGAGAAAGTAATGTATGCTAATTTATATTGTTATTGTTACTTTTTAAAGAAATGCATTATATATAGGTATTGTTCTGCTCAGTTACACGTTATAGTGAAGAATAATAGGCATTGTTATTATAGAAAATGAATTTTTAGTTGCATTTGTTATGTTTTTCCTTAAGACACTCACGATGAATGATTTTCTACAAATTGTAACATTAAAAACTGGATCGTAGTACTTCCGATTTCATTGTAAATGAGACAAATTTTGTTTTTTAGGAAATTCACTACATTTTCAGCATGTATTATTAATAAATTAACTTATTGTTGTGAAATTTTAAATATAACCTGTCCACAACTTTCTCTATATAACGCAAAGGCAGCTTCAGTTTTTCATTAACTTACTTTTTAAAAATTTGGTGAAATTTTTCATCACGTGTTTTTAAAAATCAACATCCCAGATTTACATATTTATGAAAATTTCGGAACGTGGTTTTCACCACTGTTTTTAGCTTACAAAACTCTGTAAGTTACAAGCGAAACATTGCCGACTTTTTTGTTGGAAATGAGATACAGTAAAAGCAGCTTGTCTCGAAGAAACTGTTTGTACTGTATCTCATTTCCGAGAAAAAAGTATATTATCGCGTTTTTTATTTTTAAATGTAGTTTTCTCAAGAGATTTTTGTATTTTAAGTGTAAATATAGAAAACAAAGTGATAATGCAATAAAACAAGTTTCTTGACCGTTTTAGTGGTCAAGTTCGTAAAACATTCGTCAACAATCCTGACTTTCTATTGAAAACAGCACTAAATTGTGTCTATAAATCTATCAAATCAACGTTTAAGCTTTCCTAATGGAGCTGAATCAATATCCTGCCCAACTTTTCTTGACCTTGACGTAAGTTACAAGAAATGCAAGATTTATATACACTGAGATTAAGTTTGTAGCTTTTTAAAATTTTACAAAACCAACAATACATTTTTGCAATATATACCTATATATATTTTTTATACTGAATTTGGTAAAGCCTTTTTAACAAAAATGAAAAAAATATTAGTGAAGCCAGTGATGTAATTTGAACATAAATTGACTACCGTACTGTGATTTTTTTACATAACACCAAAATAATTTTAACGAGAACAGCACAGTTACAAGAACAAATAAATATAAAAACGGATTCCCGCTCACATTAAGTCCTTCAAAGTGTAGGTGGATTTCCAAGGCAAAAGTTTGAGTAAGTAATCTTCTTGCGAGTTTTATTGTTTCCTGTGGTGTTGAACAGAATGCTATAGTTTCAGTTTTGCAGTATTGAATATTGACCAAATAACTTCTGATGAGTTTTTGGTAGTGAAAATAATAACAAGAAACATTTTGCACGATTGGGTGGGAGAAAAACCTAAAATACTTGGGTAGTTTACCTGCTGGATTCAGGGGTCGCTGGTGCTAGAGGGCACAAAAACACGTGCCCCCCCCCCCCCCAAATTACAAAAATTATTATTTGAACTGACCTAAATGAATTCAAAATAATTAGCAAATAAATTTGCAGTATCATTGTCGCTTCCAGTCTTTGTGTCATTATACAGCCTCACTTTTGTTAAACCGTTATTAGCTTTATTGGGGTTAACAACAGGCTAAGTGGATTTAAAATTATGGCAAAAATCTAGTTCAACATTATCAGTAAATGACTTTTTAAAATTTCAGATATTTACATAGTTTTCGTAATTTGCTGAAGAATAGTGACTGTGTTCAGAATCTCTATATTGTGAACGTTATTTACATTAGAATAATTTTGTCTCATTTATTAGTCCAGAATGGATTTTTTTTATTTCAGTCTAGGAAGTTTATTTATACTGTTTGAAATATAAAATTACAAAATCAAAGATTTTGCTTGCGACATATAAGACATACTCCTTTAATTACATATATGAAGTATTATAATCCACACCTAACTATTTTTATTTTAACTTACGGAGGTTATCATCATAAAAAAAAATCCAAAATGCAATTTTATAATTTATCTAAAAAACTGGATTGTCTGATTGTATTTCTGAGGCAAAGGAAGTTCTATCTAAATAACTTTAAAAGTAGTTGTTAAAGCTGTTGGTAGGAACGTCATTGCATAGTATAATGTAGATCATAGAAATTCCGGACAAGGCGGGGGAATTCTACTTTTTTCTAAGAAGTAGACATGATAGCTGTTTTCCGATCGTAAGTCAAACAAAGAAACATTTTACTTTTTAAATTTAAATTTAAAATTGGGCAGAATAACTTAACGTAAATAATAATCATAGAATTTTGGTTGGTTGTTTATTTATAAACAACAAATCGGTGTTTTTTAATTTATTTTGAAAAAATGAGAGATACTGAAAACTCGACTCTTAAAATGTTACAGTAAACAATATGGAACCGGTAAGTGCTGGGACGGTGAATTTACTAACAAACAAATTTCCAGAACGGTATGAATTTGTATATAGGCAGCTTATGGACTGTCGCCGCAAAAAGATACCTCGTTTTATTCAGAAAATATACTACTTGAAAATTTGGTGTCGCCGGTGCTTGTCGGCCGGATGTACTGGCATGAATTGACAAGACACATGATACAGAAGATTCCAGATGCAAACTTTTAACTAGAATTCCTAACAACAAAATCAGAAAACTTATTTAGAAACACATAAAGAAAGGTTAAGAGTACATAAAATTGACAGGATTCTTAAGTAGAAAAGTAGCAACAATTGAAATCAGTTGTTACTGGAATTAAATATTCTGTGGACAGAAAACAAGCCACAAAGATTTAAAATGTCACTGTTTTAACCAGAAATCTAAGCTTACTAATATATACGTAATACAAAAGTGTGGCAAATTCCGAAAATGCAGTAGTGAGAGAAATGTAATTAAAACATATGACAAAAGAGAAAACGAATAAGAATTGTGACAGTTTTTTTTTATATTTAGTGTAGCTCATCTCTCCGTATAGTGAAATAGGCTATCATGACGACACGAAATAGTTAGTTTTTGTAAAAAAAGTTACAAATCCTACATGAAAATATAAAGTCACTTAGTAACAAAGCAAAAGTAAATAAATCAACCTTTGCAATGTCGACTAATTTGTAGTGCAACTGATGCAGTAATTTATAACGTTGTTACATTATCCTGACTGTCAGATCGTCTCGCTGATTTTTAAAAATTTTTTTTAGCTAATTAATCTAATCATTTTCTAGCAACAGCTAACAATAACATCAATCTCAAATTACAAAGTCACCAATTAGCACTTTCAAATTTTCACTTTTTGTTTACCATTTCTTGTTAGTAAATGTTTGGAATTTAACACTGTTTAGACCTTCTTCTACAGTTTTAAAACTACTGTTTACAGCAAGAAGAGAATGATTTTTATAGTGGCCAAAATAAAGTTTATTAGCCTCTTGTTACTCAGTATTTGGATAGGTATAATACAGTTTTATCAGTTGAATTTCTTGCGGAATGAAAAACAAACTGTCTATTATATTATTAGCACCGAACAAAATGTTAAAGCTCATAACCAAAAACAATAATAAACGTAGCGTCAACCCATCAATCTTCCGAGCGAAATGAAACTTATAATAACTTATTTAAACAAGAACAGTCATATATCTATGTATGTAATGCAACAATGTAACAGTTCAAAATAAGAAGTATTAAAATCTTCCATCAGCTAAAACTTGACAACCAAACTGTAGACTAGTGTTTATTTTATATAAATTACCACTGATTTTATATTAAACTTTGTGGAGACCAGACAATCTCAGTTGGAATTTCAATTTCCGAAACATTTTTTTACACATTTTGTCATCGATACCCTACTGGCACCGTTAACCGCTGCTCCACGAAATCGTCATATTCTTCGTCGTTTATAAGAGGTTCATATATAATTCAGATTTTGAGAATTTTTGATGTCAAAGTAAAAAATCAAGACGGATTCAGAAACCACAAGTACAAGGATAGTTTATTTTATAAAATTTAAACAGCGTTTACTAAAACATCCATCTAATACATATACAGAATTTGACAAAAATCGGGCCATTAGTTTCGGAGATTATCTGCCTAATAAAAATCGACACAGTTGACAGACGGAAACGTGAGACCTACTTTTTCGTACTGTAGGGATCATGGTCCGCTTCGCTTACACTCGGGAAGTAAAAAATAACTCTTGCACGATAACACTTTGTTATACAAGTGCAATAATTCTGTAGCAAGCTTTGTATCATCAAAGGGATAGAAAATAATACAAAACGAATGTTCCCGTAGTATAGCTTGTCAGTTTCTTGTAAATAAAAGTCGGTATTTAACTATAAAATGATTGAACTAAATCTGTTTAAATTATTGCAACCAATAATTTTCTAGCCCTAGTGTTATATCTTGACGCGTTTATTGGTTTGCCTGAAATCCTATTTTTCTTTTTCCACTTCTGCTGCACTGTAGATTGTTATTTTTCCGTCAACCTTCACTGCGATATTTTTGGAGTCTATTGTTGTTTTTGGATTTCCATTGCGATGAGGAAGCAAGGATGCATAAATCAATGATTACTAAAAATATTTATGTTACAGCGTTAATTTCAAGCTGATACTCTTTTCGCAATGACCCAGGTATCGTAAAAATCAGAAAATCTACGTGTTGAATCAAGCTGTCGAAGTGAAACTAAAAATGATTTCGTAGACCACAGGGATAAATTTCTATGAATGCTTTTCGAGGAACACACATATCTATACATATAGATTGTGCAAAACAAGTTCATCGACTTACCAACTAACTACAGAACAATTGTCATAGTTTACTGCAATCTGACAATGGATTGAAATTTAAAAAAAACCTAAAGTGTTTAAATAGTACTACCCTTGCCTTCAAAGTCATAACACGATGGGTTTTACCATAGCAATTTATTTAACGAAACATTTTTACAAAAAAAGGGGTACCATTTTTTAAATTAATTTTAATACGTGTGTTCATACACTTTTGGTATACACCCCGAGTCCTTAACATATCATTATTATTACAATACAGTTATGTAATGTTATGATTTAGGGTATTTTCAGCAGCATCAACCTATACTGCATGTATTAAATAAGATTGTTCATCTCTTTCAAAACCTTGATGATATCATTAAATCTATTTTGAAATGTGGAGAAACATCCCGCCAAAATGAGACATGTATACAAAATATAGAACCCAATACAATTTAAAAATTGGCCTTGATCGTCAACAAAATGGAACACTACGTTGTGTGTGTGTTTTTTTTGTGTTGGCGGAATGCGTTCAAATGCAGAGTGGTGAACCCCAAAGGTGGAAAAGTGACCTTAAATCAAAATGTAAAATATAGAGGGCAAATCGTTTATTAATGTTTCCTGGTGAGAGAAATGCGGTAAAATAAGTCTGAAAGGACTTATAGTTGCAAAAACTTCCCCAGCGTTCAAAAATCAAATGTTACAAATCGATACAAGTAATACTAAACATTATAAATTTAACAACACAATGAAAAAGAGAAATCTTAAATAAAGTAACTACATAGATGGTAACGATCAAGTTATTACGATGATCAAAACCAGAGACCATGTCGAGAGTCCAAATCAAAGATCAGGTTATGGATGCGATTGGTGTCTCTGATCAAGGTGACGGAGTTCTTCTCTCTTTTTACATTGTCACGAAATTCACGACCTACAACATACAACATCCTCGCGGCGCAGGTGTGTTACCTATATCCTGACTGTAATTTCCACAGCCTTTGTATTGTGTCAGGCTGGAAGATCTCACCCCGCGCTGGCGTAAGTACCCCAAATCGAAGTAGAAGTCAAAAAAGTAACAGGAAAACTTGCGTTAAAACTTCCCGTGTTTTGTAATTCAGCAATGAACTTCCGTAGTTCATTTAGTTATTGTCAAGAAAAGACGTCCCGATACGTGTTAAATTGAGAATAAATTAAAAAACTGTTCGCGTGGGCATCCCTTTGTACAGGTAACCTCATTAATCTGAAATTTGTACTTTTGAAGTTACAATGATTAAGTGAATTACTCAAACGGCAAAGCAAACAAATCTTCGTTAGGGCACACTGTACCAAAATGAGTTTAGTAAGATTACCTCGTGGACCGAACCCCCACTTACATTAAAAAAAATAACCACATAGGAAATAAAAGCAACAGGCACATATTAAATACGGTTAAAATCAAAATAAGATCTCGGAAATGCTTTGCTTTAGAGATTTTCGATGAGTTCAGCTTGAATAAGTGAATTTCCACCACATATTTTACTTGAATATTTACATTAATCATTAAAAACCTAACTTGACCTATGAATTTAGAGAAATCAAAATACACACGTGAAACTCGTCAACAGTTCACGAGATCTCAGATAAGAAAATCGTAAATAAACTGATCTCACACTAAGTACACTTTTTGTTTAAGCAATTGCTTTTTAGTAAAATTAAATACAAAATTACTACCAGTTTTTTAAATACGTGTTTTCGCTGCATCACCAACAAACAACTACCCGGTCAAGTGCCCCCAAATTGTACTCTACATTTTTGAATGTCTACGTTATTGGAATTAATTTTTACCTTTAACGTCAAGTTTCGCGGAGATGTTTTTTCCTCGGCGCGAAATTTAATTTTTAAATCTGGACAGCACAGTGTATATATACTTTTTTACTTTGTTTATACAATCGTATACCTTTAAGGTGTCACAAAATATTTAGTACATAATGAAGCAATATATTTTTTTGATTTTTTGATTAAATTCAACATAATTTGTTTCATTTTTTGTTCTAATTTTCGAACACAGTATTATTGTTAATAAAAGTGCACTGCATCTGTCCAAATAGAATCTTTATAGGGTTTCTCTTGGGAGTATCTAGTGAGAGGAGCGCTTGCTTTGTACAGGATGGTGACGCGTCATTGTTGGTTTGGTTTGGTGAAGCATGGTGAAAACACGCGGTGAGTTAGCTAGGTTAAGTTTAGTTAGTTTGGTAGTTAATAAAAAAGGGAGAGCCTTTGTTTAACGAAAATTAATCGTAACGACGATGACGCCACAATTTTCCCAACACGCGTAGCAAATTCTTGCGGTTTTTTCAAGCGAAAATACTATTATGCGTATTTTCGACCGACGCTAACTCGTGGTGTAAATTTGTTTTATTGTTTGTAAATTTACAGTCCATCTTAGGATTTTAATCGTTAACTAAGTCTAACACAATTTAACGGTCCTGAGATTACTTAGGTACAGCACTTGCTAGGAGATTTCATGAAATTCACTTAGTCAGAACGGATCCTTTGTTTACCAAATTGTGAATAAGATTTCTGGATGCTTATGCTCAAGTGTTACAGTAATATAACACTCCTTAATTCCTCACACAAGATTGCTAATAGTTGATATACCGCAGCAATCTAATGTTCCCCACTCTGGGAAAAGACCGTGAAAGTACGGTCGAATTCATAATATCGTCGACGGAGGTATGACGGGATTGAACATTTTTTCCCTTAGACAATTATCATCGTTATCATCATCACATCACCGAGACATTTTTTTCGCAACGTTGAAAATTATATCACAGAGACTCACATTCCTCGCAACGCTGCATACGTTTTGTGTTGTTTTTTTTATCATGTGTTTTGTTTGGGATAAGCTGAGGACAGTTCACGATATAAACTCTCAAAGCTAATAGTTTTAAGTAACCAGTCATTTAGATCAAGGCATCAATTAACATAATATAAATTCTTTGTTTGAATCGTTAAAAAAGTGTAGCATAATTTAACATAATGTAAATTCTTTGTTTGAATCGTTGATAAAGTGTGACATAATTTAACATCAGGTAAATTCTTTGTTCTGGCAGCGGCCATGTTGAAAGAGTATTTTCAAACCAAACATGTTTGAAGTGTAAAATTTCGTTGAACAAATCATGTAGGACGTGCATTTTATTCCTTTGTTTTTTTTTTTTGTAGCTGAGCATTAAGAGGTGTCTTCAACCGGTACAACTTAGTCGCAGCTTTTTTTTTTCTTTTTTTTTGTCAGTGGAGGAAGAAATAATTTTGTATCCTCCATATAAATATTTTGTGTTTTATTTAGCGGTACTTTTACAACGTTGAGGTTCACCACTTGCATCTGGACGCATTCCGTCACAAAAAAAAAACAAACAAAATGTAAAGTTCAATTTTGTTAGACGATCACAACCAAGGCCGAATTTTGAATTTTTGAATTTTTCGCAGGCCTTTCAATTTTTTTTTTCACATTTCAATTTAAGGCGGGATGTTTGGGTTTTCATAACCTTTTCGACAGGTTTAACACATTTGATATATCCGTGATATACACGTGCATATTAAAACATATAACTACATATGTACCATCTGCACTAATGATTCTGTAGAGTATGTAAGTAATTAATAAAAATAAAACAAAAAAATACTTTGATTAGAATATTTTATACTTTTATCTACAACTACTTTATAAAGGCGTTATTACACGACTCATTCGGCACTGTTTGAATTGAGTAATAAACCATTTTATTCCACTAGTGATGTAATAAAGGTCTCCACTCCTTAATAGAATTTTATTAACATGCAAATTACAACAAGTTACATTAATTAATTCTTAATATATTTGTCATATACTCCTTCGATTCCTCCGGAAGCAATAAAAAATTCTCGAGATACTTTGGTTTTTGTATCTGGTATCAAGATACAAAAAATCTATCCCTCATGTTTCACGTTTTCTAACTGTAGGTTAGTTAATTCATCTATTTTGCAAGCTCCTCCAAATCCAACTATCAACGCAACCTTAAAAATGAATACTTAATACATCAATATCAAACATTCTAAATCTTCTTACCTTTATTAACAAGAAATCTTTATCTGTCGCTTCTTGCAAAAATGTTGAAACATCCTCTCTTAATATCCTTGATTTTTTCGGCTTGTAGCCTACTGACCGCTTTTTCAAAAAAGCAATTAAATTATTAAATTTACTGATGTCCACATTTTGTCGCATGGAGATTGTGACCCGCAACATAGAATAAAACGCCCAAAGATTGCTGGACTTATAATTTTTGGGCAAATCTTCAAAAAATGCCAACAGCACCTTCTCTCTTACTTCATTATCTATTTTCTTGGATGCACACCAGTCAGTGAACCCTTTATAGAAATTTTCGTATTTGATTTTTGATTTATCAGGCCACAATGAAGACACTGCATTTCCAGCCGCTTCTTCTATTTCGAAAGGCATGCTTTCTGCTTCAGAATCACTCATTTCTCAATTAAACAAATTTTTTTCTAAAAACTGACGCGTTATTTACAACAAATTTGAGCAGTTGTCATAACACTGCAAAAAATTGTCTTGGTTCTTGATTTTTAATTAACATATAAATTTAATTGATTTTTTTCTTTTGCATTTTTGAGCAGTTGTAGATAAAGTTTTTTATTTAATACATAGGCTAGAGCACATTACAGCAACTCGTATGATTACAGATGACTCGGTCTAACGATCTCGTCATCTGCAATCTTCACACTCGTAGTGCTATAATAAAGCCTCTATCCCACTAATAAGATAAATAACTATTATATGTAGTTTAACAATCCGCAGAGAAATGGTACATTTACATGAAGCATGTGTTATTGTCTTTTTATTGGCACCGACAATGAGAAATATACTTACCTGGTCGGCAACCCAAAATACACGAACACCTATTAATTTATGTAGTTGTATTTTTGAATTTTAATTAAAATGGCTAATTAAATATCATTTGAATTGATTAATAAATGCGAAATTAAAGAAAGGCAAACTTGACGTATAAATCTATTCCTGCTGAAAGATAACGTAAACGGACGATGTGCGATGCAGTGGCGGCTCGTGACTGTCTGATGTGGTGAGGCGATGATAGAAGTTTGATAATAATAGTAATATTACTATTACTTGGTCATACTAGTTAGTAATAATAGAAGTCTTGACTGAATACCGGTCATTCCCGGGTCAGTGGTAGGTCCCAATAATAATAATAATAATAATAACACCCATAACACATTGAATCAACAATGTTTTTACAAGTCAAAATTTTGTTGAAAGTAGCACTTTCTTGGAGGGTTCAGGAATAAGTAGTTGTTGTGTTCTTTTCTAAACGTTTTAAGCCCATGAAATTTTTAATGTGTACTTTGGAACTTTCAGGTAATTTTGCACTTCGGATGAAATTCTTTAAATTGTTTTATCCCGGGATGTTGTGTAAATATTACGGCAGAGCCATTTATATGTTTCGTAGGTACCAAGTTGATTTAAAAAACTTGGAGTACTGACGATTCTGTCGCTTATCAATGGAAGTTAAATGAATTAACGGTTTTGACTGCTCAATATTTAGCAAAATTTGCCGACGTTCTAGCTCGGTTCGCCGTGAAAACGGCGTTTCAAGAAGCAACATGACGATATCGTACTCGGGATTCATTTTTCACTCACCTGTACCTATGAAAGAGACAATAACACAAAACACCAACACGTGGGTTTTTATTCACGTTCATGCTAATTACCCACGCACCCCGCAACCCTTCCGTTCTGTAAAATAAATGGAAAAATGGTTTCATGAGTACGCCGAAATTGGCCGAGAAGCACCGAAGATATCGCCTCAGTTCCGAGCGAACGCATGTATAGGAGTATAGGAGCTGAGTCATGGAAATCCGTGTCTGTGATTGGGCTTCGCTGGTTCAAGTGAACCGACGTTTTGGCCGCTTCAGTTAAAGAACTAGGGGCATAAATCGTACGGTATTCAACGAAAAATGTCAGCAGGAAGCGTAAAAAATAAAAAATCATGTACAGAGTTCCCATTTCAACATATTTTTGTAACTAAAAATGCATTGAAAACTCTTTTTTAATTATAAATTAAGTCAATCTGTTCTTAAGATATATGCTGTGAGGCGCCGCCTCACTTGCCTCATCTGACGAGCCGCCACTGGTGCGATGATAGGTATTAAAACTGAAATAAGCTACGTTTCGGATCGCTACCGACATTGTTCTCTTTGTCATTTTACTGTTCAAGGCAGGTATACATAATCCAGTGTGCCATTGATTATTAAAATATAAATGCAATCAAAATTTATCGTATTTTGAAAGAATGTTTAAGTTCATCCGACTGTAGAAAAAATTTAACAAGCATCTCATCACTAAAGTTTTTCTTTATAATTGAGGCAGTTATTTGTTTGTGTTTTACTTTAATAACTAATCCAATTGCGTGGTAAAAATTGAAAATTTCTGTCCTAATATGTATAAGTATAAATAATAATAATTTATTATTACACCCCAAAAGCAAAGTTACGACGCTTGAAAACAAATTCTGATAGGTCTATTGTTTGAAATTATGATTTCACAATAATAATCTGGCGGGTCCGTGTTCGTCTTCAAGATTGTTCCACGGGTTGAGTTCTTCTTTTTAACGACTTGGCCAGTCAGTAAACGCATTTATAAGGATTATCTCAACAGTTACAATACCTCCTTATTTTTCCATTTCCACCCTATAACAGCACACAATAACTTGCGTTCAGACCCCGCAGCCGTAACACATTTCCCATTGTGTAAAAGGATTAGGCCCTTATTGCCACAATCATGTCGCGACCTTTCCGCTTTTTTACAATTTGTGCAGGTCAAAGTCCCATATTTCATCATACCACAGCAATAACGTTCTCACCATGAATCCCACAAATTTATCTAATCAGCCCCTGTTCTTTGAGGTTATATTGTGTACCAGTTTTATCAATTTGTGACCTTACGATAAACACATAAAGTTAATGCATTATTTGGTTGTGTGAACAATGTCGTATCCTAAAGAGCATCCTAGAAATTTAATTCCAGAATTGTGTCGGCAATTCTATGATTTGGGATGGGTCACTGGAACAGGTAATTTATCGACAAAATACATAACTCCCGCTTTCACCTGCCAATCAACATTTCAAATTTTAGGAGGTGGAATTAGCATTAAATATGGGGATGAAATTTACATTGCCCCTTCTGGCGTACAAAAAGAACGTATTCAATCAGACGATTTATTTGTTCAGAATATCCATGGAGAAGACCTACAATTACCTCCAGTAGAAAAGAAGTTGAAGAAAAGTCAGTGTACTCCATTGTTTATGTGTGCTTACACAATGAGAAATGCAGGAGCTGTTATCCATACTCATTCTAAAGCAGCTCTGATGGCAACGTTGCTATTTCCTGGAAAAGTATTTAAATGTTCACATCTCGAAATGATAAAAGGAATTAAAAATCAGAAAACGGGTGTTAATCTTCGTTATGATGATACCTTGGTGGTACCCATTATTGAAAATACTCCTTTTGAAGAAGATCTAAAAGATAGGCTTGCAGAAACAATTGCCAATTATCCCGAGACATGTGCTGTTCTTGTGCGTAGGCATGGGGTAAGTGTGATGATTTCTAAAACTGTTGTGAATTTGTCAGTGTTTAATATGCAATATGTGGAAATTTATTTGTAATTATTAGTAAATGCAACCAGTAATACATATCCGTGAGCGACGTGCATAAAAGTTTGCGGGAATACTAAAGTATTGATTTCATTTCACAAAAATATTATAGATTTTTCGAAGCTTTATTGGACGACACAGATTTTATTAAGCTAATACCGTCAAACGTTTTTTACCTTTTAACATACTTGCTATATTGCCATCTTTTCGCAAAGCTTAAACTCTAAAATTATACTGTATTACAATAATAATTTTAAAACCTGGATAACCATAATTATTTGAAACGTTGTTAAATTCAAAACCATACATACGATGGAAACACTTCTTCGTTATAAGAGCGAATAGAAAGATTAACTCTGACTGTAGGTAGGGTTACCATATTCTAAAAGTTAATTCTAGGGCATAAAATTTTAAAAATCCGGACAAAACCGGACACTTTGATACAAAAAAGTTACGAGTACTTATAAAAAATTTATTGCAGAAAAAACAACATAAAATTCTTTAGTTAAAAGTGTCACCACTTAAATCTAGTTGTCGACGTAACCCGGACAGAAATATAAAAATCCGGTCGGACGTCCCCGGACAATCGAAAAACCAGAACATGTCCGGGAAAATCCGGACGTATGGTAACCCTAACTGTAGGTAGTTCTTTCTGAATAATTACCTACTTGTAAAGTTATCATACGTATGTTACCAGATTCATCTCATAATGATGTTATTGTTTATCACCAAAATGACTTGTCTAAATTCTCCGACATTCGCGAAATGTAGTAACATAATTATTAATATTATACTGTAGGTGCCGTAATTAATATAACCTATTTATCTTCAGCAAAAACTTGATAACATTTAAAAAAATTAAATAAACACTCATTTTTCAACGTGGTCTGTAATATAGGCTGCGTTTCAGAGGCAATACTTTTTTTTTTTCAAAAAGGTGCGTTGTTGTATAAACCTTTCTAAAAAACGTTCTCTGTAACACCAATGATACGTGTTAAATGTGTTGCGTATTGGTGTACCTATTTATTTATTAGTTAATACCAGAGTTATTATAACTATAAATGTATGTAACGGATGTTCGAAAAACCACTCAGAGTAATCGTTGGAATTTCAGGTGACACAAACGACATGTCTATTATAAGATCTTTTTTTTTTCTATTTTTGTAGTTATTGTAGTTTTTCTTATTGAAATATGTATTACGTTTTCTGTTTTTAATATTCTTAATTATTATTGTTGTCATGTTATTAGGTTATCCTGTTGGGCAATAAAGGATTTATTTATTTATTTATCATTGTGGCAGAACCTTACTTACATGGATGTTATAAGGATAGACATACCGGTTGTGTTAAATAAAAATTCCAACTTCTACTCTGAGTAATTTTTCAATTCAACACCAGATAGGAGTGAACTTGCATTTCTCTAAGACAAATACCTACATAGTTTAATTCATTCTAAATATAATATGTACAACAAAACAAAGAACAACTGTGCGGAGATTTAGGTAGGTACACAATAATTGTTGTCTTTCATTATTTAACATTTCTAATCGGTTTAATAATACACTATTATTAACCTAACTTGAATTTTTGATATAAATTATAATCTCATTTAGTCGGATACAAATTTCAAACACTTTTAAAACATATTTCAAAAGATAAAAAAAGATGTATTTCTAACAAAAATGAAATTTGAAGATTGGATCAACCAAAACAGTATGTCGTATAAATTTTACTAGTTTATCTTCATAAATAAAATAGGCAATTATTCTATGAACATTCACATGTGTATCACTCGTTCAATGTTGTATATGTTGCATGGAATTTGAATTCTTTTTTATAAAAAAAAATAAACACTCATAGTAAAACGTTAAAAATGTTTGTTGTTCCAGGTTTATGTTTGGGGTGACACTTGGCAGCAGGCAAAGACTATGACTGAGTGTTATGATTATTTATTTGATGTCGTTGTACAACTGAAGATACATCAAATGGCTCCATTAGTGGGTGCTGTTTGAATACACGGCAAGGTGTTATTTTCTATATAAACAAAATATACGTTTTTAATTTTACTGTTTGATTATTTTACACATTATTTCTTTTTGATTAAGCCCTAACAAATATTTTATTTACAGAGGTAAGTGTATGGTTCAGTATTAGTGACACACGTTTGTACTGTAAGTGTCGCTGCATTCGTGTTTACTTATTGCCCAATGGAAAGGAATCTGCTTATTCAAAATAATACATTGTCGTAAGCCAAACATCCTGCCAAAATGGGACATGTGACTGTGCATGCGAACAAAATTTTAACAGCCGCGAAAAATTCAAAATTTAGTCTTGAGCTGTGATCGTCAACAAAATGGAAACCTACAATGTATTTTTTCTTTGTTTTGCCGAATACGTTCAAATGCGAAGTGGTAATCCCAAGGGCTGGAAAAGTGTCCCTAAATCAAACACAGAATATGAAGAACAGAATTGTTTATTCCACCATTCTGGAAAAGGAAGATCTGGACAGCAGCTACAAAAACCCTTTCCAGCCTTCAACAATGAAATGAAATCAAATGTTATGAATCAATGAAAATATTTGAATGGTACACATTAAAGTAACTGGATGTAAGTATAAAACACAAAGAAAATAAGAGAAATCTTCATTAAAGTAACTGGATGCAAGTTCTCAAATTATTATGGCGAACTACAGAGGACCTTGTAACGAGAGCGGAATGCAAGTTCCTTGTCGTAGTCCTTTCCCTTTCTTCGATTCTAGTTGTAGCAAAGGCATTTAGTAAAATCTAGTTTTAACTAGAGAAAACGCGCTTTAACTGAAAACGGGTTTTAACTGTAACATATAGTTCTTTTGAGTACCAATTGAAAAATTTATATTTTATTTAATTGAAGCGATTCAGATCTTTTTTAATTGAAATTGTTTGATAAATTCTCTTTTGGGCATTAAAACAGGATTATGGGCATGCCTTAAGGTTCTTCTAATTAAACGAATACTATTGTGACGTTCCTATTGTTCTAATTCCTCTAAAATTGTCCAAAAAAGGAAGCCATCATTTGTCATACTAAAAACTAAAACAATAATAATGTGGGGCCTTGCCGATTCTTTTCTAAAATAAGTATATTTCAATATTTAGTGTTCAATTTTTGATACCCAAGTTTTTACCGGTGGCGGTCACAAAAATTTTCCGTTAGGTCCTGGATCTGTGAAGGGCCATGAGGCAGATTCGCTCCATAGATAATCTATTAATAAGGAAGTTATAAATAACTCATTCGTAACTAAGACTAGGAAAAGATTGTGCATGCTGAAAGAGAACAATAAATGACAATATTCATAAACATTAAGCTAGGTTAAAAGAAGCAAGCAGAGTTGTGTGCCCTTATCATAGCATTATGTACAAAATATAGTAACCTAGAGAGTTCTTGGGGCTTTTTGGATCGCAGCGCATGATTTGCGGGAACCCAGTGGTAAATGGGATTAATGTAACAATTCGTACTGGATGGGCTTTCTGGTGTTAGGGATGCATACCTTAATTGTAGACCAATGCCTGGTCGCTGAATTGTGCGCGTAAATGAGGTAAAACGTGGGCAGTGCTCTATACGAAAGACTCTCCCAGTATAGCACGATGGACCCGAACATAACGGAAAAATGAGAACCCGGTCGGGTGTTTGTGGATCTCTCGTAGCAGTTCCATGTTCACCGGTGAAGTATATTTGCTCGGTCGACCCCACACGAGGGTAGAATCTGCTGCACACGTTTAATTAGTTAGGCCAGTGATAACTTACACGATAAGAGCCATCTGATCGAGTAGTGAATTGAAGGACTGGGAAAGCTCACGGGAAGGATTCTGCGACCACGTATAAGACGATGAACTGGTGAAAGGTCTTGGAGCTGCTTCTGCCTGGCGGAGGGAGTTGGATATTAGGGCCGAAGTGGGGTCTAGACGTACCAACCAAATTCTAATGCCGCTTCCTATTTATTGAAAGTTCGGATTGTGAGAACGTGTTTGAAGGCAAGTTTCCAAGTACTTTTTTAATATTCGGACAGGTCAAGAAATGATCGGTGACATCCTTCAACGCCGTTTTTAGTGGCTTTGGAGTGCTCTGATGGGTCCTCCGTGAATTCTGCCGTTATTTGGTAAAGAAATGCGTCATTCACGTGGACTATTGAATGATTTGTTTGTTTGGTAGTAATTTCTACCTATATGTATAAGGCATCGGAACAAAAAAGCATAATGTCTAACTATATTTGGTTAAGGAACATGTGCATCGGATGAATTCTTGAAAGACATCGAAACAAAGAAGCGTGATCTCTGACTATATCTGGTCAAACCATGTGTTTTAACTTAATTCTTTGAAGAAAATTTAGACAAGAGACCATGAGGGCAACTCTGCGAGGCCGTGGAAAGTAATAGGTGATTTTGAGGGTTCAGTTATTTGAGGATGAGTACAAAAAGGCGACGCTGCTTTGTAATAGGGTGATTTTAAGGGCGAGATTTCCTGTCCACCACGACAAAAGACATTCACTTTTTGGTATCTGCAGAAATATTCTGGTGACCGAATTTGAATCAAATTGTCGCGCTGAATTTAATTAACAACGGCGCGAAATCACATTTGAATAATTTGAATTTGAGAAAAAAATTCACTAAAAAAAATCGTTAAACATAGGGCAGGTGCACCGTTAACGCTTGTTGGATAGTTGGTAGCTCTGCTTGTTAGTTAGAGGGTTGGTTATGAAAGGGCGGCTTGGTAGAGGAGAGCGGCATGTTGAAAGCATGGTGAAGGTCATTATGTTATGGTTCGGTATAGTGGATGCATGGTGAAAAGATGCTGTGAGTAACCAGGTTAAATTATTTGGTTTGGTAGTTAATAAAAGGAAGGAAGCCTTTGTTTAACGTAAATCAATCGTAACGCCGCCGGCACCCAGTTTTCCCCAACTCGTGTAGAGAATTCTTGCGGCATTTAGTCGGAAAAATGCGACTTTTTGATCAACGCTAACACGTGTAAATTTGATTCATTCTAAATTCACAGTTCATATTAGGAGTTTAATCGTCAACTAGTGCTAATACAATTTTATAATCAGGATTATTTAAATAAACCGCTTGCTAGAAGATTTCATGAAATTCACTTAGTCAGGATAACACCTTTGCTTGCTTAATTACGAATGAGGTTTCTGGATGCATATACGCAAGTGTTACATTATAACATTTCTTAATTCTTCACACAAGATTGCTAATAGTTCATTTACGGCTGTTAAATGAACTAATTCGTACCGTGAACTGGCGGGGGGTTAAAATAATTTCTTCGCTTAGGTTATTACCATCGTTATCACCATTACACCACCGAGGCATCTCCTCGCAACGCTAAAGATTGATTACATCACTGAGACATGTCCTCGCAACGCTAAAGATTGATTACAGCACCGAGGCATGTCCTCGCAACGCTAAAGATTGATTACATCACCGAGGCATTTCCTCGCAACGTGAAAATTTACATCATCGAGGCATCTCCTCGCAACGCTAAAATTTACATCACCGAGGTATTCCCTCGCAACGCTAAAATTTACATCACCGAGGCGCTTTTTCCTCGCAACGATGACTGGATATTTTTGTGTTTATTATGTGTTTTGTTTGGGGTAAGCAGTTCACGGTATTATAAACTCATAAAGTAATTTGTTTTTTTAAGTAACCAATCATTTGGATCATGACATAATGTAAACGCTTTGTTGGAATCGTTGATAAAGTATGGCAAGGATTAATTTCTTGTTCAGTAATGGGTGTGCGATTTATAGCCCCCTCCCATAAATTCTGTCTCTTATTTCTTGCGCTCTTGACTCACACGCAGTGTATGCTCAATTCCCGCCATGTTTAAAAAAATATATATACACACAACGTATGTTCCTTTTGTTAGACGATCATAGCCAAGGCCAAATTTTGAATTTTTAAATTTTTCGTGGGCCTTTCAAGCTTTCCAAGTGTCAGTTTAAGGCGGGTAGTTTGGGTTATCACAATATCTATCGATTCACCAACATGTATTTCTCCCTGGGCGCTTAGTAAACGGTTTCTAGTTTAGCAAATTCTGTTTAGCTGGTTAAACAAGAGGTTGATAATAGAGGTCACACTTTTCAAGTGCATTTGACTACGTAAAGCTAGTTCTTCTAAGCAAACTTATGTGTTTTGGCGTTGTTCGTAATTTTTATAATTTTATCAAGTCGTGTTTAGTTGACAAAACCAATTTCGTATTTTATAGAGGTTTCAAATTTCATACTTTTACGGCAACTTCTGGCGTTCCCCAGGGTTGTAATCTGGGACCTGTGCTATTTGTTCATCTTATCGATGACTTTCATACTTATGTTGATGATACGAAAATATTTGCAATTATATCCAGTGAAGAAGATGACATTCGAATTCAAGAAAATAAAAACACGTTTTAAAAATAATAAGAACTTTTTTTACGTACATGTGATTTATCGTCTACAGAATATTATTTATTGAACTATTACACTTGTTATACAAAATATTTTTTCTGTTGTTAACAGACTTAAAACCTTAGGATCTTACATCTAAAAAGATGGATATAAAAATAAGTTTATTTAAGTACCTCTGATTAAATTTGTTGTGATATCGGCTGATTTATTATATTAGAAAGGCCGTTTCCTGGTTGTACAATTTTACGAACACGTAAAACTTGACCCTGGTCAGATAGCAACGGTCACAACCACGAGAGTAACCAAAAAAATCGTAAATTTCACAAGAACAGATATACATTTTGAAGAATGAGGTGTGTAATTCGCAAACAGTTTAACAAAGACAGTAAGTGCCCTGATGGGGTTAAGAAATGAAGCTGATATAGCTGAGATGAGATAGCTCATATTTTTTTTTACATTTCTTCAAGTTTCATCTCCTGAACCTGCCCCGAAACATCCGCTAAATTGTCTTCGTCATCATCACAAACTTCCATAGCTTCACAATTACATTCTACATTGTAGATGACCTCAAACAAAGGTCGACGAGTTTGTGCAGTCAAACGTATTATATCTACACGTCCTACGCCTACGTTGCCTGGTTTCCACTCATTGAGAAAAGCACGAATAATTTGGAATAAACCACGTTCTGGGGGTTTGTCCCGAGAAAATAGAACACTCCAGTTACACCGTGGCTTATTTCTGAAGTTGCGCGGTATCACATTAAGAACCTTCATCTCAGGTAAGTACTCTTGAAAAATGCGTCGATAGTTTTCTTGAAGTGTTTCATTTGGCAGGGGCTGGAACGGTGTTATCCAGTTGCGGGGACACGGTATCCTACGTGACTCACTCATAATTCTGAAATAAATAACAAAATGTCAAAACACTGATGGATAGCTTAAGGATAAATATCTGTGAATATTACTCAATATTTCCTATCAAATCGAAATTCACAAACATGCTCTGCTTGGTTAACATTGTCATGTTTTCTCGAAATTTCATGACCTCAAGAGTATGAAAAAAGTGATTTTCCGTGTCTGTCTGTCTGTTTGTCGTTTGTGTCGAATTCTTTCGAAGTATAAACATAAATAGTCGAAGTTACGCATGTACTGTGACAGTGAAATAACATGTTTTCTCGACGGTTAAATGTTTCAAATATAATTTATTCATTCCCCCTTGGAATTTACGTCCTCGCGGCAGGGACTGGAGGGGTGTTATTTATTATGTTATAATTTTTCAAAAAAGCGGGATTCGTGGGACTGTACTTCAAGGGCAAGGGAAGTTCTGTCGAAATAACCTTCGATCAATTTTTCGAAATTGAAACTAAGATTAATCACCTCACCAATTTTTGGGTGGTATTCAGTTAAATTGTGTTTATTGTGATTCCTTCAAAGGTAAGTCTGGATTGCAAAATGGAAGTTCAATAGAATATGCATCATAAACGTTCTCAAAACACAAAAATTACGCTCAAATTGATATCCTATTGAAGGCTCAGAGTTCAATTAGCTTAAGTCACTAAAAGTTTAAACTAAGATAATAAAAAAAAGAAATTGGACTATGACTACTTGGAAAAAATAGTCATAGTCCAATTTTTTTTTTGTGTCAAAATATTTCTGAATAAACAATCTATAAATCCATATAATTAAATATGTTATTTGATACATCGTTTAGTAGTAATAATGAAAAAACGAAAAAGCTAAAAAAGTTAACACATGCTGAAAGAAAGAAAAAAAAAAGTTGAAAATAAAGGCGAAAAGGACAAAAGTTTGTGGTGCCCGAACGGTAAGAGATAAAATATCTGTTGGCTACATCAAAACTTTCTTCTAGAACGGACGTATAGGTCTACACAAAAAAATCGATCCTGTCCACATCGGTCCGCACACAGGGGCCATTTTTCACTTTTTGTGTAAGTCGCCACGTAAACTTTTCTTCAGGCAAAAAAAACGACCATCGAAAGAGGATTCGAATAAGCCCAACATGCAACATTAAAAAAAGCAGAATAATGTATTGATATGATTTATTATATCACACTACTGCTAAATAATGACATAACTACTACTACTACTACCCACTACTACGCCTACACTACTGTTATTCATAATATACATAAGATACCACTAAAAAAAATCCTATTGCTAACACTATTAACACTACTACTCACTATGTTGTTTTAATCTTGAACACTGGCACTTTGCTCAGTCAATTTTTTTCCCTCATTTTCAATGTGCCTGAGCCTGGCTTGTTCCTCCACTAATTGTCGTTCTAATGAAGCAATGTCTTTGGTAAGCTTCTTTATTTTGCGTTCACTCACTTTCTTTCTTGTAACTAGTTCTTTATGGCGCCCCACATGGTTTGCTTTCACCTGCCTAACTTTCCGTTTGAATGCACTTAACAGTGCCTCGGCACTGTTGTCATCCAGAAATTCGTCTGCTGAGTCATCAGACTCAGCAGACTCGGCAAGAGTTGCAAGAGCACGCAGTGTTGTTGGTAGTGTTTGGCGGACCTGGTGAGCAGACGTGGAAGTAGCAGTAGCAGGGTAAGGAGACGACGACAATGACACAGGTGGGGAGGATGCAGCTGCTGCTGTTGAGGTTTCCTCCGCAGTGCCAGAGGGGGATGCACCAGCAGATGTTGCCGGCTTCTCAGGGGTTTCTTCCATCTGGTTGCACAGTGCTCTTAGGAGCTCAATATTATTCCCTCCTTCGATTTCGAACATCGACTGGGAGAAATCGAAAGAGGGTGGAGGGGACGGTTGCAGAACAGAGGGTCCTGGTAAACACTCCTCGTCTGAGAGGTGTTGGTAATGGAGCAGTGGTGGCAGACTATAAAGTAAAGAAACATTATTTAATTATTCACAGAAAAAAGGAAACGCAATAGTCATAATAATAATACTAAAAAATTGGTCTAAAGGGCTTAGACAGTACTTCCCTCGCTGTCGGAAACGTGACGACTGCATGTCTATTATGTTTTTTTTGCAGTAGATTTCATTATTTTTTTTGAGTCATCCGGTATATGCAAATTCAAAAAATACAAATGGAATGATAAATTACAAGTACAGACTCATCATATTTTGTATATTCTAGATAGGATTTATTCGACAAACTTTTGAGCTGACGTCATCAGTTTTTTGTAGAAGATAACCAAATATATTTTGACTAAAAATTTATTATGCTCTTTATAACCTTAAAACATTTGCAAGATTTCAAAACATTCGGTTCTGGAGTTCCTGATTAAATCAATAAAATACATTTACCCATTCATTAATTGTTTTGGGTCACCCTGTATATGCAAATCCAAAAACTATGAATGGAATGATAAATTACAAGTACAGACTCATCATATTTTGTACAGTTTAGATAGGATTTATTCGGCAAACTTTCGAGCTGACGATATCAATTTTTTGGAGGGATAAGCAAAAATATTTTGACTAAACATTTATTATGCTCTTTATAACCTTAAAACATCTGCAAGATTTCAAAGCATTCAGTTTTGTAGTTCCTAATTAACTCAATAAAATAAATTCACGCATTTATTAATTTTTTTGAGTCACCCTGTATATAGAAATCGAAAAATTTGAATGGAATGATAAATGACAAGAAGAGACTCACCATATTTTGTACATTTTAGATAGGATTTATTCGGCAAAATTTTGTGGTGACGTCATAAATTTATTAGGGGGGATGAGCAAATACATTTTGATCAAAAACTTACCATGCTTATGATAACTTTAAAACACCTTCAAGATTTCAAAGCATTCGGTTTTGTAGTTCCTGAGTAAATCAGTAAAATAAATTTACGCATTCATTGATTTTTTTGAGTCACCCTGTATATGCAAATCCAAAAAATATGAATGGAATGATATATCACAAGCACAGACTCATCATATTTTGTACATTTTACATAGGATTTATTTGGCAAACTTTTGAGCTGACGTCATCAAGTTTTTGGAGGGGATAACCAAATATATTTTGAGTAAAGATTTATGATGCTCTTTATAGCCTTAAAACATTTGCAATATTTCAAAACATTCGGATTAGCAGATTCAAAATTAAATTGCAAAATGTTGTTTTATAATTTTGATTTTTTTTCCAAAAATCTGGACGTTTCGGGTAAAAACTCAATTCGGAGTTGTAAACTACATGTTTAGGACTATATTATTTTATACAATTTAAAACCCATTTACTATGTACAATTTTGAAGTGACGTCATCACATTAGTGGTGGGGATGATTAGACAAATTTTGGTTAGCGTTTTACCATCTATATGATATTCCTAATATAACTACAAAATTTTACAACAATCGGTCCAGTACTTTCGGAGATTATTTCTCTAATAAAAATCCGGGACGGCAGACAGACGGACAGACAGACGGACAGACAGACGGACAGACAGACGGACAGACCGACGGACAGACGGACGGACAGACCGACGGACAGACGGACGGACAGACAGACGAAAATGGGAGACCTATTTCTTCGTCTTCTAGGGGTCATGAAAGATCGAGACAACAAAAGTAGAGTCGGCCGACGGACTCGATTACAATACTTCCTTTGCTTACGCTCGAGAAGTAAAAAGAAAAAAATTGGTCTAAAGAGTTTAGACGGTACTTCCCTCGCTGTCGGAAACGTGACGGCTGCATGCCTATTATGTTTTTTTTCGCATTAGATTTCAAAGCATTCGGTTTTGTAGTTCTTGACTAAATGAATAAAATAAATTTGCGCATTCATTAAATTTTTTGAGTCACCCTGTATATCCAAATTCAAAAAATACGAATGGAATGATAAATTACAAGAAGAGACTCATCATATTTTGTACATTTTAGATAGGATTATTCGGCAAAATTTTGAGCTGACGTCATCAATTTTTTGGAGAGGATAAGCAAATATACAGGGTGACTGCGAAATAAGTGCAAATATTTTAACCACGGCATCCCCCACCCTAGTAGAGTCGAAATATAGAAAAAACAAATTACAAATCGAATGGGGCAAAACCCCCATGAACCACCCTCGATACGAAGGCACTGAGCCACCTTGTAAACAGAGTTGGAAAAACGTTCGAATAAAAACGACCTAAACACTTTCAGTTTCAATTAAAAGTAAAACCGACTTTTTGCTGCTTATCATTCGTTCATTCATTTATTCATTCATCGTTAAAGGTCAGTGCGAAAATTTTTTGGTAATGCTTCATGATGATCAACTTTTGATTCTGACGGATGTTTGGTCCTTGCCACAACGATTTTGCATTGTTTATTGGAACAAAAATAAGAGCAACTTAAAATGTTACTACCTTTTTATAAGAAATGTTGAAAATGTTGTCCTTGACTAGCCATACAGGCGTCAGAGCGTCGCAAGATGTTTGTTGATAGGTAAAAAAAGACCGGAGTAGCGGCTGCCACTTTCACTTGTTGTTGAAGCTCTTCGATAATTTCTGGACACTGTTGATTTTCACAAACGAACTGTTTCATCCAGCCGATACACATTTATCGAAAACCGTCTCTTGCAATCGTACTTGTTGACGAGCATGTGGAGTTTGATCGGACAAAAAGTGAGTTACACAACGTCGACAATCTGCGGGCTCCAAACCCTGTACTTTGTCAACATGGTATGGATGTGGCCGTATTCTTTTAATGTAGGATGCACTACAAGGCTGTGAAAACCCAACTTCTTTTTTCTGTCTTATCACGGCCACGATCGTGAGTTTGAAGTTGAAGGTACCATGATCTCGGAGTTGCTGTACCACTGATGCAAATGTTCGCACATACCAATTACCACATCGACACAATCTGCATGGGAAAACTCCACCATAAACCGATTTCACCGACCGCTCGATGCTAACTGGCCCTTTTCGTGTTTTTCACTTTGGGATTAAAAAAGTGCCTGATAAAGTCACTTTTTTGATTCTTAATCCGACTCACTCTGTTCCATTCATTGTAGTAATTATGTAGGTCACAAAACAGTTCAGCGGCGCGTACAACAATTTACATTTAATTTCAAATAATTTTTTCTAGACACTGCTACTACTTAGGACCGTGAATTTTACCCAGTGACATAATCATATTGTGAGCTATTCCCCGTTTTTTTTGCATGTATTTCGCAATCACCTTGCATTTTTACTAAAAAATTATTATGGTCTTTATAACCTTAAAACATTTGCAAGATTTCAAAGCATTTGGTTTTGTAGTTCCTGATTAAATGAATAACATAAATTTACCCATTCATTAATTTTTTGGGTCACCTGTACATGCAAATCCAAAAAATATGAATGGAATGATAAATCACAAGAAGAGACTCATCATATTTTGTACATTTTAGATAGGATTATTCGGCAAACTTTTGAGGTGACATCATAATTTTTTGGAGGGAATAAGCAAATATATTTTGACTAAAAATTTATTATGCTCTTTATAATCTTAAAATATTTGCAAAATCTCAAAGCATTCGGTTCTATACTTCCTGATTAAATCAATAAAATAAATTCACGCATTCATTAATTTTTTTGGGTCACCTGTATATGCGTATCCAAAAAATATGAATGGAATGATAAATCACAAGAAGAGACTCATCATATTTTGTACATTTTAGATGGGATTTATTCAGGAAAATTTTGAGGTGACGTCATCAACTTTTTGTAGCGGATAACTAAATAGATTATGATTAAAATTGTGTCATGCTTATCATAATTGTAAACCATCTGCAAGATTTGAAAGCATTCGGTTTTGTAGATTCCAAATTAAAAGTCAAAATGTTTCCTAATTTTGATTTTTTTTTTCCAAAAATCTGGACGTTTCGAGTAAAATCTCAATTCGGAGTCATAAACTACATGTGTAAGACTATGCTATTTGATGCAATTTAAAACCCAATTACTATGTACAACTTTGAAGTGACGTCATCACCTCAAAGTGGTGGGGATGATTAGACAAATTTTGACGGCAGAAAGACGGACAGACAGACGGAAACGGGAGACCTATTTCTTCGTCTTTTAGGGGTCATCAAAGATCGAGAAAATGTAAAAGTAGAGAGTCGTCCGACGGACTCGATTAAAATACTTCCTTTGCTTACGCTCGGGAAGTAAAAAATGGGTTTTTCAAGAAATCTAAAATACTGAGAAAAATTAAAGACGAAAATATTGAATTAATGTGGTTTTGGAAATACAAGAAAGTCCTGATACGTCGTTACGCCAAATTGCAACAAATCACCAAGTTTCTCACGAGTTTGTGCATTACATTAAAAAAAAAAAACGTAAAGTTAAACCCTACATTCCACGCAAAGTGCATCCAATTAAGGAGGCAGTTCCTCTGAGAAGAATAGCGTTTTGCAGTTTTTTTTTAAATCAGTTGCGACAAGATCCCATCTATTATCGTCGAATGATACAGTCCGACGAATGCACCTTCTCAAAAATGGGCTTTTTAACAAACGATCATGTTCATTCAAAGAAATTTTTAAAGAACTTTTAGCGTTACTGTTTGGTATGGCTCTGCTATGAAATGGCGCACGAAAAAAAAAGCGTAAAGTCCATCTGGTTTAATTTTTCCGTGATATCGAAAAAATCATTCTCTCTTCTTTCCACGACCAACGCTTTGCGTTATGCTGTCTGAAACAAGAACAACAAGGCACCACTTCATTTTAACTTAAGTGGATGTGCGAGAGAGAAAACAGCTCCGCCTGTCGCAGTGAAACCCGAAATTTGACAGAGGTTCTCAAACAGTTATGTATTGTTGCAGGCTTTATAATAAATAGAATATACAACACACAAAAAAAAAATAAGCAAAACGTGTTCTGGAAATTAAACATAACACTAACTTAAAATTTACAAGTTTCATTAAACATCACCTTTTCAGGTTCAACAGTTTTTTGTTTGATAACTTCTGCTTTGTACGAACGTTCCGGTAGATCATTTGGACTGCCCCTAAAATGCTAGGCAATACGTACCATCTCAAACGCAATGAGAGAAAGTGAGACAAAAATAGTAACGTTTGAGAAATATTATTTGTTACGGTATTACAAGACTATGGAATTCTTATAACAGATGGACTTTAGGTCAGAATAGCGCACGGCCAATATAGCGAAGGACAAAGGAGCGCAGGATAAAACGGCTATGGTACAAAAAAAGCACGTACAAAATAGCGCAGGACAAAACGGCTCTGGCACAAAATACCGCTGTTCAAAATATTATTTATTTGAGTGTGTTTGTGTTGATTTGGTTAATAAAGTCATGCAATTTTCTACTTTTTAAAAAGGAAGTATTATCTTATTCTACGACCGTTATAGGTATCGAAAGGATCGAAAAACCCTCCATTCGATTTCGTGGAGGTGCAGTTGCTTCTTTCATCTATGTCAGAATCTATGGCGAAAAATTCAACATACGCAATTGGCCCAACTGTAGAAAGATAGAGAAGATATTCGTCTTAAATGTAAAATGTTGCTGGCATTAAGTTACGTCCCAGAAAAAGATGTGCAATTCGCTCTTAAAATTATCGCAGAATCATTTCCACAAGAACTTCGCCCCCTTGTTGATTACTTGGAAGACACATATGTCGGGAGACGATTGAGAAATGTTTCACCAAGGTTTATCATTAGATTTTGGAATATGTTCGATAAAGTCGGCACCGAAATGCTAAGAAACACTGGAAGCCTGGCATAATGCGTTTCAAAACTGCATCGACTGTCATCACCGTTCGTTGAGGACCTTGATATAGTGCAACTGAAGAAAAAGCAATCCGGAACAGAAATTTTTATGACAATATATCGTTCAGTATATAGGCGGCACGAGCAGCCTCAATGCAAATATACAGGTGCAAATCACAAAAAGATTGTTTTTCCAATGTTGAAGAATATTTGCGTTCCATTTCTTATAATTTAACACTATAAATACCTACATATAAATAGAGGATTTCTGAATTGTTTCGCTTTTCTGCTTTGGGTTATTTTGTCCTTGCGCTGTTTTATTAATTATTAGGGCGCGATTATATATTGCGCTATTATATTTTGCGCCGTACTGTTCTTGCGCTTTTTTGACCTGTACCGTTTTGTCCCTGCGCGTTTTAGAAGGGAACTGCCGACGGCCATTTGATATACGTAAAAGATCTTACAACAGCCCACGTGATGTGGTCCACGCTACGAAAAACATTTGAAAGGAAAAGCATGGCCTCGCAGGGGCTTCTACGGAAGAAGCTTCTGACAATAAAGCTAAGTACAGGAGGAGATTCAATGAGTATACACTTCCTCAAGTTTGATAAAATAATTCGCGAACTGCGGTCAGCTGGGGCGAATCTCGAAGAGAGTGATACTGTGTGCCATCTGCTGTTAATAATGCCATCTGAATACAACACTGTGGTCACTGCAATACAGACATTGGCATCAGATGAACTAACAATCAGATTTATCAAAAACAAGCTCTTAGATGAAGAATGTAAGAGATCTGGGGCACGTAGAGTGACTCAGAAGGAAACACAATTTCCAGCTGTATTTATGGTACCTGCAGCGGGAATACACGTCCAAAACTTAAATGTTTTAATTGTGGAATGGTTGAACACAAAAACTGAAAACAGAGCCAAATATGTCTGTGAGGTAGATACCGAACTGTGCTTTGTTGGACTTGCCCAAGACAATGGAGAGAACTCATGGTATTTGGATTCTTGATGCACAGAACATTTGATAGAGTCGTGATTTTTTGAAGAACGTAAGAACACTCGAAAAACCCATTCAGATCAGAAGTGCAAAATCTGGCACGTTTTTGATTCCTAGAGAAATGGAGGATCTTACTGTTGAAGCTATCGTAAGTGAGCAAAAAAGTCTTGATACCATTAATAATGTACTTCTAGTTCCAAACTTAGAGTTTAATTTACTGTCAGTGCGGAAATTGGAAATGTTTGGCCTGAAGATTGTTTTCAGGAATGGAAAAGGAAATATTCAAAATAAAAATAAAATGATTGCGGTGGCACATCGGGAAGAGAAATTATATAAGACAGCCTTCAGTGCACCAAATGTCGAGTGTGCTGCTGTGATAACAACCATTAGAGAAATCCCTGAATTATGGCACCAAAGATTCGGACACATCAGCAGAACTGGTCCCGAAAAAGTAAAACATCTGGTTGAATGGAATTTAGACAAATCTAGATCAAAATCCAGCATATGCTCAGTATGTGTAGAACGAAAACAGACAAGATTAGCTCATCTCCAGTCAAGAACAAGGGCTACTAGACCATTGCAACTTGTGCATAGCGATTTAAAGGGGCCAATTCAAAATAAGGCGTATAATGGAAAAAGATATGTTCTAACTTTCATCGGTGATTATAGTTCTTCGTCGTAGTTTATCTGCTCAATGCAAAGTCTGAGGTCTTCGAACGTTTCAAATATGAGACCCTGGTCAACAGCCACTTTGAAAGAAAAATAAGCAGATTTCGATGTGATAATAATATGCGAGAATATTTTTCAAGCGAAATGATTAAATATTTCAAGAACGAACTAACCATTAGATACACCCCACAACAAAATGGAGTTGCAGAGAGAATGAATCGTACTCTGATGGAAAAGGCGAAGTGCATGCTACTTGGTTTTAAGATGGAAAAATACTTGTGGACTGAACCCATCTTAACAGCAACGTATCTAATAAATTGGTCTCCGACTTTAGCCTTAAAAGATCAGGTGCCTGCAGAGTTATGGTACGGTAAAAAGCCTAATTTGAACAAACTTAGAGTGTTTGGATGTATAGCATGTTTACGACTGCCAAACGAACTCATAAAGGAGCAGCTAAACTCTAGAACCTGAACTTGCTTCATGATAGGGTATTATTCAAATGGCTACCGGCTCTGGTGCTCACAAGTGTTGTTTTTAGAAGAGATAATACGTTCGCAGCCGAGGAACCAACATTCTATGAGGAACAGGAGCCTGAAAAAAAAATCGAAGAAGTAGGTAGCTCAAGAAAGTATTGAGGGAGACCTTGAGCAAGCCACCGAAGATTTCGAAGAAACGTCAGAAACTGAAGGTAGACACAGTAGCAGAAAGAAAACTAAACCAAAGTATTTGGCAGACTACGATATTTCCACAGTTGTCATGGGTGCATCTGTTGATGATGTACCACTGACATATGATTTATTTTTTAGTAGATTTATCCGTAAGTAATAATGACAAGAATTGTAGCCCAGTGAGTAAAATATGTAGACCTATAACACGAATAGGAAGATTCATGTTTTTCAACATGCTAAGTTCAATTAACTGGGATTTCATTGATTGTGATGTAGTTATCAACGATAAGTTTACTATGTTTGTAAATATTTTAAGTTATTATTACAATATTGCTTTCCCTAAAAGGAAAATTACTTTTAGTAGTAAGTCCAAAATTATTAATAACAACTGGTTCACTTCGGAACTTAAATCTTTAAGAAATACCTTGGGTCTATTATCTGATACCTACAAAATGCATAAATCTAGTGAATTAAAAAATGAACTCTTACATTGTAAGAAGAAATATAACAAGGCAATTAGGAACGCTAAAATCGAATATAACGAGAAATACTTAATACAAAATAAAAATAATCCTAGGGCTCTATGGCAGCTCATTAATAGTGATAAACATGCAAAAGTTGTAAATAAATGTAAAGTAACGTCTAAGGACTTAAACTGTTATTTTGCGACAATCCCCAAGTCGATAGTATCTGCTCTCCCTAAACCTAATTTCGACCCAATATTTATTATAAACTCGTTGCAAAATCATACATTCTTCTTTCAATTTCAAACAGTGTCTCAAGTTGAGGTGCGTGAGTTCACCGAAAGCTTAAATAATAGTAACTCAAAGGATATGTATGGCTTTAATGTGAAACTTATTAAAGATACAAAAAACATCATAATCGGTCCGCTGACAAAACAGCAAAAATTATACCAATTTTTAAAAAAGGGGATGTAAATGACCCCGATAACTACAGACCTATCTCTTTGCTTCCTATTATTTCAAAGATATTTGAAAAAATCTTATTAAAGCAAATACAAGAGTATTTAGAAAAATATAACTTATTAAATCCAAACCAGTATGGCTTCCGCAAAGGACGATCAATTTCTAAAGCTCTTATTAATCTCATTGAAAAAATGAATCAGTGCTTTGAGAATAAAGAAATATATACCGCCGCTTTTATAGACCTAAGTAAAGCATTTGATTGTGTGCCGCACGACATTCTAATGCGTAAACTTTATTTTTATAATTTTCATCCAAGTAGTGTCAAACTTATCATGTCATATTTAACAAATCGTACTCAGAGAACATGTTTTAATGGAATACTTTCAGAGGCTTCCAACATTGCATATGGAGTTCCGCAAGGTTCAATTCTTGGGCCGATTTTATTCCTTTTGTTTACGAATGATCTCCCTTCTTATTTACAGGATGGAGAGGTCACACTTTATGCAGATGATACCTCTATAGGCAATGCAGGAATAACAACTGAACAAGCTAGAGCAAAAAATAAATTTCTTGTAAACCAATCAGTAGACTGGTTCACTGCGAACCGATTATCGTTAAATAAAAAAAAAACAGTCACGATGTTGTTTAGTTTAAAAAAGGGTGTTAATGATACACTTACATTTACAAAATATCTTGGTGTTTTAATAGACTCAGAACTTACATGGAAAAAACATGGGGATTACATAGCAAATAAAATATCAAAAAACATTTTTCTTTTGCGTAATTTGGCTAATAAGATTTCTTCAAAATATCTTCGGATAGCATTCTACTCTTTAGTAAATTGTTATCTCAATTATGGCATATTAATTTGGGGACACTCCTCAACCTTAAATAAATTATTTAAACGCAGGTGTTTCATACTCTGAAGATTGTAGATCATTTTTCATAAGCTTAAATGTTCTTACTTTACCATGTCTATACATATATCGCTGTCTTGAATATTTGGTAAATAATGCTCAGGATTACCGGAAATTAAGCACATATCACAATTACAAAACTAGAAGTGAAGACTTAAGTTATAACTTGCTGAAGCTCACCAAATGTAAGAATGGAACCTCATATTTTTGTATTAAGTTTTATAATGCATTGCCAAAAACATTTAAATCTCTTGAAACGAAAATGCTTTTAATAAATATTAAAAAGTATTTACTTCACAAGGCCTTTTACTCTGTTGATGAGTACTTACTTCATAAATTTGAACGCGTTTATTAAAGTTGCTTTATTATATTTTACATTAAGTGCTGGGGATTTATAATAATTAATACAATCATTGTTATATAGATTTAATTAGTATAGTATCATCTTACTTGTATTATTATCTAAATTTCTTAATTATCTATGCTTTTGGACGTGTGTAAATACATTTGTAGAATGACACCAATAAACTCTATCTATCTATCTATCTATCTATCTATGATCACATCCAAGGAAGACCTGACTCTGAGAGCTGTTACAAAGCAATCAGTGAAGAAATGAATACTATTGAAAAATAAAACATGGACACTTGAAGAATTACCTGAAGGAAAAAGGGCAATAGACTGCAAATGGGTGTTTAAAATAAAACAAAATGAACTTGGAGGCTTGGACAAATATAGAGCAAGGCTGGTCGTTAAAGGTTGATTGATTAGATTACTATAAGACGATTAAATGGTACAATCTTCAAAACATGGGTAGAAGAGCATTTGATCCCGGCGTTACCATCTGATGGAAGAAAAACAATAGTGGTATTTGATAATGCACCTTACCATTCAGTAAAACTAATAGTTGTTACCGGGCCAACATTTGGAGGCCTGATTAGTGCGATCATTAGGTTAAGGAATTAGATAAGTTGTTTTATTCAAATAATATTTAAGCATGTCCGAGATCCGCGGCACCGCGGTCCGAGATCCGCGGCACTGCGGTCCGCTAATCGGAGCGCGGCTGCGACAGCAGTCGCATATAAAGATACGTAAAATTAGAGCAATAGGCAGTTGAGTTGTGGGTTTCAAGGAAGTCTGTTGACGTCAGTGCTCGCCCCGGCGGCTAAACGGCCAGACAACCCCAATAAACCGTGCCTTCTTTTTCATCGAGGCTTTTATTCACGAAAAACCCCGTGCTCAGTTTTTTGCCGTAGCAAACAAAGCACCCACACCGGTTCTTTTCAGAACCCCATCACCCAAGGCCACTCCGACACCCTGGAAAAAAGTCGGCGTACCGACGCGGGTTAAGGACCGGACGCGTCCTCGCTGGAACCGCGAGCTCGCGACGACCCGGTCCCGTAACACATTGGCGCCCAACGTGGGGCTCTTTTCTGACAAAGCTGTCAGGGGGGCTCATTCGACTACAAGGAGACCAGGCTCCGAAAAAAGAAAAAACGACTTGGCCAGCACGATGCCGCCCCAAGTCCACATTGTAGACTTCTTTCCGGCCAACTTCCATGGAGGTCAGCGCCGTGAAGACGAACACAAGGCGACCGCCACTCTGAAGACGACTTCCACCAGACACCTGGTGCCGCCACTCCAGGTGGTGGAGCCGTCGCACACATTCGAGACAACGCAGCCACTCCCGTCCAGCAGCCGCTCTGAGGGTCCAGCGGCACCCAAGACTTCCTGCGGGGCTGAAGGCCTCGTCGGACCGCCACCGCCCCAGATCTGCGACTTGCCCGGCTTGAGTGGCGATTTTTCGCTAATTTTCCAAGGCCTAATGGAACGTTTCTACCAACAGATGTCAGCCGCCACCACCGCTGCAGCCCCTGCGGCCATGACCACCTCGTTCCTGCCGATGCCGACCTTCCAACCGGAGGACTTCCTTCTGACGTTCGGGGGCGAACCTGAGGAGGACCCGGAGCTCTTCATAGAGAGTTTGGAGGCCTACTTCCTCGAGGTCGGGCCGATGAGTCACCGCCACCAGGTGCTCGCGGCGCACCGTCAACTGCGAGGAGTCGCAGCCAGGCGTAACAAACATTACGCCCGCCAAGACGCCTGCATCGCGGACCTGTGGAGGCGTTTTCGAAGCGAATTCGGCACGGAGAACAACTTCTCCGAACTGGTGGCCGTATTTACGTCAAGTTTATACAACAGGCAAGAAGATATTGACGTCTACGTCACCCGGCAGCTGCAGCTATACCGCCGCCTGTTTCCCGACGGCCCAGAACAACGCCTGATTCAACAACTAATCAGGCAAATGCCAGTTTCAATCCGCGCTGCTCTTGCTGTCCGCAAGTACGACAGCGTCGAGGAATTTTGTCGGACGACTCGGAGAGTCCTCGACATCTCCGCCGACGACGGAACCGAGCCGGTAGAGAACTGGCATCCACCTAGGGGAGCTTCACCACCGAGACGGCCCCCACCACCTGGGGTACCCGTTCCTCAATTTCCACCCGACATTTACGCCGCTCCGATGCTCCTACCAGAGCACATGAGAGTGGCGAATCAGCAGCTAGAGCCAGAGGCAGAAGTAGATCCACCGGCCACGCCGTCCAGAGAACTTCACCTCCAGGCCGGTCCAACGCTCCAACCGGAGTCCGAGGCTGAGGCAGATCAGCAGGCAGTTTCACCTGCGGAACCTCGCCTCCAGGTCCAGTGCGGTGTTCCCGCCGAACCGACACCCACGACAGAGGCAGATCAGCGGGCGGTTCCACCTGCGGAACCTCGCCTCCAGGTCCAGTGCGGTGTCCCCGCCGAACCGACACCCACGACAGAGGAAGATCAGCAGGCGGTTCCACCTGCGGAACCTCTCCTCCAGGTCCAGTGCGGCGTTCCCGCCGAACCGACACCCACGACAGAGGCAGACCAGCAGGTTGTCCCACCTGCGGAACCTCTACACCAGGTCCGACCCAGTAACTATGTGACCACAGCAACGATCTCGCTCCAGGACGTGGTCAAGTCGGCGCAGATCACAGATCCGGAAGTCGCGGACATGATATGCCGACTTCGACGCATCACCAGAGAGGGGCCTGAGGCGAGAGGCGACGTCGGATTTGCGAAGAACTACGTAGTCGACGGCGGCATACTATGGCGACGAGGTGACCAACGACGCCTGTACGTGCCGGACATCGCCCGTCCAGCGGTATTCCGCGCTTTTCACGACTCCGTGGACGCCGGACATCCCGCGCCAGAAAAAACCGTCCGCGTCATCGCGCGGCACTACGCCTGGCCGTCGATGGACGACGACGTTCGGCGACTCGTTAACACGTGCCGCACATGTGCGGGCACAATGGATGGTCCTCACAAGCAGAAGGGTCCACCACGCACCTACCTTCCAAATAGAGAACGACCCCAACTAGCGACACCGTCCCAGAACAGGCATCAGGATGTCGTCCAAACCCAGCGAGCGAGCTGGTCAGGTGATGGACACGGAGCTGGGGTGGAATAAAAAAACATTCCGCTCCGATGACGCACTTTGACGGTCCCACCGCACCAAAGTCAGGCCTTCGGAAGAGGGGAGAGTGTTACCGGGCCAACATTTGGAGGTCTGATTAGTGCGATCATTAGGTTAAGGAATTAGATAAGTTGTTTTATTCAAATAATATTTAAGCATGTCCGAGATCCGCGGCACCGCGGTCCGAGATCCGCGGCACTGCGGTCCGCTAATCGGAGCGCGGCTGCGACAGCAGTCGCATATAAAGATACGTAAAATTAGAGCAATAGGCAGTTGAGTTGTGGGTTTCAAGGAAGTCTGTTGTCGTCAGTGCTCGCCCCGGCGGCTAAACGGCCAGACAACCCCAATAAACCGTGCCTTCTTTTTCATCGAGGCTTTTATTCACGAAAAACCCCGTGCTCAGTTTTTTGCCGTAGCAAACAAAGCACCCACACCGGTTCTTTCCAGAACCCCATCACCCAAGGCCACTCCGACACCCTGGAACAAAGTCGGCGTACCGACGCGGGTTAAGGACCGGACGCTTCCTCGCTGGAACCGCGAGCTCGCGACGACCCGGTCCCGTAACATAGTTAAAACTGAGCTGATGGCTGATGAAATACCTTATTACTCAACGAGGAAGGATTTCCAAAATCCTTTATCGTATTATAGACGTCTACCTTTAATATGCCCAATCAAAATGACATACTACAGATGTTAAAAACATTAACACCACCGAACTGCCCGTTTCAATCGACCCGAATTTGGAGTCGCCAGACAAAAAGGAAAAAAACTCGTGTCTATGCACAGTGGTCTAGCAACCCCGAAACTGAGCCCAAAATGTCATTTTTAAATGTTTTTAATAATATAAAATACAGTAATATAGCTATTTTTGCGAAATGGTGGTGTTTTACGCAATAGACGTGAAATTTGTCCAACGAGCCCCTAGGGCGAGTTCAGACAACACGTCATGTGCGTAATACCCATTTCGCACGTGTAGCAAACAAGATTTTTTCTACAATCGCAACAAAATTTAAAAATAAACATTTCAAGTGGCATTTCTCACAATTAATTAAAAATTGACATTTTTGACTTGTAAATATTTAGATTTTTATTGATACAACTTCAAGTAAGCCACTAGTAACAAATGAAGCATGTTGGTTGTTTAGTAAGAAATTGTTTATCAACAAAAAAAATTGTGCCTATTTTAGTGTTAATGCAGTTTAATGTATTATTCGATCAAAGAAGTAAGGAAACGTTATAAAATTGTGTCTATAATTATAAAAACATCAGCATGAGTGATTCCGTAATCTCGTCCGACGTCGAACAAGCACCCGAAGCCGCTCTAACAACAGTAATTCCTGAAAAGTCCAAACAAGTATACGAAACAACTTACAATAAGTTTAACAAATGGTGTGATCAGAAAAAAAGTGCACTTCATTTTAGAAAAAGTAATTCTGGCATATTTTTCCGAAATATCCTTAACTCTAAAAGCGTCAACTTTATGGAGTAACTACTCAATGCTTCGAACTACAATTTGCGCGAATAAAAATATCGACATTAGTAAATGCATGTTATGATATCAGCATAAGTCCACAACGGACAATCATTCTGCAGACTCATATCCTGCCACGTGCAAGATGCGCTTTCACACTTGCATCAATATCAACATGAGAACTCCAATTCTGCAGTTTTCCTCCTTATAAAAGGATCAGAATAATTCATTTTTCAGTTCAGAAACATCCGCCATCCGCGTAGCTAAGTTCCGAAGCATCCGTCATCCGCGTAGTTTAGAAGCCCGTCATAATCGCGCTCTCCTAATAAGTTGTAATTATTTAAGTGAATAATTGTGAACAATCAATATAAAAATAATCCAATAATTAATAATCAAGTGTAATAACAATAATTGTGAATAAAAGAAAAGTTCTTTTTAAAAACAAGTTTATTAAACCAATAAACTTAACTGGCGCAGTCGGTAGGATCGTGTTAAGAAACAAAAATCGTTCGAGACCGATTCCGAAAAAGAATCATCTCAACCGCGAACATCTCGGACAAGCATCGCCGAAACTTCGCATCATCTCCGCATCGCCTTCACACCGCAGAATTTCGGACAAGTATCGCCGAATTCCCCACAATCGCCACAGGACTCCTGGACAAGAATCGCCAGACTCCTACTTTGTTTAAAGAAAAGAAAAATGCAAATACACTTCGCACTGACGTTAATGTAAGTAAAAACTCGTTCCTTTCTCAATCAAATCCCTTGCATGAACGATTTCATTGAGGATCTCGTACAATTAATTGAACGGTTGTTCGTTGAAACCAAAGACAATCAAAACAATCAAAATCAAAAAATGGCGGAAGTTCATTCATCGTTTTTGGACATCATTCCCAAATACGCTGGAGAAGCATCAGAATTCGCTGACTTTCTTTCTGCTTGCGAATTAATCGTCACACAATTTCAAGACGCAGCAAATCCACAAGCATTCATAAACAAATTCCTATTATTATTATTATCCTCGATCTTGACTTAGAGCGACACTTGCTGCTTTAGCATCAATTTTAGGGAGGCATTGGCAAAAATGCATTGCCGCCCTAAAACGATTTATTTCTTGCCATACAGAGGCATAATGGCACTAACGTGGCACGAAAATTTTCATTCTATAGATGGCGCTTGGATGTTCTCACCGAGCTTATTTATATTTTAATGTACCTATTGTCTATAAGAGGGCGTCTTAAGTAGAACAACGTATTTCCACATTCCGAGTTAGGGCTTAGAAAACACAAAGTGCACCTAATTCACTTTTAATTATGTTTTCTTAATTCAAGTCATAGCCAATAAATATATAGATTGAATAACTTCATTTATTAAATTGGAATAAAAATAAAATAGACCTTATTTATTACAAGGTAACTAACAAGCAATCTATACTGAAATGTGTCTACTTTTTATTTTATAAGAATTTGTGGATTTGATGTCATCATTTGACCAGGCACGTAACCAAGGGGGGGCCTGGGGGGACACAGGCCACCCCAACAAAACCCTGTGCCACCCCTGGTGCCCCCTTAAATTAATTTTATATTTTAAAAGTAAGCAAATTCGAAATTTCAGATCAACAGTAAATTTTAGATGTGAATAATCTTATGTTCTTATCTTGTAATATAACTCTCTGAGTAAAGCGATACTGCTGTGAACAGTTTTGGTTTGGTCGATAACTTTTTTAAGCAATTAGCCGATACAGCAGATATGCCTTTTACACACTATGCAGATTGACACGTAGGCTTTTGATATTTTGTGGTGTTAGTTTTCCGGAGTCTTTTGTCCCGTGTCGTTCAACTGTGTCTGTTAAAAATGTCAGAAAAAAAAACGAACCCTTTCAGATTATTTCACCGCATTTAAAAAACTGAAACCTGGTGAACAGACTGCTAGTGATAGTGCAGAAACTATTTGTGAAACTGCAAGTAGTGATCCAGGACCTAGTAAAATAGACGAAACTTTAGAAGAAAGTGATGAGAGTTTTGAAAATCTGCAGTCAACGGATAGTGAATCACTTTCAGAAGCTGATTCTGAAACGGAAGATTGCGAAGCAAAATTTGAGAGCTGGATAAAATCTCGACAAAATCCGGAATTAAAACTCTCGAGTAGATCACATGTGCCAGGGCCTTTAGATTTGTCGCAGACGAAAGTGGATGAACCAAAACAACCTGTTTTACAGTTCTACCCAAAAACAAAATTTTTAAATAAGTTTCGTCAGTTCAATAAAGCCTGGTACAATACCTTTTCGTGGGTAGAATATAGTGTCAGTGCCGATAGTGTATATTGTTTTGCGTGCAGACATTTCTCACCTCATGCATCAGATCAAAATTCAAATGTGGCATTTATCAGTGTGGGTTTTAAAAACTGGAAAAAAGCAATGGACCAAACAAGTGGGTTGAAACTGCATAATTCAAGTTCTGACCACAAAAGCTGCATGATCAAGTGGAGTTCTTTTAAACAAATTAAAGCATCTGGAGAAGGATCAGTTGCGGGACAGTTAAGTGAAGCTCATTTGAATTTAGTGAAAGAGAACAGACTGTATGTAAGTATCGTTGTGGATGTTATACTTTATACAGCAATGCAATGTATTGCCCAAAGAGGATCCAAAGAAAATTCAGCGAGTAGTAACCGAGGAAATTTTCTGGAACTGTTATCATTGTTTGCAAAGTATAATGATGTCGTAAAAAAGAAGTTGAATGAAGAGGGTCACAAAAATTCAAAATATACTAGCCCGAAAATCCAGAACGAAATTTTATTTATTATTTCACGAATGACGTTGGAAAAAATTTCTACGGAAATTAACAAAGCGTCATGTTTTGCCGTAATATGTGACGAAACAAAGGATATTAGCAAAACCGAGCGGGTGTCGGTTGTACTTCGATATTATTTGGATGGTACCGTTTACGAAAGATTTATTGGATTCCACGCGGCCCAAGAGTTGAATGCAAATTCCTTATTTTCTTATATTAAAAATTTGTTGCAACGGTGTTCTGTAGACATCAAGAGGTGTGTTGCCCAAACCTATGATGGTGCCAACGTAATGAGTGGTCGTGTGGGTGGTGTGCAAAAATTATTTACTGATGAGGTCGAACAAGCCATCTACGTGCACTGCTACAGTCATAGATTAAATCTGGTAGTAGTTGATATCTGTCGCAATTTGACTACGGCAAATTTGTTTTTTGGTTTGATAGAAAATTTGTATGTATTTGTGTCTGGTTCTGCAATACATGCACAATTTATTAATATACAGAAAGAACTCCGTCCAAACAAAAAACCGATTGAACTCAAAAAAATATGTTACACAAGGTGGACGGCTCAAGTTTTCGCTTGCTTATCTTTAAAAAAGGTGTTTTTTCACTAGCAGCCTGGACGCATGATAATGTCGACTCATTTAGTGGTAGCAAATTCAACTTTTACTACCACGGGTTCAAAAAGAAAAATTGAGGTTATGTACGCAATGTTTGATGTGATTATTTCTTAAAAAATGAACAAATGTGTGCTACAAACATTACTTGAGTATACGCATGGTAGTTGGTAGACGGTAGAAGATAAAATGATTAACTCAGCGACAAGTATAAACGGTTTTCTTTGTGTTGAAGATTTAGATTAAGTTTGATTAGAAATCAAAACAAAATCATGTTGCGTCAAAAAATTGAACGTTTATTTTTCAGTTTATTGTCTTATGGTTTGTACTAGTGAAAAAAATAGTATATTAACCACGGTTGCAAAGCCACTTCTAGACCTCGCACTTAGAGCCCTCGACGCTGCGCGTCTCGGGTTCTAATTTGCGCTCGGTCTAGAATGCTTGGCTCTGCAACCTTGGCTAATAATATACTATTTCTGAACTGTTGATTTTGTTAAATAAATTAAGTGTCAGTAAAAGTGCTCGGTCAGCAGAAGCTCTTGGACTTCTACATCAGCTGGACTATACTTTCATATTTAATTTATGCATGTATAGTCAATTGTTGTCTATTTTCAAAAATGCCAGCGATTATCTACAAAAAGTCACATCAAATCTTTCAGAAGCAAACATTTTAATAACTTCTATTTACGACACAATAATGAAGATGAGAACTGATGACAAAAATGAAACCTTTATGGAAATATTTTCTGAAACAGAGAAAATATGTGCTGACAACAACATACCAATAGAAGCAACAGCAAGAAGAAGAAAAATGCCAAAGAAATATATGTCATACTTGGTCACTGAAGAACTAAATAATTTGGAACGCAGTGAAATATTTAATAGAGAAGACTATTTACACAAAATATTTTATCCCGTTCTGGACTTAATTACAAATGAATTACAGAATCGTTTCGAAAAGAATTCACCAATTGTCAACGCATGCGACGCCTTACATCCCGAGAATCCCTCATTTTTAAACTACGACAAATTATTACCCATGGCACAACATTACCACAGTGAACTCGAAATTTTACAAGCGAAACTTAAAATCATTCCAAATACAATTAAACAATATCAAATAAAAACAAAAGTGAATATTAAAAATATTATGGATTTTATAGACATGCTACAAAAGTACGATCTTGTGTTTCCCGAGATATTAAAATTAGGTGTCATTGGTGTAACAATTCCAGTTTCTAGTGCAGCATGTGAAAGGACTTTTTCGTGTTTGCGGCGTCTTAAAACTTATTTGCGAAATAAAATGTCGGATGAAAGACTTGTTCACCTGGCAATTATCAACATTGAACGAGAAACAGCTAAATCGTTGGACACCTCAAAAATTGTCGATGAATTTGATGCAGCTCATAAAAACCGTCGCATAATTCTACATTAACAACCCATCTCATTCCTGGTAAGATTTTATTAATTTTATCTTGACTACTAGCGAAGTTTTTTTTAACTACTTTTTGAATTGTTGGCATATCATAATGAATACTATATGTATTTCTAGTACATATACATACCTATATACAAAAAGCAAACATATCCGTACAGTAAAGTCACTAACGCATTAACGTGAAAATCTTGATTATTCTACCTCTCAATATTAAAAGTAAATACCTGTCAATTTCAACTATTTGCACCCCATTAAATTTATATACTGGTTGTGATCCAAGTAAAATGTTGATTTATACTAATGAAGACTTTTTTTAAAGGCCCCCTTATTTGAAATTTGTGCCCGGGCTGGGCCCCTCCAAAATAAAAGGCTGGTTACGTGCCTGCATTTGACATAATGTAATCTTTCGACCTTGACAGGTCGCCGCTTCATGGTTTTGAAGAAATTCATAGTTTAGCCAGAGAGCATAGAGAAGCGTCATAGTTTAAATTAAATGTCGGTTGAGGACTCCGCAATTTATGCTGGCAGCAGTGTTTGGTTTTAACTAGGAATAAAATTAACTAGAACAAATGTCACAATATTTTTAACGACGCGTTTTACTTTCAACAAATTGACACTAGATTTACCAGAATATTACAAGCTGCTTAGTTTCCTTCATTTTCATTCAACTCATGAATTACAATTATAGTGAAACAAGGTTTTTATTGGCATCGACTATTTAAATTTGGCGCTTGCCTTTGGCGGTTGAGGACTGCAATGTCAATAAGGGTGGTTTTGCAAAATCAGCCTGTATGTCGCATCTATATTAATCTATGGTTTAGCTGCTGTATGTTTGCGGATGTGGCGTGCAGTAATTGTTTCATTTTCTATCATTTATTTTTAGTTTTATAAAATTCAATAAACGTAAATATGTATGGATAACATTTTGAAGACATTTAAATGGTTGTTCATTAGGTCCCAATTCTTCCATATAATTTGCAATTTATCGGATAAAGGAATGAACATTAATTTTATAATTTAAACAAATGTATTTTTCCTTTAAATTAACGTGAGCTCAAAAACATTTGACAAGTTATTTGTGTTGTTGCCTCCTTAGATCATATAATAAATAGATACCACCACGCCGTGTTCTTTCCCTAGAAGAGCCTGTGACGACATCCTCCTGTCACATATCTCTCTTGTGCATGGAGGGATTACAACGAAGCTATCCTTGCCTGATCACTATTTGAATTTTGCGCGCCTAAATTTGAGGAAGTATGTCTGAACTAACTTCGTACGAAAGATGTTGACAGCTTGATTTTATAAATAATTCACAGTAGATAACGAAAGGAATAGTAAATTATTGGGCAGCAATTGTGATCCTTTATGATTACATCACTTAAAATAGGATCTTTGGTCTAAATTCTAAAATTGTTTTTCGTACAAGAACACGAAAGAGAGGTTAGAAGAAATCTGTCAAAAGCGATTTGTTGCGCTGGTGCCGTAAAAGGATGGAAGTGAAATAGACATATATAGATGAAATACATATAACAAAGATGAAGATGTGGTGATGACACAAGGATAGCATTATACTACTTCGCTTGACGTAGAAAACGACAACAGATAGCTTCATGTCTAGTCACAGCTTTCAGTTTGAGTATTGGTATCTATTTATTATATGATCTAAGGTTGCCTCATGTTATTTTTTTATGGCATGATATGAAAAATTACAAGTCATTTAAACATTTAAGACAATGTATCACATAATTTCTTTTCGTTAATTGATTCATTATCAATATAAAATTTTGCTTAGAATGAGTGGGGAATTACGGTAAAATCATGTATTAAACAACGACAAAAAATTTAACGACCATTTCTAAATTTTAATTAAAAAAAATATTACGGACCATTTCAACGTGTAGTTGGACATGTTTTACCGTCCACTCGCTTATATCTCCTGAGCAAACGCGCTTGGAATTCGAAACACAGGCAACCTGACGTAATTTTTTTATGAGGCGTTACTCTTAAAGTGCAGAAAAAAACAAGACCTAGAAAAAGTTTAAATAAAAAAGTTTAAAAAAGTATATACAATCTTAAATTTTCCAGTGTTATAACTCCACTTTGATTACAAATATAAGTATACTACTTATGGGCCATTCTCAGTTCGTAGAAAAAAAATGTGATTTGTCCTTTCTTACCGAATTTTTTAAATGAATGATTACATTGCATGCTTGAATTTATAAATAACATGTATTCTTCAAAATCCATACTTAATTTCATGTCAAAATTTAATAATCACTGAGATATTAATTCTAAAAACTCAATTTGTTATTCGACATGGCATGTGATATTGAAATTAGTTTAACTGAATTAATGTTTTCTGTCTCAGATTGCACAGATTTTTTTTTGATTTGGGATTCACAATATTCTTTGTTATATAAAAGAAAGATTGACACACAATTTTGTTAAGCTTCATTATCACTATTTTAAGTCGTGTGAATTTTGTGATATATTTTGCTCAAGAATTGCAATGATAGTGGAATTTCATTGCTGCTTAGTGAGATTTTGCAAATGAACATTTGAAACTCTGTGCCATGATTGTAGAAAATATGAAATTTATTATAATATAGTGGGTATGTCTATGACTTCAAAATGAAGATACGAGGGTTGTCCGGCGGAAATTGAGCCTCGTCTAGAAGATGGGTGTTTAAAAAAAAAACTTCGACTGTATGTATACACACATAATGTTAGTAGTTGATGTCTCAAATTTGGTTATGATTGATGTAACGGTTATTGAGAAAACGTAAAACAAACCACAACATATCTAGTGAAACGCTGTCTTTTTGGAAATTGGAATATCGTGCTGTGATAAAATACCTTGTAAAAAAAGGTAAATGTGCCAAAGAAATTAATGAAGAATTATTGGCCACTTATCCACAATGTGCTCCATCATATGCAACAGTCAAAAGGTGGACTCGACTGTTCAAAGAAAGACGAAAGTTAATTAAAGATGATGAACACCCAGGGCCCTCTTGCACTGTCGTTACCGACGAAAATATCAAAAAAGTAGAACAATTAGTTGTCGAAGACCGTTGAATTCGAGTTCGTCAGATAGCAGAGGAATTGAAGATTAGTAAAGATAGTGTTGGACAAATTCTTCGTAATCATTTGTTAATGAGCAAGGGGAGCGCGCGTTGGGTACCCAAAATGCCAATGCCGTTAGATCGGGAACGGAGAGTGGAAAGTTCTCATGATTTTCTTCATTTATGTGAGAATGATTTGGATGCGATTTGTCATCGTTTGTAACCGGTGATGAAACATGGATTTATCAGTACGATCCAGAATCCAAACAAGAGTCTATGCAATGGATAAAAAAGGGAAAAAAGCCACCGCGCAAGTTTAAGGTTCAAAGGATGGCAACCAAACTTATGGAAACGATATTCTGGGATAGTGCAGGAATACTTCTGGTGGATTACCTTCCAAGAGGAAGAACGATGAACAGTCAATATTATGCTGACTTAATAATCAAACTGCGACAAGCTATTATTGAAAAACGCAGGAGCAAACTTAGCCGAGGAATTCTCCTATTGCAGGACAATGCGCCAGTTCACACAGCTCAAGTTGTAAGGCGTGCTGTACGAGATATGGGCTTCGAGGAAATTAATCATCCACCCTACAGTCCAGATCTGGCTACCAGCGATTTTTATTTGTTTAAAGATTTAAAAAAGGCGTTACGTGGTAGGAGATTTTTCGATGAAAACGAAATGGAGTCAGCTGTAGATGAGCATTTTGCAGACCAAGTTTCGGAATATTTTTTTCGCGGAATAAAACAATTGCACGGTGGATGTGAAAAGTGTATTGAAATAGATAGAGATTATGTTGCAATGTAAAAAATATAATAGATTCTAAAAGTCAGTCTTTCGACCCTAGGCTCACTTTCCGCCGGACAGCCCTCGTATCTGTAAAACAACAAGTCTGATAAATACACGTCCGTCCCACATAGTGTGTCAGAACCATGGCCACCATAACAACCGTAATAATGAATATTTTTCTATGGAATTGTTTTAGCCGTTAGATGATGTATATTGAAAGCAGTGTGCTACATTATAGTCGCACAATTTAAAAAATAAATGTCAGGACCATGGAGGGTGTCAGAATTGTAGCATTTTCAAAGCCACTATGTAACTCTGTTTATGATTTGAATTTAATAATAATTTCCGGCACCAGTCATACACAAGTTAAAATCGACAAGTTCTAATAGGATTTTTCTTAGAGAAGTGAAAAGTTTGCAATACTCTTTCAATATATCATGCGAGCATTATACAGAAACATCGCTTGAATTCATGATATCGGACAACAGCCCTCTAAAATGCAAAAAGAGTAAAATGTTTATTTTCATTCTAGTTATTAAAATTACTTTTGTTAACATGTTTACAAATACGTTATGATAATCACACTCATGGGCATTCTGTCAAACCGTAGATGAATTTTTTGGTAATAATTTTTGTTTGCCTTTTCTGTGACATTCGAGCTCAACCATTATTTTTTTTATTTAGATTTCTTTTTCTTTAATTTATGTATATTTGTTTATTTATTTATATGTGAAATTATCTGTAAATACGACTGTAATGTCAAATAATATTTGTATTTAGAATTATATTCACTCAGGTACATATTAAGTATCCTGTAAATGGGCCACGTCTCTTGGATAATGATAAACATTTAAACATTAATACAAACTGTGTTTTAGACTCACCTTCTCATAATAAACTCATACGCACTAAAAAAAACATCAAATTTGAAATTAACTTTTCCGGATCGCCAAATGCAAATGACCCTTATACATATTTAGATAAATTAAATTTATTTTTTGATAAAGATAATTTTTAATCCAATTATATTCAAACGGGTATTTCATAATTTCGGGCGTAATATAACCTCAATGTTAACATCAGATATTAAAATTTGAGCATTTGAACGCGTGATAGTATAGCGGTTACACAAATAGCATAATTTCAAATCACGTCTTTCGGACGTTTAATTGAAGGTTTCATCGAAATGCCGTTAATTTTTGGTGTACATTTTAAAGAATGTCTACAATAAACCTTAAAATTAGTCAATGACAGCTGGCAAAGCGAAATCGTACAGCTTAACCTCACTTTTTCGTATATTTAAATTAACGCTGTTCAACAATTAAGCAGTGGCGGCTGGTGGGTCAAAATTTCGGGTCGGCCAAATATTTTGAGTCTACACCTTGGTGTTATATATTTTCGTAATGTATGGCTGCTACTCATTAACCACTGACATTTTACGTGCCAGGATGTACAAAACATCTCAAATGTTTCGACCTGTTAAAATAATTTTTTATAGGAAATTGACAATGTCAGTTTGATTCCAAATACTATTAATCCTTAATTCTACTTGTTCTGCTTTATCATTAATTGAGAACCACCGAAAACATTATTTTTACTGAGTTCCGCGTCGACCGGCGGCTATACGGCTTGCCGACCCCGGACATCCACAATTAAATAATAATAATTAAATAATGACATGCAGTTAAAAAATATAAAAAAAGTAATAATAAAAGTACCAACTGTTAACTATCTTCATTTACATTTATTTTTTTTTAATGTATATGACAAATTGTCAAATAAATTAATTGAATAATTGAAAAATTAAAATGATTTAAAACTTTAAATTCGTTTCTGAAATATCTGAAAACGCTTAGATGCTAAAAATACAGAAAAAGCGCATTTATGTTGTAGCTAAGTTATGTACGAAAAATAAAATTTTAGATAATTTAATGTAATTTTTTTCGTTTATTATTCATACACAGAAAAATGTATTAAATCGACAATTATTATTTAAAAAAAATAGTATGCACTGAAGAACATCGAAGCCGTTATTGTTTTGTAATTTGGTTAGCTATCTTAAATATTAAGCGTTTTAAAAACTAAATTCGCGTTGCTGGGTACGGCGAAGGAGGATTTCGCCGGACCTGGCACAACATACGTTCCGCCAGGTCTTTGTCTACTACAGTGTACTAGACAAAGAGAACGATGAAACCGTAAGCTGCTACGAAGTCGAAACATCGAGTATAATGCATTCCTGGGTACGGCTTGCAGAAATCTCGCCGGCAAAGCGTGTTTATCAGCATTTAAAATTAGCAACAAATGCTTTATTTTGTACCTACAATATAATAAAATATATTTTTAATATATATGATCTATCCTAACGTACATTCAAACTTTATTTCTTTTTTTATTTTCTAATTTCAACGCTTACTAAGTATTTTAAAATGACTGGTACGGCGTGGCCGACCCTGCCGCCCCTGACCAGCCGCCCCTGCAATTAAGTCAATAGATAATAAGAGTATGCACAATAAAGAACCTGAGTTCTGTCACGACCTCTTTCAAAAACCAAAACGCCACTTTTTGATCTTTTCAACTGAACACCCACCATGTTGCATATAGATACCTGGTAACCCATAATAAGCTAAAGAAAAGAAATATGGTTGAAGTGATACGTCTTTAAGTGGAATTATTTGACTTCTTCAGAACATATTGAAGACAAGTTTTACCTAAGTTATGAATACATTCTTATTTCTCTAAAAAAAAAAAATATTGAACGCTATAGGAAACAGTTGACAGTATTCCAAAATGGTGTATATGATGTTAATATATATTTGAACAATCACAAATTTGGAACGAAAGGCCCTAGGTTAAAACTAATACAGCTAATCTATGCTTTATGGTTCAAGAATCAATAAGAATTATAATAGCGGTCTAATGCAAATTTACTGGATAACATAAATTAAGAAAAACCTGTAAAAACCTAAATAGGTAAATATTTTCATGATTATTAACAATTACTGAGAATACTAGAAATGTATGTAAAAAATCAAAAAATCTATAATGAGATAACAGTGTACCGTTCATGATTTGACCAAAAAATAAAACTTTTACTTCCTTTGTGTAAGCTAAGGAAGTATTGTAATCGAGCCCATCGAGCACCTGGCTACTTTCATATTTTCTCGATCTTTTATGACCCCAACAGTAGGAAAATATAGGTCTTCCGTCTGTCTGTCCACCGTCCATGTCGATTTTTGTCAAAGAAATAATCTCCGAAACTACCGGACCAATTGTCATCATATAGAGAGCGGATTATATGAAATTTGCATATCCGTTATTTTTTGCATATAAGTCTTGATATTTAACATGTGAACGAATCATGCTAATTAAGAATGAATACAGCTATAAAAAATTGCATATTTGCATATATTCGCCTTCTGCTGTATATTTCATAGAACGGGTGCATATTTTGCATTTTTATCAATTTTTGTGCTAATTAAAAAAAAAAAATTATTGTCATTCTATCGGCATTTATCTAGAAAGACGAAATTTTATGAATCATAATGCAAATATTGTCCTGAACTTTAAATAACTAGAAAAGGTTTGGGCTTTATGGTAGTTTGGAGACACCACTGGGTGTTAAGCCATGCTTCCAGGTAAATTCGCGCCCTAATTACTTTTGGAAATACGGTTCATTCCCAATATTTTTGTTCGTTAGTTAAGTGTATTGATGGTACGTTTAGTGGTGATTGAAGGGACGTTGTACTATTATTTTTCATCGTGAGTTTGTATTAAAAGCATTTAAAGGGATACAGGCATATCAATATGTCGAAGATAACTCAAATTAATTTATGGATTAAACCTTTTCCTGAACTTATTCTTCAAGAACGAACTGTGATTTGTCGTGCCTGCTCTAAACCGGTAAGTATTTATAAATCTGTGGACGTAGCACGCAGTTTTTCTATTTGCAAATACAATTACTTTAAGGTAAGTGTCCACTTGCGAGAAATCGCCTCAAAATCAGCCCTGGAGAGCTCCGAGTCCAGTCGAGTAAAGACGAAACACTGATCGGCTGATCTCGCCGCGAACGATATTCTCTCCAGTGGACAAGCCAAACTGCGTTTACTTGCGAGAGATACTGTCCGTGTGAACAAGCTTCGAATTGGGGAATTATTCCCCGAGAGTAAGCAGTTCATCATAAATTATTTCTCGAGTAAAGCCGACTTATTTTACACGTTTATGATTCTATGCAATCAGTCGGGAAAAGGACTACGCAATTCGGCCAAATCTGATCGTTTACCTGACTTCAACATTTATACAGCGTTTTGAGATAGGTAACACATTTTTATGAAATTATTAAATACTAAAAAAAATGTAAAACGAAAATAAATGACTAAATTATGTTCATTTGTCGCAAATCTGAAGCAAGTAATGTGAAAAGTAGACTAGATTAACTTTTTTAATTTATAATTAAACATCATAGTTTGTATAAGTGATTCTGATTATACTTCATTATTATTATTATTATTTTGTTGTAGTACGAGATTAAACTATGCACAACGAAGTAAATTCATTTTTTATTATTCAAATAACGTTTTTAAATGAATTTTTAATAATAATTTACATATTAGGTACTACAAATGTATTGTTAAGTAGCATGAGTATTCAAAAATTAATATTTATTTTTATTTTCAGTGTTTATCCACAAGTGCTTTTATAAATTGATACCTGCCTCACCTGAAAATATAATTATTAGGGACAATAATTTTATAGATGTTTTTACACACTACAACATTGCATGTAATTGTCCTTTGATGAATCATAACCTGCCGGGATGATAATCTTCAGGTGCCGGTCGTATTAAGCGCTCTTACCAATCTAACCCGGGAGACAATTTACCTATACCCTTTTTGCTACCTGTTGTCCCAGCATTTACATTTCAGTTGAATTTCTTGAAAGAGGATTAACAAAAAGCTCATAAAATCATAAATTATTTGTCGGTCGAGTACAAATCGCTCGTTTCTCTCGCTAGTGTACCCGAGCAGTGGACAGGGTAGCAAATTTGCTAGAACTTGGGCTCTAGTTGGAAACCAAAGCTGTACCTCTCTGGAGGTACTTTCACAATACGAACACGTTTCGAATTCCTACAGTTCTGTCCGCGAGTGGTGAGCTTTGCCATGGCCAAATTTGGATGGTCAAAAGACCAAACTGCAGAACTAATTGCACGATATGGAAAAAAAGGACTATAGAAATCGCGTAGCATACATTAAAATTATTTTCAACTATACAGAGTGTTCTGTTTTTGAGGCGTAATATTCAACGTACTTTTTTAAATAGAATGCCTAATTCTAATTTTCTAAAGAATTTTTGTAATGAAGCGGTTCACAAAAAAATCGCAATCGTATTAATTTTAAGATCTGTGTTATAATATTTTATGGGGAGGTAAACAAAAGTACGTGCTTTGCTATGGTATCAATTAAATTCATTTCTAATATGCTGAGTCTTTATAAAAACAAAACTAAAATATTAACAATTTTCAAACATCGTTATTTCCGTCAGCCCATTCTCTACTTTTACGTTTTCTCGACCTTTCATGACCCCTAGAGTACGAAAAAATAAGTCTCTAGTTTCCGTCTGTCTGTCTGTCCGTCTGTCTGCCGTCCCGATTTTTATTATACAGATAATCTCCAAAAGTACTGGGTCGATTCCAGATTTTTGGAAAAGAAAACATAAAACAACATTTTACAATTTAATTTTGATTCTTACAGCTGTTTTAAAGTTATGATAAGCATAATAAACTTTTAATCAAAATATATTTGCTTATCCCCTTCAAAAAATTGATAACGTCAGTTCAAAATTTTGCCGAATAATTTCCACCCGAAATGTGCAAAATATATATGATCAGTATAATACTTGTAATTTATTATTGTGTTCATATTTTTTGGATTTGCTTATACAGGGCGACTCAAAAAAAAATGAATGCGTGATTTTAGTTTCCTGAATAACACAAGAATTGCAAAACTGAATAGGTACTTTGAAATCTTCCAGACGTTTTAAGGTTATTGTAAGCGTGGTAACTTGTTAATCAAAACATATATGTTTATTTCCAACAAAAACTTGATGACGTCATCTCAAAATTTTTCAGAATAAATTCTATCCAAAGTGTGCAAAATATGTTGAGTTTTTAATTGTGATTTATCACTGCATTCATATTCATCTACTGTTATTTTTAGTATTATACTGCACCAATCCAAGTTGATATACGTGACCTTGCAAAAATGTTGATGACGTCAGCACAAAATTGTGTAAAGAAAAAACTCAACTCGAAAATATTAGATATGTTTCATAGTTCTTTCGGTGCGAGGGAAGTTCTGTCGAAACAACTTTCGACCAATTTTTTACATTTTTAAGAGATATGTGGAAAGAAGATTTTACGTAATATTAAATAAGAGTAATAATTGCAATGTTGATTTAATCAAAATCAACTCTACATTAAAATTATATGACATTATAATAGAGGGTGGGATCATATGAATGTGACAACCTGTGACACAGAAAAGAAAGGTCCAAAAACCCCAAAATGTACGTGACATAACCTATGGAGAACACCTTATTTTGTTCAATGATTTACAGCATACTTTTACATATGTACCTGATACAAAAAAATCGTAATGTTACTATTACTCTTTCATGAATAGAAATAGCATCGTGCATCTGCGTATTTCTTAGCACAATTTTAGGTCCACATAATAATTTATGTCCTCTTACTACCTGTTTTCACAGCTGCAATATTTTACCGTATTTCGTGAAAAATAAATTAACAAAAGGCTCGTAAAATCATAAATTCTTTGTCGGTTCGAGTAAAGAGGGTCCATTTTCCTCGCAAGTGCAACTGTGTAGTGGACAGGGTTTTGAGAGCTTTGTCTGATCGACATCTATCGGCGAGCAAAATTTGCCAAAATATCCTCTCAAATCGACAAGCCCTTGAAAGTAACTCTCGCGAATTCTCGCCAAGTCACTCTCCAGTGGACACGTACCTTTAGAATCACCGGAAAAACTTTTTGTTAGAATATTTCGAAAAATATCTAAAAATAAATTGTTACCAAAATAGTAATTAAATAGTGGATTACTATTATTTTTTAATTTGATCTGTTTCTATTCATTTTTTAGTATAAGAATATTATCGTTAAAACGTGATTTATGTGTTAGTGACATGTAATTAAACACTTTGCAATGTGATTAATGTATTTTTTGTAATAAAACGTAAGCTCGGGACACCTGTTTTTGAATTTTATAAATAAATTTAGTTGGCTTATTAACCTTTTTTTAATTTTTGGAGCATATGCAACTGCATATCTCTGCATATATTAAGAAAGTTACTGCATATTTGCATAAATTTGGTGCATATCATATAATCATATTTCTCAAAATTTTGCTGCATATTTTCCGCTCTCTATACATCAAGTTCTATACTTGTATTATGAATAACATGCAGATGGTTAAAACGCTAAGCCAACTTTGTCTTGTCCACACCAACAATGAGATGACGTGCAAAATTCTGGATATCTAGGGTGAAAACTCAACGCGGGTTAATACATCAAAAGTGCAAGAGTATCTTATTTTATATTATTGTCGTCATTGATGGCAGGGATCATTAGCCAAATTTTAATTAGTATTTTAGCATCTACCTGATATTCATAACACATACAGAAAATTTTACAACAATCGGGCCACTATTTTCAAAACTTAGGGGCAATTCTGAATCAAACCTGTTAAATTTAAAGGGTATTAAATTGCTAATTTTCATAGTAAAGAGTTAAATTCATAAATCTGATTGGCTATTTATTTTTTAACATTCTTTAAATTTTAACATGTTCGATGCAGAATTGGCTCTATAATCTGTTTAATATAAACTGACAGGAACAAACAAACAGACAAACGGTAACAGGAGTCCACTTTTTCGTACTCTAGTGGTCATGAAACGTTGAGAAAACATGAAAGTGGCAAGTCGGCCAATGGACTCGATTACTATTGACGTTGTATTGTCACTGTACGGCTAAAACGCGTTCTCCAACTGCAAAGAATCTTAATTAGTGTAGTATTTTGAGAATTGAGAATGCATTGCTATTACTCATCCACATACAATTTACTCATTTCATTTAAATTTTTTAATTTCATCTCGCTTATCATATCATAGCATACTCTGTACATATTTTTTCTACTCAAAAAAAAGCGTTTCGTAGACATTTTACTCGTGACTCGTGATAAATTTAATTTACCTGTTCTCAGTTATTAAAAATTAAACAAAAGGGTACATAATTTTTGAGACGCAGGGTAGGTTTATGAATATTAAAACTAAATTAGAATAATAATATTTTAAGCACATTCGTAGATTTTCTTCTACGCCACTGCTTAGATTGAGTTTGATTTGCGAAGATGTAACTATTGCTTTTTTTGTCTGCAAAACATGCCAACTTCCTCTGGAGTTGCACCGGTTCAAACTAGACTTCGTTTCGCAAGTCAGGGTAGATTGTGGCGGGAGAAGGCGCTCGCGTCACTGTAGTCTGCAATTGCAAGGATGCACTCATTATTAGACGTGTTCAGGTGTAGTGTCGTCAAGTTATTGCATATAATTATGAAAACGCCAATGAGTACGGTAAGTAGAAAATGAGGCGATTGTACCGCATAGTTTTAATATAATATGATTTTTTTCATCAGACAGACAAGACCTACCAAACCTATTTTATTCATTGTTCTATTAAAAAATGTGGTATAATAATCAGGTATTTGATTGTTTCAAAGTTTTGTTATCAGCCGCAAACGACCAAAATTAATTGATAACAGAACAACTAAAAAAACTGTTAATCTGTACTAATGGATGTTAATACTTTAAATGTTTTAACTGATATACAGGCTGAGTCGCAAAATACGCGGTCGTCGATATTTCCTTAACAATTAGAGACTGAAGAAAAAGTTAAAGACCAAAGTTATAACTAAGGTTCTTTGAGTATAATAAAATAAAATTATCTTCAACTATACAGAGTGTTCTACATACGACAAGTAACATACAACTTACCTTTTAGTCGTAGGTTATATGACCATGGTTTATTTTTACAATTTTGATGTGGTGTTACCATGTTATTTCTGTTTTATTACAATTTTTAGCAATGCAAAGGGGTTCATAAAAGAAATCGTATTCGGATTATTTCTAAAATCTGTTACAATATTTTATGGAGAGGTACGTGCTTTGTCGTGATGTCAATTAAATTAAATTTTACTACACAGAGTGCTATCAAAATAAATTTAAAATATTACAATTTTAAAATATCGATATTTCATATATTTATTACTGCATCTTACTCTACTTTATGTTCTTTTTCTTTCTATATGTTGGTGTGTCTCTGAAAAGAATAAAAAATTGGAGAAAATATTTACCCCAGTTATAGAAAATATTCAACAAAAAAGAAAAAAAATAAAAACTAAGTAAAAAAAAATGTTAATATGTATCTTGTTAATATGCTTGGAAAACTTTTTATTTTGTAATTGTTGGAAGGTAACCTTGAACAAAAAATAAAAACGCGAAGGTATCCTTGAACAAAAAATAAAAACGTGGAAGAGGAAAAACGTTTATTACATATAAATTAATAAATTTCTAATTAAAATATATTTACTTATCCCCTCCAAAAAATTGATGACGTTAGTTCAAAATTTTACCGAATAAATTCTAACTAAAATGTGCAGAATGTGATGAGTTTTCACTTGTGATTTATTATTCAATCCATATTTTTTTATTTTCTTATACAGGATGGCCCAAAAAATTTATAAATGCGTGGATTTATTTTATTGATTTAATCGGGAACGGCAAAACCGAATGTTTTGGAATCTTGGAGACATTTTGAAGTTATTGTAAGCATGGTAACTTTTTAATCAAAATGTATATGTTTATCAACCCCAAAAAATTGTTGACGTTATCGCAAAATTTTGCCATATAGATCCTATCTAAAATGTACAAATATGATCAGTCTATACTTAATCATTGCATTCATATTTTTTAGCTTTAGATGTGCATAAAACAAGTGGCTCAAAAAAATTAATGAGTGTGTCAGTTTATTCTATTGATTAAATCAGGAACGGTTCACTCCATATTCCCAGTAATTTTTGGGAATAGTTTAGTATTGCACTGCACCAATCCAAGTTGATATACGTGTCCTTGCAAAAATCTTGATAACGTCATCACAAAATTGTTTAAGAAAAATCTCAACTCGAAAATACTGGATATGTTTCCTTGTACTTTACGCTAGGTGCCAGGGAAGTTCTGTCAAAACAACTTTCAACCACTTTTTTTAATAAACACTCGGTATATTAAAACTCAAATCAATTTATTCCACAACAAAGTACGAACCTCTGTTTTATTTTTCCACAATTTATGTAACTTTGGTCAGTAAATTTTAATCTTATAATTTATGAGATATCGAGGATCGTACGCGCAGTAACTTACCCTGTATAAACATACCATTTAAGTAATGATGAATATTATATGTATGTGTTCGAAAAAAAAAAGGTCGGTACAGTTAAGATCTCGAATTGTCAACCGTGAAGTGTTTAACTAATTTTAAAAATTAATGTTAGTAATGTCAGATTATCAACAACGACAATTTTTTAAATTGACAAACCGGTTTTCAGAATGATTGAAATACAAGCTGTCTGTACAGGAAATTTCAATAAACCAATTTAAATTTTTACTAGTACAAAGGTTTAATGTTGATATTTCTAAATGTAGTTTTTGCTTCCCAAGCATAATCTTAGGAAGTATTGTAATCGGGGCCGTCGGGCGTTTAGCCACTATCATATTTTCTGTGAGAGAGACCCCTAGAGTACAAAATCATAGGTCTCCTGTTTTTGTCTGTCACTCTGCTTGTCCGCCATCTGTGTCGAATTTGGTTAGACAGATAATAATCTTCGAAACTATCGGACCGATTGTTGACAAATTTATATATGTATTATGAGTATCACAAAGATCGTAAAACGCTAACCGAACTTTGTGTAATCATTAGAGAGCGAATTTTATGAAATTTCCATATCCGTAATTTTTTGCATATAAGTCTTGATATTTAATATGTGAGCAAATCATGCTAATTAAAAATGAATACAGCTATAAACAAAAATTGCATATTTGCATATATTTGCCTTCTGCTGCATATTTCACGTAACGGGTGCATATTTTGCAAAATGATTGTCATTCTATCGGCATTTATCTAGAAAGACGAAATTTCATGAATCATATTGCAAATATTGTCCTGAGCTTCAAATAACTGAGAAAGGTTTGGGTTTTATGGTAGTTTGGAGGAACCACTGGGTGTTAAGCCATGCTTCCAGGTCAAATCGGGTCCTAATTACTTTTGGAAATACCGTTCATTCCCAATATTTTTGTTCGTTACTTAAGTGTATTAATGGTATGTTTTATGGTGGTCGAAGGGACGTTATCCTATTATTTTTCATCGGGCGTTTGCATTTAAGCATTTAAAGCGATAGAGGTGTGTCAACATATAGATAAGTAACTCAAATTAATTTATGGATTAAACCTTTTCCTGAACTTGTTCTTCAAGAAGGAACTATGTTTTGTCGCGCCTGCTCTAATCCGGTAAGCATTCTTACATCTGTGGACGCAGTACGCAGTTTTTCTATTTACAAATACATACTTTAGAATCACCGGAAAAACGTTTTAGAATATTTCTAAAAATATATAAAAATAAATTGTTACCAAAATAGTAATTAAATAGTCGATTACTACCATTTTTTAATTCGTTCTGTTTACCTGTATTTATTTTTTAGTATAAGAATATTATCTTAAAAAATGTGAGTGTTTTTGCAATTTGTAAATAAATTTAGTTCGGTTATTACGTTTTCTTTTTAATTTTTGGAGCATATGCAACTGCATATCTCTGCATGTATTAAGAAAGTTACTGCATATTTGCATACATTTGATGCATATCATATGATCATATTTCCCAAAATTTTGCTGCATATTTTCCGCTCTCTGATGATTAGTCTAATCATCCTTACCGGTAATGTGATGACGTCACTCCAAAATTGTACCTACGAAATAGATTTTAAATAGAATAAAATAACATACGCATACAAGTGTAGTTTGTGAATCCACGAGATATCTAGATTTTTGGAAAAAGAGCAAAATTTTATAACAATGTTTTACAATTTAATTTTGAATCTGCAAAACCGAATGCTTCGAAATCTTGTAGACGTTTTAAAAGTTATCTCGAGCATGGTAAATTATTAAACAAAATATATTTATTTATCTCCTCAAAAATTTGATGACGTTACCTCAAATTTTTGCCGAATAAATTCTATCTAAAATGTGAAGAATATGATGGGTCTGTACTTGTGACTTAACATTACATTCATATTTTTTGGAATTGCTTATACAGATGACTCAAACAAATTATTGTTTATTCATTGGTTAAATCAGGGAAGGCTCATTCCATTTTTCCGAAAATTTGGGAATACAATGCTGTTATTATTAGTGTTAGACTGCACTTATCCAAACTCATATATAAACCGGACAACATAGAGAAGTGGCATAGTTTAAATGAAATGACGGTTGAGGCACTGGGGACTCCTCAATTTATGTTGGTAGCAGTGTTTGTAACTAGGAGTAAAATTAACTAGAATAAATGTCATATTATTTTTAACGACACGTTTTATTTTACAAATTGACACTAGATTTATCAGAATATTACAAGCTGCTTACTGTTTCCTTCACTTTCATTCAGATCACACGAATTACAATTATAGTGAAACAAGGTTTATACTGGTATCGAGTATTTAAATTTGGCGCTTGCTTTTGGAGGTTGGGGACTTCAATGTAAATAAGGGTGGTTTTGCAGCCTCTATGTCGCATCTATATTCATCTACAGTAGCGGTCATTTCTACGGAACCACTCGATAAAAAGTCAAGTTGGTAGCCCTGTCATCTAGTACTTTACGCCGAACGCGGTTGGTAGCGGTAGTTGATATGGCAATCGAAACTAGCACAACACGAATATTTCGGTTGCCCTCAGCTATGCCTCACTGTATCCCGTGCACACTGTATGTTCTGTTCATCTGTTTATTAAAATAAAATATCTACATTGACAATGGGGTCATCTAACCTGTCAAATTTTTGACACATATGTTTTCCCCCAGAAACCCGTCAAGGTCACTTACACCAAACAAATTTTGAAAATTTACACTAGGGAGTGGTTCTATAGAAAAGATCGCGACTTTATGTATAAACCTTCGCAAAAATGTTGATGGCGTCATCACAAAATTATGTGAGGGAAAAACTTATTTGAAACATACGCGTAGCACGCTTCTCTATATTTAGTTTAACATTACATAAATTTATTTTACCTTCTCATAAAAAAAATAATAACATTCGCAAAATAAAATTTTAGAACTTTTCGGAAAGCTGAATATGTCATTCCAAAAAATTGATGCAGTGGTAAATCACAATCAAAGGCGTATCATATTTTGCACATTTTCGATAGGATTTATTTATTTCGATTAAAACTTTACCATGTTTCCAGTAACTTTAAAACGTCTGGAACATTTTAAAACATTCGGTTTTGCAGATTCAAAATTAAATTGCAAAATGTTACAAACGTTAATTTTTTTCCCCCCAAAAATCCATATATCTAGGGTAAAAACTCAACACGGACTCATAAACCACACGTGTGGGACTACGTTATTTTATACAATTTAAAACCCATTTAGTATGTACAATTTTGAGGTGATGTGATCACATTGTTGATGGATATGATTAGACAAAGTTTGGGTAGCATTTTATCACCTACATGATATTTATATAGTTTCAGAGATTATCTGCCTAACAAAAATTGACACAGACAGACGAAAACGGAAAACCTATATTTTGTACTTTAGGGATCATGACTCATTGAGAAAATATAAATGTAGCTAGTTTTCCAATTGATTCGATAACAATATTTTTTATAGAAATGGAGATGAATAGAAAAATTTTGTTAATGTTCGTTTCACCAAATGGTTAAACAACGTGATTAACAATTACATCTGTCTGCCGACGTTATTTCCTGTTGTCACTGTTGTCAAAATTGACAAGGGTGACAGTGACATTTATTTTAAATTAAAAATTACTACTGATTACATATTAATATAATAAGTGTCATATCCAAAGTCCCTTGAGGCAACACCTTCTAGAGACAAGGCCGTTGCACAGACTCATTGACAGCGTGTGACGTCATCACGATGAGTCCATAGTCGCAATCGCTATCGCCACAATTCAATTTAACGTTTTTACTTTTGAACGCTCAAAAATAATTTTGTTTTGTTTTATTGTAGTTTAACACTCTGCTGGTCATTTTAAAACCGATAGGTTAGTACCGATGTGTTCTGTTCATGTTTTCTGTGGTATTATAATGCATAATTATTAGAAACCAGACGTTCAACAGTTTAGGTTATATTATTGAATTTGAATTGTTTGAACTTTTTTGATCATTTTAGCGAAACTTTTCTAATTCTTATATTTTTTCAGAAATGCCAACTAAGTGTTGCGTTCCTAATTGCCGAGGCAATTACAAAAATGGGCCGCAAGTCTCAACATTCACTTTTCCAAAGTCAGAGGATTTAAAAAGAAAGTGGTTGGCCGCAATTAAGAGAATAGATTTTGAACCGTCTCCTAACTCAAGAGTAAGTTTTATCTTAGTGTACGATACAGTTACTGTAGTCCATAATAATTACATATTAAAATACAGATCGTCAGTTAATCGATATTTCCTTCTAGGTGTGTGAATTACATTTCAGCCAAGCAGACATTGAAAGGGAGACAACTTACTTTCATGAGAAGTCTGGACGGCTTCTTACAGCACCTTTAAGTCATCCACGACTGAAGCAGGGTAAGTTTTAAAATAGTTGTTACATACAGGATCAATTTATAGAAGTGAAACTTAAGTTTTAATCCCAAGTAAGCTACAATGATTGTGTGTACCATCAGCATTATGATTAGTAATTTGCAAATCTAATAAATTAGTCATACATTTAATACATAACCCTTCTATAAACTGATCCACAGTCTTCTTGACTATAATATCTGTAATAATACATAAAATTTTTACATCTTCAACATCCAACATCTCTCTACACACACAAATTCTCGGAGCCTGGAAATGGAGGTGCCATCTATTATTTACTCTTGATTTGTAACATATTAATTTCAGAATATTTCTGGGATTTAAATAAAATTACAATCCATATAAATATAAAATATAATTTTGCAGATGCTGTACCCCGTCAATTTCCTGGAATATCTCCTTCCAAACCTGGCCTATCTTCCCCCCGAGAAAGTCCTGATAAAAAAAAGATGCGACTTGAAAGTCAGATGGTTGAGCAAGCAATTGCTGCCAGTTTCGAAAGTGACGCTGACTTTCAAAAGAAGCAGAAATTTGAAAGCATTTTAGAATTGCATACAAAATTACAAGAACTTGACTTAGGAAATTGGGAAGTCATAAGGAAACAACAATCACTTTATATTATTTATTTGGAAGAGTCAGACGTTCCAAGTTTAAAATGTACTATCAAGATTTCAAATGAGCTAAAACTATATATATATTACAAAGACACAGAAATTCATTCATTACCGAAAATCAAACTGAAGTTTCCCGCAGCCATAGATAATTTAAATCAAATAGAAGAAATTCTACATGAAACAAAGCAATTTTTAGTAGACAAAAACAATGACTCTAAATCAGTGGACGAAAGTATCCAATTAATAAATGATATTCTGCTATCTTTGATTAACCGTCTACCAGAAAAGGAACCCACAATCAAATTTTTAATTGAACAGGTTAATTTTTTGTCTGTATGTGTTAAAACTCGATTTAGATACACGTGGGAAACGATTTTATTTTGTGGTTTACTGTATTCTATATCACCACATGCATACAGATTTTTAAGAAGTTGTGGACATTTAAATCTACCATGTGCTAGTACAATACGACGAGTGTGTGGTACCTATTTTACTGACCCCCGAACGGAACAAAATGAAAATTGTTTCTTGAAGTACATCTCCGCGAAATTTAGCACATTAGAAGATACAGACAAATTAATAACTGTAATGTTGGATGAAGTTCATTTAAAACCCTACATGGACTACAAAGGTGGCAATATTGTGGGTCAAGCTTACAACAGTCTAGATGCTGCAACTAGTGCGTTTGTTTTTATGATACAAAGCATAACATCTAATTACAAAGACGTTGCCCACATCTTGCCAGTAAAAACACTTCATGCTCAAGCCCTGCACGAGATTATTAAAAAAATAGTAATTGGCCTCGAAAAAATTGGATTTGAAGTCATAGTTGCAGTGTCTGATAATAACCCCATTAATAAAAAGGCAATGTCATTTTTTACAGAACCTCCTAGTATAACAAATTGTTATCCTCACCCCATGAACAGTGCCAGACCTTTGTTCTTTTTAATTGACCCTGTGCACATTTTAAACTGTATCAGGAACAATTGGTTGAATGTAAAGCCTGACCAAAACATCATGTATCCAAACTTTTTAACTGACTCCAACTCAACCAACGAAATTTTTAAAATTGCCTCATTCAATGCACTGAAACAACTACATGCTTTGGAGTACGAAAAATTATTAAAATATGGGTACACATTGTCTTTAAAGGCACTCTTCCCATCATCATTAGAACGCCAGAATGTAAAGCTTGCACTACAAGTGTTTAATCATTCAGTAGTTGTTGCTTTGAATGAATTAGGCCCAAAGCGACAATTTGACAATTTTGTGGATACTTCAACGTTTATTGGAATTATATGCAAGTGGTGGGATGTTGTAAATGTAAAGACATTGTGGAAAGGGAAGAGACTTCGCAACGAACTGGCAGAACCGATAACTAAAACATCGACACACATTTTAGAATATTTACAACAATTTCTAGAATGGTTGCAGAGATGGAAAAAAATGAACACTTCAGCAAAATTAACACCTGAGACACAGTGGGCGCTAGAAACCACCACTGATGGATTAATTAAATTATCCAATTATTGCCTGACTGACAAAAATTTGACATTCTTCCTTTGCGGAAAAATCCAGACTGATAAACTGGAAGAAAGGTTTGGAAAATATCGGCAAATGGCAGGGGGGCAATACAAAATTTCTATTCGTCAAGTTTTCGAATCTGAAAACAAACTACGGATGCAAAGCATAACGCCACTGATCTTAAAATCAAAAACTTACGGCGAATTTCAAATAACGCCTGAGGATCCACCTGATGAAGTTTTTAGGGATACCAATGAAGATCCGCTTGTATCTGTTACATTGATCACCAATTGCCTTGTGAGCGATGATGATTTAAACGATATTGATGACAATACATGGCCAGTTTTGGTGTATGTTGCAGGATATGCCTCATATGCTATAAACAAAAAGTTAAAGTGTAGTTATTGTAAGGTGTTTTTAGTAACTGATGATCTCCTTTCTGGAAGCAGTGTAATAACTGCCAGTAGCAGAGGGGGCTTGTGTTACCCTACTACAGATGTGGTGACATGCTGTGCGTTTGTATATTTGACTGTCTTGAAGTGCATAGATACAGACTTGGAAAAAATTTTTTTAGACGAAATTGATCAACGCCTTACAATAAAAACTTTAGCAGCAAAATCCATAGGCGAATCAGTCAACAATTTGTTTTTGGGTCATCAATGTTCCAAACATTCCCCAGGCAAAATTGTTGATTTTATATTACGGCCAATTTGCAATATTTTACTCAAAAATTATTGCAAAAAGCATAATGACCAGTTTTTTAAGACCCCAATGGCCGAGCTGAAAAGAAAAACTTAAACAGCCTCCGATTTTTATAGTTAGTTTTATAGTTTATAGTTAAGAAGTTTGGTATGTGGAATGTTGTATTTTTTCTAAAAAGTCTACTTACCGTTTAAACAACACTATCTAAGGCAACAATCCATGTTTAAAAGAAATCTTTAATAACTATCTGTTTCTTAAAAGTGGCATTCTAGGTTATGTCTGTTTTTTTATCAAATTTTTGTGCAAATATACATTTAACGGTACAATGCAGCCTAACGAACGATGTCTGAAATAAATTTTCATTATTAATGGTGATTACTTGTCGCTTTTTTGTAATTTCGAGAATGTTGACATTTTCATGTGGACCCATCATGATGACGTCACAAAACTAGTGCACAGGCCTTATCTATAGGAGGTGTTGCTTGAGGGCTTAAAAATGACATAGCACCGGTCATTTGGATCAAAATTTCCCAGAATTGCCAATCTAAACAGTATTATATTGATCGCGCTGTATTTTAATAATCATTTTTTGAAATTCTTTAAAACTGAACGTCGATAAATGTCGGATTAATATTCTAAAACTGTTTTTAGTTCTCCACTAATGTGAAGTGTAATAATATGTATGTTTGTATATTTTAGGAATCTGTTTCATGCAGTAAGCTCTATAAGTCGTCCAAAGGAAATATCTACGTAGGAAAACGAAAATTAAGTCCCAAATCTTCACTACTGTTTTCAGGAGGTGAGTTGATGTTACATAGAAAGTACAATAACAATTTGTGTTTTTTTTAGATCCCAAAACATTGTCTAGGATGAAAGATCAATTACAATCGTCGTTTATAAAAATTGCTAATAGTATTCAACTGGTATGAAATACAGTTTACAAAGAACAAATGTAAATAATCTGGCTATCGTTTTAGAACAAAATAAAACTTTCGAAGACTAGTAAGTATGAGATTTCTGACACCGATGAGGAGCCGTATGAAGACTCTGGTGATAGTTATCAACCAACCACTTCCTGTTCAAGTAGGGGATCCAGTCACATTTCATCACCAACATTTCAAGTTGATGATATTCGCAGTAATGTTAGACGTCAGCTTTTTCCTACATCAGGTAAAATAGTATATATATATATGTATTATCCAGGTGTCCCAGATAAAATTCTGTGATCTTATATCTTCAAAGCAGATAGAAATATTGAAATTTTGTAAACACCATTGTTTTTGGCTTGAAGGAGGAAACTTAATTTAGCACAATGTAAAAATGACGCATATGTTGCTAGCCAACGTTTTTTTTATTACAGGATGAAACATTAAACTCGGAGTTTTCAATATCTCATTTACTATTACAAATAGAACAAAGTTAACGACCAAAGTTGTACAGTTATGTTATTTTTAACTATACTAAGGGTTCTGTTTTTAAAGCGTAACTCACACGTTCGTTTTTTTTTTAAATAAAACATCCTATATATTTTTACATATTTTGATTCTTAGGCTATACACTCACAAATATACACAGTGTTTAAAAAAATTAAACTTTATAATTTTAACATGTCAATATTTCAGTTCATCAGACGAACAGCCTGTATTTTATGATCGTATCTTATTCAATTTTTGTCCTCATTTTTTTAATATGTTAATGTCTATATCAAAAAAGTAAAAAATCGCAGTAACTATCATCTTCAATTATAAAGAAAAAAAATAAGACGCAGTTATGAAAAAAGGGGTAGGTATTTTATTTGAGAAAACTGAAATATCGATATTTGAGAGTTCTAACAATTAAAACATTTTGATAAACGCTATGAATACGAAATTGAATGCCATTTATACCATAACAAAGCGCGTACCTTTCTTTAGGTGCTACACAAAGTATTGCGACACAGATTTTGAAAAAAACTTTACTCTGATTTTTTTGGGAACCCTACCATTGCTAAAAAAGACATTACAGTTAAAAATAATTTGAGAGTATAGTCCTCAAAGAATCGTACAAATTTGGTCCTGATCTTTTTTCTCAATTGCTAATATTTAATGAAACATCGAGGAACGCGGACTTAGTGACTCACCCTGTATATTTTTAACATATTTTAATAAATCCTTACATTACAATTTTATCTGAGATACTCTGAAATGTAGATAAAGAAACTTCAAAAAAACTTGCTATATTTGTTAATAGGTTTATCCCTTCTAAGAACACCGTCTTCTGAAGAAAGCGAGTCTACCGACGCTGGCATACTTTCCAGAATGACTAGAATCACACCTTCCCCTACATGCTCGATGATGATACCAAACTGCCCCCTAGAAGAAAATACACCTACCCGTAGTAATATGCCTTCACAGTTAGCAATAGTAACATTTAAGGGCCAAAATGTTGAAGTTATTATTAACCATACGTTACATCGAGGACAATATTCCTGCCACCTTAATTGCGTCAAAGAAACGCTTACTGGTTTTCTTTACGAAAATAAAACTAATAGCAACGATCATGTGTGCAGTGAGTATACATAAAATCCATAAAATCCTGTATAGGTAATGATTGCTACAATACATTATATGCTTTACAGGTTATTTTAAATCAGAAGGTGCATACTCTAACGTTGGAACAATAGTCCGAGATAAAGATGAGCGGAAGGCGGAGTTACATGTCAATAAATGTTTCCTCAGTCCTGATACTTTGTTTGGAATGGAATCTTTTTTTCCTCACATGAAAACTAATCTGACTCCTCTTCTGGTTCAACAACATATAAATCAAGAAGTAGTACCAAAATCTTGTAGAATACCAACTGATAAAAAGAGTAAATACCATTTTTGTATGTACTGTGATCAAATGCGAACATCTATAGCAAGACACTTTGTAAAATGTCATGCTGAAGAAGAAGAAGTTAAGACAATTATTTTGCTTGAAAAACAAAGTAAGGCACGCCACGAGGCTTTGACTGCTTTGAGGAGAAAGTCTGACTGTGTACATAACGCAAGATCTGATCCTCATAACAGAATTTCTATTCGTGCTTCAAAGATGGTGCCAGTCGCTAAATTTGTAAATTGCTGTAATTGTGGTGGACTTTTTGCACCAAATAACTATTCTCGGCACAACAGAATTTGTACTGAACGTCCAGCTAATCGCCAAAGAGTATTGCCACTGGCACGATTTAATACTGAGAATCAACAAGAAGATTCTGATGAAACAACACTTAACGTAAACACTCTTGTGAAGAGATTACTTGCGTCCATGGAAAATGACGAAGTTGGGGACGTTGTTAGAACTGATTCCACTTTATTACTTTATGCCAAAAACAAGGCTTTGCAGCACATGAGTGAAGAAAGACAAAATGCAAACACTCGTCAACAACTTCGAAGAGGTGCAAAACTTTTGATACAAGCACGCCTTCTAGATAGTGAAATCAGCGAATTTTCTGATTGCCTGGATCCCACTAAATACGATACGATAATTGAGACTGTCTACTTACTGAGCGGTTTAAAGATAAAAACTTATGAGCTTACCACTCCTACGGTTATTCCACATTTCAGAATTTTACTAGAAAATTGTGGTACATTTTTAAAAAGTGAACTTTTGAAAAAAGGATTAACAATGCAGGATCCACAAGTTCAACGAACTGATGCCTTTCTCGCCGTCCATAACAACGACTTTAAAATGAAAGTTTCAAAAACTGCCAGAATAAATACGGTTAGAAATATAATAGAAAAAAATAAACAATTACCGTTGCCATGTGATGTAGCGGCGTTAACAGATTACATTAAGGCTCAAGCGTCTTACAGTTGCAATAAATTAAAACAATCTGGATTTAACTACGCCCACTGGTGCAAATTAGGAAAGTCTGTTATGCTTCATGTTTTAATTTTTAATAGGCGACGTGTTGGAGAAATAAGTAACATACGTTTAGCAGACTACCAAAAAAAATCTAAGTTAGAGAAAAAACAGTGTGCAGGATTAAATAACTTAGAGCAACTGCTTGCAAATCATTTTACCCGGATGCTAATCATGGCTAAAAGAAGCAGACCTCTTCCTGTTCTGTTGGATGATGAACAAATACAGTAAATTCAACAAAAAATTAAATCACTCTCATCTATTGTGTACTGTGTTTTTTAGATATATCGATTTATTTTTGTCACTCAGAAAGCAAGCAGGAGTAAAAGAAGGGAACCCATACTTATTTGGAGCGCCATTAAAATCTCAGCATCTGAGTTGTTCAGTAGCTCTCAATGAATTTTCTATTAATTGTGGTGCCAAACATCCAATTAGATTACGTTCAACTGCATTGAGGAAACAAATTGCAACAGTGGCACAGATTTTAATTCTCAATGATAATGAGGTTCAGCAACTGTCTGATTTTATGGGCCACAACATTGAAGTGCATCGAAGACATTATAGGCAAAATGAAGAAGTAACACAAATTACGAAATTAGCCAAGTTTTTTATGTTACAAAGTGGCAGAGACTTAAACAAATTTAAAGGAAAAACTTTAGATAAATTAGAAGTTATGTTACCAGCAGTGAGTGAAATAAACGATGTAGGTGATGAGGTTGATGAAGAATTGTTTGATGACCTGAATGGCCAACATATTGATACTGATCTAGCTAAGCATCACCATGAAAATGTGCAACCTGAACCTGAAATACGCCCACATTTAGATGATGATGAGTCTAATGTATCACATGATCCTGAAATTTTATTGGAAACCGGAGAAACTGAAGAAGCTGTATCCGACATGGTTGATATGTTGAAAACATCCATAGAAACACAAGTAACGTCTATAAATACAGAGAAAGCAACAACAAGTGGAAATCGGCAAACAAAAATACGCCGAAAGAAGAATTGCTCTACTCCAGGTAAGATCAACCTACTTACTTATTATTTCAATATTTTAAATTACATTTGTTATACCCTACATTAGATTCAGCAAATATGTATGTACATGATTTTGGTAGATAATTTTTTTAAGTTTGCACTTTCACCCTGGTAACATTGTTTCTCAACTCTACCAAATTTGTTTGTGTTAAGACTTATACTTCTTGTTTTCGTACCACTGTTAAAGCGAAATTATTTTGTCTTTCTTGTGTTTTAGATAAAAGCCCTCAAAGCAGATTTCCAACCACACAAGAAATTTTAGTAACTCTAAATAATAGTCCAAGGAGGAGGAAACGAACTAGTAAAGCACGTTGGACTGTTCAAGAGAAGGAATTCGTTTATCAACATTTTAGAACGTACCTTCAATATAATGATGGTGTTTTTCCAAAAATGGCATTCTGTCAACAATTTGCCCAAACATATCCTAACCAAATAGGACACCGACCTGGGAATATTTTGTATGCATACATAAGAAATGTAAAATTAACTTTGCAGACACCCCCACTGATATAGTATATTTCTAAAATAATAATGTACAATAATTGGCCTAAAACAATAAAGAGTATAACAAAACTAACTATACTTTGATAACCCAAACCTCCCGCCTTAAAATGATATTGAACAAAATTTGAAATTTGGCCTTGGCTGTGATCGTCTGCAAAAGTGAGACCCTACATTGTGTTTTGAAAAATGGCGGGAGGCGTTCGTTCATACAAATTGACGTACTGCGGAGCGGGAAGAGTGACGGACTTAAAAAACTTATATATGTAAAAAAAAACTATGAGAAATAAACTCAATAAGGACTCAAGGGGCCTTGACATTGGGCCCCAGAAGGACCTAAAGAATTTATTCCTCAGACAAAAAAAAACTTTATTTTCATTGAAACCTGAGAACATAACAAAATATCAGCAACCTCACAAGTACAACAATAAACAAAATTAAAGGTCGCGGAATTCTCGGAAAAGTAAATGGATGGCAACGTTCCAGATATTACGGTGGTGTGGCCTCTACAAACAAGATGGGGACGCACAGCGGGTGCAGGCGACAGCCACACTTCTCGTGAAGGCCCACATGGCCCTGCCTCACCACTTCACGGGTGTGGTCTTACGCACCCGCATGTTCTAGGTTGACCTTCCTGCCCCCGCCAATAAGCCAGCTGAGTAAACTCCTAGTCAGCCAAGGTCGGAAGTCCAGCAAAACCCGTAACCACCCGCACGGAGGCGTCGACGCCACCGCGTCCACACCACACGACCCCCAAGTTAACTAGCGCTATCAAAATGAGTATTTGGATTTCAGACAAGCAATAAACAAAATTTAATTTTGTCATCAACACCTTTTTTTAAATAAAGAAAATTAAATGGGATTAAATTATGCACGTGTGATCAACAATCTTATACAACAAGAAAATGAAATGAGAAATTATTCATGTTTGTATCAATGATTTTAAACAACAAGAAGTTTGAAAGAGATTATATTATTCACATTTTAGCAATGATTTTATTAAATTAAGCTACATTTACTTCGCTGATTTTTATCAAAGAATTTATCTGATAATAACAAAGAAGCTATGGATTTTATTAAAATAATGATATTAAATAAAGAAGTTATAACTGCATTAAAATGATTTTTACCACGTTACGTTGTTTACCGAATTAAACAAACAAACCCCCCCCCCCCAAACACAATACACATAAATAAAAACACATACGAAATAAACAAAACTACACATAAAACATGCAAAATAAATAAGACATAGCCAATCATAAACGTTCACTAGCTCCGGTGTTTCCTTCACCACCTTAGTACGGTACAGGACGGAGTACACAAAAAACATGGTTTCAAATTCATCGACAATGTTTTCGGTCAATAACGAATCCCCAATAACTAATACAAAAATTTACAAAGGACGCCCTTGAAATTCCCCGGTCAACACCCCGTACTCTGCACCCTACCACTTTCTCCTTTCTATTTTTTTTTTATTGAATATTTGAAAACTACATGGAATTTTCCAGAATTAGAGTTTACAATAAACGTACAGGTAACGCAGCTAACACAAAAGAAACCCCCCGTCCCCCAGATAATGATATTATTATTTTTTCTGATGCCGTTCTCAGCGTTATTTTGTTAAAGATTAACTTATTCAGATTACGTTTGAATTTACTTTACTCACACGTGCTGAAATTATGCAACGCAAAATAATAACTCGAAAATTGCCATCTAAACTTTCCGCAAAACATTTGCTAAATAAAACTGTCCTAGCTAACGTAATTCCCTGAAAAGCCCTACTAAACGAATTGAAATTATGCTGAAAAGGTTAGTACGAAAATTAAGGGCCACGGCGTCATCCGGAGGCGTCGCCATTTTGTAGCTTCCGTTCGCGTATGTGTCACACACGCGAAGCTCACATACGTGGGATCCCCGCGTGTCACATACTCCGTAACCATCGAGAAGCAACGCCGCTTCTTCCGTCAGCACACAAGGAATCACGTGGAAAACATACCTCTCGGATCTTCAAACCAAACACGTGCTCACCAACGAAATAAAGCCTCTCTCTGTTCGAAACGGAGCAGAGAATTCTTACGTTCCCTGGTTCGTCCGGGGGGTGGAACTCCGTTAGAAGGAATCGCCGCTAAAAACAGGAAACAAACAACGCACATCTCCTTATTAGTGGTTTTCGTTTCTTTTCATTTCTACCCCTTTTCTCCTTTTCTTACCAAAGGTTTAGCGCGCGGAAATTTGGTTCGAAACGGCTTACTACAATATACATAATTAATTCTGGTTGTATTACATTAGTTTATTTCCTATTTTTGGTGAGAGGATGTACCTAAATAATTGAGATTGTTTCTGGTGGGTAAAGAGCACAGTATTCCAAATATCTCTTCGGCAATTATTTCTGAACCGAAAGTGACATTCAACGTTCACTTCAGAGTGCATGGCATATCAAAATAATATTTATAACTGAAGTTGCTTTATTTTAATTATTGGTTAGATACCAATTATTAACTCCACACATTCATTTTCCCCACTTAACCTCAATTTGTCAGTCTTTTGACGTTTGAGGTTAGGGGAATTCTCCTTGATTATCATCAAGAATTTAACGGACCATCAAAAAAATTGACGTCAAGTTAGCTGTGTTTTTTGCTTTCCACTCACTTTCACCACCCAGGCTCAAAATAAGGGTCGTCTTGTATAATTGAATTGCATTTCACGTATTTTACACTACGAGCGTAGTTTATAAACTACGGACGCAGTATTTTATAAATTTTGAACACCGTATTTTATAAGCGATTAACACTATAATATTATTTCTATCATGAAAAAAACAAAATAATTTATTTTATTGAGCGAACCAACAACGTTCACCCCATTTTCTCAAAAGTTTGAGAAAATAGTGCTGCTATTATTAGAAACACACTGCACCTACGCAAATTGATGTACGTGCTTTGCTAAAATATTGACGATATTATTATAAAAATGTTATTATGGAAAAACTTACTTGAAACTTACGCATAACAGGTTTTTTATCTGTACCCAACAGTCCATATACATAACTCTATCTTTTTTTTAAATTATAGACGTTATCATAAAAAATAAAATTACATTAACAAAAACAAATTCGATAATTGTTCGAAGAAGTTGGATTTGTTGGATAGCGAGGGAAGTTCTATTTAATACGGTAGGCCAATTTTTTTTTTTAATAAAATAATGCTTTGAATAAATTGAATTAAGTAATTTGAAACAGAAAGATTTTATTCAAACATTGTGAAATTTATGGCAAATCTGTAAATATAGGTAGGTAGATATGAGTTTTGCTAATATTTACTGTGATATAATCACCTAGCGCTTCTCTAAAACAAATTATAATTGGTTATTAGCGAGTCATATTTGTACAATGCCGCTGCAAAGTCGTCATCCGGGCAGGGGGCCCCTTCAACTTTGGAACTGATGAGTTATGAGACAATGAGACCTTTGCTTTTTTGGTTTGGATGGAGTCCCTAGCTAGAAGTACTTCTGAAAAAGTGTATGTATACTATATCAGTCTCATTGTTATTCTCATTCAGTCCTTAATGACTCTAAGTTTCTGAAATGGTAGAAAACTAGCTATGTGATACCGATGAACGACAATTCATCTCTATCGAATCTACTGACATGTTATATGTGTTCATGTTGACTCAGTCTGTACATATTTCGCTAAAACATTTGATAGAGTTAATCATAATATCTTAATTTTGAAACTGAATCATCTGGGATTTCGTCAAGGGCCTATTTTTGTCACTTGTATAATACGTAACTAGTATCTGCTCTCTCAGTATTATGAACTCCATACGAATGTTTACTGCGACATTCTCACCTGGCGCCCTGCTAAAACAAGTTATAATTGGTAATTAGCGCGTAATATTAGAGAACTAAAATAACAGCAGTTTTCTTTGCAATTTTTGATTTTGAACAATATAGAGATATTACTATATAAAACCGTTAGATACTGGTCATTCGTTTATTTATTGTCACTTGTATAATACGTAACTAGTATCTGCTCTCTCAGTATTATGAACTCCATACGAATGTTTATTGCGACATTTTCACCTGGCGCCCTGGTAAAACAAGTTATAATTGGTAATTAGGGCGTAATATTGGAGAACTAGTATAGCAGCAGTTTTCTTTGCAATTTTTGATTTTGGACAATATACACATATTAGTATAGAAAACCGTTAGATACTGGTCATTCGTTTATTTACAGTTTATAATAAAGCAAAAACTGAAATAATTAATGATCATTTTTTGTGTTAATGAAGTTAATTTAATGTATATACATATGTTACAGTCAAAGCGTACATTTCAGCGAATGTATACACTGACTAGTCAATGTATACATTGACGTACGGTTTTAGCCAAAGTATTCACTGCGCATGGAAATGGATACTTTTACTAGTAAATGTATACATTCACTAGACAGTGTATGCATTTACTGCAGTCTGTTAGTCAAAGCTTCAATAAAAAGAAATACTTAAACATCACAATTGAGGAGCTCAGAGAAGAAGTAGTACAAGTGACATTTTTATTAAAAATGAGTTAAGTGCTGAACAGTATATTCACTAATGCTTATGGAGAAATAGAAATAACATAAAAAGTTAAACATTCTACGTTGTTGTCTAAACCTGTACAGATAAGATAGGATAAATGAAAAAACTTCCAGGAATTACTCCCACATGTAGCTAGTTTTTTTTAAGTTTGCAGATGATAATAAATTAATAAAAGAAAGGATTAGCATGTCGAAATCGATAACGAAGAAGACAACAAACTTTGTTTTTATTGCAGTTTTATACATTGTAGATAATATTAAACTAACACTTAATATGTACTACACACTACACAAAAACAATAAATCACAAATACCGCTAAAACATCAGTAGGTACCAAGGTTAGTTAATAGAGAACAGGTTACCACATAAACGAGTATGTGGGCAAAATCGCTTACGGGGGAGGAGAGGTGTCAGCCCCATGTGACGTCAAAATGAGGTTGGTATTACTTGGGAATTGAATTTTTAGTAACTTGTAATTTTGAGTTGGTGTGACCGATCAGCTGATGCCTTTAATCTGTACGATCTGTACCGCTAATTCTGACGTTTGGTGTTAGTACTGCGACTCGTGTAACCCTATTTTGCCTTAAATTAAATTTATTTATGTTTTGATATATTACTAGAAAGGAAAAAGTAAAGCAGTAAATGCAGATTTTCAGATTTTTTGCATAAAAAAATCAGTTAATAGTGTCACATTTGTTATTTTCAAGTTCTACTGGCAGCAAAACATTTTTCTTGAGGTTTATTAAATTGTTCTTTACACAGGATTGAAATTTGCGAAGTAGAAGTAGTCACTTGATTAAAAGTTTCCGTTTTTAGTGCGTTACTCGAGTATTTAAAACGGGCAATTTTCGCGCCATTTGAGAGCTCCTTGTGACGTATCAATATGGCATCCCAATGTGGCAACCTTATCTATTAAATGACTTTGAGTAGGTACAATGTGAGGTTATGTCACCATGTATTATTTGGTGCATACTTTGACTAAGCGGGAACCGTTAATGTATACATTGACTAGTTAAAGCTCACAGATCGTCCATTGTGAACACATTTACTGAGCAAATCAGTCAATGCATACATTGGATAGTCAGTGTATACATTGACGGAATGAACACTTTGACTGCAACAGTGTCAGCAGAGAGTAGACAGCGCGTAAATCGTTGTTGTCACGTGGTCTTGGCGTGGTCTTTTTGTTTAAAGTCAATTAATTGTCAATTAATATAACTAAATTATTAAATAAGACTTTATTGATTAAATATTATATTTTATTCCATATTTTGTATATAAACTACAAAACTTTAAATCCAACATAAAACCATTTTAAATTTCGCGGTCTGTCAAATGGTGTTAATAATTTTTGTTTTTGTTAAGTTTCCGCCAGGTTTGCTCCACGGTGACGATACTATATGTTTTCTAGGGGCTATACTTTGGTCTAAAGTTATTTAGACAGAACATCTCTTCCACCTGAGGTACAGTATAACATATCCAGATATTTGGAATAATCATAAAATTTGAATTTGAGAATTATATTTTCTTATGATAACCCTTATATGTTAGAAATCAAGAAGTGGATGTAGTGTTAGAGTAAAAGAAAAGAGGCATGCTTTATGTATGTTTCATGTGAGTTTTTCCGTCATAAAATTTTGAGATGACGTCATCAGCATTTTAACAAGACCATATACATCTATCTGGACAGGTGTAGTGTAATACTAACAAGGACAGTACTTCCAAGTTTTAGGAAAACTGGACAAATGTTTTGCATATTTTAGATAGAATTTGTTTGCGCAAATTTTTCGATGATACAAATTTTTTGGGAAGGCATAAACGAATAAGGTTTGAGTAACAATTTGCCATACTTACGATAACCTTAAACCGTTTGAAAGATTTCAGCAGTCGATTTTGCAGTTTCAAAGTTAAACTGCAAAATCTTGTTATAAAATTTTGATTTTTTTTCCAAAAATCTAGATATTGAGGAGATAAATTTAACACGAATTCATAAACCGCAAATGCAGGAGTACATTTGTTATCGCACAATTGCGAGATGATATCATCGGATTGGTGGTGGGGAAGAAAGAGATAGACACCAGACGTCAGACGACAGACGGCACAGAGACAGATGGAATTTAGAGATCATCATTTTGGTAAACTAGTATTCCTGAAACATGAAGAACTGATGAAGTTGGAAATATCACTGGGTCGGTAAATTAAAATACTTTCCTTTGAATCGATAAGTCAAAATCGGTAGGTTGTTGCCATATAACTATAAAAATTAAATGTTATTGACAAATCGCGTAACAACAAATGTCGTAGTGGTTGAATCTGTAAAATACAAACAAAAAAAGAAATGAGTGGCTCGCATGTGAGCGCAATTTTTTATAGCCAATAATTCAATTTGCCAAATATTAAAACTATTACGTTGGCTCCATATCATTGTAGCATTATTTGACTTATTGATATTGATTCTTGCCTAGTTTATTGTAAGGGTACATATCTACCAAAAATTAATTATCAAATTCATATACAATGGCAGAATTTAAAGTGGGATAGTAAAATTATTAACTACAAAATAAACTGCCGTTGTAATTAGAAGAAAGGTGTCCTGTTCTAAAATGAAATAAGTTACAAACATTATACCACCACAGCTAAACAACGTCCAAATTTATCGTTCGAATCTAAAACCCATTCAGTGGAATGTAAAATAATGTACAGTATGAATTCATTATAATGGCTCTTTACAAAGGCAAGGCAAAACGCGCTGCTAAAGCTGGTTGGTAATATAGGGACCAATGTCCTCCTGGTGGACAATAGCTGAACTGAAATAGGTAGTGCTTGCATTAAAATGCAGCCTTAGAAAGGCAGAGAAAAATGCATCTTCAAAAACATAAATAGAATGCCTCGCTAAGTCAAGGTACGACATTATAGTTATTATTATTGTAGTTAAGTGTGTTCTACAGAGTAAACTCCAATTACCGAACACACGACCGGCTCTTGATCAACCACTTAAAAATATATAAAGCTTTAAAATCTAATGTATATCCAAATTCTAATATAACCGAAGTTTTTTCAACTCGCCAATTGTGGATCTGAAAAGATCAACATCATCCTGTACGGAGTTAGCCAAATCACACATTAAATAAAGCGGGGAATATTTTAATACATCTGTTCTCGGAGCTTGCATATAAAATGTTTTCTTGACCCGTGATAAATACGGCCTACTATCAACATGAAAATTAATCGATTGTAATAAAAATGGGCAGTCAGTAATCGAATTTACAATCTTATATAAGAATATAAGGCGTGACGCTTTGTTCCTTTCAGTTAAACTTTGCACCGAAAACCGCTCTAAAAGTATCTGTTTTGAATACCCCACCGGAGGATAAACGCCATCCTCACGAAGACACAAAAATTTCAAAAATCTTCTCTGTACCCGCTCCAGATTATTCCTATGAGTACTATGGTGAGGAAACCAGCATACGGATGCATACTCGAGTTTAGCTCGAACAAAAGTATTAAAAATACACAATAATGTGGATATATTAGAAAATTCTCTAGCATGACGCAATATATAGCCATACACTTTAAGCGAACTAGCAACAACTTCTTCAACATGTTTGGTAAACGCCAATTTTATATCAAATGTCACACCCAAGTCGCGCACAAACTCGCTTTTTATCAATACCTGATCCATTAATTTATACTCAAAGGAAATAACATTCTTTTTGAGCCCATACGACATCACCGTACACTTCTTTCCATTAACAGGTAGCCTATTTAGCTGAAACCAATTCAACGCTACATTAATATTTTCTTGCAAATTTTCACAATCTAACGTGTTTTTTATCCTAGAATATATTTTAATATCATCTGCATATAATAGACAGAGGACAGTTAGATTAGCTACGACGCCATTGACAAATATGTTGAAAAGAAATGGGCCCAAAACTGAACCCTGCGGTACACCCGATAAAGCCTTGAATTTCTCAGAAAAATGTCCATTTATGAACACAAATTGGAATCGATCGCATAAGTAGGATGAAAAAAACTTAATAAGATTAGGTGTGCCTCCCATTATACCAAGTTTGTTTAGCAAAATTCCATGATCAAGCTTGTCAAACGCTTTAGATAAATCGAGATAAATTACATCCGTCTGACAATTGTCGTCAATAGCTTTAGAAACAAACTGCGTAAACGCACACAAGTTAGTCACCGTTGACCTTCCAGGCATGAAGCCATGTTGTACTTCAGCAAAGGAATTCTTGAATTGAAAGAATAGTTGTTTATATAATACAAATTCAAATATTTTAGAAAAATTATTAATGAGAGACACTGGACGATAATTCTCCATTTGAATGTTATTACCACCTTTGAAAACGGGAACAATTTTCGATTCCTTCCACAAATCAGGAAAGAGAGAACTTTTAATTGACATATTAAATAATCTGGTCAAGGGACCGGCCAAAGCCAGGGCACACTCTCTAATAATAATTGCCGGAATTTTATCAGGACCTGCCGTGTATTACGGTTTTAATTTGTAAATCGCTTCCATAACGTCCTTCTCTGACACCGGTGATAATGCAATGACGTGCTGAGGGAAACATGAATTAACTGGAACGCTATTCAAGGAGGCACTGGTTGAAGAGTTATATACTGACTTATACATAAGAGAAAAAGCATCTACAATCATTTTCGGTCCAGAATAATTTATGTTATTAAGAGTCATGTTGAGAGGAATGTTGGTACTATTTTTTTTAACCTTTACAAATTGCCAGAATTTCTTAGGATCACTCGAAATTTCACTTTCCACCTTTGATATATAATTTTTGTAAAGCTTTGCTAATATCATTTTAACTTCCTTGCGTAGGTTTTTAAAGGATTCATAATCCTCCTCCCTGCCATTTCTTTTAAACTTTTTCCAAAACTTGCTCTTCACCTTTATTTTAAATATAAGCTCCTGGGAGAACCAAGGCGGATAATTGTAATTACGGACTTTATTTTTTGGAACAAGTAAGTCAAATAAATCATATAATGTTTGATAAAATAACTGACAGGATAAATTTGGATCAGATAAATTATTAAGAATTGACCAGTCTATCTCAGATAAGCAATCTTTAAGTAACGATATATCAGCCTTTCTAAAATTTAAAGAATCAGTTGTCTTAACACCCTTGATATAACTGCTCCGTCTTGTAACACCTGTGATTGTTAGCAACAAAGTAGGATGATGGACATCCTCCGGCACCAGACACTCCTCCGATTTCTGAACCAAACATGACATATTAGATGAAACCAAATCTAAAATGCGATTATTAACATTCAGGACATAATTATGCTGTGACAAATCTAGCGTATCAAATAAATGCATTAGCGCAACTGCGTTACCTGATAGGTTCCCACTAGTTAAGTAACTGGTATAATCCGGTACATTGAAATCTCCCATAAAAATAACTTTTGAGTTGAAAATAAAATCCAGGGAAACTATTGCATCGACTAAATGGAAAAAATCTTCTCTGTTGGTTTTAGGAGGTATATATATTACGAATACGAAAACAGTAACGCAAAGATTCAATTTAACCGCGATAAAAAACAAATTAACAGGACAGGCAAAAGTAGTAACGGGATCACGAGAAATTAATACTTTGAGAGCTTTAAAAAACATTTTACAATTAAACTTCGCAGACCAAAGAGACGAAAACTGGCTCTTACGAGATTTAAATTAATGCTTTTAAAACAAGAAAACGAAACCCCGCAACAATTTTACATTCCTTGTCAAGACATGAAAAGTCTTCTTCTTTCAAATCTTGCAGTAACAGAACCCAATGAAGGAATTCGAATAGTAAAAAGAAACATGTTCGACAATTTAACCCTCAAATCATTTTTAAGTGGTTTACGAGAGCCACTCGGTTCAATAATCCGATCAAGAAATCCACAAACGCTGGAAGCAGCACAAGCACAAATACTCAATGAAGAAAACATTTTGTACGTAAAAAATCGGTCAAATTATTTAATTCAGAACAAATCACCCGAATTAAAATCAAACAACAGTCCCATGCACTTCATAAATAGAAATGCAACTCAACATTCTTCTAATCATCAACCTTCACATCCGAATCAAGGACGCACACAGTTCCACTCGCGACCTCAACCTCAAATGCAACGCATACATCAGCAAAATACCGGACAAAGGAATATCTCAAACAAATTTCCGCGACAAGCAATTTATCATCAAGTTCCCACAATGCCGAACTATCAACAAAATTATCCGCAAAATCATCAGCAAAATCAATACCCGAATCTCAACCAAAATCCGAATCCGAGAAATTTTCAAAGAAATGTATTCGCACCAAATCCGAATGCGAGACACAATTTTCCAAGACCAATTGCAATGGAAACACAAACAATAAGAAATCAAGTTGTACCAATGGACACACACAGAGCCAGGCCAACTCAAAATTCAAATCAAAATCAAAGAAGAAAATACACCTTCACAACGACAATGACTCACCTCAAACAAGTTATCTCCCATTTCCGAATGAACTTGAAGAAGAAAATGAATCAGATGAAAATGCCACATTTGCACAATTTCGAGGACAAACTTTCGCAACAACTAATTCTAAGGAAGCTGTTACACCCGAAGAAATTTCTCCAAATCAAAATTTTTGGCTAACCCCGCCTCTCGAGGACCAGACTTAACATTTCGCCCACAACAGCCTACAATCGAACTCAACATAGACACAAACTACATTTCAAGATTACCATACATAAGGACACCGGAATTAAATTTAAAATTAATGATAGACACAGGATCAGCTAGCAGTTTGCTACGCCCTCAAGTCGCACAACAATTTTATCCTTCTTACATCAGAGAAGATGCATTTCAAATACATTCAGTTCACGTAACCACTCAACATTCAGAAAGTGTAACAATCCCAATTTCGCAAATTTTTGGAAGACCAGATATCAAACAAAAACATTTTCTACTATTTGGCTTCAATCCTAAATACGATGGATTAATGGGAATTGATTTCCTACGTTCAATAAACGCATGCTTAGACTTTGGAAAAAATCTTTGGATAACAGAAAAAGCCATAGTTCCCATTTACTTTGAATGTGATGAAATAAAAAGAAGAAAACCAGTTTTTCAAATGAATCTTCAACCAAGAACTGAATAAATCATTCAAATACCTGTCGACAAAGATGTTACAGAAGGAATCTTACACCACCAAAAATTCGACGCAGCCGAAATACCAGCCTCATACGTCACCGTCAAGCACAAAAAAGCAACGACCACCATAATCAACCCAACGGATCAAGAATTGACCTTCACATTATTCAAGCCTTTAGTAATCAATACGGTCAATACATACGAATTCATACCACAACCACCATTATGTCCAATTCACCCGAACATTGATGAAATCTTAAAGGACAATCTATACAATCTCCGACTAAAGCACATGAACACAGAAGAAAAAGACGCAGTTTGGAAATTATGCATGGCATATCGAGACATCTTTCACAGCGGACGTTTACCCCTAACGTTAAACAACCAAATCAAACATCAAATAAGAACCAAATACCAAAATCCAACTTTTACAAAATCATACAGATACCCAGAAGTACACAAAGAAGAAGTACGAAAACAAATATACTTAATGCTAGGACAAGGAATAATTCGACCTTCAATTTCACCTTGGTCATCACTCATATGGATCGTAGACAAAAAAATGGACGCTTCAAAAGAATAAAATGGAGACTCGTAGTAGACTACCGAAAGTTAAATGAAAAAACAATCGACGACAAGTATCCATTACCAAACATCAGTGACATTTTGGACAAGCTAGGAAAGAGCATGTACTTCACCACACTCGACTTAGCCTCAGGATTTCACCAAGTGGAAATGCACCCTGACGACATAGAAAAAACAGCCTTCAGCACAGAGAATGGACATTACGAATTTCTACGTATGCCCTTTGGATTAAAGAACGCCCCAGCTACATTCCAACGAGTCATGGCCAATACTCTAAGAGGAATACAGAACGAAAAATGCCTCGTTTACCTTGATGACATCATCATATTTTCAACATCACTTGAAGAACATATCTCACGACTAAAAGAAGTCTTTGAAAGATTAAGAAAAGCTTATTAGTGAAAATGATAATTCCCGTAGACACGCAAAAGAATTAGAAAATAATTTCAATAATACAATTAATCCCACACGTTTACATAACGAAGTACATAGTTATAAATCAGTATTGGACCAATTATTCACGCAAATAGAACAGCACATAACGCAGTTATTTCCCGAAACAATATCAAAAAACTATCGAAGAACCAAAAGAGGGCTAATCAACTTCTTAGGTAGCACTATAAAAGCAATCACTGGAAATTTAGTAACGAAGACGGACAACGCTATGAAACCTTAATATCTCAAATTTAAACCCAGCAAGATAAACAGAAAATTCTCCTTGATGAACAAATCTCCCTAACTACCACAGCAATAGAAAAATTCAACGAAAGCATCGCCAGATTAACGATCAATCAACAAGTATTCAAAAACAAGATCACCGAAATCGAATCAATCATCAATCGAACTATTTCCACGAAAATCGATATTTACCCACTTCTATATCTGCATACAGTTTTTCTCCAAATGATCACCATATCGCAGGAAATATTAAGAATATTAGAAGAAATCGAAACAGCAATCAGCTTCGCAAAATTGAACACACTGCACAATTCAATAATCGACCCAAAGGATCTGTTAAATGAACTAAAAATAGTAGAGAACAAACTCGACAAAAAAAGCCTCGCCTACGAAGCCAACGAAGCAAACCTTTTAACCTACGAAAGAATAATCCAAATTAAGGCTTATCAAAAAGATCTGCATATCACGTTTATTTTTGAGATACCTCTTACCGAACCTCATAATTACAATTTTTACCAATTATACCCATTTCCCATTCAGCATGACTCCAAAACTTACCAAATAATTATATCATCCCACAAATACCTCTACCTTAACCAGCTTTACTTCAGTTTGAACGACGATAAATGTAATGAAGTCACCCCTGGAGACTATATCTGCAACTTACCACAAACCAGTAAAATTTCCAAAGAAGCACCTTGTGAAATTCAACTACTCAAATTTTCAAAAAATTACCAGCAGTGTAAAATCATCAAAGTCGACCTTAAAAACACAAAAACTAGAAAAATCGACAAGAACCAATGCATTGGAATATTCCCAATTGAGCAACCAGCCATTTCAACATGCGAAGTGCCGTTAGCAGAAAGTGCGCGTAAAAAGACTGCTTTTATTACACCGGACACGACCGGAGAGTTTACGCGAATGGTGTTTGGGTTGATGGGGGCACCGTTCGAATTTGTGCGCCTCATAAACTTGGTGCTGGGTCCTCTGCGCAATAGCATATGTTGCTGTTTCATGGATGATGTCATCATACCAGCAGCTGACTTCTGTCAGTTGCTGAAGAGTTAAGGATGGTTCTGGGGCAAGGAGGTTTAAATGTATTGAGAGAGTATGCCGTGTACCTTCCATATATCAAAGTGTGACCAACATCTCCCGGGTGAGAGGAGTGAGGCGTGAGAGGTTTACTGTACTGCAGTACAGTGGCTGACGAGTTTCAATTTCATACAAATTCAAGAAAAACAAAAAATATTGCTTTTTAAACAAAATGTGTGGTTAATACACTTCCCACACGTTCGCGTATCTGGTCTTTGCAAACATCCACTAAAATCTATAACAATGACAAACGTGTTAAAACTAATAGACAGCAGTAAAATCTAGTTCCGCCACTGACTCGCTCAATGGCTTATCCGCCAATTCACGAATATGTACGAACACCATATGAACAGCAGAGACGACTTGTATATATGCGACACAAAACAACGAGCCCAGTACTCTCTCTATACATTTAAACCTCCTTGTTCTGGAGGCATTTAGAAGAGCAAACCTAACCCTAAATTTGAGAAAGTACGTGTTTGGGGTTAACGAGCTCAATTATCTCGGACATACTGTGACCCCCGAGGGATTGAGCCCCGGTAGAGAGAAGTTGGCTGCCATCACTCTGTTCCCACAGTCAACAAATGCGCACGAGGTACGTTGATTTTTAGGGTTGACTGGTAAATTCATCCAGAACTACGCTGTCATCGCCAGACCGCTTACCGATCTGTTGCAAAAGGAGGCGCCTTTCGTATTCGGCAGTGCATGTGAGAAAGCCTTCAACACGCTGAAAGGAGCTTTAACGAACGCCCCCGTGTTAAAAAGTTGTTCGATCCGCTGGCGCCTACTGAGCTGCATACCGACGCCAGCTCGATGGGTGTCGCTAGCATGCTTATGCAGGGAGATGAGCATGGGAAGCTACATTTAGTGTACTGCATGTCGAAAAAGACAACACGAGGCGGAACAGCACTACTACTCGGCTAGGTTGGAACTGCTTGCGGTGATCTGGTGCGTTGAGAGGCTTCGAGGGTACCTTATTGGTATACCTTTCAAAGTGGTTACAGACTGCCAGATCATTCTCTTTTTGAATGGCAAGAAGTCGATCAACCCGCAGGTGGCCAGGTGGTTCGCTACCTTACAAGAATACGATTGTTCTATAGAATTCCGAAAGAGTGACCGGATGTCCCACGTAGACGGCCTGAGTCGGGGACCAGTGGGAACAGCTGAGGACACCGAAGGCTATATATTTGAAAGGAGATGTCAAGTGTTGACGACGAGTGCCCACCGCCCAGGTCACATGGCAGTCATCCAGTGGAGTGATAAGCGCTTGAGAGTAATCATTGAGCTCTTATGGATACCCAAGCGTAACTTGACGAAAGGGGAAGCGGACAGAATCAAGGACTACGAACTTGTCGAAAATCGGTTGTACATAAACACGAGCGTACAGACGTGGGTCATTTTGGAGTCGATAGGACAGTGAGCAGGATCAAAGAGGTGTACTGGTTTGCGTCACATTGCAAGCTGTGCCGTCTGCCTCTATAATAAAGTTCCGGGTGGAAAACAAGCTGAAACCCAAATGAAGAAATCAAACTTCAAATCATCATGAACACGAAGTACACAGAACTACGTCGATATGGACTCACGGAACAACCCAATCTCGATGATTTATTGAGCACAGCACGTATAATTGAGTGCACAGCTAATCAACTCAAGGTCATTGAAGACAAGAATGTCATGAACACAAGCACAGAAGAATTGTTCGGTCCAATCAGGTAGACCGAAGGAGAAGGGGTGCAGAAGACTCCACCCTCTCACCCACCACTTTCACCTGTAAATAAATGTACATATTTTTTAGTAGATTCGAATAAACCGTCAAGCGAAAAGGTTCGTGTCTCACTGAAACTATATTTATAGTTTCATCAACATCATTTTGGCCATCCATTGTGACCCCTTCATTTTTGGTCATCCATTGTGACCAACATTTGTGACCCATTTGTGACCGCTGGTCCTTCGAGCAAACACAAAAACTTCCGTTAGGTCACCCATTTATGACCTAACATTTGGTCCTTCGAGCCGGATCGTCACAATTTCTGTCAGGTCACCCATTTATGACCTAACAAGAATGTAGCTACTTAAACAAACACTAGCAACACAATACCGCACCAGCCAACAGTGGTACCAGTAAGAACACTTGCAAAAATTGTGGAAGCAATTGGCATCCAAATCGGAGGAGAGCTTGTCCTGCTCTAAATGTAATTTGTCGAAGTTGTGGCAAGAAAGGACACTACGCCCGAGTCTGCATGTCCACTACATCAACACAACAGCAACAAACACAATCACGAGCAAACCCCCAGCACGACAACCATGGCACAAATACTACCATAAACAAGAAACATAATGGAGAGAGGAAGAACAGAGCACAAATATTCTCTTTAATGAGCTTAATATGGAGCCAGAGTCAACTAATTCTGAGACATCTTTCAAAACAACAATTCGTCCAAACGACAGAACAGCCATGAAATGCCCTCAGGTACATGTTAAGTTGAATGGCAAAGTAATCAATTTCATTGTAGATACTGGTTCATCTGTTAATCTGATAAGCTCAAGCACAAAGAACAAATAATTTCATCAGTAGAGAGCGGATTTCTGTCGGGCTAGGCAAGGCCAAACTCGGTACGGCTCGTACGGTATGGGACTTCATTGCAGTTACGGGCTGCACTTCGTTTATTTGCGATTAGAATAATGTTGTTTCGTTGCACGCTGCTGTTAATTCCCGTTCTCATTTACTTAGCCGTTTGATTAATAAATCGTTAATTGTATTTATGGAATAAGTGACGATTAAATTCAGTGATTAACTATCACCCGCTACTGAGTCCCGGCGATCCAGCGCGTCCCCACCTATAATCGTGACAGAAATCCGCTGTCTATTCATCGGCAGTCGCTACAACCAGATTCCTCATCGATTCTCCAGTTAGAAGTAGTTGGAAAATTCAAAGGTCTGTTCCATTATAACAACCATCAAATGCGAGCAGATGTATTTGTGATAAAAGGCAACAGTGAATCGTTATTGAGCTATGATACAGCAAATATCACATATCTGCATAATCTGATCCAACATAACAAGGTTTTAAATAACAGTGGTAGAACACTTGATCTTGTTCTATCAACTGATCAGTGGCGGCTCGTGGTGGATTTTGTTAGGGGGGCAACTTGGTAAAAAAATATAATTAGAATTACAAATTTAGTAACCACTCATAACTTTGCATAGAAATAATTGCAAACTGGCAATATGGTACAACGCTGATATGGGCAAGTATTTTAAAAGCAAAAATAAAAAAAACTTACTCCAATTTAAGTTAAAACGATGCCGGTGACACATGTTCAAAGTTTATTGAAACTATACTTTTAAAATTTTATGTTAATATATAATTATAAAACCGGCGCACAGAAAAACTTGGGTTTAATTAACTGTCTTATATATGAAGTCCATCCTTCGATTTTTTTGAAAAACAAAATGATCTATCACAAGATCATTAAAATTGTCTGTTTGTTGAATTAAAGCTTTTTCTATAGACAACATTGAAAGAGCGTTTAATCGGTCGCTACTCATAGTGTTTCGTTTCAGTGTTTTTATTCGAGCCATAGTTGAGAAACAGCGTTCATCTTCTGTAGTTGTCATGGGAATTGTGCATACAATATTAAGAAGTTTCATGGTTTCGGGAAACACTGACGAAAAGTTATTTTCTATAAAAAACTGAAGAAGCGACAATGCTCCTCCAGCAGTTTGAAAATCATCCCTGTTGTAAATAGCGGTCAATTCTCCTTTTAAAACTGTTGCATCTAAGTGAAATTTGCTTACTGCAATTTGAAATTTATCTTCGGAAAAGGTCATTTGATAGTCCTTAAAGGCTTGGTTCAAAAAAAGGTGTGACAATGACAAATAATTTGTAGATGAAAAACGTAATTCTATATCTACAATTACCGCATCACATACTCGTTGTGCAATTAATTTTAAGTCATTGGTGTTTCGTGGGCGTTTTGCTGATGGTTCCTCTTCATTTCGATAATAATCATAATCAAGCGATTGTCTTATATGTTCTACAGATTTTTTAAAATCTTGTACATACTTTTCAACTGCTGCGGAATCTACACGTCGTTTTTGCAACTGATTGTATAGTATGTCACAGTTGGGCATTATTTTATTAAAAACATGGAGCCAATAATTAAATTCATAATCTTTCAGGAAATTAACGAGCCCATTTGATTTTGTAACTGTTTTGCTGTCATCTTCCCTTTCAATGATTGTTTCTAAACAATTTATTAAATCATTTTTATATTGAAAGATAGTCGTAATTGTTCTGGATTTAAAGTTCCAACGAGTAGCAGGTCCATGAGGTAGTCGTTTGTGAACTACTTCATCTAAAACTGCAGTTCTTTTGGGTGAACGAGAGAAAAATGCTGAAAACGCTTCCGAATTAGAGAAAACAATTTTTACAGACTTGTGAATGTTTGCTGCTCTCTTAATAATTAAATTTAATTGGTGAGCATAACAATGTATATATTCTGCGTTTGTATAAAAAGTTTTAATCCGAGCTTGAACACCTTCATTGTGGCCACTCATGACTGACGCTCCGTCATATGTCTGTGCTATCAGTAGAGAGCGGATTTTATGAAATTTGCATATCCGTTATTTTTTGCATATAAGTCTTGATATTTAATATGTGAACGAATCATGCTAATTAAAAACGAATACAGCTATAAAAAAATTGCATATTTGCATATATTTGCCTTCTGCTGCATATTTCACGTAACGGGTGCATATTTTGCATTTTTATCAATTTTTGTGCTAATTTGAAAAAAAAATTATTGTTATTCTATCAGCATGTATCTAGAAAGACGAAATTTCATGAATCATATTGCAAATATTGTCCTGATCTTCAAATACATATCTAGTAAAGGTTTGGGTTTTATGGTAGTTTGGAGAATCCATTGGGTGTTAAGCCATTTTTCCAGGTAAATTTGGGCCCTAATTACTTTTGGAAATACCGTTCATTCCCAATATTTTTGTTCGTTACTTAAGTGTACTAATGGTATGTGTTATGGTGGTTGAAGGGACGTTACCCTATTATTTTTCATCGTGAGTTTGCATTGAAAGCATTTAAAGCGATACATGTGTGTTAATATGTCGAAGATAACTCAAATTAATTTATGGATTAAACCTTTTCCTGAACTTATTCTTCAAGAAGGAACTGTTTTGTCGCGTCTGCTCTAAACCGGTAAGGATTTTTATATCTGTGGACATAGTACACAGTTTTTCTATTCCAATACTTTAGAATCATCGGAAAACTTTTGGTTAGAATATTTCGAAAAATATTTAAAAATAAATTGTTACCAAAATAGTAATTAAATAGTCGATTACTACTAATTTTGTAATTTGTAAATAAATTTAGTTCGGTTATTACGCTTTTTTTTAGTTTTTGGAGCATATGCAGCTGCATATCTCTGCATATATTAAGAAAGTTACTGCATATTTGCATAAATTTGGTGCATATCATATGATCATATTTCCCAAAATTTTGCTGCATATTTTCCGCTCTCTAGCTATCAGTTTCTCTGGGCGTTCATTTAGTTTAAGTTTTTCTAATTCATTGAAAATACACGTACTTATTGCTTCAGCATTCGGTGCGGTGGGAGTAAAAAAACCCATAAATCTTTCATGTATTACACCATTGAGAACATATCGCACGATAAAAACCAACTGAGAAATTGTGGAATTATCAGTTGCTTCGTCAGCTTCGATTGCAATATAATCACACTGTGTAATCTCGTCTTTTATTAATTGCAACGATACTTCTGTGATGTCTTGTTTGGGGTGGGTAATATTGTTAATTTCTCAAATTACACGAGCTCATTTTTCTAACTTATATATTCTGTCAACTGTCATTCTCTATCTCTTTTTTTAAGCTAGTACATTACATTTCCTCCCTTACTGAAAATTAAAGAACACATACCAAATACAAAATAAAGTTAAACTCAATAACTCATATGACGCACATGCCATTAGAGTTCTACAAGATAGTCCCGGAGCTTCGACGGTGGTTTTCTGTCTCGCTGGGGGCGTCGTCCAGTGGGCGTCTCGACTCGTTGATTTGGGGGACTGTTTACTTTGTCCTCCGTGTTGTCTTGTCTAAGGGGTGTCGTGGCTGGAGCTGTCGACCTTGGAGGTGTTGTGGGGAACGGTGCTCGCGTTTGTTCAGATTGGGAAGATCGACTGGGTGCCAGACTTGTTGAGGGGTGATACTCTGGCCTTGGACTCTGTGCTGAGTGGTGTGGCTTGAAGAATGATGAATTTCTGACAATCACCTTTTCTCCTCGTCGAGCTTCAATTTGAGAACCGGTGATTCTAGTGATCGTGTATGGATCTGGATCAAAGAGTGGAGTCAGCGAATTCTTCTTTTGTTGTTTGCAAAGAACTTTTTGTCCAAGTTGTAAGCGATGTTCAAATGTCCTTCTTTTACGATTGGCGCGTTCGTTTTGTTTTCTTCTGTTGTCGATGTCCGTTTGGGGATTGTATTCATGAAACGTCTTGTTTTTGAGAGTGGGTAAGAAGTTGTTGATTTCTCTGTTGAACATAATTTGATATGGTGGGCAGTTTGTTGTTGAATGAGGGGTGCTTCGGTAATTGATTAAAAATTCTTGAATTTCTGCGTCTGGATGTTACTGTTGATCGTTGCGCACAAGAGGGCTTTCTTGAACGTTTTCACGAATCTCTCAGTTCTGCCATTTGCTTCTGGCCAACGTGGTGTTATTAAATGATGCTTGATGTTAAGGCTTGAAAGATATTCTTTCAACTCGTATCCATTAAAGGGTGGTCCATTATCGGATTTAAGTTCTTTTGGTAGGCCAAATAGTGCAAATGTCTCGTCAAGTACGGGCTTCAGCTGTTTGAAATTGGTCGATGGTACTTTTTTGACAAATGGGAACTTTGAGAAATCATCTACCATTATGAAATAATATTTTCCATCTGGAAATGGTCCGGCGTAATCTACATCTAGACATTCAAGCGGGTGAGTGGATGTCGGGTATGTTTGAATCGGATTTCGCTGGTTGTAGGGTGTTACTGCTTGACATGCTGTGCATGACTTCACTACTTCTTCTACCATTTTGTTGATGTTGGGAAACCATACCTTAGTTCTTACCAGTTGTTTGGTTTTAACGAGACCTTGATGACCTTTATGTGCCAATCTGATAATGTTTTTCTGCAGTTTGCTGGGAATTACAATTTGACTACCTTTGAGAATAATATTACCATATACAGTGAGCTCTTGTTTGATTTGTTTGAATGTTTGCAGTTCTCGTTTCTTCCAAAACAAGGAATCATCTTCTAACAAGGCCTTTTTCAGTAGCTGCAACTGAAAATCATCTTTCATTGCATTTTCGATTTCTTCAAGTGAAATTGTGTTTGGTAGTGAATGATTGGTTACAAAAGCTACGTATTCTTCACTTTTATCATATGCTTCTGGTGAGCTGTGTGTTGGATGACGAGATAAATAATCAGACGGATTTGTTATGCCTCTTTCGTGTTGAACTGTAAATTTATAAGGCTGAAGTTTCAAACAAAGTAGTTCAATGCGTGCGTTTGGAGCTGATCGAGGGTTCTGTAGGATTGAGACCAAGGGTTTGTGGTCTGTGTGTAACACAAAGTGACCTCCTAACAGGTATATTCTGAAGTGATGTATGGCCCATGTTGCTGCTAATGTTTCTTTCTCTATTTGACTATATTTCTGTTCGGTCAAAGTTAATGTTCTGCTAGCGTACGAAATAACTTCTGTTTTGTTGTTAAGTTCTTGCGAAAGGATCGCTCCAAGTCCTATGGGACCAGCGTCTACATAGAGGTGCGTCTTTTTCTGTTGGTCAAAATAGGCGAGGTTTCGTGCTGATTCTAGTTGTTTCTTAAGATCATTAAAAGCGCTGTGATGCTTTTCAGTCCAGTCCCATTGAGCATCTTTTGTAATCAGCTCACGTAATATTGCAGTATTTGTTGCTAAGTGAGGCAGGAACTTTCCAACATAATTTAACGTTCCTAGGAAGCTTCTTAGTTCATGTACGTTTCTGGGCGGTTCTAGGTTAGAGACAGATTTGACTTTGTCTGGATCAGGGTAAATGCCTTTGCTAGAGAATACATATCCAAAGAAATCGATTTTGTTTGTGTTAAAAATGCATTTCTTTGTGTTGATTGTCAAATTATGGTTATCCAAACGTTCTATTACTTGCTTGAGAGTCTTATCATGGTCTTGTTGAGTTGTTCCAAAGATTAGTATATCATCGCTGATGTTTAACACACCATCTATTTGGTTTAACAGTTGTCTTATTGTGTTTTGAAAAATCTCTGCAGCGGAATTTATCCCAAAACTCAGTCGTTTATATTGATACAAACCAATATGTGTTGAGAAAACTGTTATATACCGTGAAGATTCTTCTAATGTTAGTTGGTGGTAGCCATCTTTCAAATCAATCTTTGAGAAGACTGTTGCGCCATTTAACTGGGCAAATATTTCTTCAATAGTTGGTGTTGGATGCCTTTCTCTAAGTATGGCTTTGTTAGCCTCTCTCATGTCTACACAAATTCTGATAGAGTTAGGATCGTGATGTTTGGGAACTACAACTATGGGTGAAACCCAGGGAGTTGGTCCTGTTGCTTTTTCAATGATGTTTTGTTTCATCAGTCTTGTTATCTCTTGTTCAACTGCTCCACGAAGATTTATTGGAATTCTCCTGTGTTTATTTGCAACTGGAGGAATTGACTCATCAATGTGTAGCTTGACAGTTTGGTTCTTAAGACAACCTATGCCATTACACAAATTAGGATGCTTGTTTTTGATATAGTTCATGTCCATAGGTTGATATATCATCATAGATAGTTGTATCAGCTGCAATTTGTTTGCTGTATCATAGCTCAATAATGATTCACTGTTGCCTTTTATCACAAATACATCTGCTCGCGTTTGGTGGTTGTTATAATGGAACAAACCTTTGAATTTTCCAACTACTTCTAACTGTTGTTGACAGTTGTACGGGAGAATCGATGAGGAATCTGGTTGTAGCGACTGCTGATGAAATTCTTTAAATGTGTTTGAGCTTATCAGATTAACAGATGAACCAGTATCTACAATGAAACTGATTACTTTCCCATTCAACTTAACATGTACCTGAGGGCATTTCATGGCTGTTCTGTCGTTTGGACGAATTGTTGTTTTGAAAGATGTCTCAGAATTAGTTGACTCTGGCTCCATATTAAGCTCATTAAAGCGAATTTGTGCTCTGTTCTTCCTCTCTCCATTATGTTTCTTGTTTATGCTAGTATTTGTGCCATGGTTGTTGTGCTGGGGGTTTGCTCGTGATTGTGCTTGTTGCTGTTGTGTTGATGTGGTGGACATGCAGACTCGGGCGTAGTGTCCTTTCTTGCCACAACTTCGACAAATTACATTTAGAGCAGGACAAGCTCTCCTCCCATTTGGATGCCATTTGCCTCCACAATTTTTGCAATTGTTCTTACTGGTACCACTGTTGGCTGGTGCGGTTCTGTGTTGCTTTTGTTTGTTTAAGTAGCTACATTCTTCTGTGCTTGTGTTCATGACAATCTTGTCTTCAATGACCTTCAGTTGATTAGCTGTGCACTCAATTGTACGTGCTCTGCTCAATAGATCATCGAGATTGGGTTGTTCAGTGAGTCCATATTGACGTAGTTCTGTGTACTTTGTGTTCATGATGATTTGAAGTTTGATTTCTTCATTTGGGTTTTCAAACGTGCAAGTCTTGGATAGTTTCAGTAACTTTGCGTAAAACTGATCAATTGTTTCATTCTCGCTCTGTCTGGCTTGCCTAAAATTAAACATTTCAAATTCTTTGTTGACTCTAGGGGTGAAATATTGTTTGAGCTTTCGTTTAGCTGTTAGATAAGGTGATTCATTGGGTTGTGCTGTGTTTGCTGGTAGTTCAGGAAGTGACAAATATAAATCATGAACTTCTTCGCCTGCGTAGTGGAGAAACATGGCTTTCTTTCGGTCTTCATTATCGATGCCTGCTGCTATGAGATAGTTGTCAAAACGGTTGAGCCACTTTTCCCACCTTGAGCCAACGTTATTGGGGTCTTCTGCTATATGAAATGGAGGTACTGGTGTTGAGTGGTTGTCCATGTTCTGCTATCTTTTTCTCGATTCGTTTGTTGTGAACCACGTGTTGTGTTGAGGTTATGTTTTTCTCCTGTTGTCTGTTCCGAGTGTTTGTTGTTTTTCGCTTCGTTGATCTTCTTCTGAGTTCTTTTAATACTCGTCGCCAAAATGTGATGTCTTGTTTGGGGTGGGTAATATTGTTAATTTCTCAAATTACACGAGCTCATTTTTCTAACTTATATATTCTGTCAACTGTCATTCTCTATCTCTTTTTTTAAGCTAGTACATTACAACTTCTAGAATGGAATCCAGTAATTCATTTTGGATTGTTTTGGATAATCCTGAAAAGACTTTATTCTGTGATTTTTCAATATGTGTTTTAAGGACACTTCCGCGAGTAAATTTACCAAACCGCGAAATATGCCCTGGTTTGAAGAAGTTTCGCGTTCGTCGTGCCCGCGTAAAGCAACTTCAAAAGCTCCACAAAATTTTATGCAGTCTATTAACTTGCTTAAAATATATCTATTGTGTTTTACTTCCTCATTATGTTTTTTCACATTTAAACGATAGGCCGAATCCAATTGATTCTGAATATTTACTCTACCAAGAGTAGCATATTCGACGGCATAAAATAAATGTCTTGCTGCGATCTTATGCTTTTTAATTTTCTCACCTAAATGTTTCAAGTCCTTGACGCCAGTTTCCACCCAAGATTTATCACAATCGCCTTTATCCATTACCAAACACACAAAACAGAAAAAGGCATTTTTGTTGTTGTGCGGCACATCCACACAACCACACTGCACATTCATAAAATCTATGATTAAAGTGTCTTGTTACAGTTTTATTTTTCACTATAGACGTTTGTTTCAAACTTAAGTCCGGCCGAGGTACTCCCAATCCCTTCAGTTGAAGACGTTCTTCGAAAGTTAAATTTTCACTCAACTTCCGGCTTTTAATCGCGGAGACAGTATTCATTTTACAAAAAAATAACGAAATAACAATTTAACAATGCATTTCTTTTGTGATTGGCTCGGGCATCTGTGTATATTGCCCGGTGAAGATCCAATTCAACGAATCAAAAGTCGAAATTTATAGCGCGCAAATTAACTTTTAAATGCACAGGAGGAGCAGCCGAAACTGTTGCCCGAAACCATTTATAATTCATTCAAAGTAAGATTTTTGACTGGGAAATCATAAAAAAGAGTACAAATTTAATATTTAATTCTTTCTTTTTTAAAATTTCCGACTGAGTAAAATAAAAAGTCAGCCTAAAAAAGTCATTTGGGAGGGCACTGCCCATTTGCCCTCCCGGCAGCAGCCGCCACTGCAACTGATACAGTGACTATTAACATGGTGGAACAGTGTAATAACCCACTGGTTAAAGAATATATATATACCATCCTTGTTTGTCCTTTGAGATAAGTGGTTCAGGGGAAGTTGAAGCACCATTTGTGAATGATCCCAAAATGGTGAAATATTGTTTCCATAAGGCAGACAGCTAATTTATATACAACAATAGGTGAAATAGAGTGGTCGTTCTTATATAATAGTCAAGACAGTGAAGTTTCATGTGAAAGACTTTACAATGTCATCTATGATACAATGGACAGGTATGTGGCTAAAACAAAATCGCTATCAAGAACAACGCATTATCCTATCTGGTCCTCAAGATCTACGATTAACAAGATCATCACCAAGAACAAGCATTGGACCAAGTTTAAGAAAAAGAAGTCTTAACATGACCTAAACGTAGTAAAAATGCTAACAAAGTACATTAGAATTGCAACAAGACGGGAATATCAACAATTTATCTACAATTCAGAAAATTCGCTGCACTCTGATCCGAAAAAATTCTGGTCATTTGTAAACCAGAAAATGAGGACATCTAATATACCCGGAAGATTGATACATAATGGCAATATTCTAACAAAGCAACAAGATATTGTCTATGCGTTTGCTGGTTATTTTTCTAGTGTATTTGACTGTGATTATGATTCTCATAGATGTGATAATAGCTGTGATACCTCCAACTTGTGTCCCGATAAGTTTTGTTGTCCATCAACAAGTAATATGGTAGACTGTGACAACACTTTGTCTTTTTTAAGTATGTTCGCTATTAGTGAGGATGACATATTCAAGGCTGTTAAGAAGATGCATGCAAATAATGTCAGTGGTCTTGATGACATCCCTGCATTTAAGGGTGTGGGGACAAAAAATCTGCACAAATTTCAAACTAGAATAACTGTATTATAAAAGCAGGTATTAATAACGTGATCAACAACATTTATAAAAACAACTTTAAAGAACACAATCTGCACCATATCTACTTGCTTTACGAATTTTTGTTTTAACACGGCGCATTAAATTTGTAAAAGCCGATATTTTTGTTTGCCGTATTTTCAGCAGTATACGCTTCTTTAATTCTGCATGTGTCGAGGCTTCCCATCCATTTTTGTACCCATTTCTCTTTAGGTTTCTCCAAAAACGTTCAATTGGGCGTAGTTGAAGTACGTTGGGAACATTTTTGTCCTTAGGGATAAAAGGAATGCTTAACTCATTACATGCAGCAAAAACGTTAGCTGCGTAATGAGCTGTTGCCATGTCTGGCCAAATTACAAAATTGCCATCCGAATGCTTTTCTCTTATAAAGCGGACAAGTCGAGACCTAATGCACTGTTTTTCATAAATATCTGCATTAACAGAATTTCCAGATGGGCAAATAAACGCAGTAGAATGTCCACGTGACGAAATGGCCAACCAGACCAACAACTTGGACTGAAATTTTTTATAACGTTTGAATTTCACTTTATCATCTACTTCTTCTCCTTCCTTGCAATAGAAATGTTTATTGTTAGCAGTATCGCTACCATCAAAAGTGAAGTAGGATTCTTCATCGATGATTATTTCAGTTCCATTTGAGGGGGAAAAAGCGGATTCAGAAAGATGCCTTAATTTTCGTTTTTGTTCCAACTTTTGTTTTTCTGAATATTTAGGGGCGAATTTTCGCGTTGCAAGTTTGACATTATTCTCCTTTAATATGTTGCTAACATACTTTTTGTCAATTTTAAATTTCGGTCCAATCTTTCTTAATGAAACACCAAATTTACCGTGACTTTGATTGACTAAGGCTTCTCTCTTCTTCTGGGACATTTTTACTTCCCGAGCGTAAGCAAAGGAAGTATTGTAATCGAGTCCGTCGGCCGACTCTCTACTTTTACGTTTTCTCGATCTTTCATGACCCCTAGAAGACGAAGAAATAGGTCTCCCATTTCCGTCTGTCTGTCCGTCCGTCTGTCCGTCTGTCCGTCCGTCTGTCCGTCTGTCCGTCTGTCCGTCTGTTGTCACGGATTTTTATTAGACAGATAATCTCCGAAAGTACTCGACCGATTGTTGTGAAATTTTGTACTTATATTAAGAATATCATGTAGATGGTAAAACGCTAACCAAAATTTGTCGAATCATCCCCACCACTAAAGCGATGACGTCACTTCAAAATTGCACATAGTAAATGGGTTTTCAATTGTATAAAATAACATAGTCCTACACATGTAGTTTACAACTCTGAATCGACTTTTCACCCGAAACGTCCAGATTTTTGGAAAAAAAATCAAAATTATAAAACAACATTTTGAAATTTAATTTTTAATCTGCTAACCAGAATGCTTTGAAATGTTGCAGATGTTTTAAGGCTATAAAGAGCATCATAAATCTTTAGTCAAAAAATATTTGCTTATCCCCTCCAAAAACTTGATGACGTCACCACAAAATTTTGCTGAATAAATCCTATCTAAAATGTACAAAATATGATGAGTCTGTACTTGTGATTTATCATTCCATTCATATTTTTGGATTTGCATATGCAGGGTGACTCAAAAAAATTAATGAAGGCGTGAATTTATTTTATCGATTTAATCAGGAATTACAAAACCGAATGCTTTGAAATCTTGGGAATATTTTAAAGTTATTATAAGCATGGTAAACTTTTGTTCAAAATGTATTTGTTCATCCCTCCTAAAAAAATTGATGACGTCACCCTTAAATTTTGCTGAATAAATCCTATCTAAAATGCAAAAAATATGATGAGTTTGTACTTGTGATTTATCATTCCATTCATATTTTTTAGATTTTCTTAAGAGGTGGTTCAAAAAAATTAATGAAGTCAATTTATTTTATTGATTAAATTAAAGGCAACACTTATTATTAGTATTACACCCCAACCAACCCAATTTGGTAGACACAAAATTTGTTAAAGGAAAAACTCGGTTGAAACATAAGGGTAGCACGCTTATTTACATCGACTTTAACATTACAGACCTGCATTTGTTTTATGCGTTCACTTGATTCCGCGAATGTGAAATAGACATGTTTATAATCAACCAATTGTGAATTTCACCGTCAAGAATTAAAATAAAACCCAATGTTTTATATAATAAGCGGAAGTCGAAGCAATAAAACCGACGGTCGTTTTGTTTACAGTTTCTGTGTTTGGCTCTCACGTATGCTGTTACGCCTGTCATCTTAAATTAACAATGTCTATACATACACGATTTTCAGTTGCCTCTGATACGTAGGTATACGTGAGTAAATTGTTTCGTTATTTTATTGATTATTACAAATCAATATTCAAACGACCCAATTCATTTTCCCGAAAATTTGAGAATATAATAATTTTATTCTTAGTATTACACTACATCTATCCCAACTGATATACGTGTCCTTGCAAAAATGTTGATGACGTCATCGCAATTTTTTTTTAAATTCCTACTACAAAAATGTAATGAGAAAAAAAACACAATAGGCATGCAGTCGTCAAGTTTTCGACAGCGAGGGAAGTACTGTCTAAACTCTTTAGACCAATTTTTCTTGCTGGTCTTCCGCTTCCTACTTGTCTTTCTACCGAATTCCCATTCTCTACTCTTCTGCAAATGCTATAAGTTGTCCTTTTTGATATCCCCATTTGGAAGAAGTGATTAACGGTGAATGACTTTTTTAAATGCAATCACAGATCGGCGATCATTTTCGTTTAAGTGTTCCATTATTACAAAAAATATTGAAACTTTCAAGAGGAACTAGGCATAACAATTTTTAACAACTGTAAAAAAATGTTATAACGTCAACCGTCATTTTTCTCAAAGCTAACTCGATTTTCGGTGAATTAAAATTTGTGCAGATTTTTTGTCCCCACACCCTTATAATTAAAGACTTTATTAGTATTGTGGTAAAACCACTCTGTTATATATTTAATTTAATTATGAAGTCGTCAGTGTATCCAAGTGGCTGGAATGTTACAAAAGTAATATCTATTTTTAAGGCTGGTGAGAAAACTGATATCAAAAACTATAGACCAATATCACTCATGTGTAATTTTGCCAAGCTTTTGGAATGTATCTTGAGTGATGTGATATATTCTCACGTCATACCATATATAGCTCCAGAACAACATGGATTCATGAGAGGCAGGCCCACTGTCACGAATTTAATGGACTTCACACAGTTTGTCTACAAAGCATTGGATAATAGGCAGCAAGTTGATGTGGTGTACACAGATCTGAGTAAAGCTTTTGATAAGGTACATTTATGTATTTTATTGAAAAAGTTAGACAGATTTGGTTTATGTGAGAGTTTGTTGTATTTATTAAAATCAATGTTATGTAATCGTACTCAGTTCGTAGCATATGGTGGCTTTAGGTCACAGTCCTATGTTGTTAATTCAGGGGTGGCCCAGGGATCTACTCTGGGGCCACTACTGTTCATTATATTTTACAATGATGTTGTTAAAAATCTAGAGTGTAAATCCTTCATCTATGCAGATGACCTAAAGATCGCTAAAGTTATTAATAAAGTTTCTGATTGTATAGAACTACAAAACAGCTTAGAGAAATTGATAGAGTGGTGGAGTAATAATCAACTAGTTGTTAATAAGAAAAAGTGTAAAAAAAATATCTTTCACTAAGAAAAGTAACAAGATAAACTTTTATTACAACATTGATGGCTATGCATTAGAGCAGTGTGAACAAATTGTGGATCTAGGGGTCACTATGGATGTAAAACTTACCTTTCTATCACATATGTTAAATATTAGTAATAGCACCATGAAGATGTTAGGATTTATTATTCGCAATACCAAAAGATTTGTAAATGTAGGGTGTCTTAAGACATTATTTTTTGCATTAGTAAGGACTAAAGGATTAATGAAAAGACCTAGAAGTGGCGTGAGTGAGTGTGTTCGCTGTAGTCTCTCTCTTGATTTAAAGTGCTCAATCTATGTTTTTTTCTTGGTTTAATTGTGTTAAATTAGAGGAACTGTCTTGGTTTGGTGTTTCACGTTCGACACCCCCATCCTGGGGGGTGGTGAGTAAGCCTTATCCGTGATTTTTGATCGATTTATCGGGTTGAAATTCCCTACAATCTTATCAGTGGTTGTTCGTCGAATTCTTATCGCTTTTCTTGTCCCTGTCATCTGGTCACCGTTCACCTGCTAATAATAATCATGCCGGTCAAATGCGGGAAATGTAACCGTAATATTACTCGTAATGAGAATTACATTTCATGTAAATCCTGCAAACTGAATTATCACCCTGATTGTGTCGGTATTGATGATGATGACTATGACCTTCTTAAAAGCCAGGGCAAACTTACAACATGGAATTGTAGTTTTTGTTTAATAGTTCCTATGTCCGATAATAATCCTGATCATAAATCTGCAAAAATGAAACAGTTGCCTTTTACCAGTGAAGCTAATTTATCATCTAATGCCCCTAAAAGAGATAGATAAGATCGTGTCCAGTCACGTTAAACCATTATTAAATATAATTGAAGCGTTACAAACAGTTACTAATTTATCTAAAGAAAACTCAGAACTATGCGGTGAAATAGCCAAATTAAATAAGTGTGTGAATCGAACCAAAGCTGAGGAGTTCACTAAACCCACAGATCCTGAGGAATTAGATGCTAAAATCTCAAATTCTAATATAACGAAGAAAAACTCGCAAAAAACCTTAATAGTGAAACCAAAAGATTTCAAGTGTGTCAACTGCAACAATTTAAACATCAAAAACAAGAACCAAGACATAGACGTCGAGCATGCAGCGTGGGATTATTCTAAATGTCATGCGCACGATCCTGTACTCAGCAAAGTTAAAAAAGATCTGTTTGGACTTTCAGCATAGCAATCAAACGAATCAGTTTCATCGACCTTGTCATATTCTCTACTCTCTATTTATTACCAAAATGCTAGAGGAATTAACTCTAAATTAACGGAACTTCGTAATGCACTGACCTGTTGTAACTTTGACATTGTAATTCTCACGGAAACCTGGTTATGACTCTGTCGCTAATTCTGACTTTTGCCCTCCTTCATAACAAATTGTCAGAGCGGATAGAAACTTTCAAACAATGAAAATGTCTAGAGGCGGAGGTGTCTTAATAGCTGTTCGTTGTGAGTATACAATATTCGAACTCGACTTGTCAGCAGGTTTTGATTCTCTTCAGTTTATGGATGTGGTTGGTGTAAACTTGTTCCTCATCATTCTTCTGTCTTTATATTAGCCGTATATATTCAACCTAAAGCAACTGTCGATGAATATGATCTATTGTTTAACTTATTAGGTAGTTTAACTGAACTTCTTAGTCAAAGGGTTATCTTAATTGGAGATTTCAATATTCCTGAGTACTCTCCAGATGTATCTGACTATGGTATGAACAAAAGAAATGTGTCGTCATTAATAAACTTTTTACATTATTCTGATAATCAACAGTTTAATAATATTTCGAACAATAATAACCGTTATTTCTAATCTGAACTGTCAGGTTAAATGTTCTGGCGATAGTCTACAGAATGAAGACCCGCACCGTCCGTCTCTGTTCATTCCTGTGAAGGTATGTACATCTCGACTACGTGTTATTAATAGGAACAAATCCAGTGATAAACAATGGAATTTCCGTAAAGCTGATTTTGTGAACCTATATACGTATATAGCAGAAATTGATTGGCCCTGGCTAGTTAATATCGACGATGTTGATGATGCCACTATTTTATTCTACGATAAACTTAATGCGGCCTTCGACTTGTATATCCCTAAAACAAAACAGTAGCGAAAATCATCCTATCCACCGTGGTTTACTCCCGTTACCATAGGTAAACTTCAACTGAAATGGCGTCTATTAGGGGAAGGTGGGGTAATTGAGAACGGCGGGTAATTGGGAACACGTTGACAAGTCACACTTCCCCTCTCCCTATCCCGTCTCGCGACTATTCAAGGTACGCTTCTCCCGCCCTTCAGTGCGCGAGCGAGAGTGGGAGCGGAAGGCTGCATGCATCTTGTCACGGTGAGTCAAAATATTTTTTTTACATTTTTGTTATAAATTTTGTGTTCTCATACAATGGATGCAAATGTCATGTTTTTGAGTACAATGACACTATATTTCGTAAGTTTATTATATGGATAATCCGTTTTCAAATACTACGTGTTATAGAATTCACTAAAAACGCTATCGAAGGTGGCGACCATTTTGATTCAAATTGTCGACTCCGGGTAATTAGGAACGGTGGGTGGCGAGTAATTGGGAATGTTCCCAATTACCCCTCACATTCTCAATTACCCCAATTTGTTTTTATATTTTTATTATAATGCTATATTTTTTTTTAGATGCCACGAAAATACTTTCGGAAGACCGAGACAAGGTACGCGATCGAAAATCTTCGCCGTGCAGTTGAAGAAGTCAAAAATAAAAGACTAACATTGGGCAAAGCAGCTGCTCAATTCTCAGTACCCAAAACAACGTTGTTTAAACAACTAAAAGGAACTGTAGTCAAGACATCAAAAAAAGGTCGGCACGCAGTGTTTAATTATGAGCAAGAACAACAGCTTGAAACATATATTATTGAATGCTGCAAGCCTTTTTATGGCATAACACCGATTTCCTTGCGCCGAATCGCTTTTCGATTTGCCGAGGCCAATAAGTTGAAACATAATTTCAACAAAAACACGCAGCTAGCAGGCAAAGATTGGTATTATGGATTTATGGCAAGACGTTCATCTATCAGCTTGCGTATGCCAGAAGCTACCTCTATTAACAGAATAACAGCTTTTAACGCTACTGAAGTTAAATTAAATTAACCAATTAAAAATGATCCAAGCTAAGCATAATATACCTGGTCATCGCATTTTTAATATTGACGAGACCCGAATAAGCACAGTCCAAAAAAATTACAAGATTTTGGCTCCAAAAGGTATAAAACAAACAGGAAAAGCAACAAGCGGAGAACGTGGTGTCACCACAACAGTAGTATGCGCTGTTAGCGCTAGTAGCATATATGTACCCCCCATGTTTATATTTAAAAGAAAAAGAATAAACGAACTGCTAGTTAAAGGCTGTAATAGTGACATAGTCGCAACGGTTTCTGATTCCTGCTGGATTAATGAGTCAATATTTATCGAATACTTGCGACACTTTATTTCTTTTGTTAAACCTACCAAAGAAGATCCAGTGCTATTAATCCTCGACAATCATGAAAGCCATATCAGCCCGGGAGCATACGAACTATACAGAGAACACGGTTTGCATGTTCTTTCTTTGCCACCCCACGTATCGCACAAAATGCAGCCATTGGATCTTACAGTCTTCAGTTCACTGAAAATGGCTTATAATAAAGAGTGTGAGCTCTACATGGTCAACAATCCTGGGAAAAGAATAAGCCAATACGAAGTTGGAGAACTTCTCACCAAGGCCTTCAATAAAACAGCTAACATAAGTAAAGCTATCAGTGGTTTTAGAACTGCTGGAATTTATCCTATCGACCCTGACAGATTTAAGGAGAGCTTTGAATGCTCATTTTATGACCAAATCAACACCAGCCAAACTCAAGCAAGCGATGTTTCGGAAACAACATTTGCTCAAAATTTAGCTGGGCCCGTTGATGCAGTCAGACTGAACCAGACACCACCAATGCAAATATCAGATTCACATGACGCCACCATCACTTCAATTCCTGAAAATGACAACGATATGAGTGCTATCATTGTTAGCACTCCTGTTCCATCCACTCCTGTGCCACTCACTGAAATTACTAATGTACCCGTCACACTTCAAACACGCACAACTTCTAGGCGACAGAATAAGAAAAATGCTCAGATTTTATCCAGCACACCAATCAAGACTCAATTAGAAGAAAAACAAAAAAAACAAAATGTGAGAAAGTGCGAGAAAGAAAGAAAGAAAGTGCAGAAGAAAGTCTCAGCCGAAGATAAAGGAGTTAAAAATTTAAAGAAAGATTTAGGGGGAAATTAAAACGATGAGGAGTATTTTTGCATATTTTGCAATGGGAAATATGAGTCCCCACTGACAGAAGACTGGATAATGTGCTCTATTTGTAAGCTTTGGGCACACGAGCAATGCACTACGGGAGAGACCAGCAAAGGCTACGTGTGTGATATGTGTCGAGAAAAATAATTATAATTTAATTGTAACTGTTTCCTGTGCCATTTCTAATTACCCCATACCGTTCTCATTTGCCCCACGGGTTGATCTCAATTACTCCATAGGGTGTCGGGTAAAAAGGAACGGCAAGGTTTTTTGTTTTTGCTAATATGTCTAATAAAAAGTTGTTTAATAAGAGATATTTTTATTTGTCCGTTATAAGCAGATATATAAGTAATGTTTAAGTTTTAATAAAAGTTGATTACTTTTTAAACAAAAAAAAACTGTTTTTTTTTTCCTTTTAAGTTAAGTGTACCCAATTCCCCCACCTTCCCCTATAAATTATTTCAAAGAGAAAGTAAAACATTTGTCACCGGGATCCACGAGATGAAGTCATCAAAAAAATAGACGATGAGACATTCATTTTTTTTTTCTGTAAAGTGGCTAAATCTAGAAATGGAAAACGTTCGTTACATACTCAAATAGCCCTAGTAGGGGAGACCGGGTCTAAAAGTTCCTCAGGTAAGTTGTTCCGATGAATATAACTCGTAAACAATAACCAGTCTGACCTTGAATGAAATACGCCGCGAGTAGCAGTTGAGTCGCGCGCCTGCGGCGGCCATTTTAGTCGTGCTAACGCCTCGGTTTGAGTGGACGTACCGTCGGTTGTTGTCACGTAAGTAAATATTTTCGTAATATTGGTACCGTAAGACGGGGCTAATCAGGAAATGTGAGGATATTCGGGAACCTACCAAAAAAAGTATTTAACGCACTATAGCAGAGCTGATCGTGATAGTTTCCGAACGCATCCAGTGGAAAAGTTGAGTTTAGTCTCGAACCTAAAAGTTTCTTGTACAGAGTTCTAGAAATGTGAAGCCGATAAGGCAGTGATTTGTTTAAAACGCGGACGTTACATTTTTGAAAAATTTTTGTATGTCCAACTTTGTGCTCTAGAAACAAAATAAGTGATTTCAGAGTAAGTATGAATATTCAGACAAAAAGTTACGTATATTTGTCGCAAAATATCAAAAAATCAAAAAAATTGACTGAAAAATATGTCTTGGGCGACATTTTTACTAAAATGGGGCTACTTGGACAGCCCCATCGGGGTTATTTGGGAAATTGCTTATTATTACAGGATCTTGTATAATACAAGTACTTGCATGTATCTGCATGTAATTATTGTACTGTTTAGTTACTTTTTAAACCACAATTTTTTTTAGAGACGCAAAAGTACAAAAGGACGTTATCGAATACTAGAAATGGTAAAAACTACAAACCGTATTTTGCTTATAGCAATGAGAATTTACAGCGGGCAGTTGAAGACGTTCGTGCAAAAAAGTTAACTCTTCTTGAAGCACAAAAAAAATACTTGGTTCCAAAATCTACAATTGCACGACGTGTTTCAAGACAAAACAAAAAAGATCGTCCAGGTCGTCCAAATCTCTTCAGTCAGGAAGAGGAAACTGTTTTTCTGGAACACTTAAATCTTGTAGCAAGCTGGGGATACCCATTTGATCTTTTAGATTTAAGACTAATGGTAAAAGCTTATCTGGATAAACTTGGCCTTCAAGAAAAACGACTTAAAAATAACTTGCCTGGACCAGATTGGGCAACCAATTTTATTAAAAGACACAAACACCTGATTTCAAACCGTTTGTCTTCCAATATATCTACAAAAAGAGCGTCACTTTCACCTCCGATTATTGAGCAGTTTTTTGAGAATGCACGCGATCTATTGGAAAATACCGATCCGTCATTAATCATTAACTATGACGAAACAAACTTGACAGACAACCCCGGGGCTAAGAAGTTTATTTTCAAGCGCGGCACCAAATATCCAAAACGTTTATTTTAAAAAATCTAAAAAAATTAGTTTGAGTTTGATTAACAAAAATTCGAAAAAAAATCCCTATTAGCCCCGTTCTACGGTATTTGGTCTATTTTGACGTGTTTTATAGTTAGCTAACTGTTAACATATCCCCAGTAGCAAGCAATATTTTTCTAATATTTATACAACATTGATATAATATTAAATGTTGACTAGATATTACAAATATTTATATATTTTTCATTTTATATTTATAAATTTATATATGAATTTCAACATATATGTATATTACATATTTATGAAATGTATTTTTATCAAGATACCGAACAACAAAAATTAAAAAAAAAAAGTACCATGTTGGGACAACTTGTAGGTAATTTATTTCATAGGGTTTTTATTGGAGCAATATTAAAAATTGATTTGAAAAAATACCAGATATTGTGAAATTGACACTATTCGAAATCTCGCTTTGCACACTATTAATTGCTCATTAAAAATATTTTTTTTTTATTTTTGCGTTCAAAAAATAACAATTTTATTCATCATTTTTATAAAACTTACTTAAATTTGTGTATTCACCTACAGATGCGCTCGCTCTGCTGGCACGCGTTTGCGCAATGTGCAACATATACATATTTTCTGTTATTGTTGGTGGTTCAAAAAGTATTTTGTGTAAGTTCATGGTGTTTGTCCTATTGTACTGCGATAAATTCAGAATAGTGTAGTAAATACCGTTTTGTCAAGAAAACAGTACTAACCCTACATAACCTCACTTCTACATGCAATGCAGAAAATGCAATTTCTCAACACGTAAGTATATTTAACAGGTTTAATATTTCTGAATACAAGCATGTTATGAATGTAGAGACAAAATGATGAATGTCCGGGCGCAACCAAAAAAAAAAGAACAAATCGAGTTAGAAATTGCGGGCGATAACGCAGAAATTGGATGAATTGGTACGCATTTATTATTATTATTATTAACTCCTAGTATTTATAAACTAGTTTCAGACTGATAATAATGTTTATTTGCCAGGAAGAGAAGACGTAAAAAAACATGTATGCAATTTTGAAGAAATTATTAATAATGAACCAAATTGCTTTAAAGTTTTCAGGGCAAGGAAAAAAAGAAGCTCTCTTTTAGTGAACTCACAATTAACAAGGCTACAATATGTAAAGTTATGTGATTTATTAAAAATTACAAACTTTGTAATGCGACGAAATTCCGGATGGGACGGACGGTCCGGAATCTCGCCGACAACGAATGGAGTGGCGGCGTACTTGGGTGCCAAGCTTTGGTTCGACTAGTATCGCTGATATCAGTCACATGTCTGGTCGACCAGGCTTATGCGGCTACCTTCAGGCCGCCGGGGGTGGCGCCTTCGGTCAGGAGCGGCGGTCGCTCGGGCGCCAGCTCCCTCTCCGGGGGAGGGAGCGCCGGGGTGCTCTAAAGCCGGAGACAAGGAATTCAGGTGATGAGCCGCCGCGAAAACTCGAGAATAAGAAATAAAACGGCAAGGAAATTTTATACAATAAATAGGGTTTATTCCCTGCCACCAGCTACACGGTCTAAAATAATAAATCTTACGGCTAAACAACTTAAATAACAATTCGATTTTACAAACAAAATGAATTAAATGCCCGGCACGGTCGTTCCTCCTGGGCGGCGACTTCCTTCAGGACGGGCTCCTCCTGGCTCTGGGGGCGGCGACCTTGAACCTGGAAATCGCGCGAAGACGGCACGGCGACCCGGGAGGGGAGCGCGATGACGGTAACGACGCGTGCACGACGGTTTCGACTTTCGACGGTGACAAAAAAACAACGCGGCGACGGTGACACGGTTTTTCGCTCGGGGGCGGCGGTACAAAACAGGCAGGCGACCCAAAAGGTATTTACGGAGGTCGGAGGGTCAAACTGCACAGTTCTGCCACACTTCTCAAAAACCAAAAACAGCCACAGCACTTCCGCACTCCTCGAAGTTTCAGGCAAGAATCCTCTTCTTCCGCCGCGGCTGCGCGGCGATCGCGAATTTACCCCCGGCTCTCGCGGTACGCGGCACGGTTTCCGGCCCGCGAAAATTCGCTTCGTTACAGTAAGTTAATTTAATTGTAGGTACCACACGGAAACGTCACAAAAACGCCACAACTACTGAAATTTAAAAAATGGTAGGACCTCATTAAGCGCAGACGAAAGCAAGAATGAATTCTCATCGAAAAAAACATGAGGTATGATTTTTTTATTTTAATTAATTATATCGCTTTTCAATGAATTGGTTATAGAGCAAATAATTATTAAATAAATATTTCTGCATAACGATTGAAATGTAGCACAACATTGTTATTTCCATTGACAATGTATTTTTATTTCATTGTAAGTTGGCAGTGTATTTTTATGTTTAAAAAATTTATATTGTGTTTCACATCAGGTGATTTTTTAAATTTATGCTCTGGTTGCCCATAAAGCTTGTTGGCAGTTTCAGTTTCACTGCTGACATAAGTGTCATGGGTAACTACAGCAGAAATAAAAAAAAAAAACACCTGGTACCAATTTTCAACGAATTGATTCTAGGACAAATAATTTTTAAATGTATAAATATTGCCGCAACGTTTCAAATATACTGTTATTTTCAGTGACAATGTATTTTTGTGTTTAATAAATTTTATATTGTATTTCATACAAGTTTTTTTTATACCCCCTTTCATATGAAGAACATTTATTAAATGTTCTGAACTAAATAAGTATTAAACATTGAAAATAAATATATATTCAATATTTATGTTTAAATCCAAAATTTAAACAATAATTTCTTAAATTTAAACTTCTGCTTTACGTCACCAATAAGGAGGTCAGGATCAACGACAAGAATGTAGAACGCTGAAACATGGAATTGCAAGCACCAGAACTACGAAACGCTGACCACCGCACAAGCACCATCGTCAGCGTTAAGAAGGCAGCGGTAATGAAACAAAAGAACATGCAAGAAACTGGGTCGCAATACAATTTCAAATCTCTCATTACCTTTAGTTTAGAACCACTCATACGCTGTAAATAATTAGATTTGTATAAATAAGTCAGGTTGTTTTGAATAAAATTAGTATTAAGCTTTATTGGTTTTTTACTCACTCCCACAATTCTACCCCAGAACTGTTCATGGTCCTTCGAGCCATTACTGAACCAGGTGCCACCTTCCAAGTCTAAAAACTAGGGCTGTGACACTGCAGTCCAGTGGCACCTTCCTTAACATAGACACCATTTCCAAGTTTACAATTTTCGGACCGTGAGACTGCGGTTCGGTGGTGTCTATTCCTTTTTACCCAGTGCCACCTTCCAAGTCTACAAACTCGGGCTGTGTAGATTGCAGTCCAGTGGCACTACTCCTTTTTTTTTACTAGAACACCATTTCCAAGTCTACAATTTTCGGGCCGTGAGACTGCGGTTCGGTGGTGTTCATCCCCTAATCCGGTACCATTTCCAAGTCTACAATTTCGGGCTGTGAGACTGCAGTCCGTTGGTACAATCCTTACACAAGCACCACTTCCGAGAGAAATTTTGGTCGGCGGTGCCCTTTATCCCCAGCACGCCTTCGCAAAATTAAGGGTGCAAGAAAAAATTCGTCATGGAAGAATTCAACAAGAAAGCCAAGGAGCAAGAGGATTTGGGGAAGAAAATTCAAACTCTCCTAACCAACGCGAGGAAAGACCCCGCAAAAAGAAAAACCCAGAATTGGCGATCCAAAAGAGCAGAGCAACTCCAAGAATTTTGGAATGAGATTCAGCAAAACCATGAAGAATTGAAGGTACTAGGGCCCACCCTCAGAACTACCCACAATTATTTCGAGGTGAAGTATTTTGATCAGCTAAAAGCGTTGCACGAAGATGCGAAGAAATACCTCGAATCAGTTCAGACGTCGCCCGACGTCGACCCGGAACAAGAAGCCCGCATCCGACGTCAACTATTCAGACTACAGAAAATATCCACCGAGCTGACCAAGATAAAGAGCGATTTAGATCAGGACTACAGCCAAGCTAGGTATGAACTTCTAGCCGAAAAAATCCAAGGTCAGTGGAGAAGCATCATGGAACTGCATGAAGAAATCTACGTCCATGAAAGGGAATTCGAAGACAAATATTTCGCCGACGAAATGTACGAGAAGACTGAAGAAAGGTACGAGGTTGTGGTCGAAAAACTGAAAAGAAAAATCCAATCACCGTCCGACCATCAACAGGAGAAACCAAACATTCAATTACCCCAAATTAAGCTTCCAACGTTTAGCGAGAATTATGAAGATTCACGATCTATTCAGCAAAGTCATTCACAAAAATACATCGCTCTCCAACATTGAAAAGATGCAGTATCTGAAGACGTACATCAGAGATGAGCCCAGCAGAATCATTCAACATCTCCAGATAACAGAAAATAATTACCAAACTGCATGGGAGCTGCTGGCAAAAAGATTTAGCAACGTAAGGCTTACCGTAAGTAAGTTGTTAGACAAAATTTTGGATCAGCCAAGGATGCAAGAAGAATCTGCAGAAAAGCTGAAAAAATTACATGACACGACAAAAGAATGTCTAGAAGCATTAAACAATTTAGACATTCAGACCGACACGTGGGGACCAATACTCACCAAAATAGTCTCTCAAAAATGGGACACAGAAACAAATAGGCTGTATAAACAGTCATTGACCAACCCACGCGATATGCAGGAATTCGAGAAGATGATGGAGTTCCTGCAAACAAGATTTCTATCTCTCGAGATAATTACGGCAAACAAGAAAGAAGATGCGGAGTTTAACAAAGTGGAATCCATTTCCAACTTGAAATTATGTAGATATTGCCAAGAGTGCCATTCAATTTACGAATGTCCTGACTTCCAAGCCGAATCGCCAGAAGACAGATGGAGATTCATAAACAACGAACAGCTGTGTACGAACTGCCTAAGCCACGATGCAGCCAAACAATGCTTCAGCACAGCATCATGCCACAAATGCAAAAGACGGCACCATACATTATTACACAACGACCGAAGAAGCAACCCAAAGGTCAACCAGCAAAAAACATTCAACTCAACAAACAAACACAAACTCTGGAGAAAACTCAACGAAGAAAATTCAAAGCCATGTAGGCATTGAAAACAAACAGGTACTTCTGGCCACAGCGCTAATAAGAGTACGAACAGTAAATGGAACCTACGGATACCTACGAGCCCTTATTGACCCGGGATCGCAGGCATCGCTCATAACAAAAAAAGCAGCGACGCTCTTATCACTACCCAAAGAACACGCTCAAGCCGATATATCGGGACTTGGAGGGGGAACACCGAACAAATCAAACTCCAAAATTAGAGTCGAGTGTGCTCCACGATTTTCGAGTGATTTCACACTCACAACAGACCTACTGGTACTACCAAAAATTACAGAATCTCTACCAGAAGAAGATATCGAAACAGATCTTCATGTGTGGCAAAATCATATCATTGCGGATCCAGTCTTCCAAGATAAGGGTCCAATTGATGTATTGGATGGATCTTGTCCGGTACCATAATAAAAGAAGAAAAAAGAAACAACAAACGCATAACGGTCAAAAGCATGATGACAAGAAAAGAAAATCGGCAAGCTGCAAAAATTGGGAAACCTGCTTCAAGACCAAAGCAAAATCCACCAACACCAAAATGGCATCAGTTCCAGTCACACCCAAACCAACCACACAACCGGTGGTGGCAAATTTGGCTCCACCAAAAATCCACCAACAGTTAACACCAAAAAAAAAAGAAGCCATGGTCCAGGCTCAACACACCAAAAGAATTAGAAAAGGAAGAAGAAATACAGTCCGAACTTCAAGAAACAACGTGGCCAAAGATAACTCTGCCCATTGTAAGATTCAACGACATCATCAGCAGCATCGTCCTAACAACGATCACGGGTGCAATCTGGGCAGCATGGTTCCTCATTATCGAAGAAAGCAAGGGACACAACCACGGCCTCAAGAGGAGGCTGTCAAGAAGAGACCCACTTACCCGCCAAGAGTACCCTAAGTAATTACCAATCCATACCATTGCGATCCCAGTACAACCCTTCTACAAACCCCATCGCCCCTGTTCACTTCGAGAGACCCAACATGTTTAAATCCAAAATTTAAACAATAATTTCTTAAATTTAAACTTTCGCTTTACGTCACCAATAAGGAGGTCAGGATCAACGACAAGAATGTAGAACGCTGAAACATGGAATTGCAAACACCAGAACTACGAAACGCTGACCACCGCACAAGCACCATCGTCAGCGTTAAGAAGGCAGCGGTAATGAAACAAAAGAACATGCAAGAAACTGGGTCGCAACACAATTTCAAATCTCTCATTACCTTTAGTTTAGAACCACTCATACGCTGTAAATAATTGATTTGTATAAATAAGTTAGGTTGTTTTGAATAAAATTAGTATTAAGCTTTATTGGCTTTTTACTCACTCCCACAATTCTACCCCAGAATTGTTCATTTAAAACCAATATTGACTTTCTAAAAAAAAAATCTGTCGTTACCCATATTATTTAAATGTCAGAACTTCAATATTTATTACATATAAAATGTTACTGGGGATGCGAGTTTATTTAGTTTTTTGTTTCGAATATGAATTTTATTTGCTTTGTTCGAATTGTTTTAAGTCATAACCTAAAATTTGGATAATACGAGAGTGTGTCAAATGGGGTTATTTGTTCTTTTTTTATGTTAACTCGGAACAACTTATCCCACTAAAGGGATGTTAACTTCATAAAATCTTTATTTACGCTAATAACAAATATTTGGTATTTCAGAATGCGGACGTACGTACGAAAATCTGACAGAGGCACTACTTCTGAAAACCTGATGCGTAGAGCTGCTGACGCACTTATAAAAGAAGGAAAAAAAGCAAAAACAGTTGCAAGAGAACTAGAAATATGTCACACATGACATTGCATAGATATAAAGACTGCGCACGAAAAAAATTGGCCACATAAAAATAATAATAATTCACATAAAACTAGGGTATAATCGAGTAGGCATTGGTCGAGAGTTTACTTAGGTTCAGTTGTTTCCATGAAATGTCATTGCAATAAGATCTGCCAGATAATAGTGAATATGGAAACCAAACAATACGCTCTCCGAAAAAGAATCTTGCACATATACACCGAAGATTCTACGGCATCGTATCGGACCATCGCCCGACGTCTGGGTATTGGAAAATCAACTGTGGCAAATGTCATAAACAATTTTATTAGACGTTTATCTATAGAACGCAAACCAGGAACGGGCAGAAAAACGGGTCCTGTTTGCAAGAAAACAGAAGCAAAAATGGTTGCCATCTTCAAGAAAAATCCCAACATATCGGTGAGAGATGTAGCAAAAAAAGTCTTTTGTGCAGAAGGTAAAAAAGCGAAAAGGGCTGAGAACATTTAAAGTTCGGAAAGCCCCTAACAGAACCGACAAGCAAGACTGTACTGCAAAAACCAGAGCACGCAAGTTGTATGACGCTATTCTCACAAAATTTCAATGTGTGATTATGGACGATGAGACCTTTGTGAAAAGTGACTTCAAGCAGCTTCCGGGACAAAATTTTTTTACGTGCATTAATAAATTTGATGTTGATAAGAATTTTAAACAACAAAAGATGTCAAAATTTGCCGGTAAATTTTTGGTTTGGCAAGCCATCTGCACATGTGGCAAAACCAGCAAGACTTTCGTCACTAAAGGAAGTGTAAACCAAGAAATTTACCTGGAAGAATGCGTCAAAAAAAGATTGATGCCACTTATCAGGTCACACAACACTCCTCCTTTGTTTTGGCCCGATTTGGCCACATGTCATTACGCCAGAATTGTTCTTGAATGGTACCAGAGAAATGGAATAAATTTCGTCCCGAAAGACAAAAACCCACCTAACTGTCCTGAACTAAGACCAATAGAAAAATATTGGGCGCTCGTGAAACAGAAGTTAAAAAAAAGCCAAAAACAACCCATAAGCTTATCCGACTTCGAAAAAGAGTTCAATAAAGCGTCTGCCGCTCTTGGCTCGACTACTGTATGTAACTTGATGAGAACCGTCAAAGGTAAAGTGAGAAAGTTCGGATATGGATTAAAATAATTTATATGATAGCATTAGCATGTTATAAAGAATTGTTTATGTTAATTGTTGACGATAGTGTTGATAATATAATATTAAGTATTTTCTGGTTATTGATTTTTTTATGTGGCCAATTTTTTTCGTGCACAGTCTTTATAAAGAAATTAAAATTGGAGAAAGAAGCTAGAGTTGAATATAAAAAGTGAGGTTAGTATTTACAGAAGACAAAGAAAAAATAATAGTTGATTATATCTTGAACTGTGCATCGATTTTCTTCGGGTTGTTGCCTGATGAAGTGAGAAAATTAGCGTATGAGTGCGCTGTAAAGTTTGACCTGCCAAATATCCCACCGTCGTGGCACATTAATAAGATGACTGGTCCTGACTGGTTGTCGGGATTCTTAAAAAGAAATCCACAACTGTATATCTGATCACCTGAATCTACAAGTGTGGGTAGAGCTTCATCTTTTAATAAGCACAACGTTCAGCAGTTTTTCTCAAAGTATGCTGAAGTACTAGATCGTTATAAATTTCAACCATCACGAATTTATAACCTTGATAAAACCGGCGTTCAAACAGTTTTAAAACCTAGAAAAATTGTAGCGAAAAAAGGTTCAAAACAGGTAGGAGCTATTGTATCAGCAGAGCGTGGGACTTTAGTGACTGTGGAATTAGCAGTAAACGCATTGGGTAACTCTGTTCCCCCAATGTTTGTGTTCCCTAGTTTAAAATATAAGGATTTATTCATACAATGTGGGCCTCCACAGTCCATTGGACCAGGGAACGGTTCAGGTTGGATGACGGCTGCAGAGTTTTCTTTGTACTTAGACCACTTCATACAATATACAAAACCTACTTCCACAGATCCTGTCCTATTACTCTTAGATAATCATCAGTCACACATTGACATCAATAATGTAGAGAAATTCCCACCTCGCTGCACCCATCGCCTTCAGCCTTTGGACGTCGGAGTTAATGGGCCATTTAAAAACTACTGTTCTAAAGTACAAGATGCGCATAAACCCTGGGAAGACAATGACTATATATGAAATTCCCGGAACAGTCAAATATGCGCTTCCATTAGCATTAACACCTACAAATATTATGAACTTATTTTAAAAAAGCGCTATCTGGCCATATGATCCCAATGTATTCACAGAAGAATATGCTCCAAGTTATGTGACTGATCGCCCTTTAACCGCAACTTCTAATATGCAACTCAGAAATTGAGAACCAGATAGGGCAGTCCGACGTTATTGACTCATCAAATCAGCCAATATCTTCACGTGGTAACGAGTTCGGGAGCCAAATTGAGCCATCAAGTGAACGTGAGACACAGGAAGACATGTTACGGGACCAGGTGCTAGAGTCTACCAGGTCCTTCCGGCATTAGGAAGGTACAAAATCAGCCCGGACCTTCCAGTGTTAAAGAGAGTAAGAATCATCCAGAATTTCTGTGTTATAGAGCAGCGGTCCGCAACCTATTTTATATAGCGACCCAAAAATATGAATAGAATTATAAGGCGACCTATACGATAGAAAGAGGGGTGTGGGGGTTAGGGGGTATGGGGTTACTTAAAATTGCGGGACCTGTAGAAAATGTCTACTTCAAATAAAATTAATTTCTAGCCTTTAGAATTTGTTATTTTTCAATAAGATACAAACTATAACTATATTAATAATTTGTACATGAGCATTTATTTTTCGAAATTACAAAATCATTTTTTAAATAAGTACATATATGTATACAGTAGAACTCTGTTATAACGTCCTTCACATAAAACGAACTCCTGCTTTTAACGAACGGATTTTTTGGTCCCGTTTAAAGCCCCATATAAACAATGCATTTTTTAATCGGATACAACGAACATCGGTTTTAACGAACACCTGTTTATAACGTACGAAAATCAATAACCATACTGCTTATAACGAACTGTTGAACATAAGATCGGCTTTAAACTTCTTAGAAACAATTCCAGACGGAACACAACAACATCCGGAATGTAGCAGTCAGTTGTGTTTTAACTTCGTTAAGACAATGACCCTTAATAACAGAAAAAGACTTTCGTTAACTTTGTCTACAAAAATAGATATAATCGAAAAACCAGAAAGAGGTACCTTTAATGTTGACCTCTGCAAAGAATTTGACCTATCCAAATCCACTGTGTGAACAATATGGGGACAACGAGAAAAGATCCGATCTGCAAACTCTAGTAAGAATTTGAAAATTGTGATCCGGTGAGGAAAGACATAGATGGTGCTCTTCTAAAATAGTTTAGCCAGCAAAGAGCTTATAATGTTCCAGTAAGTGGAGAAGTTCTTCGGCAGAAAGCAGAAGACTTTGCAAAAGTAGTTGACAATTCACTTTGTAACAACTGTAGGACTACAGTTGTTACAAATAGGATGTAAAAAACACTACTTATCAGAGTTAAGCATAACAGACTTTTTCAAAAAATAAAATTACATATTTAAAACTTTTTTTTTTGCTAAACAATCTAGTTTATTACATCTTTTTTAAAGTTAGTGTTCAATAGCATATAAAACACAAATTTCTTTGGTTATACTTTTAGTACGTACAATCGTTTATTACGAACACGAATTGCTGTCCGTAGGTCGTTCGTTATATCAGAGTTTTACTGTATTATATCATATTACTTATATATTAATAACTTTTTTTTCTTGGTTGTCGTTCACTAGTTTGTCGATCCTTGCTTCAATTGACTTTGTCAACGCAATTCTTATTGTGGCGTCAATGCTTTCAAGCCGATTTCTGTATTTATTTTTAATCGAAGCTAGAGCTGAAAAACCACATTCTGCTAAGTATGTTGTTGCGAACGGTAGTAGGAGCTGCACTGCTTTTTCACTTAAAGCTTGGTATTCATTTCGTATTTGTATCCAAAATTTTACCACGTTTTTTTGACTGGTAAACTGCGTTTGAAGCAGTTTATCACACGACAATTCTGCTAATTGTTCTTCATCCAGTGAACACAAAATATTATTTGCATGTGGTAGAAACGGATTCTGTATCCACATATTACCTAAACGGATATCTGCAGCAGGAGGAAAATAGCTGAGGAATATTTCTTTTAATTGCAGTAAATGATTTTGTATTATCATCAAATTTCTCATCTTCTAATATTTTGTCTTCGATCATTTGATGATAACATGGAAACATATCAAAGTTTGCTTTACCTATTCGGTCTCTCCAAATATCAATTTTTTTAATGAATGCTTCGATTTTGCTATTACATATAAATAAATTAGTCATGGACCTCTGCATTGACAAAGTTAATTCGTTAACTAATGAAAAAATATCCGCAAGATAAGCAACTTTGCCAGCCATTATTATTATTAATATTATTATTGGTACTTCCCCAACGGGCTAAACCCAATTACAGGGAAAAAGAGAATGGATGACTAATGAAAAAAATAAATAAAAATAAGAAAACAATGAAATAATAATAATAAAAAAAACAATGAGAAGATAACAAAGAGGTCATCACATGCCATATATTGTTACTATATTCCTAGTAATAATTGAGATATTGTCAGTAAAGTCACAATAATGAAGTATCTTATTACAAGCTTTGCAATTAAATACAACTGGAGATTTAACAAAGGGTGTTACTATAACATGGGGGGCAGTAAAATACATTGTGCTCACGCGAGTTGTATTTAGGTATCAAGAAATTTAACTTGCCCAGTAGCCACATACAATTGATTTTGTAATTAATTAAATTTACAATGAATCGTACTCCAGATATAATTCTTCTTGTTTGCAAAGAATTAATATGAAATCTTTTCAGAAGTTGAGTATGATTAAAACCTCTTGGGGGATACACTCCATCTTCACAAAAAGAGAGGAACTTTAGAAGTGAACGTTGAACGGTTTCAATACGTTTAATATGGACTTGATAGATAGGGTTCCATATAAGCGAGCCATACTCCAATTGAGATCTAACCAGTGCAAAGAATAATATTTTAAGGGTCTGAATCTTAGTAAAATCCTTACCGTTTCTATAAATGAACCCATAAGTTCTCTGTGATTTAGCTACGATAGTATTAATGTGTGCAACAAACGTGAATTTCGCATCAAATAAAATTCCAAGATCAGTCACAGTATCGTTCCGTTTTAAATTGGTGTTATTAATATTATATTGGAAAAAGAGAGGTCTGTGTTTTTACGATAGTACGATATAACGACACATTTTAGAATATTTAAATACAGACGATTTTTTTGGCACCACTGAGAGATTCTATTAAGGTCCTCTTGTAGATCGACACAGTCTTGAACGGACGTTATGCATTTATAAATCTTATAATCATCAACAAATGTAAACTATCCGAAGATACAGGATTCGTGATGTCGTTGACAAACAGTAAAAATAGCAAAGGGCCCAAATTTGACCCCTGGGGCACACCAGAAGTAGGATATACATATAGGTATATTTAGAGGTATAACATCGATATCTAACGCACTGGTTTCTATGTAGCAAATACGATTCAAATAAGTTAATGAGTGAATCCACGAAACGAAACAATTTTAGCTTCTGTAATAAAATGTAATGATCGATTTGGTCGAACGCCTTTTGGAAATCCAGATATACTGTATCAACTTGCTTTCTATCATTAACTGCTTCTGCAGTAAATTGTGTGAAACAGACTAAGTTCGTCATGGTGGAACGCTTTTCACAAAATCCATGTTGTAGAGGGGTAATGTACGCTTTTACTGCAGAATAGATGTGCTTGTATAATAAAGTCTCAAAAATCTTGGAAAAATTACAGAGTAATGATATCGGTCGATAATTCATTATATTTGATTTATCACCTTTTTTAAGAACTGGACAAATTGTAGCCGACTTCCACATCGTTGGAAAGGTGGACGTTCTTAATATTAAGTTGAATAAATATTTCAGTGGCTGGACGAAAACTATGGCGCAATCTTTCAGCAAAAAACTAGGAATTCCATCCGGACCCATTGTACGAGTATTTTTTGCGCTTTTTAAGGCACCAAGAACATCACCATCCGAAATATGAGGGTGAGAAACAGAACCAGAATTACTGAAATTAAAGTCACCAGTACCAATACAAGATTTAGAGGGAACATAGATAGAATTGAAATAATCCGCAAAAGCATTTACAATCAGATTAGGGTCTTCCAGATTTTGATTTATGTAATTCATAGAAGCAGGAATTCGCGAGGTACGTTTTTTGTTTTGGATAAAACCCCAAAAACTTTTAGGATCATGGTGGAGATCATTTTCAATATTAGAAATGTATATTCTTTGTAGGAATTACGTATGGCCTGTTTGCAATAGGAACGATACAACTTAAATTCGTCATAGGCTTCAGTTGTTTTTCGTATCTTGTATTGTTTAAACGCAATTTGCTTACTTTGTAATGCCGAGATAATCTCTGCATTAAACCATGCTTAATACGTAATTTGGGAACAGTTTATTGAAAGATACCATTTAACTAAGTTCATAAAATGTAAAAACAAATCATACATTCGCTGGAAGTTGGCTTTTTTAAAATTAAAACATTTCGATTGCTTATTCATATAAAAATAAGAGACAGCACCCGTCTTTAAACTTAAACTAAAGTGTAGGCTCGGATGATGACGATCCTCTTTAACAAACGGTGAGAGTAGTTCAAAGTAGTTCAGTAGTTTGTATGTCCCCTTTTCCTGTAATTGGGCCTCTCGGCCTGTTGGAAAAGTAATTATTAAAATAAAATAAAAAAAAAAAAAAACATTAGGTACATGTCATATTGTTGGAAAATACTAAATCTAAAATACGATTATAGTAATTACGTATACGATTACACTGTTGTAAATTATGAAATGCTTGAAAGTTGTTTAGTAAAATACTGAAATTATCAGTAGAGCCGTCCATAAAACCAGAAACGTTGAAGTCACCAAGTATTACTATATCATCAGATTCTGAAAAATTGCTCCATGAATAAAACGCCTCGACGAACATCTCCATGTGTTTAATAGATATTGTTGGCGGTATATAAACAACAATTATAAAGATTGCACCATGATGCTTGGCTATTAATTTTACACCTACAATGTCAATGATAGGAATTAAGTCAGTTATTGAAGAAAAGTCCAAAGCAGAAGAACGTAAAGAAGCGTCGACAGCCAGGAGGACACCTCCTCCTCTTGAAACCTTAGTATTTATTACACTGCGGTCTTTCCGATAAACTAAGTAGTCAGATGGAAATAGTTCGCTGCTAAATATGCTTTCAGTTGCCCAAGTTTCAGAAATCGCTATAATATTTATCAAGTTTAGAAGACGCAACGCTATTAAAAAATTCGGCAGATTTGGTTCAAGTCCTCTAACATTTTGGTAATCACAGCGCAAAACTTTCGTTTGGTGTGGCATATCATCACTTTTTAAAGATCTATTTAATGATGTTCTAAAAAATTACTTTTAGAATCAGAGAGAGGCGCAAAACGATTAGATGTTACAGCCATGTATTGCTTTTGAAATATACTACTAATGGTGAGTTCTGATTATTTAAAAATACATATTTCAATCTCCATTCTTAGGTCGTAAAATCGTTTTAGCACTCTGCCTCTTGAAAGCCATCGCATATGTGAATGTAATAACAAAATTTTGTGATCCGAACCGATTTATTCACATAATAAAGCGAAATTTCGAGTCTGTACTGCGCTGTTACGAATGTGATTTATTATTTTCACACACTGATCTAAAACTCCATCTAAATCATAATTTATATTTTTGCATACCAACTGTTCGCGATGAAGAATGCAGTGGGTTTTAATCATATTTTAATGTGAAATTTGCGCCATTTGTGTAACAATACCTTTGTGTTTTCCCACCATCGCTCCTGCACCATCTGTGCATATTCCGAGGCATTTGTTCCAAGAAATCTGTTTAGATTTAAAGTATGAATTGATGGTTTCAAAAATTTCGTGGGATGTGGTGTGGGACTGTATTTTTAAAGTACATAAATATTCTTCTTTCATATCTTCCAATTCAAAATCAATATACCTGACATATACTATTAATATAGCATTACTTGAAATATCTGTGGTTTCATCCAATTGTAATGCATAAAACGGAGAATGTCCTAATTTTTCAACTAGTTGTAATTCCAAATCATTTGAAATAGTGCATATTCGTCGGTTCACTGTTTCGGCAGACGTAGGAATACTGTTAATTTTCATAGCATATTCTTCACCAAACATTTCTCTACAAACTTCTTTGAAACATGGTTTTATTAGTATCTCTCCTATATTATATGGTTTCTTCGACTTCGCAATATACAATGCTATTAAGAAAGAACATTTCAAATATTTTTTATCTGTTGCAACATATTTTGTCAAACTTGATTTGTTTGCTTTTAATTCTTTAAGTTTTGTTATGAAAAAGTCCGATGGTTTATCTTTATATTCATTATGATGTGTTTCCAAATGTCTTAAGAGTTTATTAGTTTTTAAAGATGCATTCGCTAATACATTTCCACAAATAACGCACTGAGGTAAATCAGTTTCATTTTCTTAAATACAGGTAAAACCATAATTTATATATTTTTCTTGATATTTATAAACAAATTTTTCTACTTTTCTTCGTTTTTCTAAAGGTTCAGACGAATTACTGGGAGTTGGTGAATCAGTTTGTCTAATATTCTTTGTTTGAATATAATTAAACAATGTACTTTGTTTACTCATTTTTGAAATAAGAGTTGTTGACTACAAAATAATCATTTTAAAAAACAAAACTACACTCAAATAGTTACATACCTGGAGCACTGTGAAACTCAATATTGTGTAACTTTAACGAACAGTTTTTTTATTTGTGTAAAAACACCACCACTGATTACTTGTGAACTCAAGCACTTTTAATTTTTAAGACTTTTCGTTTTGGGGAACTTCTTCGTTCTGTGTAGGCGTGGTACGAATATACAAAATACGGGTGCAGAATGAGAAGTACTTTTATTTTACTAAATAGAGAAGGGTGGGCGCTTAAGCTTGTAACAATCACGAATTAATTGTTACATTTATTTCGCACTAATTTCAAATTCTTGCGCTTTTTTTTCGTTGTGACATGACGCTTGGCCGTGTAATTGATAAGGCGCGAGGATCAGCGGAAAAAGACACACAAAAAGAGAGGGGTTCTGATAAAGATTTGAAAATGGTGGCGAGTAATTCTGTGGGCTTAAATTTATTAATAATACCACCTATCAATTATTCTACACTAAAATTATGTGTAGGGTTGTGCCGCGGTCAATTGACCGCCATGATTTTGACCGCGGTTTGATGCGCAATTGCACTGCGCAGTGCAACTTGCTGCATGAACAAACTTGTCGCTGCCGGTGAATGCGTGGTTTTGAAGTTTCGTTTTCTAATAGTTGTAATTTGTAATACAGTATAATGAGTTCAGATAGTTATAAACTTAAGCGCACAAAACCAAGAAATAAAATATGGGACTGTTTCTTGGAGTTTCGGGAGAATCGAAAGGTGAAAGGGAAGTGTAAGTACTGTGAGGCGATCTACATTACACGCGCTGACAGAATGTTGAAACACATCATCAAATCCTGCAAAAAAGTACCCGAAAACGTGAAGAACCGATACGTAAGTTACTAACTTAATATTTCTAAATCAAACAGTCAATGCACTGATAATTTCACGTATGACATACCAACATACGTATCTGCTTATTCAATCGAATTATGAAGAGCAAGGGGTTCAGGTTTTACGGTTACTGATGGACCTAAGCACCTCAGCCCCTAAGCCTAGATAAATATCTCCTGTCTGTTGCAATGTTACAAAATTAACGTATAGGTATTCTCATTGTCATGGTAGGTGAATGAAGAGGAGACTGACACGGAAACAGAAACGTGCGGCAGTTTAGACGCACGAAAAACGTACAAAAGGAAAAACACAACTAGTGAGGGTGAAGCAAGTTCATCTGGATTAGATTTAAAATCAAAATCACAAAAATTAATTCATTTTGTGGACAGAATTGATTCAGCTGAACAGTAGGAGTTGACGGAATTATTTTGTGAAGCGATATATTCATCGCACTGTGCTCTTTCAATGTTCGAAAATAATAAATGGAAAATGTTTTTTCAAAAATGCCGCCCAACATTTGCAGTTCCTAGCAGAAAGCAAATCTCGACAACATACCTTGAAAAATGTTACAATAAAATCAAACAAGGAGTGAAAGAACAAGTGCAGCTGGCAAATAACATAACTTTGATGACTGACGGATGGTCAAATATCCGTAACGAAGGGATAATTAACTATACGGTGCATACAAAAAATGGCGACTTCTTTTATGATTTTTTGGTACCAAAAGCTCAGAGGCACACAGGCCAATTTATGGCTGCTGAGATTGCGAAAATTATGCAAGAAATTGGATCTTCTAAAATTAACGCTTTGGTCACTGTTAACGCTGCAAATATGCAAGCGGCTTGGGCACAACTGAAAATGGTTTTGCACTCATGACCTTTTTTGATAGCTTTCGCGCATTCACCAGAGTGCGGGAGGTCGAACTTCCCGCACGCGTGCATTTAACTTCCCGTTGCCATGGTAACCTTAAAATACTCGGGTAGTGTCAACATTGTGACTTGTTGACGGCGCTGTCAATGGCGTTGTTTATAAATAACTCACAGTTAATCTCTTCAGTTTAAAGGTTTATTCGTCGCAAAAAATATTGTACACAACACGTTCGTGAGCCTGCTTCCCGCATTCACGCAAATGCGGCACTCCCTTCGGTCGTGCCTCAAACAAGCGTTCATGCGGGAAGCAGGCTATCCCGAACTAGTTGCGTAAATTACTATTCCAACTCTCCAAACTTACGGATGTCCATGTCACACATTAAATTTTCTGTTGAAAGATTTTGAACACATAAAAACTCTTGGTGATCATATTTCCATGTGCAAAGAAATAGTAAAATTTTTCAAACTTAAACAAGTTCCTAATGCGGTGCTTTACGAAAAACAAGAAAGCGCAAATTCAAAACAGTCATTAAAGCTGCCAGTTCAAACGCGATGGGGAAGCATCGTTGAATGCATGAAAAGCATTCAGGTAAATAAACAGTCATTGCGGGAAGCAGCTGTGAATATTGCAGTTGAATCTATGGCTCCAAAAAAAGTGCAAAATGCGATTTTGAATGATGGAGTTTTTTGGGATCGCAATTTAAAATTTATAGATCTTTTGTCTCCAATTACACGGCTGATAACTTATTTCGAGGCTACAAGTGCAACATTATCAGACGTGAGACATAAGTTAATCACGTTAAGGGATTCATTCCATTCCCATGTATCCGAAAGTCCATTTTTGTTGTTAGAAAAAAAAAAACGGCTATCTTAAAGTTTTCAAAACGCCTAGAAATGACTTGCATTTCTACACATAATGCATCATATTTATTAGATCCGCGATACACAGGTGATAATTTAAACTCCGATGAATTAGAGGGTGCCATCACGCTAATACTTAATTTGACTGTTGCTCAAGACAACAGTCAAATTATTGGAGAGATCACGAATTTCAGGACCAAAAGTAACATTTTCAACAAACCGCTGATTTGGTCTGCTACCAAAGTTGTCACGTCGGCTTATAAAACTTCATCAAATATCACACCCGCGGATTGGTGGACGAGTTGGTTTAGCACTTCTGCCTTGCATGATGTGGCCGTCAAATTATTACAAATGCCAGCTTCTGCAGCTTCCTGTGAGAGAAACTGGTCTACGTGGGGAATGGTACACAGTAAGTTACGAAACCGTTTACTCACGAATAGGTCAGGAAAATTAGTGTACATTAAATACAACCTTAAATTACTCGAAAAGAGTAACTCACAAACAAACAAGTATGGATTTCAGTAGGGAACAAGAACAAGAAACTGATTCTGATATTTCTTCTGAATCAGAAGAACAAGACACCTACAGCGACAGTAATAAAAGTATGGATATGGATAGCGAGACAGACAAAGAAGAGGATACTCATACTTAAAAGTGCAAGTATGAAAGTGTGGTTAGAGGTATGTATTTATAATATACAATATACTTAGAATAATGAAATAGAATAATTTCGTTTCAGGTTGACAAGTTTATTGTTCATTTTATATTTTTTATAGTTCCTTTATGTTACCAAAGTATAATTTATAGATCAAAAAATTTTGTATTATTTTATCAATATATCTACATATATATATATATCTAGGCGGCAATTTGGCATCGAAAACATGCATATTGTAGGCAATTCGGTAACTTCGTGGTTACTTTCGCACCTGTGCCAAATTGCCACTTTCATCAAAGCGGAATTTTGGCATAAATAAACGTGAAATTTGACATCGTTGCACACGTTTTCTTATTTCATATGAGAACCTGGCTTGCTTGTCGATAATCTGCAATGTGCTGCCTCCATGGGAAACATGTTACTCATTAAAAGGAACTTTCGCACATTCACATGGCAGGCATTGCATTTGCATGTTTTAAAAGTTGTGGTTAGTCAAACTATTATTTTTGCCATAATATTACTCGATCGAGCCATAATCACGTATAAATACTTATTTACAATAATCAAATTTAAGTGAGTTTTCGGAGTTGAGAGTAAAGACTGAAACAATATCAAAAATGATATTGTTTGGTATCCAGTCCAGTACAAGTTTTTCAGACACGATATTGTTGAACAACTGTATTGATGTTCACTTGTTTAAAATTAAACTTTCTAATTAGTGGAGAAAATTTTGTATCCATCAACTTCAGCAGAAAATTCACCAGAGGAGTGCCAATCAACCACTGAGACTATGAATACTCTCAACAACTGAAATTGTGTGAAGACTTTAGAACTCTTGAGTGAAAAATGGGCAGTGAAGACGTTTCAATTTTTCACTAGTTTTTGATTTTAAAAAATTCCTTGTCCTTTAAATTCTGTCGACTATTCGCCAGAGGAGTATTGGTCAGCTGCTGGAGTAAATGGTGATTTTATCAAAAACTGTGAACTAGAAATAAAATTTTTTGAGATGTCTTCAACCTTCTCTGTGAGGCAGTGAAACTATACAGTGTTCGTTAAGTTTTCTCAATTGGTGGAGTGACAAATAAAAGTGTGAAAATTATTTGCAAAAATTGGTTGAAAAAACATCTTTAAATTTGTGTTAATATAGAAATTTTGTTGAGAACTACACAAACACATTTTCTGTCCTTTTTTCTATGTAAACTGTTCACATTTTAAATGTGTTGTTGAAAATGTTTCTTACTATTCAGGAAATTTGGCACCCTCGTTATTAATACAGTTTTTTTAGTAAAAATATTAATTTATAACACATTTGTTAAAGTTCTTTTTATAATTATGTTGGCCACTTCGAAAAAAAATTAGATGAATTTGCAGCAGTTGAAAAAGACGAAGTTCTCCTGTGTGCCAAACTTCCTTACTGTTAAGAGATGTCCTCGTAAATGCGCAAGTTTGGCAACCGTCCGAAAACTTAGTGTATTTTCAAAAAAATTGGTCTAAAGAGTTTAGACAGTACTTCCCTCGCTCTCAGAACCGTGTCTCTATGTCAATCATAGTTTCTTCTCATTAGAGTTCTGTGACGGGACATTTTAATGAAATTGCTTTCAGTCTGAAAGTCACGGCTCGTTCTTTATTTGATCAAAAATAAATTGACTGATTCATTAATTTTTTTGACCCACCCTGTAAAAGCAAATCTAAAAAATATGAATGCAAGGATAAATTACATGTATAGTCTGATCATATTTTGCACACTTTCAAAAGGATTTATTCGGCAAAATTTTGAGATGACGTAATCAATTTTTTGGGGTTGATAAACAAATACATTTTGATTAAAAAGTTACCATGCTTACAATAACTTTAAACCGTCTACAAGATTTAAAAGTATTCAGTTTTGTAATTCTTGATTTAATTAATAAAATAAATTAACTCGGTCATTAATTTTTTAAGGCACCCCGTATAAGCAAATCTAAAAAATATTAACGCAGTGATAAATCACAAGTACTGACTCATCATACTTTGCACATTTAAGATAGGATTTATTCAACAAAATTTTGAGGTGACATCGTCAATTTTGTAGGGGGGATGAGCAAATACATTTTGATAAAAAATTTACCATGCTTATGATAACTTTAAAACATCTCCAAGATTTCAAAGCATTCGGTTCTGTAATTTCTGATTAAATCAATAAAATAAATTCAGCCATTCATTAATTTTTTTGAGTCACCCTGTATATGCAAATCCAAAAAATATGAACGGAATGATAAATCACAAGTACAGACTCATCATATTTTGTACATTTTAGATAGGATTTATTTGGCAAAATTTTGAGCTGACGTCATCAATTTTTTGGAGGGGATAAGTAAATATATTTTGATTAAAAATTTATCATGCTTATCATAACTGTAAACCATCTGCAAGATTTCAAAGCATTCGGTTCTATAATTCCTGATTAAATCAATAAAATAAATACACGCATTCATTAATTTTTTTGAGTCACCCTGTATATATAAATCCAAAAAATATGAATGGAATGATAAATCACAAGTACAGACTCATCATATTTTGTACATTCTAGATAGGATTTATTTGGCAAAATTTTGAGCTGGCGTCGTCAATTTTTTGGAGGGGATAAGTAAATATATTTTGATTAAACATTTATCATGCTTATCATAACTGTAAACCATCTGCAAGATTTCAAAGCATTCGCTTCTATAATTTCTGATTCAATCAATAAAATAAATACACGCATTCATTAATTTTTTTGAGTCACCCTGTATATATAAATCCAAAAAATATGAATGGAATGATAAATCACAAGTACAGACTCATCATATTTTGTACATTTTAGATAGGATTTATTTAGCAAAATTTTGAGCTGACGTCATCAATTTTTTGGAGGGGATAAGTAAATATATTTTGATAAAAAATTTATCATGCTTATCATAACTGTAAACCATCTGCAAGATTTCAAAGCATTCGGTTCTATAATTCCTGATTAAATCAATAACATAAATACACGCATTCATTAATTTTTTTGAGTCACCCTGTATATATAAATCCAAAAAATATGAATGGAATGATAAATCACAAGTACAGACTCATCATATTTTGGACATTTTAGATAGGATTTATTTAGCAAAATTTTGAGCTGACGTCATCAATTTTTTGGAGGGGATAAGTAAATATATTTTGTTCAAAAATTTATCATGCTTATCGTAACTGTAAACCATCTGCAAGATTTCAGAGTAGTCGGTTTTGCAGATTCCAAATTAAACTGCAAAATGTTGTTTCAAAAATCTGGACGTTTCGGGTAAAAACTCAATTCGAAGTCATAAACTACATGTTTAGGACTATGTTATTTCATACAATTTAAAATCTATTTACTATGTACAATTTTGACGTGACGTCATCACATTATTGGTGGGGATGATTAGACAAATTTTGGTTAGCGTTTTACCATCTACATGATATTCTTGATATAAATCCAAAATTTCACAACAATCGGTCCAGTACTTTCGGAGATTATCTGTCTAATAAAAAGTGGAGACGGCAGACAGACGGACAGACAGACGGACAGACAGACGGACAGACGGACAGACAGACGGAAACGGGAGACCTACTTCTTTGTCCTCTAGGGATCATGACAGGTCGAGAAAACGTAAAAGTAGAGAGTCGACCAACGGACTCGATTACAATACTTCCTTTGCTTACGCTCGGGAAGTAAAAAGAAAAAGAATGTATAGATTAGAGTCACTGATGAATAGATTATGCTTTTAGACATTTTTTCTTGTAATTTGTAATAAAGATGATACATAGACTTTACATGGATATTTTTTTATCCTTATCTCAAATACTTATTGTGTGAAATTGTTTTTTTTTATTTATTGTAAATATGCTCAATAATTTATGTTCAGAAGGTTTTATCAATTAGTGCAAGTTTAATGCAACTAAAAAATTTATGGGTGCCATACTTCTTGAATGATAAAAAAAAATCTTATAAATACGCAACACTGGCAACTCCTAATAATAATAATACAAGAATAAAAATGAATAAGGTGGATGATTACTTTTTTACTTCGCTTGTATAAGTTAAGGAAGTATTGCAATCGAGTACAACGAGCGACTGCCTACTTCTTTGTTTTCTGGAGGTTTCATAAATCCTAGAGTACGAAAACACTGGTCGTCCATTTCCGTCTGTCTGTCTGTCTATCTGCCGTTTGGCCGTTTTTTTTATTAGACAGATAATCTTCGAAACTGCGGTCCCGGTTGCTGTCAAATTTTTAATGTGTATAATGAATATTGTGTAGATGGTAAAACGCTAACCATAATTTGGCTAATCATCCCCATCAATAATATGATGACGTCATCTCCAAAATTTACATTAGTAATTATTATTTAAATTTTATAAAATAGGATACTCCTGCACAATTGGTTTATGTGGTTTATGAATCCGTGTTGAGCTTTTACCATGGACATCCAGATTTTTGAAAAATAATAAAGCAAAGTTTTGTAACAACCTTTTATAATTTAATTTTGAAACTACAAAACCGAATGTTATGAAATCTTAAAAGGTATCCGTGTTGAGTTTTTACCCTAGACATCCAAATTTTTGGGAAATATGTAGTTCAAAATTGTATTTTACAATTTTAATTTGAAACTGCAAAACGCAGGGCTCTGAAATCTTGCAAATGTTTGAAGGTTGCACCAGGCATGACAAATCGTTAATCAAAATTTGTCCGTCATTTTACAATTTTGATGAAATCTTCTAATTTGTAACTGTTTTCGGGAAAAGAAACTGATTAATCACTTCTCTCCTCTGTGTTGTGGAGACACGAAGTAAAAACATAAACAGTTGATGTTAAGCATGTATTGAGAAATTGAGAATTTCAATCATTTTTTACAGTTGGTTATCTGCTTATTTAAATATATTTCATATTGTCCACACTTGTGTACCCTCTTGAATTACGGCTTCGCGGCGTAGGGGCCACAGGGGAGTTATTTACGCCAAAGATGTTTACTTTACAGAGGTTAACACAAAATGAAAATCGCAATATTAAATTTTATATTTTTTTAAAGAAGCAGGATTTCTCGCACTGTCCTTCAAGAGAGAGGAAAATTCTGTCGAAATAATTTTCGACCATTTTTTTAAATAAATTAAACTGTTTTAAATAGCTTTCAGATGTTATTTTTAATTATTTCTAATAAAGTTGATTATATGGTGTGTACATTTGTTTTTTTTTTTTTAGAATTTATTCTAAATACATGCAGTAATTTATTTTTATAATATTGCGTCAATAGCAGAAGTTTCATGTACTCGAAAATCTGATGTGTGCCAAACTTCCTTGTTGTTGAGAAAAAAAAATTGTAAACACGGTATTCTGAAAACTCCCTAAAATATAAAAAATACTTTCTTTTTTCAAAAAAAACAAAATTAATAGAATGATGTGGATAATTACTAAATAGTATATTGTTTTATTAGGAGCTAAAATGAGACTTTTCGTGGCGAATCTGTAGGTTTGACGGCCGAGCGCGCGAGGCCGGCAATTACAGATGAGCCACGAAAAGTCATTTTTCTCCGAATAAAACATGCTATTTTTTCTTCAAACGTCTGCAATTCAATTAGAGAAGTAATTTAAAAAAATGGAATTACATATCAATTCTTTAAAACGAATGAATTAAGTTAACTGTTACTATGGTTTTTCAGTGTGCTTTGGAATGATTTGTATGCTGTTGCTATGGTTTTACTTTTGCTGCCGCCTGTAGCGGCAGCAAAAATTTTTATCTGTCGGTGGTGAGGAGCGGCTGAAATGTCATACTTTAAGTTCATTTGTTGAGGTACATAAAGTCATGTTTTTTTGACGTTTGAATAAAAACAATATTTTTCGATGTTTAATGAAGTAAACTGATATATATAAATACACTTTGTAAATTGATCAAAGTATATTTCGACAGGATTTCCTTCAGCCCTAAAGTAGTCGAACAAATCCAGCTTCGAAAAATTATCAAATTTAACTTCGAATTTTTTTTGATGACGTCATCAACATCTTAGCAAAGACATGTATATCATCAATTTTAGTAAATGCAGTGTATTACTATTAACAACTAATAAAACATGTCCCATCCATTAATTTTTTTAATAACTTTGTATAAGAAATTCAAAAAAACATGAATGCGTCGATAAACCACAAGTACCTACTTTTAGTAGTAGTGTGCACATTTTATATATATATCAACTTTTTACAAGATATTCGGCTTTTCAGTTTCAAGATTAAATACTTTGTTGCTATACAATTTTGATTTCTTTCCAAAAATGTGGATGTCGAAGGTGAAAACTCAACACGGATTCATACAGCACAAGTGCAGACGTATCTTATTTTATAAAATTAAAAACAAATTTACCATTGTAAATTTTGGAGATGACGTCACCCCATTTGTGGTGGGGCTTATTAACGAAATTTTGGTTAGCGTTTTATCATCTACATGATTGTCCTAATCCTAATATATATGTACAAAATTTGTCAACAATCGGTCCGGTAGTTTCAGAGATTATGTGTCTAAGATTAAAAATCGACACAATAAATGTTTTTTAAATTCATCTTGTGTTATTGTGATCTTAAACATGCAAATTTTTGAAAAAAATCAAGACTGCGTAACAACATTTTGCAATTTAACTTTGAAATTGCAAAAAACTCATTTCAAAACATAGGCGTAGCACGCTTCTTTACATTTACTGTAACACCACATAATACATATGTTTATTTCAACTTACAAGGCTTCTCGTAAAAAAACTAAAATTTGCAGAATCAAATTTTACAATCTTTCAAAGAAGCTGGATATGTTGTACTTTAGGAGCCAGGAAAGTTCTGTCGAAATATCAAGTGATCAAGTGACCCCAAAATAATTAATCAGTGAAGTGTCATGTTTTATTCACATCCCATTTCCTTGAAAATCTGAGGGTAACAGTACTGTTACTAAAATAGTGTTATACTGCACCTATTCAAACTGACATACGTGTCTTTGCTAAAATGTTGCTGACGTCATCAAAAAAATTTTATATAGAAAAACTCATAAGAGACATATACACACTATTCTTCTTTACCTATACCTTAACAATCCACGCATGCTTATATTAATTTTAGCCCATAGGAGTCATGATAACAAAGTTCTCGAAGTCAAATTTGATCATTTTTGGAAGCTGTACTTGTTCGACTGTACTTAGTGACGACCAATTTTTTTAAGTAATTTTCAATGAAGTTGATAAAAACAGGCTCTACCCTTATAGTTTTGTAAACTTATCTTAATTGTATAAGTATACTAAATAGTACAATAATTTATATTTGCAACATTTCGTCGATTAGCAGAAGTTTTATTCACTTGACAAATCTAATGGTGCCAAACATCCTTATTGATGAGAAAAAATTCTGTAAATCTGGAAATCTAAAAACTCTAAAAATATGAAAAACATAATTTCATCTAAAAAACTGTCAGAATGAATGGAATGAAGCGGGTGATTATTTTCACCAGTAATTTTACAAAAAACAGAATGTATCTATTTTAGTATACTAAACTCATTGTCAACTAGTATGGGGATTATTGTAATTTAATATGTACTACATGTAAATACCGAGAACAGTTTCAAAACATCACCATTTAGAAAAAACTTTTACTACTATTTAAATTTACAAAAATATTGCGACAGCTAAATTTCCCAATTATATTATATGTTCTCATAAAAACGGAAGTTAAACAACACAAAAAAATGAATAGTTACCATATTGATATATAACTTGTTTTCAAAAATTATCAATTTTTATGAAAATAGTCGAAAACATAAAAATAGCCCAACTGATTCTCTGAAACCACTCTTTGTTCCCGTGCGGATGTTTTGGCTCCCGTGCGCGCTGCACGTGTTATTGTTATTGTTATTTAGAATCGGTTGATCTACTGAAACTATCATTTTTACAAAGCGCGTCAAAGGTGATGTGTGCAGTGCATTCGCTGGGCTTCAGGGCGTCGCAGAAGCAGAACAGAACTTATGGAAAACAGATCAGCAGTTTGTCAGTTACCGTTGTTGCTTGTTAACAATTTTGGTGTATAGAAGGATAACGGAGGATATTTGACAAAAAAGAGTGAATAAATAAACGTCAGTTATCGTAGATTTTTTTTATTACAACTGTAATTGTAACAAATGAAAATTCCAAAATTTTTGAGAAAAAAATCTTATGTTTTAGGCAGTTGCCAGAATTCTGTATTTATAGATTTTTTTCTCATCCATGAGGAAGTTTGGCAGCCACTAGAATTTATTATTGACGCGCATGAGACTTCTGCTAATTGACGACATGTTATAAAAACATTATTTTAAGTTTTGAGAATAAATAATAAAGAAATAATATTTTTAGATACCACTTGAGATGAATTTACAAAAATATACGACGAAAGTCTGTTTATATCAGCTTTAATAGAAGTTATAAAAAAAGCCTAAAAGCATTATCTATGCAGTAGTTACCCCAGTGTACACATTCTCTCATTTTTTTTAAATACATACATCACGTTTTGAGGTGTTGCCGAACTTCCGTATTTATGGGAATCTCTCCTAACAGCGAAGAAGTTTGGCACACCCAAGATTTTCGATTTTTTCAAATACTGAAAATTTTTTCGTGACAAATGATTTTTATAAACACAAATTATTGTGGTCTATTAGAGTGAGAAATATAAAACACTAAAAATTAAATTTTAAATTTCATTTAGAACTCCTTTTACAGTGAGAGGTGGGTATACCAATAAAATCAATTTTCTTAGAACAGAAACATTAGTCCCGAAATATAGTACATTGATGATAAACTCATGTGGTGAATCTTTTTGACATTCTTGAATAACAATTATATATTTATGTATTCAGGAGTTAGCGAAATTCTGCGTTTACAAACAAGTATTTTACGAATGAGAAAGTTTGGCACTCACACCACATATAGACCAAAAATATTTCTAATATTTGACAAAATTCATAAACGCAAAATAAGTAATTAGAAGACATAATACTGAGCCAAAACAATTGTTTTGTACACATTATTTGAGATTCGCTTTAAACTAGTACACAAGCATACGAATAACGTCCACTTAGGAAAATATGTAAAATTTGATCTTTATTTATTCATTTTTTTACTTCCCGAGCGTAAGCAAAGGAAGTATTGTAATCGAGTCCGTTGGCTGACTCTACTTTTACGTTTTCTCGACCTTTCATGACCCCTAGAGGACGAAAAAATAGGTCTCCCATTTCCGTCTGTCTGTCCGTCTGTCTGTCCGTCTGTCCGTCTGCCGTCTCCGATTTTTATTAGACAAATAATCTCCGAAAGTACTGGACCGATGTTGTGAAATTTTGTATTTATATTAGGAATATCATGTAGATGGTAAAAGGCTAACCAAAATTTGTCTAATCATCCCCACCAATAATGTGATGACGTCACTTCAAAACTGTACATAGTAAATAGGTTTTAAATTGTACAAAACAACATAGTCCTACACATGTAGTTTATGACTCCGACTTGAGTTTTTACCCGAAACGTCCAGATTTTTGAAAAAAAAAAAAAAAACAAAATTTTGAAACAACATTTTGCAATTTAATTTGGAATCTGCAAAACCGAATGCTCTGAAATCTTGCAGATGGTTTACAGTTATGATAAGCATGAAAAATTTTTAATCAAAATATATTTACTTATTCCCTCCAAAAAATTGTTGACGTCAGCTCTAAATTTTGTTGAATAAATCCTATCTAAAATGTAGAAAATATGATGAGTCTGTACTTGTGATTTATCATTCCAGTCATATTTTTTTGGATTTGCATATACAGGGTGACTCAAAAAAATTAATGAATGCGTGAATTTATTTTATTGATTTAATCAGGAATTACAGAACCGAATGCTTTGAAATCTTGGAGATGTTTTAAAGTTATTATAAGCATGGCAAATTTTTTATCAAAATGTATTTGCTCATCCCCCCTAAAAAAATTGATGACGTCACCCCAAATTTGGTGAATACATTTTATCTAAAATGTACAAAATATAATGAGTCTGTACTTGTGATTTATCATTCCGTTCATATTTTTTGGATTTGCATATACAGGGTGACTCAAAAAAATTAATGAATGCGTGAATTTATTTTATTGATTTAATCAGGAATTACAGAACCGAATGCTTTGAAATCTTGGACATGTTTTAAAGTTATCCTAAGCATGGTAAATTTTTGATCAATTGTTTATCAACCCCAAAAAATTGATTACGTCATGTCAAAATTTTGCCAAATAAATCCTTTCGAAAATATGCAAAATATGATCAGACTATACTTGTAATTTATGGTTGGATTCATATTTTTTAAATTCGCTTATACAGGGTGACTCAAAAAAATTTATGAATTAGTCAATTTATTTTTGATCAAATTAAGAACGAGCCGCGACTTTCAGACTGAAAGCGATTTTATTAAAATGGCCCGTCACAGAACTCTAATGAGAAGAAACTATGACAGACATAGAGACACGGTTCTAAGAGCGAGGGAAGTACTGTCTAAACTCTTTAGACCAATTTTTTGAATTTATGACCCTGATCGTAATCACACATCTTATGGAAATAAAACGTGTATTTATATTAGTTCACTCCAATAAAATTAGGAAGATATTGTTCTAGTAGTTATCCACATTATTCCATTCATTTAGTCTTTTTTTGAAAAAAAAATGTTATTTATTATCTACAAGAGAAAAATGATCATTCACTAGTGGACTATTTTTCACGAGTACATAAACATTCTTTATCATCGAGTGTAATATTTTATTTTATTTTCTACCAGATTTTAACTAAAACTTTAAAACTGTTCGAATGTGCTGTACGTAATATTTTTAATACGCTGCGTCGCGCATCGGCGAATGCAAACGTGTTGGCTAATACATGTGTTGTCTTGGTTTGACTTTGGTTTCAATTTGTAATCTTAACAAATAACAAAATAAATTGTAGATAAAAGACTCCTTTATCTACCGGTAAACAAGACTTGTTTATCTACTAAACATAAGGCCAAACGACCTACTTTTAATGGCTGGTACAAAATAAAAGATTTTTTTAAATTTATTAGGAGTTTCCAGAGTTCCGTATTTGCAAATTTTTTTCTCATCAATAAGGAAGTTTGGCACGCATAAGGTTTTCAAGCCCATGAGACTTCTGCTAATTGACGAAATGTTAAAAAAATAACTTAATGTAATTATTTAGAATAAATGCATAATAAAAAACCAAAAGAAATTTTACACACCATTTGAGGTTCCAAAAATATACTCGTAAAATTTATTTATATCAACTTTAATAGAAATTACATACTTATTGACAAAAACATCTAAAAGCTATTTATAACAGTATACTTCATTAAAATTAAAAAAAAAAGTCAAAGTTTAATCATACACAAATTCAAGATTTGTAAACCACAAATACAAGAGTATATCATTTCATACAATTCTGGTAATGTTGACTATGCAGCATAATGAGCAGACGTCATCAAATTGTTGGTGGGGATGGTTAACCAAATTTTGGTTCGCGTTTTACCATTTACATGATATTCGTAATATACAAACAAAATTTGACAACAATCGATCCAGTAGTTTAGGAGATTATCTGTCTAATCAAAATCGATACAGACGGACAGACAGAAACGGTAGACTATTTTTTTTGTACTCTGGGGGGTCATGAAACGTAAAGAAAACATGAAACTGGTAAGCCGCCCGATGGATTCCTTCACTTACGTTCGGAAAGTAAAAAAGCCTAGTAATCATCCACTTCATTCAATTTTAATTTTTCATTATTAGGGAGTTGCCAATGTTGCCTCTTTATAGAAATTTTTTTTACCAATCAAGAAATTTGGCACACACTAAATTATTCAGTTGCATTAAACTTCTACTAACTGACGAAATCTTGCAAACATGATGCTAAATGTATTTATAATAAATACAAAAAAAAAAAACAATTTTACACAATATGTATTTGAGATGAGGTTACAAAAATATACGGCTCCAGACTATTTATATTAACTTTATTAGAAAAATAAAAAAAAGTCTTAAAGCACAACCTATACATCAGTGACTCTAATCATATTCCTTTTAATTTTTTGAAAATACATTATGTTTTGATATTTTCAGAAGGTTCCCGAACTTGCGCATTTACGCGAACATCTCTTGACAGGAGGGAAGTTTGGCACACAGGAAGATTTCGCTTTTTTCTAATGCTGCGATTCCATCTAAATAAAATAATAATTTTGTTTCAAAGTAGACAAAAAATTAAAAAAAAAATACAAAATGTGTTATAAATAAATGTTTTTACTATAAAAACTACATAAATAACGAAGGTGCCAAATTTCCTGAATTGTAAGAAAAACATTTTTATAAATATGGAAGTTTAACAACACATTTAATGAGTACAATTTACAAAAAATAATGAACAGAAAATGTGTTTGTTATAGATAGTTTCCAACCAAACTTCTACATTTACACAAATTTTAAACTGTTTTTTCATCTAATTTTTTCAAATAGTTTCCACACATTTATTTGTCAGTCCACCAACTGAGAAAACTTAACTAACATTGAAAAACTTCACTGTCTGTTTCTCACAGAGAGGGTTAAAAGCATCTCTCAACTTTTTATTTCTGGTTCAAAGTTTTTGATAAAATCAACTTTGGTTGAGATATTCCCCTGGTGAATTGTCGATTGAATCTGAAGGACAGGAAATTTGTTTTAACCGAAAATGCTGTCTTTACAGCCCATTTTTCTCTTCAAGGGTTTAGAAGTACTAACACAGTTTCAGATGTTGGCAGCACTCCCAGTCTCGATTATTAACTGGTATTCCTCCAGTGAATTTGCTGCGGAGGCTGAAGGATGGTAAATTCTTCCTACTAATTAGAAAGTATAACCTTAGCAAGTAAACATTAAAACATTTGTTTAACAACATCGCGTTTATAAAACTTGCACTGAACTGGTGAGAAAACCAAATCTTTCTTGATAATATCTCAATATCCACTGTCAATTTAGAAAACTCACTTATATTTATTATTGTAGATAATAATCTATTTATCGTGTTGTTATGATTTCGAGTAAGTTCCATTCCACACTGTTCACACAAAAATAAAAATTTGACTGACCTCTACAAACTACAATGGCTGTAAACACTTGCAATGATGCATAGTTTTCTACAATTTAGTCAAAACAGTGTTTAACGAAGCTAGCAAAATTACGTGCTACTATCACTGAGCAAGTGGCCAAACTGTCATTTCAGGTGAGATGTAGCTAAGATATAAACCAAGACGGCATGAATTGCGCTGTTGTCACATGAGCACCCTATGCGAAACTGCCTGCTAGATGAATATATATATATATATATATATATATATATATTTATAAATGATACTTTGTGGAGCCCACTATATTCACAGGTCGTTCATGAGCCCGGCATTTACAGGACAGATAGAAGAATATATAAAAGAAAATTATGTTTTAGATACCATTATGTACAATAGGTGCTAAAGAGGGGTAAAGTTTTATACTACTTAACTTTTGTCATATATTTATCTCTCGTTGTAAAGCCCCTTATAAGAACGCAACGTTGTGTAGCCCATTTTTATACCAAATGATATTTTGCGGACGTTGTACATCCCGCCATTGTTGCCGACTGTTACAGTTTTTGTGGTAACTTTACAAGTGTGTGCTCTTGGATTTCATACGATGCAATCGACAGTCTGCGTAGTCGGCAGTATACAGAATTTACTCAAACAAAATGAATCAAAATTGTGCAAGAGGAAAACACTTGTTAGATTTAGCGCTTTCTAATAAAGGTAAGATTCTTGAAATAAGTGATGGTGCTGTAGTTAAAGGTGTATCATTTAAACGTTAGGATACTTTCAAGATGAAGATAATGAAGTAACTTCGTCAACAAAATATGACTTAAGGCCTACAAAGCAGGTTAGTAAACACATTTTCTGAATAACTTTTAATTCGCTTAATTTGTTTTCTTGGAATCTAAATGGTAGGTTATGTATTGCAAAATATTAATATTAAAATATTACGAAGTAAAAAACGCACGTAACATCCATTTTCAGTATTTCCGGTTATCAGAGTTTTGCCACATTCTTTTTTAGTAAATGCATATAAAACAATAAATATTAATGACATAAAAATGTAGAATTTAAATTTAAAATGTTTCAAGTCTAGACAATGCCACCGTGGTTGGCGAAATGCGTCGACGGTAATAAGCATTATATTGAGATTTAATTTTGCAGCAAGTGATCGAAGAAGATTCATAGTTTTAATAGCAAAATTTGATAAAGGTAATAACACATATAAATTTCACTTTGAATTTAATAACTTTACAGATTAATATGGAAAGTACTCACTTACTTATTATGTTAAAAAAAAATTTCAATAAATTAAAAGTAATAAAAAAATCAAAACTAAATGTTGTATATAAGTTTGGTGGTTTATACATCAAATAATAAAAACAAATATTGGAAACAAAAGGATAAGAAATATGGATGAATTTTTTATAGGTTTCGTATACCTCAAAATATGCCAATAATGAAGGAAGTCACGAAGACTTTTCACCAGACTCAACTGATATTATTGAGTCGTCGGATATAGAAAACCAAGAAGATTTTTCACCTGGCTCAGATGATATAATTAAATCGTCAGACTTAGAATCATCAGATACTTCAGAGGTAAAATAGTCAATTAACCATACTAACATCGATAATAGTTTCCCTTCCAAATCAAAAATAAATTAACAAAAATTCAGAAAGTTCAGCTCAATTTTGGAAAACGTAAGTTCAAAAATTTCAGAAAAACTACTTGTAAAGAACGATCATCAAAAATTGCATTGAAATTGTTGAATTCTGTATAGTTTTGTTAGTTTTTTACTATACAGTCTTAATTATTTTAAACGCAAAGACAGATTTCTTTATTTTGAAAATAACTTTATAAAGGTAAGCTGTTGTGGTGCTTTTTTTTAATAGAGCTGGTACACTTTCATTTGTACCTAACCGTCAGTAATTCTTGTAAACAACTAAAAACTGCAACCCTCGTACAGTCTTTAATTTTTCATTTTAGGAAAATTTACAGAAACTTTTCATTTTTTATATTTAAAAAGTGAAAAATTTAGCATAATAAAGCAAACAGTTAATAAAACCACCACACCAACCAGTGTTAATAACAAAACTCGTTTATTCAAAGAAACATTTTTCTCAATGTATTGCATTCAAAAATTTCTAAAAAAAAAATTCACTTCAACATTTCACCAGTACTTACGTATGTTTACAAAGCGATATTCAAAATTGTATCTTTAAAATGAGTTTTCGCGTTTAAAAAAGAAAACTAATTCTTTCCTCTATTCCTAATTCCTAATATTTCGGTCACACTATTTTTGCAGTTTGTTAATTTTTAATGCACGATTTTCAAAATGGTAGTGAACCATTTTTAATTATTTCTGTTAATACATAGAAAAGTTGAAAAACTAATTGTGAATTATTATTTTAAGTCTTGCTCTGAAAGTACTATGAACAATGAATCCGATGAAAAGTGTCCCTCAAAAAATGATCGGTGTGAATCAAGCATGTCTACTGAAATTCCTACAGTAAGTGGGGTATGTGTAGGTACATGCGCGACCGTTGAAAAGTGCTACACTTTGACCTGTCTATATTGTTGTCTTTGTTACCTTCTCTCAATTTGAATTTTCTAAAAAAGGTCACTTCAAATCTTACTGAAATAATGTGGTTCAGTGTTAAGAGATATATAAAATTTTACATCAAGAAAAATTAATCGTTTATTGTAGCAGTCATACGCATACGCCAAAATTGAGTGCGGTAATTTTCAACAGCAGCGACTGTACGCAGATATATATGTCAGCATTTAGGTAAAATCTGTGGGATTTTTTTTAATGTTAGCCAAATTTTTAGATATCAGTTGAACTAGAACAACCCGAAAATGACCACTACACATATGTTGAGCCGAATGACGTAGGATTACATGTTCAAACAGAAAAGGTTTGTTTATTGAGATAAATATAAAATTAAAAAAAAAAACTACACTACTTAGATTATTATGAAACATTAGAAAGACTTTACATTATTGGTCTAGTAGCGATTTATTCCTAAAATCCTTAATTCATTTTGCCTTTCAAAATCACTTTTCGACTAATTTTTGAGTCCTATAATTCTTATAATGTTTACATGGACATTTTTAACTTATCCTATACAGAAAATCTTATTTATTTGTTATTAAACGTTTTAAAATGAGATAAAGTTTAGTTATAATGCTGAGTTGAAAGAAAGCCAAGTTCAGTATAATTAATAACATTTAACAAATCACTAAATAAACGCAGCTGATAAAATGTCAAAACGTATTGCTGTTCCTAGTTAAATCTTACTATATTTTGAGTAATACATATATTTATATTGTACCTATACTTTAAGTCTACGTTAACAGTAGACTACAAACAATGGTTAACATATGCGTGCTCTTCAAACTTAAAAACTGACATTAAAAGAAAGTCAATACAAATTTTTGTTTTTTTTTTTAGATTTCTACGTCAAATTTCGATGAAAAGCAACAAGCAAAAGAAACATGCAGCAGCAAAAACATTGATCCCATTATAGCGAAATTTGGTCACATAGTGAAAGTAAACGTTGTTTTCATTTATAGACAGTGGAAAACTTTTATTTTGTAGGAACGGGAAGTTGTAGAATGTGCTGAAAGCAGTAGGCCATGGACAAAGAAGAATACATGCCCATACTGTTTTAAAGAAGTAACACATTTTCCTAGACACTTGATAAGAAACCACAAGGAACAAGGCGCAGTTAAAGAATTTGCAGCCATGTCAGTTAAAGATCCAAAAAGAAAAGTTATAATAAATGCGATACGCAGGCAAGGAAATTTCTGTTTAAGTTCACAAATGAACGTCATTCGTCCCATAAGAAGACCAACTAGAACTTCCACAGAACATCCAGTGGAAAACAAAAATACGTACGTGACATGCAAGGATTGTTTCGGATTTTTTAAAAGGGAATTTCTAAGAAGGCACAGAAAACGTTGTAAATTACGCTCTGATGTAAGTGACTCAACTGAACGTGAAAAACATCTCAGTGAAGCACAATTATTTGTTGTATGCACAGGACCTCGCAATGAATTCTATGATTCATTGCGTTTAAAAACTGAAGTTTTTAAGATCATGAGAGCAGACAGTGTGTCGAAGGTTGCTATGGGCGATGTTCTAATTTGCAGCTTCGCTGAAAGTCTATTGAGGAAACATAAACGCACTCAAATCCGAAATGCCATTTCAAACAAAATGCGTGAACTGGGCAGACTTCTAATAACGCTGACAAATATGAATGGAGCTGTACGGCTAATTGATATGTTAAAACCAGAATTTTTTGATAATATAGTATCAGCTACCAGAGTAATTAGCGGCTACAATCCGGAAACTAGGACTTTCAAGGCTAGTAGTTTAGCTCTACATATGGGCACTACTCTTAAACAGGTGTGTGATATAGCGACAAAAATGATTATTAAAAGAAGTCGCTTTCTTCAAATTGATAATCCAGAAATTATGCTAAAAAATATAAAATGGCTTAAGAAATTAATACAAGATCACTGGAATTCTGAAGTTTCTAGTTTAGCGCTGAAAAATTTAAATGAAAATAATTGGCAAAAGCCAAAAATGCTACCGTTAACAAGTGATATTATGCAGTTTAAACAGTTCGTACTGCAAGAAGCAACAAAAGCCTGCAATGATATTAAAAGCGATGTACAATTTAAGAAAGCATATCGGAGATTAGCGGAAACGGTTTTAGCATTAACATTATTACTGAACAGGAAACGTATTGGGGAAATTCAGTATTTAAAGGTGCAAACTTACACTAGAGAAATTCCAACTTTACAACAAGAAGAATTTTCGCAAACCCTATCAGAGACTGAAAAAATTCTTACTAAAAATTTTAAAAGAGTCATAACGGCAGGGAAAGGAAGCAAGCCCGTTCCTATTTTATTTCCTAAAACTATACAAAATTTTATTGACGTAATGTTGAACGCTCGGCCTAGGTGTGTGGCAAAAAGTAATGAATATTTATTTGCAAATCCTGCTACTGATAATAAGTGGTTAAGTGGTTACCATGTTTTAAAAAAGTTGGCTACTCAATCGGGCGTAAAAAATCAAGACTTATTTAGTTCAACAAGATTAAGAAAACAAATAGCCACAGTACTGCAGGTAATGAATGTCACAGAATCAGAAATGGAGCAGTTTGCATCTTTCATGGGACATACAAAAAAAACTCATGAATCGTACTATAGGTAATGTTAGCAGGTGCACAAAAATCAAAATATTAAATTTACAATATTCTTATCGTAGACTACCTCAAGATGTTTATCAGACTGCGAAAGTATCAAAACTTCTGTTGGCCATAGATAAAGGAAAAAGTGCCGAATATAAAGGCAAGAAACTAGAGGAAATAGATTTCTCGGACGAGATTGCTTCTGATTCCGAAACAGAACAAGAATTAGTACTTTCTCATAGGATTAGTCAACCGTCCACTAGTAGGACTGACTACACCTCTGAAGGTGAAAATGTAAACATAACCAGCAGGGCCGGGACGAGGGTGAGGCGAGAGAGGCACTCGCCTCAGGTGAACAAATTAGAGGGGCGCCAAATTGTCAAAACTGTAAAATAAAAACTCCACCACATGTACATGTACGTCTCCTCGGATCTGGGTTGGGTGTTTTATGTGAAAGCGGCAAGACAATGGGGTGCGTAACAAAGAAATAGACTGGACACCGGAATAATAGGTTGCATCTGGGAATTTTGTTACAAGTGGATGCATATTTGCTGATTGGTCCCTAAAAGAATGCCGATGTTCAGTGAAAAAGCTTGAGAGTGAATTTATGCACTAGAGTTGAGGTAGTTGTTACAGTGTGTTAACGAAAACTGTCAGCCAAACAGAAACTACAAAAAGTACATTTCGTGTGCAAAGTACGAGCAAAGTATTAGTTTTGTTTAAATTTCTAAGTTACTTACATAAATATATAAATAAGCATCTGGTAAGTACTGAATATTTTTCGAACTCTTTTATGTTACATGATAGTCGGCACAATATTAGTTACTGAAAATGAAAATTTCAACATAAATTAAAAGCAATTTTTTTTATCCATTCTTAGCAACATTTTTAGCTTATTAAAAAAAAAAACAAATTTTTCCTCGCATTTAAATAATATTTTTTAAATATTTTTTTTTCAACATTTATACATTTTATGACGAGCAAAGCCTAATCATGTGGGAATAAATTTTCACAGATGGCTTCAAAAAGACCCAGTGGTGCAGAATACAAAAAGAAAAGAAAATTGAAGAACGAGATTCAACAAAATTGTGCATTACAGTTACAAGATTGGTTGGGAAGAGGTAGTACTTCAAGAGATTTAACATCTGCAGCGCCCAGGAAAGATCTAGCAGAAAATACAGGAGAAAATGTTATTGTTAAAGTTTTATCGGAAAAGACTACACATGTGTTAAATGAAGAAAAACATGCTCCCAAAATTTTTGAAAGCGAAGAAGAAAGAGAGACGTCCACTAATTCAATTAATTTCAACGATCCTCCATCATGGCCACCAATTTCGGATAAAATAAAATTTTTATTAATAGAACATGGATCGGAGCAAGGATTAGACGCTGATTTTAGAGAATCTACTTCACAGGACGGAAGAAAATTTGGCAAAGAGTGGTTTTCTAAGAAATGTGCTAATGGGGAAGTGATTCATCGCAACTGGCTTATTTACTCAAAAATATCTTTGTCATTGTTTTGTTTTCCGTGCATACTTTTCACTAAAATTCGAACAGAATCCATGATTACCAATGCGAAAAAGAGTTATAAAGACTGGAAAAACTTAAACCGAATTTCTGATCACGAAAATTCTATGTTTCATCGCGATGCTTATGTTCAGTGGAAATGCTTCGAGAAAAAAATCAGAAGTGGTGGTTTTATTGACGATTCATTACAAAAGTCAATACAAACTGAAAAGGAAAAGTGAAGAAACATTTTACGTGTCATATTGGACGTGATTTTATTTTGTGCAAAAAATAATTTACCTCTTAGAGGTACGCGTGAAAAAATCGGGACTTCGAATTCAGGAATTTTTTTAAATCTGATTGAATTAATAAGTCATTACAACACTAATATTGCAGATCATATAGTTAAACATAAAAAAGGATCCGTTTCCTACTTATCTAATAAGATACAGGACGAATTTGTTTTTCTTTTGGGAAACCATGTTCGACGTGAAATTCTCTCGAGAATTAAAAAAGCGAAATATTTTTCTTTACTTTTTGATTGTACTCCTGATGTGTCCCATAGGGAACAAATGTGTCAAATTATTAGATACATACGTGTTACAGAAGATTCCATAATTATTGAAGAGAGTTTTATAGATTTTATAGAAACAAAAGAAAAAACTGACAGCGGACTCGCCGACGAAATTATCTGTAAATTAGAAAAAGATGGCCTAGATATTCAAAATGTTCGAGGTCAAGGATATGACAATAGGGCGAACATGGCAGGAGTGTATAAGGGTGTACAAGCCATCATATTTCAAAGAAATAATCACGCCAAATACATTCCTTGCGCCGTTCACAATCTTAATTTAGTATGTAAAAATGCCGCTTCTACAAATTCAGGCATGATGACCTTTTTTGGAATCATACAAAGGATCTACACGTTTTTTGTAAATTCCACAAGTAGATGGGATGCACTTATGAGTGTTTTAAACACAACGTTAAAAGGCCATACAGACACACGGTGGAGCTCAAGAGCAAATGCAGTCAAAGCATTATTCCAACAAATAATAGAAGTGTACGATGTGCTAAAAAAAATGGCTTCAAATGAAAAATCGTTGCAATCTGCCGAAAGTAGCAGTCTAATAAAACAAATTAATTTTAAATTTTTATGTATGTTATCTGCATGGCATTTGATTCTACAAGAAACAGAAAAAGTAAATAAATCTTTGCAATCGAAAACGATGAACATACATAAGGCTGCTTGCCTCATCGAAGGCTTATCTTTGACTTTACAACAGATGAGGAATAATATTTTTGAAACTATTTTTGATGAATGTAAAAATTTAGCTGTAAATATGAATATTTCTACAGAATTTGAGGAGAAACGAAAAAGAAAAATGAAGAAATTAGATAATCAAGAATCAGTTGACGAAAACATTAATAATTCTTCAGAAAAATAATTGTATACAGTGGAAATGAAAGGGGTACTGGACGTTCTGATTTCACAACTTAAATGGAGGTATGAAAAACTGAATGAAACATCTTCCGATTTTCAGTTTCTTACTGGCGAAAAATTAATATCATTAGACATAGAAGATTTAAGAAAAGCATCTTACGACTTAGCTCTGAAATATCCTAATGTTATAAATGCTGTAGAAATGTCATCAGAAATATTTAGTTTTAAGAACCAAGCAATTGCCATAATTCCAGATATTAGAGCAGCTACACCTTTGGATCTTTTGAAAATAATTCACGAGTACGGTTTAGTTCAATCGTATCCAAATTTGGAAATCGCGTTAAGAATATTTTTAACTTTACCAGTTACTGTAGCTTCTCGAGAAAGAAGCTTCAGTAAACTTAAGATAATTAAAAATTATTTAAGATCTTCTCTCGGTCAGGAAAAATTGTCGAATATGGCTATTCTTTCCATTGAACAAGAGCTATGCAATCAAATAGATTTTGAAAAAATCATTGATGATTTTGCTTCATTAAAAGCTAGGAAAATTAAACTGTAAAATTTTTAAAAGTAATATAGGGGAGTAGTTTTTGTTAAATATTATTAAGAATTATTTACAAATTTTTCTATGTAATTTGCTATTATGAGTTATATTATATGTTTTTTTTAACTTTTCATTTTGTGTCATTTTGATAACTTAAAATGAATACCCATTTAATTTTTCATATTAATCCACATTTTTCAATTACAATTCTGGTTTCCTTTTAGAAATTCAGAGCACATATCAATTGTAACGTATAGGTAAGTAGGTAAATATCCTATCACTAACACGGGGGGGCGCGGATTTGGCCATCTGCCTCAGCCGAAAAATTATGTAGGCACGGCTCTGATAACCAGTACTACATCCAACATTCTTAAAGATTATAGCGATAGTGATTCAGAATATACTGAATCAGTTCAAGGTAACAAAACAATATTACATTACTCTAAAAAAAGTATGTGCATTATAATATTCATATTATTGTATCATTTCTACCATTAATACTTGATAGTTTAAAATTTGTTAGGACTGGCATTGACTTATGATAAAATTTTCTAAAATTTATAAAAAAAATAATGTCTCTTAATAATAGTATAACATTTTCACGATCAGGAGCACTTGCTGTAAAATTTCTCCATTTTGTTCCATAATCTACATGTTTTTATTTGTTATTTACAGAAACTACCCCAAAGAAGAACAAGAAGCTTAAAATTGAACGTGTAAGGTGGACAGATGAACAAAAAGACAAAATTTTGAATTTCTTCAAAAACCATAGATAGAATTCCAAGATGCTGCCGTGCGCTCAGAACACAACATTTTATCGAGAATCGAGTGATCGTTTTAGACGATGAAAAATATTTTATTTTCGCTAATGCGGAAATAAAAGGTAATGGAGGATTTTATTCTGATAATATAGAAGAGACTCCAGACAATGTAAAGTTTAAATAAAAAGCCAAATTTGAGGATAAAGTTTTAGTATGGTGTGCTATATCTCTGGCCGGTGTTTCGGCACCATACATCGGTCGCGTTAGAGGTGAAGTGGTCGGTGCAAACATATTATATACAAGGCGATGCTTACCAAAATTAGTTAATTTTATAAGGGAGCACCATCACAATGATAATGTTATATTTTGGCGAGATCTGACCAGTTGTCATTATGCACGAATGACAAGAGATTAGTTGGAGCACAATCAGATACATTTTGTACCTAAAAATGACAATCCACCAAATGTTCCTCAGGTTCGCCAAACGAAAAATTTTGGGCAATTCTGAGTAGAAAGGTTTACGGTAATAGTTGAGAAGCCAATTAAGAAGAACACCCACGAAGTAGGATCCGCCAAAAATTGATGTCAATGAGTTTAAGCACTTTTGCGACCTATGAAGGCGATATTACGTCGCATTTGCAGAGCTCGGACCGCGGTCTCTAATATAATTTAATAATAGTCATAAGAAAATATGTACGTTTACTTCCTCTGTTTGAAAATTCAATTAAATTTTGTTTTAAGCTTATTGTCCACAACGATCTAGGATTTCGGGAAGATATTGCTCGTAAAATTTAGCAATATCACAAACACAACAAACATTTTACTTTAGACGATCTTTTTTATTACGGCAAGGCAGAATTAGAATATCAAAATTCATCAACGACACTTTATCGCATTTTGAAATCGATGGGGTATAAATATAAAAAACATAACGGTCTCAAAATTCTTGTTGAAAGTCCAAAACTGTTGTCTAGAAAACACTTCTTTGGGAAAACAACCAACAATATTATGACGTCAACGTGGAGTTAATGAAACTTGGATATATCAGCATGGTAATTCAGTACGGATGTTGGTGAAGGACGATGATCCTAAAAGCAACCCATCTAAGATTCACCAAGATGGTGGTAAACGGTTTACAATCTTGTACGCTGGCTGTGGAACTATTGCTTTTCTTGAAGGGTGCAGCTTCTTTTTAGACAGCAAAATTGAACATCGAGATTACCACAAAACCATGAACCAGCATGTATTTTTAGACTGGGTGGTTAATCAGTTACTGCCAGCAAAAAAGAAATTGTCAGGAAAAACTGTTGTTGTAATGGACAATGCTCCTTATCATTCGACAATAATTGATAAACCAGTCAATTCAAATACTAAAAAAGCTGTAATGGATAACTGGCTTAGGCAGCATCATGTGGAAATAGACGGTGAATCAACAAAAAAACAGTTATATGCGTTGATAAAGCCACTTGCGTGTAATTACATCAAATCGTACGTTATTAACGAATTAACAGACAATTAGCGAAATTACGTTCCGTACAACGTATTTTACGTTATCGTACACAATCGCCAATAGGGACACTGCATTTTCTATACACATAGATGTTAGGGATGCCTTTAGTTCCCCTAGTGACAGAAGGGGTTCACAAGAGGGTTTGACCTGAATCACCAACACTGGCGAGAGTGTATGGCGCAGGACAACCGAGAACAGCCGAACGAGTGCGTCTGCGCGGGAAAAAACAGTAGTCATGTTGTTGGTTGAGGCGGCCATCATCGCGTACAAAAATATCCGAGCAAGAAAGAAGTTAAAACAAGTGGTCGTTTACCCTTATACCACCCCATATCATTACATCAGGAGTGGGATTCACGATTCAACTACAATGGCGGAAGGATCCCCAGCATCACACACCTCGGTGGAGGAACGAATTGAACCACTGGCGTCGGCCGACGGGGCTACGATACATGGTGTGGGCGAGCGTCAAGAAGCTGAAGATGAAACAGGTGGTTTAAGCAGTCCACAAGTTAAAATGGATTGGCAAGAAACTTTGGTATCACTTATGGCCGCCCAGCAACAGCAATTATTCGAGCTAACACGTCGTACCAATATGGCGACCGAAATACCTACAATGACTTCGGGCCGCACCCAACCATCGACTTCGTCTGTTGTTTCTTTCCGACTAGCAGAATTCGATCCCGAGGAAAATGATCATCCGATAGAAGAGTGGTTAGCTGTCGCCACTAGGTTAAAAGAAGAAGAGCATATCGGAGATGGACTTATGATAGCAAAGGCTGGCGAAGCCCTTAAGGGAAGTGCTCATCGCTATTACTGTAACTGGCGACCAGTGCTTCGTACATGGGACGAATTTTGTAAGGACCTAATTGTTGCTTTTCCGGATCGTGAAACCGCTGGTGCGCGTGCTTTTACCGCCGCAACTTTGCGAAGCACCGATTGTGAGTCTTTAAGCGAATACGGAATTCGTAAGCTGCGAGCCATCGATCGTTTCTACGCAGCCCTACCGTGGAACATCAGATTGAGCATGGTTGAATATGGGCTCGATCATGGTGAAACGCAGGCCGCCATTCGTATGCAACAGCCGGGTACGGATCGCGAACTTTTAAAAGTACTGAGTGAATACGACGCGCGTCGTCGAAAAGGTCGTAAAACGCAAGCTCCGCGATCAACCGAGTCGATCAATTTGGTCGCCCCCGAGAAGCGTCAAAAAAGAGGACCTGAAGGCGTATGTTTCAGATGTGGTAAAAAAGGCCACCACAAAGCTAACTGTGACGTAAGACTCGACAAAGATCAAAAAGGTGAAAATTCTGCGCCTGCAGAAAAGAGTGCTAGCGGAAGTGGACCACCAACTTGTACCCACTGCCACAAATTGGGCCATACAGAACCAAATTGCTGGTATAAATACGGTAAGCCCAAAAGAGCTCTTGTGCTTAAGAGGTGACGCCAACTTCAAACAACACCGCTCGCTACAAAGTTGTGTAGTGGAAGTACACTTGAATGTGTGTACCTCATCGATAGTGGCGCGGATGTGTCCCTTATCAATCATTCTATAGTAAAGATACTAAGTGGTATAGTCGTGCCTGAACATACAGTACGTGCTTTTATGGGTCTCGGTACGACAATTGTGCATGGTATTGGTACATGCGAACTTCTCGTTGTGTTGCCGACAGTGACGTTGGAAATTGCTTTTGTGGTTGCACCAGATGAAGTGATTCCGGGTAAGATCGACTTAATTATTGGCTGGGACGTGATTAGTCGACCTAATTTACGCATCGAAAAAAATATTGACGGCCTTGAGCTACACCATGACCTAGGCCAACTTCAAAAAGTCCTTACTGTGCAGTCTACGTCCGATGTAACAATAAACCAACACGAAATTGCTGACTTAAGGCCAAAAATAGAACAGATGTTAATTCATTACCGAAACAAAACACCAACTCATATTACAACTGGAACGATGACCATAAAATTGAAAGATCGTAAACCAGTGGTGTATCACCCTCGTCGGTTGGCTTATGAAGAAAGGATTGAGCTAAAAAAAATCGTGACTGAACTTTTAAAAGACGGTGTTATCCACGAAAGTCATTCGGATTATGCTAGTCCTGTAGTACTTGTGAAGAAGAAAAGTGGCGAAACTAGAATGTGCGTGGACTACAGAGACTTAAACAAGCGAGTCCTAAAGGAACTGTATCCTTTGCCGAACATACAAGATCAAATCAACGCACTTTGCCATGAAAAATATTTCACGATTTTGGACATGAAGTCTGGTTTCTACCAGATGGAAATAGAAGAAGGGGCTAAACACGTGACGGCTTTCATTACACCTGATGGGCATTACGAATTCAACAGAATGCCTTTTGGATACGTCAACGCTCCAGCGATGTACCAACGCGCTATAGACAAAGCTTTGGGTGATCTAAAAGGTACGAAAGCGGTTGTCTACTTGGATGATGTCATGGTACCTTCTACCACAATTGAAGAAGGAATGACCAACCTAGAAGAAGTGTTAAGTGCTCTCGCTGAGGGTGGTTTTTCCTTGAATTACAAAAAGTGTACGTTCTTCGCAACGGAGACCGAGTACTTGGGCGTCATCGTAAGTGAAGGATCGATCCGCCCTAGTCCTCGAAAAGTGACGGCACTGACTCAAACTCCGGCGCCTTCGGACTTAAAAGCTGTCCGGCAATTTATGGGACTTGCCAGTTATTTCCGTCGGTTCATTAAAGATTTTGCGACGTTGACCGCTCCAATAACAGCGCTACTGCGTAAAAATCAGACGTTTGAGTGGACAATGCAATGTGAAAGTGCACGCTAAATGGTAATCGCAAAATTGTCGAGCTCTCCAATTTTGAGAATTTATAATCCAGAACTAGAGTGTCAACTACACACAGATGCAAGCTCGGTAGGACTTGGTGCAGCACTTCTTCAGGAAGAAAATGGTGTCGTGCAACCTGTAGCGTACTTTAGCCGCAGAACTACAGACTGTGAATCAAGGTATCATTCTTACGATTTGGAAACCTTGGTGATTGTGGAAGCTGTGGAACATTTCCGTGTTTATTTGTACGGCAGACATTTTACAGTGTACACCGACTGTAATTCGGTACGAGCGACCGCGCTGAAATAGATATTTACGATATGTGTATCGTAATGTGGAATTTTACGATACGCGATGGAAAAATTGTCCAACGAGCCGAAGGCGAGTTGGATAATCCATCAAGGATCGTAAAGAAACATTACGATACAAATATTGTACAACGTTTTATCTACTTTCAATAATTTTCATAACAATTAACACAGATATTTTTGTAATTTTTTAAATTGTGTTTATGGAGAAAAAATAAGGCGGCTAAATTAGTAATCGTAGTTACTGGTTTGTTTACGTTTTTCACAAGCGTTCAGCGAAAGCAATTTATGTGCAAAAATTAGTGATTCAGAGGATAATTTGCCTTCCGATATTGAAGTGGCTACTCAATCTGCCATCGATACGTTAGTTCCTGGTAAATCTAAAGAACGTTACGAGATAGCGTACAAATATTTTGATGAATGAATGGAAGTTAAGAAAATTGGTGACGTTTCTGAACAAGGTCATGCATTCCTATTTTGCTGAACAAGCAGAGAAGTTAAAACCATCCTCCTTATGGTGCCGATATTCCATGTTGCGAACCTTGGTGTTGATTACGAAGAATGTTGATATTTCTGAATATCATCAGGTTGTGGCTTTCTTCTCGAAAATCAGAAGGTTCCCGACCCAGAAAATCGTTTATTTGTTCCAAAGAAGAGATAAATCAATTTCTTAAGAACATGAATGATAAGGATTTCTTATTTATGAAGGCAAATTGCAACTCATATTGATAAAAAACAATCTCAAATTTATATCGTTTCAGGTTGTTTTGATAGTCGGAGTGTTTGGTGCTTGTCGACACGAGGAGCTCACAAATTTGACGACACGAGACGTTAGAGCCAAAAAAGAATTTATAAAGATCACCTTACTGAATTCAAAAACTAAAATTATGTAGAATTTGCTATAACGAGAGGAAATTTTCAGGGAATAATTAACATGTTGCTTGGTCATAGAGGCTGGAAGTCGGATAGCATGGCAGAAGGATATGTTGAAACATCTGTCGAAAATAAGAAAATAATTGCTACGAAAATAACGGGTTCTTCAGTTACTGTGGGTTCAACAAATTAGGTCACGGTGGAGAAGCCCAGCTTCAACATGGGAACAGCGTCTGGTGGTAACTTTATAAATATTTCAAACTGTGTAATTTATGTTAATAAATGGTTTTGAAACTTTCTTTTCTAAAAGTCACTCTTTACCGCACTAGTGCGGTAATTGTTCCTTTACCGCACTTAGTGCGGTAAAAACTACCATTACAATATCAAAGAAAAACCTGTAATCTGGCACATTACATAATGAAAGTAGATAAAAGAACTTACACCCACGCGTGGCTCGCTGGTGGATCAAATTACAAGATTACGATTTTTCCGTGGAATATCGGCCGGGCCATAAAATGGCTCATGTGGATTATTTGAGTCGAAATCCCCTTGACCTTGATGACGAAAGCAACTTGAAAGTGTGTGCGTTGAAGACGTTAAATGCTACGAAAGTATCGGACGTGCAAACCTTGAAAGAATTCCAACAAAATGATGCTTTTTGTCGTAGTATCATGGACAATTCAAGCAGTGACTCTAATTACAAAGTGATTAACGACATTGTGGTGACCAACTCTGTAAAACCAAAGTGTTTTGTGCCTGTTGCCGCCCGTTTATTGGTTATGCAATTTTACCATGATAAGTCTTCACACATTGGATGGACCAAGTGCATTGAGAAGATGCGCGAAGATTTGTTTTGGCCAAAAATGGGCCAGTGTTTGAAGAAGTACATCCGAAACTGCAGATCTTGTGTTCTTGGAAAATCGCACACAGGCCCTAAAACTGGATTATGGCAGCATGGTACACAACCGACAGATATTTTAGAGACCTGGCACATCGACCATGCTGGAGCTTTAGTTAAATCGTAAGGATGCACTCAAATTCTTGTGATAATCGATGCTTTTTCGAAGTATTGCCGTCTCCATCCGATACCGACAAAAACGACTGATGATTCAATTTGTGCGCTAACAGCAGTGTTCGCAGAATTAGGAAAACCACAGCGACTTATAGCAGATCGAGCTGCTGCCTTTACATCTATAAGTTTCCGGAATTTCTTGAGCGAACAAGGTATTGAACTTCATCACATCGCTACTGGAGTTCCGCGAGGAAATGCCAAAGTGGAGCGCCTCATGCGAACTGTTTTCAACCTCTTATATGCCACGTTAACACCAGAAAAGGAAAAGAATTGGCCGACTGCACTTGCTGCTATTGAGGACGATCTCAATGTGACTGTCCACGCTACGACTGGTCACGTGCCAGCAGTCCTACAATTGGGACTAAACCCACGGCTTGCTGCTACTCGAGAATTTTTGGGTGATGCACCGCCAGATGACAATTTTGTCGATCCCGAAATGGCCGTCAAGGAAGCCCGAGTTCGAATGAGAAAAGCAGCGAAGGACCAAGCACGACGATTCAACGCGTCACGTGTTCGTGCAGACTTGTTTCGAGAAAACGATGTCGTAGCAGTAGAAGAATCGCAATTGGCTGGAGGAGGAAAACTCAAGGCAAAGTTCAAAGGCCCTTATACTGTGTGGAAGGTCCTGCCCAACGAACGATATGCGTTAGTAAAGAAGGGGCATCGATCCACTGTCGCCGCCCATGAGCAGCTGAGACCTTGGCCCTCTGCGGAGCACCAGGTGTAACATAACAGGTATGAAATGTTGCAACAATTGTCAAATGTGCGGACATTTTTGAGAATTGAAGTGCTTATGTGCTGAAAACTTAAATGAAAAATAAGAGATCGGGACTAGAGTTTGGGGTCTGGGATCGGGGACCTGCAGGGTCGGGTCAGGGATCCGGGATCGGGAACTCCTGGTCTTGAATTTCAGTTGTTAAGCACTCAAAATAAAAAGAAATAGTGGAGAGTTAAGGTAGAGTCCGGGACTCGAATCAGGGACCCAAAGTCAGAGATCCGTGATCAGGGACCCACAGAGGTCAGGGATCTAAGATCAGAGGCTAGAGGTCAGGGATTCAAAGTCGGGGATTCACAGAGCAAATTTCCAAAAGTTTTAACATTAGAAATAGTACAACATAAAGAAAAGGAGATTCTGTTTGTGTTTGGACTTGCAGGTGACACCTGGCAGTCTGCGCTGGCGTCGCGAGGACGCTCCGATCGCAGGATGGCCGTGTTAGGGATGCCTTTAGTTCCCCTAGTGACAGAAGGGGTTCACAAGAGGGTTTGACCTGAATCACCAACACTGGCGAGAGTGTATGGCGCAGGACAGCCGAAAACAGCCGAACGAGTGCGTCTGCGCGGGAAAAAACAGTAGTCATGTTGTTGGTTGAGGCGGCCATCATCGCGTACAAAAACATCCGAGCAATAAAGAAGTTAAAACAACTGGTCGTTTACCCTTATACCACCCCTTATCATTACATAGATATAACAGTTTTTTCTACGTTTTGCGTGCTGTACGTTCTGCGGAACATGGTTTCGCTAATTGTCTATTAAAAGAACATAATATTGATGTGCTTAGATTGCCTCCCTACCAATGTGAGTATAATCCAATTGAACTGGAGTGGGGACAATGTAAACTATATTACAATAAACATATTCTCTCTTGTTACAGTAGGTGCAGACAAATGGCAACATTTTATTAGACATTGTGAACGGCTAATCGGGGATGATTGGAAGCGTTTAATGGGTAATGCACCATATGAAGATATACCCCCAATCATAATTTCTCTCGATTCTGATTCTGAATCAGAATGTTCTTCCGACATTGATGCGCTACCTAGCGAAAGTTTACAAGAGAAATTCATGACTGTAATGTATTAATTAAGGCGTAGATTAAGTGTACAGTAGGTTAAGTAGTAAGTAGGTTAATAATAAGATGTTATGGAACGCGACTGCGCATAGCGTAGGTACTGATGTTTCTTGCAAGGACTCGTCCTCTTAGAGACAGACAGTCGAATAGGTAAGACATGAATTTGTGAGTGGCTTAATAAACACAAATCAACACGTGTTCGTTTTATTAATACTTATCACTGGCGACGAGGATTGAAAAGAAGAACAACGAAGATGATTGGTTTGATACAAAATTTCAATCCACGTGTGGACAGCTGGATTTTATACCAGGAACAGCTCGAGCAATACTTCGAAATAAATGACATCAAAGATACGGAAGCATCTAAGAAGCGAGTAGCGGCGTTGATCAGTTTAATTGGCCAAGATACATACAAGATACTCAGAGACGTGTGCACACCAAAAGCCCCTAAAGACAAAACGTACGAAGAGCTCTGCAACCACTTGAAGAAGCATTTTTCTCCGACCACGTGCGTTTTCAGAGAGAGGTTAGAATTCTACGACGCGAAGCAGTTGGAAGAAGAGACCGTAAACGATTGGCACGTGCGAATACACAATCTCTCAACGAATTGCGACTTCGGTGCCGACCTAGGGAACGTCCTCAAAGACAGATTCGTGTGCGGAATGCGAAAGGGCCCAATTCGAGACCGACTGTGCGAGGAAAAGCCGAGCAAATCACTAGAAAATCTCTTGGAAATCGCACTAGCGAGAGAAACCACCATCAAGGCTGACAAGGAGATTAATCTGGTCCGAAAAGAAAGGTGGAATCCAGGTCTTTTGGGGAACGGAAACAACACGTCAGGAGTACTCGAAGGACGCAGAAATGGAAACAATCCAAGGAGGTGGTCCTGTAAAGCATGTGGAGCCGCACATACAGGGAACCAGAGGTGTAAATACGCAACGTACAAATGTAACTCTTGCCATAAAGTGGGTCATTTATCCAAGGTCTGTAGGTCAAGAGCTACACAAAACGCCATAGAAACGGAAGAAGATTTTGAAGAGGTACAAATTTTTAATTTAGACTTTCAAGTGGAGGAACCAATGAAGCTTCAGGTCAGTGTAAACAATGTGAGGTTGCCAATACAGATCGACTGTGGAGCAACCTTATCCGTTATAACAGAGGAGTGTTATAACCAGTATTTTAAAACTGCATGCCCATTGTTTAAAAGCAGACTTAAATTAAAATCATACTCGGGAGATACTGTTGCCAATAAGGGCTACATAAAGACTACGTTAAGGTATAAAAATGTGGTACACAATGATTTTGTATTTCACGTAATAGATAAGACAGGGGATAACAATTTGTTAGGCCGGGACTTTTTAAGTAAATTCAAATTTACATTAATAATGATTGTGAAATTAATAGCTTAGGCACCGATACAAAAATGTTTGCCGAGGAATTTAATAATCTATTTTCAGAGCAATTGGGATGTTACAAGCACAGGACGTTTACAAGGTAAATAGGCTCCCTTTCGGGATTGTACCAGCAAGCGCAATATTTCAGCGCACATTAGAGCAAACGTTAAGCGGACTCGTCAGGGTGACCAACTTTTTAGACGATATACTAGTCCCTGGAAAGACCAGACAAGAGCACAAAAACAACTTAAGGCAAGTATTTCTAAGGCTGAAAGAGGCAGGCTTTGTTTTGAAATTATCAAAGTGCGAACTTTTCAAAAATGAGATAAAATACTTACGATATGTAATCTCAAGAGAGGGATTAAAAACCAATAAGGACAAGATCAGAGCCATGCTTGAAGCACCCAGGCCAAGGGATGTGCGGCAGGTAAAAAGCTTTGTTGGCTTAGTAAATTACTACAGCAGGTTTGTACCAGAATTTGCGGGAATAATGAGGCCTCTTTACGAGCTGTTAAAAAGCGACAGGAAATTTGCTTGGGATCATGGTTGCGAAAAAGCATTCAACCTCATCAAACAAGAAATAGCGTCAGATACGGTACTAGAGCACTTCGACCCTTCACGACCGATAATTCTATCAACGTATGCCTGACATTATGGAATTGCCACCTTATCACACAAGACGACGAATGGAGACTTTAAACCAATAACCTTCATTTCCAGGACTCTAAGCAAGGCAGAAGGCAATTATTTGGTTCTTGATAAAGAGGCTTTGGCGATTTACTGGGCGACATCAAAACTCAGGACATATCTTCTAGGGCATAGCTTTGAAATACACACGGATCACAAGCCACTAATCTACCTTTTCGGAGAGCAAAAAGGAATACCACAAATGGCATCAGCTAGATTCCAACGGTGGGCACTCTATCTATCCGGATTCCAATATAAAATCAAGTTCGTCAAAGGCCAGGAGAACAGTGTAACTGACATGTTGTCAAGACATCCACTGTACTCGGAAACACCAGGTGAGTCTGAGGAGGTTACGGAGACAACACATCTCAACCTAGTAATTGCAGAGGAAATGCCAGTCACACACACCGCGGTATCGCGAGACACACGTCGTGATCCCACGCTGAGTAAGATCGTAAAGTTCGTAACTGAGGGGTGGCCAGAGCAAAAAACAGACGATTTCCTAAAACCGTTCGTCCAGAGGAAAGACGAGATAACCTGCGAACAAGGATGTCTGATGCGGGGCTACAGAGTAATTGTGCCCAGGAAGCTGCAGCACCACCTGTTAGAGGAACTACACAGCAGTCACCTGGGTATTGTCAAAATGAAATCAATAGCCAGAGCTTATTTTTGGTGGCCGAATTTGGACAAGGACATTGAGAACATAGCTCGTAGCTGCATTCCATGCAATAAAGTCGCAAGGGAACCTCAGAATGCGATCCCAATTCCGTGGAATAGACCAACGCGTCTGTGGCAAAGAGTGCACATCGATTTCCTTGGACCGATTAATAACAGCCACTACCTCATTATGTTGGATGCTTATAGTAAATGACTTGAAATTTTTAAAATGAACTCAATCACGTCCGCTGCAACAATTAGCAAAATCAGGGAAACATGTGCAAGATGGGGAATTCCAGAGACTTTGGTATCAGACAACGGTACACAGCTTACATCAGAGGAGTTTTCAGTTTTCTTAAAAAGAAATGGAATAAGGCACGTTACCGGACCGCCGTACAAACCAGAGACAAATGGAGCAGCAGAAAATGCAGTAAGGAGTTTTAAGAAAGGCTTCAAGGCAGCGCTTTTAGACCAAAGAAACCGACACGTTTCGACAGACACTCTTGTCAGCAGGTATTTATTCTGGTATAGAAATTCTACGCACTGTCAAACGAATGAAGCGCCAGCGAAATTGATGCTGGGTAGACATCTCCACACGACGCTCAACTTAATGAGAGCTGACACAAACCGAGACACAGAAAGGCAATTTAACCATAAAGGTCGAGATTCTCCAACATTTGAGAAGGGAAGTATAGTTTGGATTCGGGACTATCGGAAGCCTAACACCAAAACTTGGCAGGAAGCAAAGGTCATCGACATATTGGGACCACGAAACTACACGTGCGAGTTACCAGATGGACAAAAATGGAGGAGACACGTTGACCAAATGAGAAAAAGAATTGAAGCACCAAGCACTGAGGACAGCAAGTCAGAGACAGTACAGCCAGCGAATACAAACCAAGAAGTACCACAAAGGAAGATGCCTGGGGAACCAATAATGCCATCAGCTACACCGCCACCACCAGAACAAACACCATCTCTCGAACCGCAACCCAACCCTATTCCAGAGATTAGGAATTAATATTAGGCGCATTCGGGTTTTTCAAATGTACTTATCTTTAATGGGGGGATATGTAATGTATTAATTAAGGTGTAGATTAAGTGTACAGTAGGTTAAGTATTTAGGAAGTAGGTTAATAATAAGATATTATGGAACGCGACTGCGCATAGCGTAGGTACAGATGTTTCTTGCAAGGACTGGTCCTCTTAGAGACACGACAATCGAATAGGTAAGACATGAATTTGTGAGTGGCTTAATAAACACAAATCAACACGTGCTCGTTTTATTAATACTTATCAATGACGAAGTAATGGAACATGCACAAATGGTTCATGAACGAATGGAGTGTACATATGAACAATTATTAAACATTTGTGAAATGACTAAATCAAATGAATCAATTATCCTGCCGGAGAGATTGTCTTCTTTACGATGGCACGGCAGAAATCATTTTAGTTTGCGTATCTGATAGTGAATACATTTTCATTTTCGTTTCTCTTATAGATTTGTCTGTCTGTTTCATATTGTTTTATTGGTGGTATATAATTCGAATGTTTATAATGTACAGTCTGGGACACGGAATTTCAAACGACCTGTCAATCATAATGACAATAAGGTATAAGACTACAATGTTTTTAAATGTCAGAAAGTTGGTTGTCGTTTGAAATTCCGTGTCCCTGACTGTACATCCTTATCTTTCTATGTAATTTCGTCTGTTTACACAGTCCTACATAAATAAGGGTTTCATTTGAAATATTTACGAATTCAACCAAAGTTCATTAAGCGATTAAGAAAAAGATATTAGCAATTAATGAATGTAAGACTTAACTAAAATCGTACGATAAAACTAGAAAAAATGAAGCGGATGTATGCTGCCTTTATTATGATGATGTTTAACCTCTGATTTGTGTCTAATAACATAACTTGTCAGCTTGTCACTTTTTCATTTGGCACTTAATGTCAATAAGTCCTCAATACAAACGGCTCTAAAATCCTTGTTATGTACAGCAGCAGTGTTGAAACATAAGAGTGAAAGCAATGTAAATTCTGTGTTTTCTGTTATATAACATACTATTTAGTTACATTTTCTTTTGTTTACAATATTATAGACGTGTACAACACAGATGTACAACAAAACGTGTTGTTTACTGTAACGTCCGCGACCCTACAGCTTTGCGAGGGTTGTGATCTCAACTAAATACACTGGTAAGTTGTCGACCTTGAAGTTTGCTTACATTTTGAAGACTTTTACCAGATATTCTTGTTTATCCTGGTGTGTAAGTATCTCATTTTTATGTTTCTGTACCCCTGGTCGTAACGATATTTGTGTGATGCATCACTGCGCATGTCCCTCGTATGATGCCAGATGAGACGGGAGTAGTGTCCCTAGATATACTTACTGCATGTTGTGTACTTCACAATCATATCATCATATTTGAAGGTTATGAGGATGGCGAAGATGCAATTGATGAAATTGACAACGTACCGAACCTTGAAGAACATTCTGACTTACCGTTAGCAAATGTTCATCCAAAAAGAAATAGAATTGTAAATATTCTGTAATATTTATTTTTGAAATAAACATAAAAACATAAACAATAATTCTCTAACTCAATAATACATTAACAAAAACAAAATTCGAAAATAGGCCCAACAAGAATAATGCAAACAGCAAGACAAAAAAAATAATTTAATTTCTGCAATAACTGTTGAAAAATATTGTTTCTGGCTCGCTGTATGTCGTTGTTGCCTTCAACAGCTTTTTGTAGAGCAGATATTTCTTCTTTTGGTCCACCTCGCTTGTTTACTTTCTTACAATGAGTATTTTCTCCACTTTCTTTATTGGTTGTCAGTCGTCTTTTGAGAACAGCGTCTCGCACAGCTGAGGCAGTTTCAGGAATCATTTTATGGATTCGAAAGATAGTGCGGACAATGAGGACACATTTTGCGAAGACTATGTCTACGGCAAGCACGTGCGACAACCGTTCCCGTCCTCATATTCGCGGGCTGAACGGCCAGGAGATCTAATCCATTTTGACACGATCGGCCCCCTGAATGAATCGTTAGGTGGTTCGCGGTTCGCAGCTGTGTTTACCGATGATTGTAGTGGTACGATCATCGCAGTGCCTATGAAAACAAAATCCGACATCGTCGACGCTATGATCGATGTGATAGCTGATGCAGAAGCGAAAATTTTTTGGTTTTGCAAACACTAGTGATTCAGGGTGGATAACAACAGAACATTTTATGATATGGTTTAAAATGTTTATTCCATTTTCTAGAGCAACTAAAGAACGCCCTGTGCTCCTCCACCGCATACTACTCACAGGCTTCAACCACTAAATGTGTATTTTATAAAACCTCTGAGTGCACATTGTGAGACTGAAGTTCGCAACTGGCTTCGCTGCAATCCCGGAAAAATCGTTACACTCTCTTAAATTTCAACATTATTTGGAAGTACATTCGTTAACTCAGCAACAATGAAGACCGCTCTTAGTGGATTTCGAAAGACTGGCATTTGGCCTCCTGATCCAGAAGTCTTTACCGAAGCAGATTATTTACCCTCTGCTACCACTGAGATAGCAAATATTGAACCAGAAAATGGACCAGAAGAACCATCAACAACTTTGGAGGACTCTCGGACAAAAACTCCTACAGAAATGGTATCTTTTGTTGTTACAGAGGCTAAATCACCAAGACCACAAAGAACTGCATCTGATATCTTAAATCCTCAGCCGCAATGTTCTTTTTGGAACAACACAACTTTTAAATCTAATGATAGCAGTTCAAGTTTTTCATGCTTGTCCCCTAAAATAGCACTGCCTATTCCAATTATCAAACAAACTATTAAAATAATTTTTCGAAAAAGGGGCTAAACAGTCATCTTAACATCCACTCCATACAAGGAAGAAGTAGAGACAATTGTTGCAAAAAAGTCGTCATCTTTAACGAAAAAAAAAAGAAACAATAAAAAAAAAACTCTAAAATCGGACCACACACCATCTAAAACTAAAACATCACAAAAGAAGGAATCTAAAATCGTTAAGAAATCTAAAAAAAACCAAAGAATCTTCTGATTCAAATTCAGAAGGAAGTGATGTCGAATGCCTTTACTGCGAAGAGTTTTATTCAAAATCAGTAGAAGGATGGATTTCATGTTCTAGGTGTCATAAATGGGCACACAATTATTGTGCTGGTGTGGATAGCGAAAACGACGAAGCTGTTCATGTTTGCGACATTTTCAAATAATTTTGTAGATTTCAAATATACTAAAAATAAATGTCCAGTTTATGTTTTCCACACTTATTTAACTATCATTTACTATACCCCATTCAATCCTACCCCTGGGGCAGAATGGGACAAATCCACACTTTATAAAGTAATTTTTAAAAATTTAGCAACGGCAAATTTGGGAACAACTGTTTCTAAAATGTTTAGCTAATACTGTAAGCTGTTGTTCAATGTCAATAGATATTGATATATTTCGCTTTTTTTGTCTAAAAATTCATATAAACACTAAGTACCTCGTTCCGCTCTTCCTTCCCTTATCTATTGATGACAATGTGCGATTTATCAGAGAAACTAAATTTCCAAAAAGAACTCATCGTGTGAATTGCAATCAGCGAATGTCCAAACCGCATTTTTTTGAATCCAGTCTTGCAGTTTCTGCAGAGACCTATAAGAAAATAGCAGAATTTATCAGAAATTCACACATGGGTAAAATGTTATTTTTTGGCCTGATCTTGCCCCTTGCCATTACGCAAGGGTTTCTATGGACGAGCTAACAAGGCTTGGAATTAGTTTCGTTCCAAAAGATAAGAACTCCCCAAATGTTCCACAGCTTAGATCTATTGAAGCTTTTTGGGCCAATCTTAAGCGGAAAGTTTATGCAAACAATTATACACCAAAAAACCTCAAATGTTTGAAGAACAAGATCAAGTTAGAATTAGAAAAAATGCAACATTCAGTTTTTCTAGGGCCACGAAACATGTTCCTGCTAAATGTCGAAAAGCTGCAAGAAGTGGCGTAAATACTTTTTTCCAATTTCCACTAATAAAATGCTCCTTTTGTATGTTAAATCTCGCTATTAAAACAATAGTTTAATCGAAAGAATGAATAAAATGTTTATAGTGCAACACTTTATTCACACTGTCATTGACAACACTAATAAAGTAAAAAAACTAAAAATTCGCACTACCACTGAAATTTTCGTTGCTATGGACATATGGATATTTAACTAAAATTTGCAACGTTTGATAGTCCACCTCCTGTAAAACAACCCTAATGAAAGTCCAGGAGCATCGTTTGAATTTGAGCGTGACGAAAGTACAGGCAGTTTAGGCAATTTACCTTCTTCAAATGTTCATGATATTGGTAATAGAATAATTAATAATTATGTATATGGATTACCTAAATAATACATGTTTTGAACAATTTTGCGAAATTGGAAAAAATCTTGTATAATACACGTGAATAAACGAATTTTATCCACTCAAAAACATTGTCACACTCAGCTTCGCCTCGTGTGCTAAACTGTTTTTTCGGTGGATAAAATTCACTTTTATTCACTTATACCATAAATAGCTATTATACATTGAGTTCAAGTACTCATTATTAATGTTTTTTAATTTCAATTTCCAACTGTCCTAAATAAAAATTTTCCAATGAAATAAAATTGGTAACACGTTAAGGATAAATATTAATAAAAAATATTTTTTTCTCCAAACGTAAAACGCTCAGAGCGGCATTAAAATAAAAAGCTGCCAAATTATAGTTATTATTTATTGAAATGTAAATTGAAAGTAGTTACTAATATTTGCATTTTTAAAATTACAAGCGCTTGAAAAAGCTGAGTATACATCATCAGCTCTACTTACAATCGAATTAACAGTATTGACACAATTCATTGAAAATCTCTGGGAAGGTTCCTCAAAAGGTTCAATAGCAGACGTACGTAATAGTATATGAGCTAGCAACGTTTTCAAGAAAGAATTTCAGGTCAGCTGATTCTTTGATATTTTGTTCTCCTTCCTGTATCGGGTAGACCCTAGCTCATCTGGCTGGCCGTGGCGGTTGGGTTTATTAGTGCGCATCCTACCTGTATAGAGGCTTTTTTTCGCGACTAACCGTGTTGTAGAATAGCGGTTACGAAGTGTTATACCCCCACTCTTCGTATGACGTCAGTTTAGAACACGGTTACTGAGTCTCCGCAAAAATGTTGTACGTAAGCTCATATAGGGGGAAAAAATTGACATTTTATTTTCTTCAACAAAAGTGGTAATGTAATCAACAAATCAGCAAGGATTTATGTCAGACAAAAAAAATTCACGTAAGTACATACATAAAGATGGATATTGCTTTAGTTGATGAATGAAGTACTTTTTGTAGATTTTATATAAAATAATGGCGTTAATCCCGTACATGAATAATGTGGATCTGTTTGTGTTAATCGATTTAGTTTTCTCCGATGCTTCGATTGTAGTTAATTATGAACAGCTACTTGGACGTAAGAGAAAGCAGATATTTTGGAAGATTAGGGAAAAACATATACGACAAACAGTTGATCATTCTGTTTGGTTAGAGGCATACAACGACAGAACATTTTATGAATTATTTAGGATGCAAAGGACAACATTTCGAAAATTCGTTGATGTTCTTATTGCACAAGATACGAATAATTTAATTAGAAAGAAATACAGAGGTGGTAACTACCCTGTTGCCTCAGAGAAAAGTGTACTTGTTTTTTTATGGTTTTTATCAAGACAAGACACACTGTTGTCAATTGCTGATCACTTTGATTTGGTACCTTCCACTGTAATGAATATTGTTAATAGTTTGCTATACCTAACATTACAGTTAAAAAAGAAGTACATATTTTGGCCAAAAACCGAAGATGAATATCGTGCAATTAAGGATGGATTTAAAGGATATCCTAGTAAATAATTAAATCTGAAAGAAATGTAAGTAAAAAGTCTCACGTTTATGTAATATTTTAGATGTGATTGGTGCAGTCGACGGAACACATATTAAACTGAAGGTACCAGCAAACCAACATGATAGTTATATTGACAGACACCAAACATATTCCATCAATTTAATGGGAATATGCAATGCTGAAAACTTATTTACATATGTTTTTGTTGGTTATCCAGGGTCAGCACATGATTCAAGAGTAAGAATTAAATACAAGAAGTTAAAATGTAATGGCCATTCATTTATTTTGTAGGTGTTTTCAAATAGTGCACTGGTGAGACATATTGAAACATATGGAAAACATATATATTTTCCCAATGAAGAGGATCATTTAATAGGAGACAGCGCTTTTCCTTTGAGAACGTGGCTTATGACACCGTTTTCTAGGAGAAATAATTTAACCAGAAGGGAAAGACATCATAATTGGTGTTTAAGTTCGGATCGAGTTTGCATTGAACATACGTTTGGTATTCTCAAAGGGAGATGGGCTAGATTACAATACATAAATACATACTCAGTCAGTAAAGCTATTGAAATCGCCACAGTTGCATGTATTTTGCACAATTTTTGTTACCTGAATGGGGATGAGTGGCCGGCCGAAGAGGTAGAAATTCGTCCAGAAGAAGATCACGTAGAAGAAAACGACAGAGAAGCATTTCGGCGTGGAGAACATAAGAGAAATGATATAGCAAGGTATTTAATGAATAATGTTAATGAGAATAATATACCGGGCATTTTTTTTTAAACTGAACATAGGCCTATGTTCAGTTTTAAAACGACGCTGTCAATGCAGGAACATTGTTGGTTGCATAACCACGAGAAATCGTTTGAGTAAAGCAGAGCTTTTTCACCGAAACTACAGCGTGTTATGCACATGTTCAACAATAAACAAAACCATAAATACGACAAAAATTTTATAAAACAAAAACTAAATTTTATAACAAATATTCGAAATGACCGCCTCCCTGTTCCAAGCAATAACCAAGTCTGTGATGGAATCCTTGCACTGCATTTCGTACGAAATTTGGATTCAACTCTTGGCAAGCTCTGACTATTCGTTCTTGTAACTCCTGAATTGTTTGAATTTCTACGTGATCATAAATTGTATTATGTAGGTGTCCCCAGAGAAAAAAATCATTTGGCAAAAGATCTGGTGATCGTGCAGGCCAAGCTACAGGACCAAATCTGCCTATCCAACGTTCACCAAATACATCATTTAAATAATTCGTAACTATTCTACACGAATGTGCTGGTGCACCATCCATCTGGAACCAAATATTCTCAATATTTAGTGGTTCAATTTCAGGAATAATATGGTCCCTTAAAAGTCTAAGAAATGTATTTGCATTTAAATTGCCATCAATAAAAAATGGTCCAATGAACCTATTGTTTATTAAGCCAGCCCACACATTTAGTCTTTCTTGTACTTGATGGCGAATTAAATTTTGCACATGAGGATTTGTGCGGGCCCAGTATCTGTAATAAGAACATTTTGGCATAAATAGCATTGAATAATAAAATTGTAGAAAATTTGACCGATAATTTTGTGAATTAACTTCGCCATTCCTACTAAATGATGCCTCGTCTGTAAACATAATGTTTTCTAAAAGTTGTTCATTAGTGTTCAGTGAGTTAAACATCAATTCACAAAAATCCGTCCTCCTAATTTTATCCTCTTCAGTGAGGTATTGATGATTCCTAAATTTATATGGTTTAAATCGACATTATTTCAAAACTTTTCGAATTGAGAATCTGGAAATACCGAAGTAGTTCCTCTTCAGCGTAGCATAATACGTTTAATTTCATCTCTTCGGTTAAAATGTGACATCTCCTATTTCTTTGATGATGGCTATTGACGACACATCCTCTTGCATTAAAATTTTTAATTATGTTCCAAATTGTTGCGAGAGACGGAATTGGCCTAGTAGGGTACTGTATTGAAAATAAATCTCTTACAATTCGCATGCTACTACCAGCTTGGTACCATTGCAGTATTTGAATTTTTTCTTCTGTCGAATACATTGTGTGCAAGCAGTTTTGACATTTTAGAAAACATTTCAAAGCATTCTATTTGATTCTACTTTTTTAAACGATGGAGTTGTTGTAATGTTGGTTGCATTACAGTTGCAATTGACTGCGTCGTTTTAAAACTGAACATAGGGATATGTTCAGTTTAAAAAAAAATGCCCGGTATAATATGATATATTAATGTAACTGAACAATAAAAATATATATATAAAAAAAATATATGTTCTTCATTTAACAAAAATACTAATATCTACTTTTCTAAACAAAATAAAATGAGAACATGTGAGGTCCACATCAGTTAGGGTGAGAACAGCTTCAGACAACTAGTCCGAGTCTGAATCTGAATTGTGCTTACGTTTTTTCTGACGGATTAAGCTATCAAATGTGTTTAGTAGCCTTTCTCGTTGTTCATTCTGCTGTTGTAATAATTTTTCTAAACGGTTAAACTGCTCCCTCCTCTCTGTTCTGTCATCTTCATGTTGCGTTTGCATCAGATTAATTAATTGGACATTTGAAGTGGATGGCTTTCTAATCTTGTTCAATGAGAATCTATTTTTTATCATTTCTTTCTTTTCTTGATCACATGACGAAGGCGACTGTGGGGCTAATAGATCATCAGTTTCACTCTCTTGTACTGAACTACTACTACAGGCTTCTAGAGTGTCTTGTAAATTTTTGGGGTCACTTTTGTGTTTATTGCTCATGATACCATGCATTTCTGAAAAGAATGGCGGTGGTTCTTTTTTTTCTTCGCCAGTCCGTTTCATATGCGAGACATGTTTCATGTATTGCTTCTGGAGGTTGGAGAACTTCTGTCGTAGTTTCTCAACTGCATCACGTCCAGTGCCCACATCAAATCCCAATGCATACATCTCACGAGCAATTTTGCCCCATAATTGCGTTTTCACATGCTTTTTGTCATCAAATTCGTGGGCATATTTTTGGCGTAATTCCAGGAATATTTCTGTAGCCTTACTGTCTTTTACACTTGGCCTTTTTGTTGACCACACACTGATGACACCAGTATTACTATCTGAGTGTTGTGCATTTTGTTGTTCGCTAATAAGATGTTTTCTAACATAGTTTGAAGCTGCCTCTGGATCTAATTACAAAGATAATAATTATTATTGTTATGTTTTACAACATCAACACTCACCATTCAACAATACATTTGCAGTTTCCAATCTGACAAATGCTAAAAAATCCTCCCCCTCGTGATTTATCGAAATTTCAACCAACTTCTCTTCACCCATTATTGTCGGTAAAATCTTAAAACATGCACCATGTAACCTCACTTTTCATAACCGCTATTTTGTAACCCACCTCTTGAGCAGGGTTACTGAAACCATAACACGGTTCTAAACGATGACGGCTTTCTATGACATCACAACACCTTCCCCTCAATTACCGTATGTCGCAAAAACGGACCGGTTAAGTAACCGTTGTGACTTTCACTTCAACGCGAACTCGCGAAAAAAAGCCTTAGGTAAAAATCCTAGATTTTGAAAGCATTTTAAGAAGCTTAATTTTTAATTTCTTGTTTTCAGATAGGTTTATTAAACACAATTATTTTATTGCCAGACACTTTTATCGTTGCAAACTACATGCCATACGCATTTTTTTTTTTTTTATAAAATTTTCAAACCATTTTAGTATGTCTGTCATTTTAATATTATGTTCCTTTAGTACTCAAAAACCTAAAATTAATTTGCCAGACATTAATTCGATTGCTAAACCTTGAAAAAGAACGACAAACTTAAGAAATATACTCCCGTCTGGAGCCAGTAGTCAGACAGAGAAGTAGTAGAGTGCAAGGGAGATAGACAGCGACATCGGCGCAGCCGGCATATTTACAAGATGGCGTCAGTCTAAAGTCACATGTTTGTGTTTACGTTGTTTTCACTGTTTATTTATAAATTTTCTTACAATGGCTAGGGATAAAAAGCGATGTGTTTTTTGTAACGGCACAAATGATAAAATAACACTTTTTGTGAGTGAAAAACTAAAGAGATGCCAGGAAATTTTGAGTGTACGAGTAAAAGATAAATTAAAGTATAATGACACTGAGTTCCCTGCACAAATAAATGAGACAGATGGATATCATAGACAGTGTTACAGTAATTTTACAGCGTTAATGAAAAAATACCGTGATTTATTATCAGAAGCAGATTATGCCAGTAACTCCAGTCCACCTACAAGTTCAAACAGTCAGACCGCATGTGAGGCTGTTTCTTCAAATTTAAATATTCCAGAAGACATTGATCAAAGTTTAAATATTTCAGAAGACATTGATCAAAGTTTAAACATTCCAGAAGACATTGAACAAAGTTTAAATAATCCGAACATATCAGGACCTTCTCATGAAAGTTTAAATAGTGAGATATTATCACAAAATGCTGCTTCAAGTTCAGATTGTCAGGCAACGTCAGGAGATGTTCCAGCTCCACGTGTGATTCAAGTATCGACGAAAATACAACAGGCCGACAACTTAAAAATGTGTGTTTTTTTTGTGACAAAGATCGAAAGCAAAGTAAGGGGAGACAACAAAATCTCCATTCATCAAATGATTTAAAACTTTACGATAAAATTATTGAGTGGATGGAAAAACTTGGTAATGAACAGCTTCTACAGAAAATTAATAACTTTAAATCCACCAATAGAACAATTTTTTACCACCATTCTTGTGAATTAACCTTTTTAAATAATTATAATAAAGTAGTTTCAGACGTTCCACACACATCTTGGCATAAAAACCGGATCATCCATAAAGATATTTTTCATCGTATTATTTCAATAATTAACAAAGAAGTTTTTGAAAGAAAAGAAATGTATTTGTTATCGTCTCTCTCGGATTTATACAATAATGAATTGGAATATGAGCAACAACGTCAACCTCAATCGGATATCAACCTCATAACGAATTATGCGGCGGCATCTGGCTCTCGTATATCATAAGAGAAGACATGTAGTATCGCTTTCTGGTACTACTGGCACTAGGTTTAAAGAGTGGAGAAACTCTGGTAGACTCCCCTCTCCCTCCACAATCGGTGCGGTATGGGTTCATTCGTTTTCTAGTGCTCGAGCTTGGCACGTCGCACGTCCGCTCGTCGTCTGGGACTGAACAATGGGTCATCACAAATCCCGCAAACGTCGTCATCGCTCTTCCTCCAGCTCAGAGGACGACCGCCGAGAACTTTGGAAGCGATTGCGAAGACTCGAAGCTGAACGACATCGAAGTCCCCCGTATTCCCCAAGTTCGGGTCGCGTGCTGCGTGGCGCGGACGAACCTTCAACAAGTTCGAGTCACGAGCTGCGTGCCGTGAACGAACATCCCCACGACGACGTTGGCCGTCGCCTGCGTGGCACGGCAACGCCTGGTTCGGCTGCACTCGATGCTGCAGGTGAAATAGGTTGTCATTCTAACCAATCCGTGCAGTCTGAACCTAAGCACTTAAGCGATCGAGAAGCTAACCTTGACGCTGCACAGCCGGTATTCCAGGAACACGATGACGTGGCGCTCGATCCGCACGTACTGGAAATGCTCGGTGAGACCGGCCCGTCAGCAGCTGCCCCGTATCAGTTTCACTCGACCTTGTCAGCCAGCTGGAAAAGAATTTGCTGTCAGGGCTTAGATCCGGCCAAAAAATCGACCCTTTTGAAAGACGTTGTCATCCCGTCTAATGGCGAATTCTTAATCCCACCAAAACTGAATCCGATCGTCAGAACTATTTTGTCGGGCCCAAATCAAACCCGTGACGACTCTCGGTGCGCCGCTCAAGCGCAGTTGGGCCAGGGGCTTAGCTTCCTGGGGAAAAGCATTAATGAAATTATTACAAATCACAACACCTCCGTAAGTCAAGTTTTGCCGCTTCTCACCCAAGCCGGGCAAGTGTTGACCGACCTGATGTTTTGTTTATCTAAAAATCGACGCGAGCTGATTGCGGGCAGACAAAAAGGACCGAAAACTCCCTCGTACACCCAGCAACGGAAAAGGCATCACCATTAACACAGGTACCACACATAGCAGGCCGCCTGCGGAATTTTCATTCTGTATGGCGGTCAATTTCTACTAGCCGAACGTTGCTGGACCATATAGTGGGGTATAAAATTCCTTTTTCTCGCGAAGTTCAGCAACACTTTATTCCCAGGCGCCAAAATTTTTCTGTCTCCGAAAAGGGAAAAATCGCCCGCGCCGTCCAGCACCTGTTAGCTCAGGGCGCAGTCCGCAAATGCCTGCCGCGCAACGATCAGTTCATTTCCCCAATTTTTCTAGTCAAAAAACCGAATGGGAAAGATCGTTTCATCTTAAATCTTAAGCAACTAAATACATTTGTGGCCACTTCTCATTTTCAAATGGAAGATCATCGAACAGCCGCCCGGCTAATGCAAAAGGGCTGCTACATGTCTACGATTAACCTGCAGGATGCCTATTTTCTGATAAACGTAGACACTGACCATCGAAAATATCTTCGGTTCGAACATAATGACCAATTATATGAATTCACATGTATGCCATTTGGTTTGGCATCAGCGCCTCAGGTTTTTACAAAACTCACACGCCCTATTGCATCCCGTTTACACTCTCGTGGCATTTGTTGCGTGATCTACCTGGACGATTTTCTCATCTTTGGGAACTCGGGGAATGCTTGCTCTCGAAATGTCTCTGTGGTTGTCCAAGTGTTAACTTCATTGGGGTTTTTAATCAATTGGGATAAATCCCAAACTATTCCATCGCAGAGATGCAAATTCTTGGGTTTCATCTTGGACAGCCACACCATGACAATTTCCCTTCCTCTAGAAAAGCGCAAGAAGACTCTTAATATGATTCGCGATTTTAAAAGCCGAAGCCGCTGTTCAATTAGGGCTTTTGTCCAGTTTATAGGGACACTTGTATCGGCCTGTCCGGCGATAAAGTACGGACTAATGTACATTAAAGCATTCGAGCGGGAGAAGTTCAAAGCGTTAAGAGATCACCATATGAATTATGACACCTACATGTCCCTTTCTTCAACCTTGCAGAATGATTTTTTATGGTGGGAATCAGCAATTCAAACCTCTCACAATGACATACGTTTTGACAACTACGACTTAGTAATTTATACTGACGCGTCTCTTACTGGTTGGGGAGCCTGTTGCGACGACGAAAAGACACATGGTTGGTGGACTGCTACTGAATCACAACATCACATAAATTATTTATCTAAAACTTTTGGCAATTGCTTACGCATTAAAATCCTTTGCAAAGTATAAAAAATCTTGCAGCATTTTAATCAGAACGGACAATACGACTGCCTTATCATACATAAACCGCATGGGCAGTATACAATACCCAGCGCTGTCTAACCTAGCAAGAGATATTTGGGAATTTTGCGAAGAAAGAAATTTATGGCTTTTTGCTTCATATATTAACTCGGGGAAAAATACAGTAGCAGATTCGGAATCACGCAGGCTTCCCGAGGAAACCGAATATGAGTTGTCGGACGGAGCCTTCAACCAAATCACGTTACGATTTGGTGCTCCACAAATTGATTTCTTTGCTTCTAAAGCTAACCACAAGTGTCGAAGATACGTATCTCTACTGCGCGATCCCGAATCGAACATCAAACGGTCCTCTGATGGTATCCAAATTTTTATAACGGAAACAATCAAAACTTCGTCCTGGACTGGAACGTAACCCTGTCTTCAGCTACCCTTCTTTCAGGAAAACCCTTCTATATGTGCCGCAACCACATTACTCAATTATCTCAACGAAACTGAGGACATACGACATTCTAGCCCAGATTACTTGTTTATTCAGACCAGAAAACCGCATAATCGAGCGTCCCGCGATACGATCAGTCGATGGATTAAAGAAATCCTCTTTGAAGCCGGCGTCGATACAGACCTGTTTACCACGCATTCCACACGCCACGCTGCTACTTCTTCTGCTTTTAGAAGGGGCGTATCTTTACAAACCATCCACCAAACGGCGGGTTGGAGTCATCGCTCCACAGTGTTTGCGCGGTTCTATAATTGTCCCTTGCATGATAATTTCGCTTTTGCTCGTTCGATTCTAGAACCAGGGACCTAATACTCCATATCAAAGGAACGCTCTCCTCTCAAATTTCTCCTTGTTTAAAAAAAAAAAAAAACTGAGTTAATTTTTTCTCCAGCTGTATTCCTGTCAGCTAACTTTAGCCCCGTTATGGCATAAAGACCCATTGTTCTGTTTACGTTTAGCAGTACCCAGTTTTGTAACAATATAACTCTTTAAACAACTACATGTCTTCTCTTATGATATACGAGAGCCAGATGCCGCCGCATAATTAAATGATCAAAGGAACTTACCTTAAGTGAAGTTCGATCATAATTATGCAAGGCATCTGGCTCGAAGATATCATAACCCACCCCAAAACGCTAAATGTGATGGTCGTACTTATCAACATTTACCTGCTAGTTATGATTGTTACAAATTCCTTCAAAGTAATGAACCCATACCGCACCGATTGTGGAGGGAGAGGGGAGTCTACCAGAGTTTCTCCACTCTTTAAACCTAGTCCCAGCAGTACCAGAAAGCGATACTACATGTCTTCTCTTATGATATCTTCGAGCCAGATGCCTTGCATAATTATGATCGAACTTCACTTAAGGTAAGTTCCTTTGATCATTTAATCATTACCTGGAAGAAAAAATACAGAAACATTTCAAAAATTCAATTAAAAGAGAAAAATTATTATCCATCAAGAATGCACTTTATTAGAAGAGGATTTGACAAAACTTGAAGAAGACAACCTCATTGATAAGGTGGCCTTAACTTTACGAAATGCTATTTTAAAAATCGATAAATTGAAATTGCCATCCAAAATAAAAACAAGCGACTTAATTTCTGGTGAATGTGTGATCCCTGATAAATTAGATCGATTCTTTAAAACATTGATTGGGGGTAAGGATATTCGGCGCAGAGATGGTCTCAATTGTAATCGATTAAGTTCCTCGATGGCTGCTGATGCAATTTTTTGTGTAAGTAATGGTACAATTAAACCTTCCAAACACATCACTCTTGGTATGACTATGAAAAGTCTGATAAGCAGCAAAAAAATTATAAATATTTTGAATAGATTTGGACATTGCTGTAACTATACCATTCTAGAGGAATTGGAAACTAAAGCAACTATTTCATCTGTTCATCAAACTCAAGTTTGTCCTCCAGATATTATTCTAAATCCCTCACTATGCACAGGTGTAGCATTCGACAATTTCGATAGATACGTTGACACATTGAATGGAAAAGAAACTTTACACGATACTGTGGGGATCATATACCAAAACATCGACGATAATGCCCATAGTGTATTGAATGAAGATAACGTTGATACAAATGCAGAAAATATGTTACCACCACCACCACCATCAAAGAGAAGACGATCACTAACTGAAATTACTCCTGATATTACTTACTCCCTACAGCAAGCGATTAAAAATGATCGGTCGCTTAACACCAGTCCAACTTGATCAACCACCTCCACAAAATTGCTCTTTATTACAAATGATTGATGTATTGTATTTGCTATCACATGTTTTTCACGTGCCGAATACACCGTCATGGACAGGATTTAATTGTCGAATTATAGAAGACAACAGCCCAAAACAGAAAGTATCTTATCTTACACCAATTAATTTATCACCTACAAATGTGTCAGTGGTAGCATACACAATGGAACAAGCACAAAATGTTGGTAAAGAATGTGGGCGAACTTATGTGCAAGTGACATATGATTTAGCAATTGCTAAAATAGCTTACAAAATTCAAGCAACAGAAGGTCTGAAGTTTAGTAATCTTTTCATTCATCTTGGCTCCTTTCATTTGATGATGGCTTTCTTCAAAGCAGTTGATACTTTCATCGATGAATGTGGACTATCTCACATGATGATTGAGAGTAAAATCATCGCTTCGGGGTCTGTAAATGGAATTATTGAAGGTAAACACTTCAACCGGTGCAAACGCTTGCATCCATTAGTGGCGCTAGGCTTAAAAATATTACATTTTCATCAATTTTTAAAAACAAAACGTGTTGAACACGATTTTGTAAAAGGACAAATTTATGAAGATCTTCTCGAATCCCAGGAGAAAAAAATAACACCATCATCAACGCTTACAGATGTGTTGCCGAATGAAATTTTATCACAGCTGCTCACTTCTTATCAACAACATATTGAAAAGACGAGGCAAGGTAACCATGGAAAAACAGCACAGTTTTATATTATCTATATCCAGTTGATTAGTTACTACGTAAACTTGTCGAGAAGCATACGTATGGGTGACTTCCAAATGTTTAAATCCGTGATTCCTAAAATGGCCAACTTATTTTTCATTGTTAATCAACCTAACTACGCTCGATACTGTGTAAAATATGTAGACAATTTGAACAATGTCGCAGAAACACACCCAGGGCTAGAAGATGACTTTAATAATGGATTTTTTGGAGTCAAAAGAACCGATAAGCCATTCTCAAGAGTTCCAATAGATCTTACTACACTGGAACAAACGATAAATGCTGATGCAGCCAGACGCCTTAGTGGAATTTCCCATTTTACCAACTCTATAGCAGCGCGTCAACGTTGGTCAAAAAGTCACAGTATAAGAGCTGCTTTAATTTCTCATGTTTTGGATATTTGTGGTTTGAGATACTTGCAAGATGTAACGGCAGATTTACAACCGAATAGAATCAAAATCTACGGTAAATAAATAGCCGATTTTGTGGAAATTCTGGAAAAAAATTGCAACCCATTTGATCCTAATTTAGATAACGAAAATCTTTACAATATTGCTACTTCAAAGCCTGTTTCTCCTGAGATTGCTGATTATTTACTTAATATCGAAGAAAATGGTGAGGCACTACGAAATCAGTTTATCAATGAATGTTCCGAGGATAAGAGTAGATTTGACAAGCCGATTAAAAAAAATCGTGTGTTTAATTTCGCAGAAGCTCCAAAGAAAAAGAAGTTAACTCTTGGGAATAAAGTTGTTGAACTGCGCATGCAAAGAGATTTATTTGGTCGAATATCTCTTACCCACAAGGTTGACATCGAAAAAGTCTTGTTATTCCCACTTACCCCGCTGCCAACGTCTATGTGTCATCCAGATGGCTCAATTTGTAAAACCGACAAATCTCAATTAACAAAATTGATGGAGAAGAAATTGGAAACCACCGCTGATGAATACCCGTCATCTTTTGACATTAGTATCGTTGATGGTTTTTTCATATTGCACACCATGAAAGATGTACCACAAATCTTCGATGCTATCTCTAAAAAGTTTCTTTCTTCGATCTCCCAGATGAAATCTGATCGTATTGATGTGATTTTTGACCAGTACTTTTCACCTTCAATTAAAGATTTTGAACGTTCACGGCGAGAAGAGTCAACTACCCCTGCATCAATTGGTCCTAATCAAATTCGGCCACACAATTTCTCAGCAGAACTGAAGAACATCGAATTTAAAATAGCTCTAGTTAACTTTTTTATTGATCACTGGGATAGTGAAGACATGGTACCTTTCATTGGTGAAAAAATCATTTATGTCAGTTTCAACAAATGATATTCATATAAAGTGTTGAATAACAAAGTCGTACGGAGCGTTGAAGAATCTTTATCATGTGAAGAACACGAAGAAGCTGATTCTCGCATTATTTATCATATATGCCAAATCGATTTTGACGCAGACGTCGTTATACGCTGTTCTGACTCTGATATTTTGATTATACTACTGGGTAATTTGGATCAACATTGGTGTAGGAATCATCAGCGATACATCAACGTTAATGAGTTATATCGAATCTTTGGAGATTCTTTGTCTAAAACTTTACCATGCTTCCACGCAATCACTGGGTGTGATTACACGCCGGCATTTTTTAGAAAAGGAAAAGTTAGGCTTAGCTTTTGGAAACATTACAACGGATGATGACGAAGAATTACTTGAAAGAACTTTTGTAATCCTTGAAAAATTTGTTTGCCAAATTTATGGAGCAAAAAATTCGTCGGATGTCAATAGTGTTCGATTTAATTTATTCTCAAGTACTTTTCAATCAAAAAATTCTAATGAAAATTTTGAGAAAAAATTTCGGAATTTTGACTCATCGAGTTTGCCACCCTGTAAAGCAGAATTGTATCAACATTTATTGAGGGTCCGCTACGTGACTAAGCTTTGGAGAAATGCTCACTTGAAACATCCAACCTCTCTATCTCCAGTTGCTTCCGGTTGGAATATCATCTTTCATAGTATGATTTTGTCTGGTTCCTGGGAGAGCAATTACCATCATCAATTGCAGATATTATCATTCAAAGTAAGCAAGAAACAAAAGAATTGTACTAACATGAGCTTTTTCTTTGTTGCAGATGATAGATTATTAAGAGACGATAACAATGCCTGTTTAGGACATTTTTTATATTTTGTCGGTGCGGTCTCCACGTGTTGGCGGTAAGGCAGCTGCACGTGTGCGGTCCTTCAACCTTGTAAGGCGGCCGCCGTCTGAGGTGCGGCTCGCACCACCTCTGGCGGCGGGGTTTGGACGGGTTATTTCCCCCCTAATATCATGACATTTTTGTGTGGACATTAGCAGTGTAAGTCGGATCGTTGCAATGCAACCATCGAAGGAAGTTAAAATAAAACAAAGTAAAAATACAGTCCACTTATTTATTTTCAACGAATAAGAACCCAACATTTTTGATCATTCGACCCGGATCGCGAACTAGTGTAATTTAAAAGACGTGCCAGTGTACCTAATATTAAGGGTGGGGAGCAGTTCCGGTAAGGAAAAACCACTACTGCTGGTACAAAAACAACGACGGAAGCAGTGGGCAGCAGTTCCAGTGAGGAAACACCACCACGTCGTGAGTTTCAAAACGATCCGCTGTAGTTTCAAGAAAGTTCCAGTAAGGAAACACCACTACTGCTGGTACAAAAATAACGACCTGGATACCCTCACACCGGGTCACTTTTTAATTGGGGCCCCTTTAACGGCACCCATCGAAGATGACGTCAGAGCAATCCCTCTGACCAGGTTGAGCCGTTGGCAGCGAGTTCAGAACCTACGGCAGCATTTTTGGCAGAGATGGCAAAGGGAATATCTTCAACAGCTCCAGCAGCGTCCCAAGGGTCAACAATCCGCTTCACCCAACATCACTCCAGGAACCATGGTTGTCTTAGTGGAAGACAACTTACCACCTTTAAGGTGGAAATTAGGCCGAGTCGTCGATGTTCACCCAGGTCAAGACGGTATTGTGCGAGTTGTTACAGTGAAAACCACGAGTAGTACGACAAGGCGCTCAGTTAAAAAGGTATGCATATTACCTGTCAGTGAGTGAAACCGGGAGTGAGATAGCAGAGTACTCGATTAAAAAGGTGTTGGTGAGTGAGTTACTAGAGACGCATATAGAACACTTTTTTCAGAATGCGTTAAATGTTTTGTATTCGAATTTATTTAATTTTGCTGTTTACACTTCATAGTTTTAGTTTTATATATTTTTGATAACAATGTGTATACTTAATCATAATCACACTGTTGTAAGGTCAATTTAGGTTTTGAATTGTGTAAATAGTGGTAGGTTTTCATTATTTCATGATAGTTTGAAGTTAATTACTTCAACGGGCGGAGCATGTTTAGGACATTTTTTATATTTTGTCGGTGCGGCCTCCACGTGTTGGCCATGTCTTTGTAAGGCAGCTGCACGTGTGCGGACCTTCAACCTTGTAAGGCGGCCGCCGTCTGAAGTGCGGCTCGCACCACCTCTGGCGGCAGGGTTTGGACGGGCTATTTCCCCCCTAATATCATGACATTTTTGTGTGGACATTAGCAGTGTAAGTCGGATCGTTGCAATGTAACCATCGAAGGAAGTTAAAATAAAACAAAGTAGAAATACAGTCCACTTATTTATTTTCAACGAATAAGAGCCCAACAATGCCGATGACGATGATATCAATCCTTCCGATAATGAGAGCGACGATGATGACGAATATGAAGATGCATCCTTTTTTTGTAATGCGATTATGGATTAAAAAATTAAAAACTGTCAATAGATTTGAATATTTAATATTAATGATTTGTAATTTGTGTGTGTTACCTGAGCATTTTAAATAAAAAATGTAATTTTTTAACCTTCAATAATACATTCTAATTACATTTCGGCGTCTCGTCCGAACAACTTTGTAGTATCGCATCTTTAGTGCGCACACCACAGATTTTTAGAGAATGAATTTTTTTAATTTCCCGCTCCGGCGTCTCACCACCGACTGTGTGCGTCAGCTGTCAAATGTCACTTCGTATCTTCTGTCTAGGAGGATAAATAAATAGGAGAAGGGACTACGTAGTTCACATTGTGCCGCTGAGTTTCCGCGGCGCTAGTGGTACAGCGGCACCCGACTTTAACGTAGTTGGTACGTGTATTTGTGTTAATTTTTATGAAAAAAACGATTGTTGAGCTGCTATTTAACCATATAAACAATAGTTATCATATACAAAGCTAACAGCATATAGTGTAGCGTGAGTAGTCAACGCAAATGATGAGTACAGTCCGATTTTTATAGGTTATATTTTGAAAATGAGCCTCAAAAACAATAAATGTTTCGCACCAAACTGTACAAGTGGCTACAAAAGTAATAACGAAAAATGTAGTTTGTTTCGTGCCCCTAAAGATCCAGAATTATTAAAGAAATGGCAACATAATATTCCCCGGGCTGATAGGCAATTGTCAGTTCGAGATGTTTTATGTGAGAAACATTTCACATCGGATTGTATCTTGAGAGAATGGCAATCAGGCTCGGTGAGTTCATGAACAATGTCTTAGGGTGAATTTATGCAAACCAATATAACATTTAAAATATAATTTAAGGAATATTTTTTATATTTTTTTGAAGAGAACGCACGTGAAAATTGAGGGTTTTGTATTATTGGTGAATTTTAAGTTATTTTTTTTTTATCTACAGTCGTACTGATACAGTAAATTTTAGACTAAATTAAATCTTGAATGCTAAATTGATGTGTATAAATCCACCTTTATTGTTATTTGTGGCACCTAGCAGTTTCATCACTAAGTTTGTTTTAATAGGTAGTGATTCCGTATGTTAATCCAAAATTGAAACATAACTCGGTACCCACAATTTTTCCCAATTGCCCCAGCTACCTAACAAAAATTAAAAAAAACAAACGGAAACTACCGACACGAACTTTAGTAAACAAAAAAAATCCTCTAATGATTGAAGGAATTCCAAGTACCTCAAATAGTATTTTTGAGGAAGAGTCATCATCTGTAACTAGCAGTTCTATTTGATGGAAAATAAGAAAACCGAAAATAAAGCCGCCACATTAAAAAAAAACAAGCCAAGTTGATTAAAATGTAATCAGTTGCTTGCCTTTTACAGTTTTGGACATTGAATTTCGGCAGTAATTTTCTGATATTTAAAAAAATCCACTGTAGTCTATACCTTACTGTCATTATGATTGACGTTTGAAAAAATCACTATACAAGTAACACTTCAGTTTATTATTTTAATGTATCACATGTCACACTGCAAGTCTGCAAGTCAAAAGTTAAAATTTGGTTATGATAAATAAAGGCTATTTTAGAGATGTGTCAGCTGAATAATGAGTCTGCCCGAAATTCAACGTCCAAAACTGTACCATGTTTTGTAATTTGTATGTCTACTGCAAGAATAAATGAATTTCCTAAAAATGTATTTCATTTCAAAAGAAGATATATTTTTTTCTTCACACAGTACACATCAGCAAAAAATGCAACAACAAGGTAAGTCTTTTGATTAATAATTGATAATTTTGATACGTTAAGAGTTAAAAGAAATATTTGTTAAGTAGTAATCAATAAACCTCTAGTATTACTCATCTACATTTTATATGAGTAAAAAAATAATATAGATGGATCTGATGCACTCTTTCTCAATTTCAATTGATTTCTGTTGATATTATGTATATTAGCAGAATTTAATTTACTTTTTTCTTTGAATTACCTATTTAGGCTGTTTGAAAGTCGGGTGCCGATCACGCAGCGCCTCTAGCGGGCCGCCAAAACATGCGGAAAGTAACTGGCGTCAACATTTTACGTAGAGCGCATACACAGTCCCTTCTCCTAAAATTCTATCCTCCTAGCTTCTGTGCACACGCCATACACTCCGTGAGATTTCCGCTTGGAAAATACCGTAATCTAGAATTTATTTTCAGGCAATTTAACACTTTCTTTGCAGCAAACCTTTTAGGAACTCATAGAGATGGGAAAAAAGCGAAAACACGAGCGCTCCTCTTCATCCGAGGTCGACATGGAGCGCGTACTGAAAAAGTTAAAAAAGCTCGAACGAGACATTAAAACCAGCAAACGTCGACACAAATCTCGTTGTAGGAGTCCACTACAGCGACGCAGCCCTCGAAGGCACAGGGCACGCTCTCGTTGTAGGTCAAGGTCAGTGCATTCACCAAAGCACTCCGAACGGGCTAGTTCACGTACTCAGCGTTCTCCAACGTTAGAGTTACGGAGCTGTAGCTTCGACAATATCTCAGATCGTAACACGCCCAGCCCTCGGAGCTCTCGTACCCCCGAACCGGGGGATAATAAATCAGAGCCACCCCATTCGCTAGTAAGCGACCCAGCGGAGGTGCTCGATTTAGACACTGAACTATCTGATCTCGATGCCATAGCCCTTAAAGTTTTGGGTGCAGATCCTTCACAACCCGCCGTAGAGCCAGAGATTATGCATCCACAGGTTAAGTCAAGGTGGGCTCATATTATTAAAAATGGTCTCGACAAAGAGAATAAGGAGCACCTCCTTGCTGCTTATAGGCCGTCATCTGTGCTAATAGCACCAGGAATCAATGCAGAGATCCAAGCCACAATGCCAGCAAGTACCATTCAGAAAGACGGTTACCAAAAAGCTGACCAAAACTTGCTAGGAGTGGGCCTAACTGCATTGGCCAAATGTCTTGACATAGTCCTGCACAAAACCTTTCAGGCACCTGACCAACAAAAAGAGGAGTTACTTACGTCGTTGCATGATGCGGGTAGGTTGCTAACGGAGCTTTTTTATAGGTTCTCCTCAAACCGTCGTGCCATTATTTTACCCACATTATCGACACTCTCAAAAGCAGTTAAAGATGCTGTCACAGCTCAAAAACCTACAACCCTTCTATTTGGGGATGAGTTAGGTAAGCGAGTGAGAGCAGCTAAAACAATCGAGTCGACAGGCAAAACACTCAAAGCAAATAAACCAACATATAAACTCCAGCAGCCTACCACACCAGCAAAAACACAACCGAACGTCAATCGTTTAAACCGGCCAGGGCCGTCTCGTCAAAGGGAGCAGACGCGATCTTGGGGCCAAGCCCCCACCACGAACAAAAGCAACCAGAACTTCAGACGGAGCAGCCGACGTTATTAATCCAGGTACGTTCGAAACACATTGCTGGACGACTATCTTGGTTTCTCCCCCAATGGGAAACAATTTGTCCCAGCCGCACCATACTAAGCTGGCTTAAAGGTTATAAACTACCATTTAAATCAGAACCAAAACCGCATATAGCTTCACGAGCAGTATACACTCCAACTGAAATTACTCGACTCCATCATTCAGTGGAGGAGCTTCTGAGCCAGGGAGTAGTAGCTCAGTGTGAACATTCAACTGACGAATTTTTATCCCCTTACTTCCTAACCAAAAAATCAAACGGGAGATTCAGATTTATTCTAAATCTAAAACAACTTAACCCAACCCAAAAGTGCCGATACCTGGGATTCGAAATTAACAGTATTACAATGAAACTAACCCTCCCCAATGAAAAACACACAAAGGTCCAGTACTGCGCGGAACGGATTCTCAGAACGTCCTCAATCACCATCCGTGAGCTTGCGCAGTTCGTTGGAACATTGGTATCGGCCTGCCCAGCTGTGAAATTCGGCTGGCTATATACAAAGAACCTCGAGAGGGAAAAGTGGCAGGCACTACAAAAATCACAGCTTAACTACAGGAAAAAGATGCAGCTCGGCCCAGGGGGAAGGGAGGATTTGAGGTGGTGGATAACAAACGCAAGTGCCACCAAAAACCAACAAAGTCTAATCCTCCAAAACCCCGTGTTAGAAATCTATACCGATGCTAGCACCACCGGTTGGGGTGCTGTGTGTGAGGGGAGGAGGGCACTAGGATGGTGGACTAGTGTGGAAAAACAACTCCACATTAACCAGTTAGAACTAATGGGAGCTTTCTATGGCGTAAAATGTTTTGCAAAAAATCTTAAAGCATGTAACATCCTCATACGCATTGATAATACGACAGCGCAATATTACATTAACAAGATGGGTAGTATCCGGTTCCCAGCTCTCTCAGCAACTGCCCGTAATTTGTGGCAGGGGTGTGAGGAGCGAGATATCTATATTCCAGCTTCCCATATCAGTTCTTTAGCCAATTTTCAAGCAGATCAGGCATCACGAGCCCTTCCTCATGACACCGAGTGGGAGCTTTGCCCAAAAGGATACCAAAAGATAATAGACCAGTTAGGCAAGCCAGGAATATTTGCGACATACCAGAACACCAAATGTTCAAAATTTATATCCTGGACTTTCGATCCAGAATCCATAGCAATTGACGCATTCACAGCCTCATGGACTGACAAACAGTTTTATGCATTCCCCCCTTTTGCTCTGATACACCGTACCATTAATAAAATAGTACAAAATCAAGCCGAAGGCATCCTGGTCGTTGCATACTGGAGGTCCCAGCCGTGGTTTCCCTTATTCGTGAAATTACGTACTAAAAAATTGTTAATTTTTGAACCAAGGAATGAGCTTCTGCTCTCTCCTTCTAGGACACCTCACCCACTGGCACATCAACTTACCCTGGTTGCCACCACATTATCAGGGAAGCATTCCTCCGAAAAGGCCTAACCAATAACGCCTCTCAAACAATGCTACAATCCTTGGCCCCAACGACCCGAAAGCAGTACAACAGCACATATAAACTCTGGTGGGAGTACCGCAAACAACAGAACTGCTGAATCTATGAAGCCACCCCAGTTGAGGTCATCGAATTCCTGCAACATATCTTGAATAACTCCAATCACCAATTCGGCACCTTCAATTCACATCGATCTGCACTAGCAGCAATAATCCGCAACCTTACAGATGACCCAGGAATCAGACGTTTCTTAAAAGGTATCTCCAAAATACGCCCGCAAAAGCCCAAATACGACATCACCTGGGACACACACCCGGTCATCGAACACATTCGGGCCCTATATCCACACAACTCCATTTCACTAAAGAAACTGACCCAAAAAGTTCTCTTACTTTTAGCGCTTACTACTGGACATCGCATACAGACAATCTCCCTAATCAGAATACCCAACATCTCAGCGACCAATGACGCTATCTACATAAAGATACCCCAACAGATAAAAACTTCCGGACCCAATAGATTTCAACCTCTTCTCCACATCCCCTACTTTAGGGGAAGTCCTAACATCTGCCCCGCACAAGCGCTAACGGATTATCTTACAAAAACTGCCGAATTAAAACCGACAGACTCCGACGCCATGTGGGTATCCTTTAGGCCTCCACATAGACCAGTGGAAAAAGAGACTCTTAGTAGATGGATCAAAGAAATTCTAAAAGAGGCAGGCGTTGATGTGGGCGTTTTTACAGCTCACTCCACACGACATGCCTCCACGTCGGCCGCATTTCGAAGAGGAATATCTATTGATGAAATTCAAAGAACCGCCGGCTGGTCAACTTCCACAGCCACCTTCGCCCGATTCTACAACAGACCTATTATGACAAGGAAATTTTCGGACTACATTAGACCCTAGTGGGTTGTAGTCTATATTAAGCGTTGTTCATTAAACAATATTTAATAACTATTGTTTAATTAGGGCCACCAGGACTACAGTCGACATCACAAGGATCTCTGAATTACTACAAAATTGTTCGGACGAGACGCCGAAATGTAATTGGAAAATCAAGCGAACTTACCGTGAAGTTCGATTGCAATTACATGAGGCGTCTCGTCCGAACAACTCACCTTCCCTCCTCTCCCACCTCGTCATGTTGTGATGTCTCCGTCTTTGATAAAAAGTGACCTTTGACAGCTGACGCACACAGTCGGTGGTGAGACGCCGGAGCGGGAAATTCAAAAAATTCATTCTCTAAAAATCTGTGGCGTGCGCACTAAAGATGCGATACTACAAAGTTGTTCGGACGAGACGCCTCATGTAATTGCAATCGAACTTCACGGTAAGTTCGTTTGATTTTTCAATTTTCTCTTATCTAACTAAATTATATTCTAATTTTACTTTCTTCTTTATGTTTCATTTTTTTATCGGAATTTGTTTGATTTTCCGTCTCCTTCTCAGCTATATATCCTGCAAGTGTCTCTCTGACTACTGGCTTCAGGCGGAAGTATATTTCTCAAGTTTGTCGTTCTTTTTCAAGGTTTAGCAATCGAATTAATGTCTGGCAAATTAATTTTAGGTTTTTGAGTACTAAAGGAACATAGTATTAAAATGACAGACATACTAAAATGGTTTGAAAATTTTATAAAAAAAAAAAAATGCGTATGGCATGTAGTTTGCAACGATAAAAGTGTCTGGCAATAAAATAATTATGTTTAATAAACCTATCTGAAAACAAGAAATTAAAAATTAAACTTCTTAAAATGCTTTCAAAATCTGGGATTTTTACCTGGACAGGTAGAATGCGCAGTAATAAACGCAACCGCCACGGCCAGCCAGATGGGCTAGGGTCTACCCGATAGAGGAAGGAGAACAAAATATCAAAGAATCAGCTGACCTGAAATTCTTGTTTTCTCGACGTTGCTAGCTCCCGGACTATAATGCTCTATGCTGTTGATAAAATTTTAGTTGCTATTACTTTCTTGTTGGCTCAAGAGTCTTCAATATAGCCTTCAGCTACACTGCTGGACTTCCAACCTCCATGCCTTTTTAATAATAAATAAATTACGTGAAATTTACGCGCAACCTGTTTTTTTTTTTTAATTTTGTTGTTGACAGTGAATCCATAGTAACAGTTAACTTAATTTATTCATTTAAAAAAATTGATGATTCCATTTTTTAAATTACTTCATTAATTATTTAATTGCAGACGTTTGAAGAAAAAATAGTATATTTTATTCGGAGAAAAGTGACTTTTTGTGGTTCGTCTGTGTTTGTCAAACCTACAGACTCACCACAAAAAGTTTCACTTTTGCTCCTTATAAAATAATATACTATTGGTGGAATGTCGAAACAATTATTACGAAAGATCCAAAATTGGCTGCCGCGTCGATGTGGACAAACGTATTCCGTTGCCGCGACGCGACAAAATTTCCGCAGCGAAAAGTTACACGTCCTTTTAATTTGCCAAAAGGAGACGATTGGGTTAATTCTTCACATTCTGCGGACGCAGAGTTTTTCCCGCCCTCACTGTAATTAATAAAAGTTTTGAAAAAAATTAAGGGCAACGATTAATGAGGCAGCCTCTTATGATTTGCCGGATACCTGAGAGCCTATTTTTCAGCAAGTCTACAGGTAAGTATTTAATTTTGTTTTTAAACCTCATAATCCCACATTTGACAAGAGAGTCACAAAATGGACATTACAAGTATACCTATAACTCCGATGCACAAATTGTACATGACTCTATAATTCTATACCACAGGCGGTTATCAGTAGTTTCTTGTGAACAGTGGTAGAGTGTGTCAACTCACCAAATATGACAATATCGTATCCCTTATACCAATCTTTTAGTTTACGCTAGTTGACGCTAGTATTTGAAATTACGTCAATGTTGTTACGCAATACAAGTAAATGTGCTTTCCCTCTTTTTAAAATTGGTTAAACCTCAATTTTCGTAATTAATCACGTGCAAATTTTGCTCAATCCTACTGTGTTTATAATCAAATTCACTGTTTTATTCAACGTTATATGGATCATCTCTGATAAGTTTCTTTTTTTGAAGTTCGTTCTCGGCCAATTATTTTTGTTTCAGAAAAGTTGAAGTGATGATCTTCCCCCACGTGGTGTGTAGATAATGCAGTATATCTATAAGCTGTCCTCTGCGACCTTGTTTGTGTTGGTTAATTCTATTTTTCAATATTTTTTTATTTGATCCACATAAGATTTATCACAGTGTCCACATGGGATCTAGTACACAATTTCCAATTCCTGTTGCTTAGGTGTGGAGTCTTTGTGTCTTGTGAAGAACCTATTTACTCTGTTGATGCTGTATGGGCTAGTTTTACTTCTGTTTGTAGCATCTGGTAATTGTTGTTAGTTTTATGTTATTAGGTATGCTTCCTTGTTCATTCATCTTTTTATTTATTACTTTCTTGGATAGTTATTTTTCTAGAGGTAGTTCTTTAATAATATTGATGTTTTCTTTGTGATAATCGCTTGTACTATTATCAAGTGATTTTTTTTAAGTTTACAAAAAGTTGTCATTCGTCGGATGAACCCTATTACATTGCTTCCTTAGCTTACGCTCAGGAGGAAAAAGGTAATGATAAGTTTGTGGTAATACTCCAGACGGTCATTTACCATCTTTATTTTTTTTTTATATGACATGACCAACACGAATTTAGCAATAGCTTACGTTTCCACTAGGTTCCCTTTCAAATTAATTTACTAAAGAAGACCATTAATTCGTTGATTACACTGATCAACACTATGTTTGTCACACGAATTTTGTAAAAAAATTCGAGTATCCTTATCTCACCTCATGACAAAAACAAAAATTTTTTGTTCCTCTCACGCGTAGTTTTTCTGTAATGGTCACCTCTTTCGTTTCACCTTCTAAATGTGTTTGTATTTAAAACTTCTTAGTCCTTACTAGCTTTAAGGACCTTATTCAAGAAAGTGTAGTTTCTTAAACTGTTAAAATGCCGCGGAAGTGTATCAACCACCCGGACGAGTTTTGTTATGTGTGCGGTGAAGTAACTTTTCACTCCCAACGGAGAAATTTCACGCTGTTAGTCTCTAAATGTTACTTGGAGTATTTTGGTTTCCCTGTGAGGCATCAGGACAAGTCTTGGGCCCCACATATCTGCTGTTCCGATGATTTGGTCGGAACCCAAGGATCACATCAGTGATTGTTATTTTTGTTTAACTGTTGTTAAGGGTATAACAACTAAGTCAAAACACACTCTAAAGTACCCCAACCTACCATCTGCAAGAAGACCAATTCCACACAGTGTCGAGTTTCCTGTTCCAACATGTCCAGATAATTTAGAAAATGAAGAACTTGTCTCTAGTGAAAATGATGACTTATTAGCTTGCGACCCACCTTATGAACTGAGTACTTCAAAAGAACCACATTTGTTAATGCAGAGTGATCTCAATGACTTGGTGCGTGATTTGAAGTTATCTAAAAAGCAGGCAGAACTGTTGGGCTCAAGATTAAGTGACTGGAATTTACTGTCTTGCAATACAAAAATTACCTATTTTCGAAATCGTAACGACGAATTAAAGCCTTATTTTTCCCAATCGGGCAATTTGGTCTACTGTAATGATGTTTGTGCAGTCATGAATTTGTTAAATTTTGAGTACGATTCAAGTCAGTGGCGACTCTTCATTGACTCCTCAAAGGCTAGTTTGAAAGGAGTGTTGCGACACAATGGCAACAAACGTCCATCTATACCTGTAGCTCATGCCTCCAAGATGAAAGAGTCTTATGAAAACATGAAGTTTGTTCTAGAAAAGATTGAATATAACAAATATTCATGGAAAATTTGTGGAGACTTGAAAGTCATTGCTCTTTTGTTGGGAATGCAGCTTGGTTACACAAAATTTTGTTGTTTCATTTGTGAATGGGACAGTAGAGATAAAAAAAATCATTACGTAAGAAAAGAGTGGCCCAAACGAAGATCACTAACACCGGGAAAAATGAATGTTACTAATACACCTTTAGTAAATCCTGAAGATATATTTTTGCCACCTCTTCACATAAAACTCGGCCTTATGAAAAATTTTGTAAAAGCAATGGACAAAAGTGGTGTTGGATTTTTATACCTTAAAGAGAAATTTCCCACGATCAGTGATGCTAAGATTAAAGAGGGGGTATTTGTAGGTCCCCAAATAAGAGAGTTGATAAAGGATAAGATCTTTGAAGAAAGGTTAAACGATACTGAAAAGCCAGCTTGGAAATGTTTTGTCAATGTCGTACAAAACTTTCTAGGTAACTACAGGGCGGACAACTATAAGGACTTAATTAATGAACTTTTGGCGACATACAAAACTTTGGGGTGTAACATGTCTTTGAAGATACATTTCTTGGACTCTCATTTAGATTTTTTTCCAAGTAACTTAGGTGCAGTGAGTGATGAACACGGTGAAAGATTTCACCAAGACATTGCTTTGATTGAACGACGGTACCAAGGAAAATGGAGCTCTGGAATGCTGGCTGATTACTGCTGGGGTCTTAAAAAAGATTTACCTGAAGCCAAATACTCGCGCAAATCACAGTAATCAAAATTAACTATGTATATATATATAAAGAAAGTTATATTTAATTGAGTTTTTGAGCAGTGGATATAGAAATATATGTTTCAGTGTCACAAAAAAACGTGACGTGTCAGATCTTTTTTATTAATAAATTCGTGTTAGGAGTCCATAGTACTATCATAATTAGACAAAAACTTTCGTGTGACAAAACAAAATTTTAATTTTGTAGACCAGTGTTATTAGCTAACCAATAAGTAAATACTGCCCCAGTAAATTTAAACAAGATTGTGTGACATGCTGGAATGTTTTTAAGGGTTAATCAGAAATATTTAGCTCACTTACTGCATTAAGCACAATGGTTTGGGCGAATCCATCACAACCACACCTAACGGTAAGGTATATAGAGGGATGCTACTAAATTACACCCTTCCCCTTCGGGAATATACCTACCGCTCAAGACCGCGAGCTTTGATTTCGAAAACAAAAAGTAAGCATTTGAAAAACTATAACAATCAAACACCTACATAATATTGCTCTAAAAAAGCTGCCTTCCGAATCAATTTTTATCTACAAAATTTTCAAACCGGCCTGTATTGACGGAGCTGTTTTGTGGCTGAGTTACTTTGTTGCGAGGTTATTTTGTCGCTGAGCTATTTTGTCTGGGCTATTTTGATGGATCACGCTCCTGGGCATATCTGCCCCGGACGATTTACCAAAGTCGTTTACAAAATATTGGAAACGTCACCTTACATTGCCCTGTCTGCCATAACAACAAGCGAGCCGAAGCCAAACACCAGCTACGAACTTCCTTCACAAATCAGCACGTTAGCTTAATGCTCCAGTACTAGTATTTGACGGCCACGACCGACGAAATTCTCTATTTATGTCACGGTCTGTTACTGTTACTTATCCATCTTCAATTCAAAGATCAATTCTAAAAAGTACATGACCCTTCGAGCCAGACCACCGGCCGCGAATGTAATACAATAGTGCAGTTCGCCTATTTCGACATAAAGTTGTTCAAGTCAGAAGTACTGGTCAACCGTTATACACAGATTTCTCCATGAATCGTCATCTGCAATTTTGGGGACATCGACGTAAGCTCCAATTAATTAATTAATTCTTCTCAATAAGTTAAACGCACACGAGATTTTTGTTGCTGACGAAACTAACCATTCAAAACTTGGTCAATTAAAACGTCGCCTACAAGACGTTGAACAGTTAAAATCAAAAGCAGAAAATATCAGCTTGCACTATGGGGCCGATTCTGTAATAATCACTTCAGAGGGAGAAAATGAGTCGAATGATGGGTCGAATATAAGTTAAAGATACAAAAACAAGAGCTTCATTATTTATTAATATAATAATCATCAGAAAAATATCTTCAATTTATAATCGGATTCTAAATCCTTGCGGGAGGACTGAAGGCTTTGGATCGCCCTGTCGAACAATGAAGCGATCTTATCATTTATATTCTAGTGTCAAAAATAGATCATCACATGGGAAGAGTCACTGGAACCTAAAAGCATTCCGTCTTACAAAGATTTAATTTCATTTTTAGAAAGGCGATGCAAAACCTTAGAATCTATAAGCATACATATAAATATATAAAAAAGCAAAATCTCTAGTTCGTCAGAAATGTATCATTAATACGCCACTTCATATCCTAATGCTCAAACTAACAAAAATTCAGTTCCATGTTTTATTTTATTTAAAGAGTAATAGTATTTTTAATTGTGCTGATTTTCTAAAGCTAACTCCGCAAGAACGACTGCAACACATAAAGTCACTAAATCGTTACAGTAATTGTTTTACGCAGTCATTTTACAAAAGACTGCACTATATCTGGTTGCAAACAGTGAAATAAAAAACATCACACTCTTTTGAATATTGTTGTAAACTGCTCTATCCACGGAGCTAATATCGTCCGGGAGTGGTATATAGATAGTCCGGAAATCAGATTATTAAACCGACCATCAAAATCACCTGATTTCAATCTCGAAAACCTATGGGCTCAAATGGTCAGAAATTGGAACGAATCCTTGGAAGGTTTAAAAGGTTGGGGAACTGAATAACAATGTCTTCGCCGTTTGGGAGTAGATAATATGCATAGTACTTTGGTTTTTATCAAATCTGCAGAACTTTTCCTCCAACAACGAAAAAAGATTTTGTTACCTCAAAATCACTTACATAAATAAGTATCTTTCTGTATGACTGCCTACAAAACGTTATATGTATTTACCTCGGCCGAAGAGAATTTTTTCGGCCCCATCCAATTTGCAGGTCTGGGCTACGCCTCGGTCCCAAAATTCAAATGGCCGAAAAAGTTCCTCTTTATGGGCATTATACACAAATAACTATTGTTTGTACGATGTCACAAGTCCAAATCACTCTACAATGCTCTTTTAAAATATTTATAGTTCATAAAAGTTAGAATCACATATTCAACGTAGGGCTGCCAATTTGATATTGAATAGGCGATGTAGAACATTACACAAAATTCGAGAATGTTTTTTATATGTAAACAGGTTTAGGCTTTAAAAAATGAAAGTGTCTCTGGCAGCTAAAATACTAATAAGTCTACTGCGTTAGATTCCTCAATTACATTTACCAAACCTTACGTACGCCCATTTTCAAGTCAATGAAATGTTATTTACCTTTTTTTTCATTTTAACAATAAGTATCCGGTATTCGGATCCGTGTCTACAGAAATTCCAACAAACGGTAATAATTGTAGCTGCCATTACTTGTGATGATTGTTCAGCAAATCTGGGTGCATTTTCCAATTTGGGAATTCAAACTGGTACAAGCGATATGTGCAGCTTTTATTTCTATTAAGAAAGAGACAACAAATCGCGTGGTAAGATAAAAAGCATTTCACATACTGCACATCTGCTACAATTATGTCACTTGCAGCCTCAAGTACAATGTCCAGTAAGGCTAAGAGGCAACTATGGGAGGAAAAAAACATGGCAGAGGCTTTGCGAAATGTTCGGGAAAAAAGATGGGATGGCAATTAGCGTCCAAAATCTTCAATGTCCCTGCTACCACACTGCGCAGAAGATTTAAAAACAATTGTAACAGTATCAAAGGAGATTTGGGGGGTAAAAGACCAGTATCTAGTCGGGAGATGGAAGACCAATTTGCTCAACATTTAAAGGATATGGAAGCTAAATTCTTCGGTTTAACATTAAAAGATTTAAAGAAGTTAATTTTCGAATTTGCATCTAAAAATAATATAAAAAACCCTTTTAACAAAGAAAAAGAAACAGCTGGTGATAAATGGATTCAGGGATTTTTTTTATAAAAAAAGTCTAGGCCCTTCATCAGTTCTCGGAGAACAAAATGAAGAAAAAATTAAACTTCATATAACAAATGACAACAAAATGGATGTGCTCCAACACGCGAATCTGTAAGGGCTATGGCATTTAATCTTGCAGAGCAGTTAAAAATAAAACATACTTTTGATAAAGTAAAACGATTTGCGGATATGACTGGCTACATTTATTTCTTAAACGTCATCCAGACCTCAGTATCAGAAAAGCAGAAGGTGTTTCTTTGGCACGATGTCAGGGCATGAACATGAAAGAATGTTTTTGAATTACTGGAAAAAACAATGACCGAAAATGGTCTATTAAATAAACCATCCAACATATTCAACATGGATGAGACGGGGCTTCAGCTAAATAATAAACCTGGATTTGTTATTGCACAGAAAGGGTCTAAAAATGTTGCAGCAATAACATCATCAGAAAAAGGCGAAACAATTACAATAACTTCATGTTGTAACGCCGAGGGAATTTTTATTCCACCCGTGTGTATATTCAAAGGCAAAAACAAGAAAGCTGAGTTTGAGGACAACTCACCACCTGGTGCTACAGTTTACATGAATGAGAAATCTGCCTATATTAATACCAATTTGTTTTTTACGTGGCTCAAGAATCATTTCCTGCCAAAAAAAACCATCCGGAAAAGTAATTTTGATTTTGGACGGCCATTGCAATTCAGTTGAAATGTTGGAGTTTGCAGAAAGGCATAAGATTATTTTACTGTGTCTACCAGGACACACAACACAATTTCTTCAACCACTCGACAGATCTTTTTTCAAAAGTTTAAAATCAAATTTCAACAAAGCTACCGCTCACTTTATGAGGACAAATCCCACTCGAAAAATCACAAGATTAGTATTTGGAAAACTTTTTCCCCAAGCTTGGTCGCTATCTGCAGTAGCCGGAAATGCCATTGCAGGTTTTCGAGCAATAGGAATTTTCCCTTTAAATGCTAACGCAATTCCAGATTACGCATTTTTATCAGATGACGCTGACTTGCGAGCGAGTGATGCCATACTACCTACTGCAGAAACACATAACGTGAACGAAATAATTGCAGCACATAATGATGACCCAAATGATAGATCCTCACAAGAAGTAAACGAAACAACACCATTAAAAGATACTCCAGGTACATTGTTAAACAAAATGCATCCAGTGACAAGCACATCCAGTGGCATCTAGCAAGCACGAAAAAGATCTAGACAAGTGGCCAAAATTTTAACTTATTCTAAATACATTCAAAAGCGAAAATGTATGGAAGCAAAAAAGATGTCCACAGCTGCAGTAGAAAAGAGTATGGGTGATAAGAAAGTGAGAAATACGAAAATTAAAAAGGTAGACTATTCATCTTCTGATAAAGAATGATTTAGTTCTAACATGGAGTGTGACACTGACGAGGCCATCAGTGAAGAAGATGATAATTTTGCCGAATGTGTCGGATGTCGTGAAGAGTACAAGAAGAATACGTCAAGAAAAGACGATCGGATTAAATGCGTTAACTGCCTAAAGTGGTTTCATGAAGGATGTTCCAAATTCCAAAATCATTGCGATGGTTGTGGGAAAGTATTAATAAAGAAAAAGAAGTAATTTGTTTTATATATGGTTAGTTTCCTACCATTTCATCTCACTCGGATGCATGAGTCATTTAACCCGGACACTAAGGGTGAGACGACTCAGAGTCACAAAATATTGTTTTTCTACTTTGCGTTAACAATGGCCTCATTATTAAACCGAAACCAGTTTAATAATGGGATTAATTGTTAAACTGTATTTCAGGTGGCGTGCAAGAAGTGGGGCCCCCTTCTTCCATTTTTTGAGGCAAACTTAGGTTAGGTTGTTAGTGTTCGGTGGTTAGATGTCAAACTTTGACATTGTGAAGTTAGCCACAACGCTACAACTAACCTTTCGAATTAAAAGGCCCTAAATTATAACCTTGAATTTTTATTAATTTTTTGTTTCCGATCATATGCAAAGTAGAAAAAATAGTATATTATACTCGTTTAATAAGACGCATTGTGGCACTTATTCCTTTGGAGCACTCCTCGCTGCGTTCGTCGTGCCCCAAACCCATGCGTGCCACAATAAGACGTCTTATTAAACTAGTACAATAATATACTATTATTTAATTTTTTAAAAGTTTATATTAATTATTATTATTATTATGAATAAAATATGCTTTAGTATTTTTGTTAGTGGCCATTAACAGTACGTGGAAAATTCCAATTGCGTACTTCTTAATCAATGGTTTGATGGGAAAAAAAAGGTACAATATGGTGAACCAAAGCATAGAGATAGTACATGGCACCGGAGCTGTCGTGATTTCCTTAACGTTCGATGGTGCTACGGCTAATATGACAATGTCAAAATAATTAGGTGCAAATCTTTCACAAAATAATTTGAAATACAACCTTCCGAATCCTGTAACACATGATCCCATATTCATTTTTATTGATATCCGCCATGTCATAAAGCTCCTTAGAATGCGCTTGCTGACTGGGATTATTTTTTAGATAACAACAATAATCACATAAAATGCAGTTTTTTCAAAAAGCTACTACAACCTGCCTCCGCCTCGGCGGCCATTTACTTAAGACGTTTCGTTGCACGCAGAAACAACCAACGAGGCTCTACAAAAATTGAGACAAGTGTTAAGTCTATTCCGCGAGGAAGGATTAACACTAAATCTGAGAAAATGCTCGTTCCTGGTGACCTCAGTCAGTACAAAATAACCGAGTCAAACCCGGGAAAGATTAGCAGTGGTTGAAAGCATGAAAAAGTTCCGATCAGTTCCGATCGTACTTGCTGAATAGGACTTTCACGGTAGTAACTGGCGTCAAAATGTTGCTAGACTGCAAGACGTGGGAATTACCCGGTACCAGACTTTATTGTTATGCGCCTTATAAAATGTAAGGAAATTCTTAAAACCATTCAATTTTTTATTGATATAACTAATTACAGCGGCAGTATGTAAAAGGTTTAAAGACATAACGGACTATTATTTTGAACGCCAGGTCAAAGTATGGTTTCGTCACGCACAACTATCCTACGATCGAGCTAGGGCGAACATTGTTATCTAATGTCCTTTTATATTAGCACTTTTTTCAAGTTCAAAGTTAAGTACTTAAGTACAGTTCTTGTTTCTTAACTAATAACTGCATATAAATACATAATCTTATAGTTATTTTTTATACAAATGTCTTATAAGGCAAATAAGTCGCGAAAGAAATGTTTAGCCACGAGAGCTTGCTCGAGTGGCCTAATTTTTCTTAAGCGACTTATTTGCTGTTAAGACACGACTGTAATACATAGTTTTATCCAACATCTCCTTCAGTAACAGTACTTAAAGCATTATGAAAATACCAAAAATTCAATATCGTTAAAAGCTGGTAGCCTATCAATTGGTTCCCGTGTGGTTGCCACGACAAATTGTTTGTTCACGTCAAATTGAGAAAATTTTTGAAAAAGAAAACGGCTTCTGCGCTCGTCATATTGATCCAAATGGAAAGAAAACGTGCTCTTCCGGAAAGTATTGCGAAAGATGTTGAAGAAGCTAAATCGAGTTTGTTGTTTAAGAATGTAATTTAATTTTTCACATTACAGGTGGCCCTAATTTTTTATGTATCAGGTGGCCGTCGATGTAATGAATAAGTGACAATGTCAATCGATAACGTAAAAGATAATGAATCCTTATATGTTGGTATCTGCACCAGATACAAAAACAAATGTTTCACGCAGCTTTACCATCATGAAAGAACGATTTTCCGTTAATGTGCTGGATATTTGTAGAAAATATGTCTCTGCGACCTAAGAATGTTTATCACAACATGTTGTTTTTGTGCTACAGAAGTGAGAAATCCACAGTACAGCCAGTCGGAATAAATAGTTTATCGAAAATACCATCAGTAGTAGCAGATTTTTTGAAATTACCAGAAGCAGAGTTGTACACAGGACACAGTATAAGACGCACATCAGCAACTTTACTATCTGATGCTGGAGTTGATCATGGTATGCTCCAACGTCATGGCCGATGAAAATCGACAAGCCTGGCACAAGGCTAGGTTGAAGAGTCAATTTCCAGCAAAATGATTATTGCTAAACAGATCCTGGGTGAAAATTCGGGAGTGGAAAGCAGTGTTGAGACTGAGCAGACAGTCACTGTTGAGATTGAGAAGACAAAACCAAATGAACGTGGGAACAACATTGAAGTGACAAACAAAGAAGCAAATAATGTTTTATCTTTCAGTATAAATATTAATCTGAAGCTGGACAAATGATTCATATAATTCTAATTTTATGTATTAAACTTCCTTGTGTTCAATAAATTGTTCAATTTTCTCTAAACTGTTTAATTATAAAAAAAACAGTTTAATTGTAAATTCATAATTCCACTAGTGACTTATGGGCCTTCTAATGTGTTCAAAATCGGCAATTTTATGACCTTATCATCAAGAGGTGTTGGATAAAATTATTTTTTTGTTTTATGTTAAATTTATTTTAGTATTCGTTATCAATTATTATATCACGTTTATCATAACAAATATTTTTATTTCGTCCAGATTATAATTCTGATTAACCTAACATTTTCAAAATATTTTTAATTTTAACCCTTTCGGGCCTGGCGTGCACATTTGTGTACACCGCGTTTTGACCCCTCCATTTTTTTCTTATTTATGTTTTGACCCATAGAAACCACTTGTACACATTTGTGCACCATTTCAGCTTCGAACCAATAGACGCTAGTCCATCTGTGAGCGCATCGCAGAGGTATAAAAATACATATGTCAAGAGAACTCTAGATATTTGGGCAACCTTGAACACGGCCGGATATTATATGACGTGTTCACCCCATTTTACATCGTGACACCAAGAAACATTTTGATAGTGTTGTCGAGACCTTGTTGCTTGTGTATAAATAATAAAACATTATATTATAACTATTGGTATTGCTAATATCTTTCAATTATTTGCGTACACACTTGTGTACAGTTGGTCTGAACGGGTAGTGATGTGTAGTAAGTGAAAAATAATTTTTGGATTGAATGCTTATTAATTACTGGCGCAGGAATTGAAAATTAGTCCCCAAAATATTTTGGACTTGCTACATTTTCGAGCTCAAGTGGCTGAAGCTCTTATATTAATGAACAAAGTGCCAAAAAAAAAAACTAGGGCGTCCATCGGCGGCTACACCACCACCCAGTACACCATCCCCTCCAGCAACACCAACGTCATCCAGAAGACAGGACGTAAGACCTATCGTTGATGTACGACTTGATAACGTTGGCCATTTGCCCATTGTGGACGGTAAAAGCTTTGCAAGCCGATGCAAATTTCCGCAATGTAAATCAAGATCGCGGATCATGTGTGAAAAATGTAAAGTACATTTGTGCTTGACAAATAAAAATAACTGTTATTACAAATATCATACAAAATAGTGAAATAAAAAGCTTTTTGAAGTAAGTAATATTGTTTGTCTTATAACCATCTGCACCAACTGTGCACATATGTGTACAGGGTATAAAGGGCTAACAGGCTGGCGCATGAAGTTTTGACATAGCTTAAAAATCATTAAAAAAATCAAACAACGTGTGACTCAAATATTAAAATTTTGGGAAAACTTCAAATAATTCAGGCCTGAAAGGGTTAATATTTTTTACAAATATTAAAATTTGTTTATAGTGATGATAACAAGAATAACTCCATATAACGGAATTTATAATTTCGAGCAAGTATCACAAAGTATTTTTAAGAAATATGTACTTTATTCAGTAATTACACTACTTTGTCAATTTCTGTGATATTTTGTCAGTAAATCGTTCGGCTAATTTTTATAACAATGTGAATGGTTACCAATGTAATATCAAAGTTTCAATGAAACGTTTCTGAGGAGGGCGGACATTTTGCGGTTCTGTGAAAGGAGAGTGAATCAACGAAAACGACGGTTGCAGGTATCACAGAAATCTTAACATAACTTGCAGTTCCAGTGATCGAAAACATCCTAAAGGTGTTACGTTTCATAAGTAAGTTTTACAATCACAGTTTTTGAAGCAAACAATGCAAGTTTTCCATATTTTTTCCATATTTCCAGTGAAGTTGAAAAAGTGATTGTTGCGAGCTATTAGACGAGCAACTAATTATTCTTTTAACACAGCAAAGTATTTGTTCTTTGTATTTTGAGGCCAATGATTTTAAACAAATTGGTGAAAAAAACAGACTTAAAGAAGGTGTTCATCAAGAAATTTGCCACAAGAAAGCAGCCCATTGGCAGCACCTCTGCCACCCGAAACATTGAAACAGATGCAGTTCACTGAACAATCGTTAGCCTCTCTTGACAAACCTAGCGATGAAGCTCATATATTAATTAATACAGCCATGTTGCTCGAAAGAAGTACTTCTAGGTGAGACATAACTTGTAAAAGTCAGCATACAATTTGGATACAATCTTTAAACGTAGGTGTCAAAGTTACACAACCACACATGGAAAATGTACTGCTTCCTCCTTCTCCACCACCTGAACATGAAAAAGTTGGAAATGGTGATACATTGAATTATAAATTGTGTTGAAAATTTGTGTTTTACATATTTTTTTTTGTATAGAACTAAACGACCAAAGATGATCAAAAAAGTGTTATTTGCTGAGCTAATACGAGATGAAACTAAAAAAAGAAAAATGTCATCTTCAAGTACGTCTTCATCTGTTGCATCATCTTTGGCAAAAAAAAGAGAAATAATTTCAATGATACATAATTACAGGTTGGGTACTGTATATTAATTACTTCACTGCTATATGTATTTTGCCAAAATAATTTAAATAATGAAATTTGTAAAAGTATCAATACTTTAACAATATTGTAGTCACAATCTAAAGTTGGGTTTTAGATATGCTAGAATAACAGCTTCAAAACTGTCATGAACTTGCTCACTGCAAGACTGTTGATGAAGCTAGAACTGCCGCAATTCTGATAGCAAACTAGAGCAACACAGGGTACGAAAAGGGGCCTTAGCCTTGAAGAAAACGTCCTGAAAGTTATAGCTGGGGAGAAAAATATTAAATTAGAAACAGTAGTAATGGCCATAAATCCTATGTATGCAATATTTGGTGCCTCGACAGATGCAATGTCTGATAAATATTGCGTTGAAATAAAATATCAAATAAAGACAAATACTGTAAAAAATTACATTACGCCAGAGGGTGAAATAACTCCTAAACCATAAGCACAACTGCAGTTGCAAATGTTTCTTAATAAAAAACAATGGGGTTTATTTTATATTGCATCTCTATCTTTTGAAGCAGACAGAAATGAACGAAATGGAAATTCCTTACAATACAAACTTCTCCCAGGTATATGTATATTCTTTCCACCGAAACCGAAGTGAAACCCGCTGGCGCCAGTAGAAAACAACCAACCCCGAATCTCATCACCTTCTACGAACCCAACGCTTCTGCAAGGTAGGATGTTCATCCCCGTATAAATCTCTATTATTTATTCACCTCATCTCTGTAATAACTTGGCTAGTTTCCTCTCTCGCAACACATTATTTACAGCCTCAAACGCGCAGGAGTATGCTGAAGGGAGTGTTGAATAAGGGAATGGCGAAGACCCTAACGCAGTCGACCGTCGATGGGTGGCTATTTGGTACCAACTAACCGAACGCATAAAAGCGGCAAAAGCTCTTGAGAAGACATGGGAGGCCCTGAAATCTACCAGTGCTAGCTCGTCTAAAGAACCTGCACGCAACCTTTCCCTCTCCAAAAAACGGTCAACCAAAGAATTTTTGCATTGAATATCCTGGCTGGAAAACATACACGCATACAAAATTCTATCCCACATCCCTATATAACAGGTGAAAGATTATTTGTTATTGCCGATCCTGTACACATTTTTACAAATCTTGCATCGGCACTTACAAAAGGATATAAATTTATCTTGAATGAGAATTTGGTGGCAAAATATGTATAATTTCCCATCAGGGGAAATTTCTATAGTTTCCATTAGAAGATTATTTGAGATCGACTCTGTAATATATGTGACTAGTTTACCATTTATGTATAGGAGGTTGTATAACTTACTGTAACAACCCCACCACTAGTAAAAACGCACTTTGGGCATTTCACCAGCACAATCGCCCTCTTTTACCACCAACCGTATCAACGAGAACATGTATCCCAGACTTGATGTAAATAAAGATTGTTAATTTGTAACGGCCATCATCATTAAATAAACCAGACATAACAGACTCTAACCAAGTTGTGTCCAAGATTAAAAGATAATGGGGTCCGTAACAAAATAGCGCTTGACAAAATAGCGACTGATAAAATAGCGCGCGACAAAATAGCGCGCGACAAAATAGCGATTGACAAAAGAGCGCCCGGACAAAACAGCGATACGACATAACAGGGATCGACAATACAGCGCGTCCTCACAAGGTAACGATCCGATAAAGAAAATGCGGTACGAAACAGCTGTCATTAGTATGTAGATTGCTGAAAAATTGTGTTCACTGCAAAATTTTTATTAGCTTCCAAAAAAATATTATAACAACAATATAACAATAGTTAATGCAACTGAAGTGCTAAATTTAACAGCTTCGTAATTTGGAAGATGCACTTCAGCTTCTTCGGGTAAACTTTCCGCACTCTTTTGAATAATTACCCTGGGACCGTCATTGAATGTTGTAGCCAATTCGGCGATACGTTCTCTCGCCCTGCACATTTGCTCTTCGACAGGCTCAGGGGCATGACGGTGTTCCGTGGTTGGTCTTTTGAAATTCTCTGCAACTATTAGCCTGCCGTTGCACCCCTTCTTAGTACAACGCCACGACACTGTGCTAAGGTGCACTTTGTCTCTTCTATATCTATACCCCTCATGGAAGATAATTTTTCCCCTTTCTGCGATTTTGACATTTTATTTTGTGTGACAAATCAGTAAATATTTTTATGACGAATGTCACAAAAAAAAGCTTTGATCCAAATAAACGTGCTGAACCTACTTCAATTGCTATTTTTGAAAGCGTTTGAAACTAGTTTGTGCAATCGACAAATGTTACGGGCATTACGAGGCTCCAACGTCTTGGCGCTTTGGTAGTCGCTGTTTTGTCGATATTTAATTCACGTGGTCTTTTCAAATGATAGCCGTTTTGTTGATCGCTGTTGTGTCAGATCGCTGTTATGTCGCATCGCTTTTTTGTCTGGGCGCTGTATTGTCGATCGCTGTTACGTCGCGTCGCTATTTTGTCAAGCGCCCTTTTGTCGATCGCTGTTGTGTCGCGTCGCTGTTTTATCGCCGATATTTTGTCAGTCGCCATTTGTCAAGCGCTATTTCGTTACGGAGCCAGATGAAAGTACAGATGTTGCTTGTGAAAAAGTACTTTGTTGTATGTTGAAATACTTTTCAGCAACTCGTAGTACGATTGTAACCACTTTCTATTTCAATTCATGTAGCTGCTAATTTATTAACTCCCACAGAAATCTTGGTGCTTCAGAAATAATATCGGCAACTGAACTTATATTTAAGATAGCAGAAAATCATCTGAAATATTCAGCCCATTTTAGTAAAATAATTGAAAGTTTGGTGAATTGAGATAGAGGTTGAAGCAGAGAGAAACATTCTCCAATATTAAACCCAATTTAGTGGGAAATATTGAGTTTTCAAGTGCGTAAGTGTAATTAAAAAGTGATAATACAAAGACCGGAGTGCATGTACATAACAAAATTCGGATAAATTGGTACGTAAACAAACACTGTCTAGGTTAGGAAAACCGAGCTGTAACCTACGAGGGGTCGACCCGGGGAACAGTGCGGAGCGGGGAGTAGGCAGTGACAGTGATAGCGAAATAGCGAAAAAGCGAACTGATAAGATAGAAACCGTAAGTCAGTGGGGGCGCATAAAATGTCCGATACCGACGAGAATAGCACCGACGAAAAGGGACGGAAAAGAATGGCTGATCAAGAGAATAACATCTTTAGTAGGAGTTCGAAAACTGCCAGAACACCAGGCAAAAAAGAGAAACCAACAGATGGTGATAAACTGGAAAAGATAATGGAAATGATGATGCAAATAACTACTGATATAAAAGAAATAAGGAAAGAAAATCATGAGTACAAGCTAGAGTTGAGAGGGTTCAAAGTCGAAAACGAGAAAATTAAAGAGGATAATCTCAAATTAAGACAAGAGCTAGAGAAAGTTAAAGAAAGGGTAGAAAAGCTCGACAGAGATAATAGAAAAAACAATATTGTTGTTAGTGGGTGGAAAGGAGAAATAGGATCTGACAAGCCACTAGCAGAAAATATGGAAAAATTTTTAGGAAGAATTGTCGAGGGGGAAGTTGTAGTTAAACATACTTACCAATTAGGCTCTAAAATCTGTTTAGTTGAACTGGGTAAAAAAGAAGATAAGCTAAAGGTTATGCAAAACAAGAAAAAATTGAAGAAGGAAGGAGGTGATAGAATATATATAAATGATGATTGGACACCGGAAGAAAGAGATATAAATAAGAAAATAAGAGAAATTGCTAAAGAGGAAAGAAATAAGGGGAAGCAAGTCAAGTTAGGTTATAGTAAAGTAACTATTGAAGGCAAGACTTATAAATGGAATAGACACTCAGAAACATTAGAAGAGGTCTCAAAAAACTAGCGCAAAATAGGACAAAATGGCATAAGGTAACGAACCCGGCAAGGATAAAGGATACGAGATTGGTTAACGGAAAAATACATAGAAAAGGATGGAAAATGGGAACTTGGAACATTAGAGGTTTGAACGGGAAAGAAGAAGAACTTTTGGATGAATTTGAAAAATTGGGTTTGAATATTCTGCCAATAACGGAAACCAAGAAAAAAGGTCGTGCAAGTATGGAACAAAGAGATGGGCATCTCCTGATTCTAAGTGGAGTTAAAGTAGAAGAACGGGCACAAGCGGGAGTGGGATGCCTAATAGAAAGAAACATAGTGGAATTTGTAAAAAAATGGGAGTTTTATTCGGAAAGAATTCTTAAGTTGGAGATTGAGACGGATAAGAAGCAAGAGATTAATATAATAATTATTTATGGACCTAACGAAGATGATAGAGTTGCAGTAAAGGATGAATTCTGGGCAGAAGTAACGGAAATAGTAGATAATGCAAAAGACAGAACGATTATACTAGGGGGACCTTAATGGTAGAGTAGGACGAAGGCTTAATGATGCCGAAAATGTAATAGGAAAACACGGAGAAAATATAAGAAATAAAAATGGAAGAAGGATAATCGAATTTTGCACCCAAAATAACATGCTTGTAATGAACACGTTCTTCCAGCATAAGGAAATTCATAAATATACTAGAGTACTTGAAAGTAGAAATGAAAAATCTATCATAGATTGTTTTAATTAAAAGAAACTTTAGACACGTAATACAGGATGTAAGAGTGAAAAGAGGGCCTGAAATTAATAGTGATCACTTTCTAGTCCAAGCGAACACGAGCATTGGTTATACTAAAGACAGAGCTGGAGAAAAACCTAACCCACCAAAGAAAGCACCAAAAGTAAAATTAAGAACATACAAATTGAATAATCCTGAAGTAGCACGAGACTATAGAAATATAATAGAAGAAATGATAGAAGAAACCGATACTGAAAGGTTGAATTGTCAACAAACATGGACAGTATTGAAGGAAGCGATGTGTAAGGGTGTGGTACGATCATGCGGAACAACAAAGGAAAACCCAAAAAGGATACAAACTCATTGGTGGAACGAAGAAATTAAGAACGAAGTGAAAATCAAGAAGAGGATGTGGAGAGAATACCTGCAAAGGAAAACAAATGGAAATTATAATAAATATAAAGAACAAAGGAACAAAGTAAAAGAAGTAATAAAGAAGGCAAAAGAAAAGTCTTGGGTAGACTTTGGAAATAAAATGGAACAGGATTATCATACTAACCAAAAGCTCTTCTACAGAATTCTGAAGAGTTTACGAACAAACAAGAAAGAAGAAACAATTAAACAGATAAGAAACGCAGAGGGTATTTTGCTGAAAAAGGAAGAAGAGATTATGGAAACTTGGAAAAAGTATTTCGAGAAACTACTGAGCAGCGACGAAACTGACAGGTTCGTCGAAGTGGTGGGAGACGATAAAGAATGGGGACAAGAAGCAAAAATAGAGATTAATGAGACGGAGATGGCAATAAAGATGTTGAAAAAAGGTAAAGCTGCAGGATATGACCAGATTACGGGAGAAATGCTGAAAAATCTGGGCAGAAGTGGGTTGAAATTGCTCACAGATGTATTCAACAAAGCAATGAATGAAAACACAATCCCGAAAGATTGGGAAGTTGGAGTGATAATACCAATCTTCAAGAAAGGAGACAAGACTCAGTGCACAAACTATCGAGGTATTACATTACTCAGCGTGGCGTGTAAATTATATGAGCGAATTTTGGAACAGCGGACAAGAAGGATAATTGAACCACAACTTGATCAATCGCAGAGTGGATTCCGGAAAGGAAGAAGCATCCAGGACCATATCTTTACAATTAAACAACTTACGGAAAGGGCGAAAATAACAAGTAAAAATATATATGCAGCATTTATCGATATAGAAAAAGCTTTTGACAGGGTGCCAAGGTCCGCAATCAACGAAAGTATGGTAAAGAGAAATATAAGTACAAAATTGAGACAAGCAATTATGAGCCTATATAGAACAAATAGAAACTATGTGAGGACCGATAACATGGAATCAAGAGAGTTTGTAGTGAAAGAAGGACTAAGACAAGGAGGGGTTTTAACCCCCTTGTTATTTAACTTAGTTATGGACGACATCATAAAAGAAACAGGTAATAAGACGAGCAAGCTGTACGTAGGGCATAGATGTTTAAAACCTGTATGGATCAAGCAATGTGCTTTCGCAGATGATCTGGCGATCTTCGCGGAAACGGAACAGGAGCTACAGAAGAACGTTGAGATCTGGAACAGAGCATTAATGGACAGAAAATTGAAAATAAATGTAGAAAAGACTAGGGTCATGGTAATGGGAAAAGCTAGTCATGACATTAGCGTACAAATAGATGGAAAAGCTATAAAACAAGAGGAAACCTTTAAGTATTTAGGAGTACTGCTGAGCAGCAATGGCAATCAGGAGGTGGAAATCAAGGCGAGAATCGAAAGTGCAGCAAGATTGTACCACAGTATTAAAAATACACTCATAGGAAAGAGGGAAATATCAAGGAAAGTGAAGATGAGCGTGTACCGAGCTGTTTTTACACCAATACTTATATTTGGAAGTGAAAGTTGGACCGTAACAAAGAAAATAAAAAGCCAAATACAAAGTATGGAAATGAAATTTCTGCGACGAGTAATGGGTATAACAAAAATGGATAGAATCAGAAATGTAGAAGTGAGGAAAGAACTAGATATAGAACCGATCGTGAATAAAATAGAAAGGAACCAACTACGATGGTATGGACACCTAATCAGAATGGACAGAGAGACTCCAGTAAAAAGTGTATGGGAATCTAGAGTTCAGCACAAAAGACCAAGAGGAAGACCGACCGTAACGTGGAATGAAAATATTGAGAAAATTCTGTAGCAGAAAGGAGTAGGGTGGGCGGAAGCCAGGATGCTCGCAAAAGATAAGAAAAAGTGGAGAAACGTAGTGTACGAAGGACATGTCCATGAATAATATGATGTAATATACCTAACACCTTCGGGTATTGTAGGTTTTTGATTATATATATATATTGAAAGTTTGGCACAATACAAAGCCCGTCATGACCTTTTTGTTAAGGAATTTGTAATCAGAAGCCAAAAATTAATGGCTGCCCAAACTTGATTGAGAGGGGTATATGTATGTTCATCTTCCAGTTTGAGTAAACTAGCTTATGACATTTTATGTTTACCCCCATCTACAGTTGCAACGGAACGCACTTTTAGCAGGTAAGAATAATAGCTATGAAAAGAAACAGACTCACTATAGATGTTACACTTTGTTAAGTGCTCAAAAAGAAGACATACACTTATCACAGGATGCATATGTATATGCAGATGAAGAAACTGAAGAAGAGATGATGAGTGTTGATGATGTGATGATACTCCCGATAGTCAGATGTATCTTTTTCAATAAATATGGAATCTGAAAATGAGAATGACGATGGCGAATGCTCATTTTAGTTTTGATCTTTTAATTAATGTATCTACTTAATTTGTTCCTCGTTTGAATTTTTGCATACAACATACAATTTTAGTTTTAATGATTTATGTACTTTACCTAACTTTTCTAATTAAAAGGTATAATTCGATATGTTCTATTATTTTTACAAATGACGGTAATTTTACCGTTTTAGTAATTTACCCATGCCGGTGGTACGGTAAAATTGAAGGTAATTTTACCATGAATTTTACTGGTAATATTCTCCATAAATTTACATAATTTTACATCTCTATCCGCAACTGTATCGCCGACGATAGCCAACTTTCAACTTGAGAGGGTGCTGTTGCTGATATAACCTTCCTTTTGCTATATTTAATTTAATGAATAATTTTTCCAAAGATGACTAGTACAAGTAAGTATACACTCCCTATCGATAAGGTCATAATTTTTTTTTCAGATGTTGACCAAGGCTTGTTGATAGAGTTAATTCAATCACATCCGCATTTATACGATATGAAAAACAAGCACTACAAGGATATGAACATAAAAGAAAATAGGTGGCAGGAAACAGCTGTTATTTTAGATACTGAAGCAAGCGAGTGCAAAAGGTTTTGGAAGAATTTAAGACATCGTTTTTCGAAAGAAAAACGAATGTTAAGATTCTCAACAGGAATGCGAGTGGGTATATTACAATAAATAGTTATTTATGTATCAAGGGCGTACGTAAGGCGTTTTTGGCCCGCGGTGTGGAGATTAGAGCAAGAGGGCCGAAGGCCCGAGTGCTCTAACACGCCAGGAGCCAAAGATGCTGCTTACGTCAGAGGTACATACAAAAATTTATGTACGATCGACATTCAATACAATATTTTAAGAAAAAGTTTCGTAAACAATGTTACAACGAAGATGTTTTGATTTAAAATATAAAATAATAAAAATTGTGAATAAATATGGTGATCTGTAAACAAGCGTGTCCATTTTGTGATTTCGTTCAATTTGTACTTTAAAATGGATCAAGAAAGTAATTCTCTCGACATTAATAAAGCAGCAGATGAAATTGTCGCGAATCTTTTGCTGTCGAAATCAAGAAAGATTACATGTACATCATTAATAAATATTAAGAATAGGAGGGGGCCCAAAATTTAGAAACATTTTCTCACTGCCTTGTTTTTAATAATACATATTGTTTTTACACCACGCTGCAAGAAGTTCTACGCAATGGCACGATTTACTCTTAAGAAAAAATTATTATCCTTAACACTTTCTAAGGCCAGTGCAAAAGCTTACCGTTTACTATCTACAATTTTTTGTCTGCCATCGCTGAGGACACTAATCAATTTGCTCAACAAGATTCCTCTTCGCCCCGGCCTGAATCAACGTTTATGGATAGTTTTGAACGGTCTGTGGCAAAATTAAAAAAAAAAACGTTGAACTGTGTGTGGTAATTTTCGACGAGGTAACCACACTTATCTTAGAATCAAAAATACAATATTATTGAAACCCTTGAAGATTTTGGAGATCATCGAACTAAGAAAATTGCCAATCATGTGAATGTGTTTTTTGTTAAAGGAATTCACAAACAGTGAAAGCAGCCTGTATCATTTACTTTCATCTATGGGCCTACAAAGGCAATTCAGATTAATTATAAAATTAAATAATAAGCAATAAAAAAATGTTGCTTCAAATAATATAAGCATGTCAAGAGGCAGGTTTGGAAGTAGTGGCCACTATTTGCGATCAAGGCAGCACTAACCAAACCGCAATAAATTCCCTGTGAAAGGACATGGAGGGAGAGTTTGTAAGAAGAGGAGATGTGAACCCATATTTCGACTTCCTTGTAAATGCTATGGAATACTTTCCATCAACCATCTATCAATCGACAACAAAATTCAAAACGACTACCGGAGAAGAAACAGTAAAATATAAAGCAAATATTCCCGCTTTTCCAGATTTCAATACGAACGAAAGTTTCGAATTTGTCTTATATGATTTACATAGTTTCTGCGATGGGATTATTGGTATTAAACAACTTCTAGATTTAAAATTTTCCATAGATTTGGTCAGTAAACGTCTAACGAACAATTTCATATACATTACATCCCTCTACCACACATTACGTACCCCAGGTGGTATTTTAGTTAACATGTTGGATAATAACTATATATGCAGTAAAACAGTTGTGGCAAAAATTACAATCGGCAGGTTTCAAATATTTAAAAACACGACGGCTTAATCAGGACTGCCTGGAAAATGTTTTTGGTTGTATACGACAACAAACTGGTAATTGCATCAATCCCACTCCCGTTCAATTTCAAAGAACATTTAGAAAATTATTTTGTCAGGATTATTATCGCAGTAATAGTATGAATTGTGCGGACGACTGTGATAAGTTATTAACTAAACTAAAGTCGTCAGGTCTTCCTAAAATATCTGAGAATATTTTAGAGAAAAAATCTACTTGCGCAAAAGCTATACCCCTGGACAAATACGGCTATAGACACGAAAAAATTCCCTACCAAAACGCATTTAATTATGTATGTGGTTATATAATTAAGAAATCATTAAACATACATACCTGTGAAATATGCAACAATTTTTCCAGAGAAGTTACTGAATTAAATTGTGACACATTATTGACACATTTTAAAGCTTTCAATACGGATGTATGTATGGTCGTTTAAAAGTTCCTGGAGAACGATTTGTTGCACACATCTACAAATTAGAAAAAGTCTTTGTTTCCGTGTTTCAAACATTTTGTACAAGGCCAGGAATTTCCAAATGTTATTTTGAATTAATGAAAGATGTCCAATTCATACATGCATGTTCCGACTTTTCAAAAGAGTATGTGATTAAATTATTTATCCAATTAAGAGTATTTTACTCTCTAAAATACACTAATAATGAATTAAAATCCAGCAGAACTCCAAAAAGCAATCGCAAAATCATTATATTAACCCATTTGTAATTTTGTGTATAGGTAGCAGCATTTCTGATTTATTATTATGTATTATTTATTTTGATTTTTGTGTTCATAGATAGTAGTAGTAGTTTTGGTTAGCCACTTGTTTTTAAATGTAGTCTCTAAGTGGAATGTTTTAATACAAACTTTCTTTAAATGTACTGTGTTTACTTCACCCTCTCACTCCATCCAGTAAAAATATAATATTTGTTTGTTATATTTTTTGTGTATAAAAAGGTCAGAATACGAAGCGACTTTCTGTAAATGAAATATGTACAATTTAGACACAGGTTACGTACCCTAATGTAAGGGATGTACCTAATCTGTGACTCAGGGAAGCATAATGTATTTTAAATTTCCCGGTCGAAAGTACCACCTATTTAATGGCCAACCTATTTCAAGGTCATACAACTTGCACCCTTCGACAACAAAGGTATCACCGCAAGCCTTCGCATCACCACACTTTTATTCACTTTATAGAAACTGAGCCCCTAATTAAACTTCAAGGCAATAATTTTAATTATTTTAATCAAATCAACTAAAGCTTACATATGCTCCCTATTTCAAAAGAACAAACCCCTTATACAGAAAATCTCAAGCACCTACTAATCCATACGGAATATTTAATAGTCGAAGCTCGGGATAAACTTAATAATTTTATCCCTCACATAAGATCTAAACGAGGATTAATTAACCTCGTAGACAAAACACCTAAACTCCGCTTTGGCACCTTGGATTCTGATGACGGAGAAAAATTTAATAAAGCCATAAAATTGGTAACCGAAAATCAGGAATCAGCTAATAAACAAGTCCAACTCCAAATGTCATTGACAAAACGGCTAATCGATAACTTAATAACACGATCACAACTCTCTCCAAAAATCAAGAGTTAATTGAGACGAAATTAAAAGAGTTCCAAAATAAATTTGACGATGTTACGATCTACACAAAATCTCAAAACACCTTAGAACAAATAATTTTGAATTGCCTAAACTTAATAACGCTTTTAGATAACATTGAAAACGCAATTATGTTTGCAAGACTAGATATTTTGTATGGCTCCATTATTCCTGTGGCATACATGCAAACGATATTCGACAAGTTACACAAACTTTATGGCAAAAACAAAATTCCAAAATTTAACAAGATATTCTCTTATCAAATTACGTCTTTAAAAATTTTCTCTCTTAATAACAAAATCATTTTTGCTAGTGACATGCCTATCTTCAATCCTACGACCTTCGACCTATATCACCTGTATCCCATCCCTCAGAAAAACTCCACTGTAATAGATCAAAAACCGCACCTGATGCTCATCACTCACAATCACCAGTACATGGAAAGTAAATGCGAGGCTATAGAAGATATCTACATTTGCGACGTCGAATCAGTCCCCAATGGAGAAGATTGCGTAATATCTTTGATACAACGCCAGTGGTTGCCGATCAACACCCGTATTCATCGGTTCGAGTATCTACGAGCAAATAAGCGACAACCATGCCTTAATCATTCCCGGAAAAGAGTCCGTGAAAATAAAGAAGTCCTGCACCAACACAGGACTTGCTGTAATTGGGTATCCAAGCTTAGTCAAGATTCCTCATCGATGTCAAATCAGCAACGGAAAATTCAAATTTATCAACGAAGAAAGAAAAGCTAGCCGTTCATCCTACCAGATGTCAACGCTAACATCATTCCAATGAACATGAGCCACCTGCAGTTACAAACGATCACCCTGGACGAAATCACCAAAATTCAAAAAGATGTCGCCAGTTTGAACACACCTGTTGTCATCGAACATCACATGTCATTCTCGATCGACGCATCGAACTGGAAGGATGTCTTCCAAGACGAGTCTCCGACGATCAGCGCGAACCACGAGCACCAGTTCCAACCCAAAGAACTCCACCATGAAGCCGACCTCCAACAAAAAACCAGGTGAGTGGAAACCAATAATTATGCATGCCAAGTCCAAACAGACGACCGCATCGCCACCAACAACCTCCAAATCCGCCGACGTCCTCAGCGAGGTCGACGAGGACTCCAATCTGACCTCCCGGACACGCTCCAACTCCAACACATCCTCAGCCTCCGTAATCTCCGAGCAGCCCGAGCCCCAATTCAAATACTCCGTTCAAAATATCCCCGCAAGACTTGCAACCCAGAAGAAATTCTTCACATTTCTTACCACCCACCTCCTAGTCAAAAACATCGAAGTTCTTAAAGTGAACTACAATAAGTCCGCGCTCCTCATCACCGGGAGCGAACTACCCCCCAACTTCCAAGCCCTACTTCAGACGGCATGCTCAGACGCCGCAATAACCATCGGCCCCATCAATCGCCGCACTAAGCCCCAAACAAACCCCAAGAAAAGCCCCCATTTCTCACTCGTCATCCGCGATATCGACATCAACATCGAAGAACGCGACGTTCTAAACCATGCCCTTTCCCTGAACCTCAAAATCCACAAAATGTGGAGAATAGTTTCAAAAAAAAACCAATAAACCCACTCCCCTAATCCGCATCATCTCCGACCACGCCCCAACAATCGACTCGTTCCTAACCTTCGGAATAAACCTCTTCGGCCGCCACCATCAATGCGAGCCATCAAACCCGCCTCCGCCCACGCCCGTTCAGTGTTCCAAGTGTTTCACACTAGGACACAACACTTCCGAATGCCCCAAAAAACCAATTTGCCCCACGTGTCCAGACAGCCACGCCCCAAACAAATGCCCCAAAACAGAACCCCAGTGCCCCTTCTGTAAGGGAAACCACCCAGCTTGGTCCCGCAAGTGCCCCGAGTTTGAAAAACTCACAATGACCCCAGAAACCCCAACAATTCCCACCTATATAATAAACCCACCCGCAGAATTCGCGGACCCCGAAGACCCACTCGATGACAACGAGCCCAAATCCACTGAACCCAACACCACATCAATCCATGCCAAGGCGCTTATAGCTTTTACCACCAAAATCCTTTTCGATCTCTTCCCCCATGACAAAACAAAAACTCAAACCGCCATCCAAGACGCCTCCAAAGCCATCTTCAGAATGACCCCACATTTCAATCACTCGGGTCACCGCCTCCTTTTCACTTTTGACGCTTGATGGACATACGAACCAACATGCATGTTACTCCCTCCCCGCTGCACGCTGGGCCCCCAGCCCAGCGTGTAGCACCCCCTCCTCTACCCCCAAACCCACAAAACGCCACACAAAACCCACCCCATATCAATATCTGTAAAGCCAACATCAATTTCACCAGACACAAAATGCACATAGTAAAAAACCTCATCGAAACAGACAATATCCAGATCCTAGGTCTTACCGAAACCAAAAGCAGACGAAACATCAAAATCCCTCATGTTATCACATACTACAAGCCCTCAGTCATGGACAACGCACGCGGTACAGCCCTGGTTATCTGCGATAAATTCCCATCCACCGAGCACGACCTCCCACAAAACCTTGCACACCTAGAAGTGATTGCCGCAAACGTCCTAATCGCCCAAACTTCACTCACTGTAATCTGCCACTACAATCCGCCAACCGAAAAAATATCCTCCCGCTTATTACAATACGTCTCTCAACTCCCCAATGCCATTCTAATCGGCGACCTCAACTGCAGACACACGGACTTCGGCGATAACTCCACAAACTCCAACGGCAGGAAACTAGTAAACCATCTAATCAATCATTCGTCTCGAAAACAGACAACCCACCCTAATTAATCATCACGGCGAATCTATACCCGATCATATAATAATCTCGGAAAACCTAATACCAAAATTCAATCCCTCTTGTCAAATAGGAACAACGGTCACTTCAGACCACTTACCCCTAACAGCCCAACTCCTATTACCAGCTCCACCACCAATTCCGACCTACATAACCATCCACGACAACAAACACGCCGACTGGGCAAAATACCAAAGACAAATTACCGAAAACTTGCCAGTAATAAATATAACGCGCGACACTAACGAAATCGACCATCAAATAACACACCTCACCAACACCATCTTAGCCGCGAAAGAACTAGCCATACCTCTCAAACGTATCCCGAAAAACAAAAGACCACTGCCTGCGCGCATCCTAAATTTAATAAAACAGAAGCGACAAATTTACAGAGAAATCACGCGAACCCGTAATCCTCAATTAAAACCCATTTTCAACCGACTAAATGCCCAAATCAGACGCGATATTAATCAATACCGGGAAAGCCAGTGGTCCAACACTTGCGAAAAATTAGACTACCGTGACGGTAAAAAATTTTGGGACAAATTCAAAACAATCACCGGACAAAAAACACAAACAACAACACATCTACTCCAAAACGGAACCTTCCTCTCCACTCCCGAAGAAAAGAGCAACGCCTTCGCTCAAACACTTCAAGAAATACACGAAATTCCCCAAGACCCAAACTTCGATCATGACTTTTTCGACCTCGTCTCCCACGAAGTGCAAGAGTTCCGCGAACAACCTTTTCATCCCCTAGCCCTCCTTAACATGCATGTACCCGACAATGACAATGACTTGACAAATGAAATCCCCCGCCACGAAGTTGAATCCTGTATCAAAAACCTAAAAAACTCCAAAGCCCCAGGGCCAGAACAAATTCCGCCAACAGCCACCCAAGCCCTGACAACTATCTATAACAACTGCCTAAACGCGTCATACTTTCCGACCTCATGGAAGCAAGCCTCCGCCATTATGATCCCCAAACCCGGCAAAAATCTCCATAGCCCGCTCTCCCACCGCCCCATCTCTCTCTTAAATATAACCGGAAAAATCCTCGGAAAAATCCTTACCAACCGACTAAAAGACTTCCTGGAAATAAACCACATTATCCCGCCACAACAATTCAGATTTCGCTCGCAACATTCCACAATGAACCCCATTCTAGAGCTCCACACCGATTCCACCCGTTTTGCTAACCTCAAAGAGTGAGACATAGAGCGAGCATTCGATAAAGTCTGGCACGACGGACTCATCCACAAACTTATCAAACTTCGAGTAAATCCCCAATTCATAACCCTCATAGACTCATTCCTACAAAACCGTTCCTGCAGAATCAAAATACAGAACACCTTTTCAGATCCTGTAAACATCCGTGCCGGAGTCCCACAGGGCTCCGTACTTTCACCCATTCTGTACTCCGTATACTGCAGTGACTTTCCCTTTGCAGACACCCCCAGAACCAAGACGAGGATGTTCGCCGACGACACCGCGTTCTGGACTTCACACCGAGACCCCGAACGAGCCACCTCTACCATCCAGGAAGCACTCCGGCGATTCGAGACGTGGGCTAACAACTGGAGAGTAAAACCCAACCCCACATGCGACTAACCCTGCATGCCAAACAAATTCCACAACACCAAACAGTCCGATATTTGGGCATAACTTTCTGCTTGCTCCCTAGTCCCAGGCCTCCAAAACACCCTTAAAAAAATCCGCAACCGCACCAACCTACTCTACCAAATCCGGGGCCACATCCGGGGCTGCAATCCCCTAACCCTAAAACATACCTACAATACCTTCATCTGCCCAATTATCGACTATCGGGCCCCCATATACGCGACACTTCCAAAAAAATCCATCCAAAAAATAACAGCATGTGAACGGAAAATCCTCCGAAAAGCCTTCAGACTCCACCCACGATACCCATCCATGCATGTATACCAACGCACAAACGCGACTCCCATCCCCGACCGTTTAAAAACCCTCCAACAAAACTACGTCAAACGGACACTAATCAGTAACAACACAATTGCCATCAACACTTTACACACCACATATAAATACCCCGCCGCGAACAACCGACTGTTACACCGCTTGCCGCGAGTCCCCAAACACAAATTCAAACACCCACCCACCGCCCTCCTGGAAACCCTATATCCTCCAGGCTCTCCAGGAATTAGTGGAACATACTCCGATTTCGCTGCGAGGACGCTGACGTCCCCGCCCCCGACCCCGCCACTTCGCCAGCCCTCCCCCCCAGACCCTCCACCGACACCCGGACTTGGACACCGGCGACCACCCGACGACGACGACAACGACGACAACACACCACCGATCTCTTTCAGCTTCCAGCCCTCCAGGACCAGGATGAACACCCACCCCCCAAGGACCAAGGACCCATCATGCGCATAGATTAATGGATAATAATTAGTTACCCCTTTCACATGTAAATATTTATTTAAGCTCACCACATTGTTAAATGAAATATCTTAAGCACTAGTTAGTTAAATTCAAACCCAACAGTTGTTAAATTAGCCCAGAGCTGAAAAGGCCCTAAGCCTCAGCAGCGCCCCATTGACATGTAACATATCTTAAGGAAACACTGTAACCAAGAACGCTTGAATAAATGTATTAACCGTTAACATCACATGTTCTGTAACTTTATATGTTACAGCCTTTATCTCCGTTCTTGTTATCGTTTCTGTCATATAGTTAAGTTTAAGTTAGGCAACCCAATGTACAAAAGTGTAAATAGGTTAGAATATGAATAAACGGGCAGTCGAAGCTGAACCATCTTGTGTGCAACACCTGCACCACCCTGCTCCTACCAGACAAGACATAACATGGCGCAGTCGAATACAAAAAGTGAATAAATGAAGTGAAAGTCAAATAAGTGATTAATAAGTAAAAGCAATAATGGAGACAAAACCCATCCCAGCGATGGAAATGAACGGGAATTTAGCAGCCAATTGGAAAGCGTGGAAGAAGCGATATGAAATATACACTATCGCATCGGAGTCAGATAAAAAATCAGAAAAAATCCAGTGTGCACAACTTCTACACTTGCTAGGGGACGAAGCTATCGATATTTACAACACATTTGAGTTTGCCGAATCAGAAAAGGACAAAATTGAAACTCTGAAAAAAAAATTTGATAGTCACTTCATCCCGAAGAAGAGCTTAGTATACGAGAGATATAAGTTTTTCACAATAAGACAGAAGGAGGAGTCAATAGAAGAGTTCATTACATTGCTCAAAAATAAAGCCAAACAATGTGAGCTTGGAACACTCCAAGAAGAATTAACAACGTTAATGTTAATAGTAGGAATTAAAGATGACCCGACAAGCAGTGGCGGCTGGTGCAGGAAGGGCAAACGGGCAATGCCCCACCAAAACGAAAGCACATTTTTAAATCTGAGAATTTCGCGCTATTAATTAACAAAATGCATTTAATTACGAAACCTACAAGTTGCCTATGTTCAGAACACAATCTGACATCATCTCGGCAGGGTATCATACACCTTTGCCCGTCCTGCATGTTGCCAAATTGTGAATATTTTCATTGACCCGTACTTGGCAATCTTCGCGATTATATCCACAAATGCACGATATTGCAACATCTTGGCAGGGCATAGTAATCGCTTCGTCTTAATTATGTACTGCAACTTAAGTACTTAAATGCATATACGATTGCATACACTTTTATCGATTTAGTCATCGATTTTGAAACAAAACGGTCGAGTGAAATTTGCTAACTTTGTTAGTTTTCTGTGCGTTTGCAGTGATTTTAAGAAACTTAAAAAACTGTGTTGCAGAGTTGTCAATAATATCAATATGAATTCAATTGAGAGAATTTTGCGGCTACAATCTGAAAATAAATTAAGCCATGATGAAAAACTATTAATAAAAAACGTTGGACCGCCAAGACCCGATTTGGACATTGCTATGTCGTCTAAAGTTAAAGACAAACTCGTGCATCGAAAATCTAATAAGACTATGTATCAAAGTGAGTGGTGGTTATGTGGTTGCAACGCGAAAAACGCCCTTTTCTGTTTTGTATGTACCCTTATGAATAACGGAGAAGTTGATAAAGCTTGGACTGAAACCGGAATCACGGATTTAAAACACTTTGGGGAAAACGTAAAAAAGCATTGCTCGAGTAAAAAACACTTAAATCTCAACGTATCGTTCGCAGTCTTAGGTAAAGTAGACATAAGAAATCAGTTAAATAGTGCTTATAGAGAGAATAGGGTTGCCAGATCTCATATATTTGGTATGAGTATTAGATATTTAAAGAAAATCTCATACCTCATACCAAGTATTAAATATATGAGATAATCTCATATATTTTCATTTTAACCGCCATTTCGAATTCTGTACTCTGCACTTTAGGCGCAGAAACTTAAATTCGAATTCCAATAATTCAGAGTCTACTGTCTAACATGTAGGTGCAAAGTTGTCGGCTGAATCATGACAAAAAAATGGTGCAGATTGCAGACAGTGCAGACTGCGGGGTGCGGCGGTTTAGTTTGTGGTGTCATTCACCACTTCCTTTTTCAATCGCCATTGCGTCGAGTTGGCAGAATAAAACACAAAACACAAAACTGCGCATGGGCGCCCATAGAAACCTTTCTCAGGGGGGGCCACACTGAAATTTTTGTAATATACTCTGTTCTTGTATATATAAATAATATAAAGATAGAAATCTTTACTATTATAAATATATATTTTAATCATCAACTACGTTAATCAAATCCACTCGCAAATAACCCTACAACATCATTATTCTTATTATTAACAAAACAGTGTAAAATATTAAAATTAAAAAGTTATAAAAATATAAAATTAATCAAAAACAAATTGCTAATTTCTTTTTTCTTGGCCAAAATCGTCAATTACTGTACCAACAGATGTTTCTTCGGCATTAACTCTCTCTGACTCACAAATAGGTACTACTGTCAAGTTTTTTTATTTTTACAAAATCCTACCAATTTTGGATTTCGTCTGATAAATTGTCAGTGGAGTAAAATTCGCCCAACCCTTTAAAGCAACTTGGTTTTAAGTTATGTACATTCTTTGGATGTAAGGAAAATAATGAGTATGATGACACTTTTGTTTCGGAAAATCAGGTCGTTAAGGAAAGAATGGAATGATCCTGGTATGGAATAAAAGTACCAAAATAATTTTCTATGCTATCTGTGTTGTAGTTCGCACGCCCACAGGTGAAACAGTTCTGGAGCAACCGAAATTTCCAGCTACTCGCTTCGATGGCTACTATGAAAAACCGCCATCAGTAGTAATAAATAACACCACTTATTTTATACTTTTTATTAGCTGAAGTATCATCATCAGTATTTGTAATTTTTCTCTTGAAGAAATTTCAAATATCCATATTTCTCTGTTTTTAAATAAAATATTAAATTTAAAACTTAAACAGACATTTAATCAAGAGTACTTACGCTTGTATTTTGTAATAAATAAATAATAAAAAGTATAGTCAACAAAACGCCGGTTTAACAACTGTTCGTCTTTACAGGTCACTTCACCACAGATAAAAAGTGAAAACGGATTGAATTTTTGGACGTGAGCAATAAAATGTTTGCTCTTGTATTGTAATAACTGTAAAAAGCAAATAACGAAACAACCCATAATTCAGTACCGGTTAAAAAGGATAGATTTATGATGTTTCCAGGCAAATCTAGACCGAACAGAGGGTTTCAAAACCAGATGGTCTAATGCCCATTTGCACCAACGTTAGCAGTAAGCATTGCTTAGCTAAGCAATTCTTAAAAGTAACTACTTCTTAAATTGTACAGTTGTTGCACCGTCACTGCTTAGACTCTACTTAACCAAGTAATACTTAGTTGGGGAATTGTGTAAAAGTTTCATTTCTATTGGCAACACTGACGTTTGTTGTTATTGGAACATCAAAAATTTTAGGTTAGTTTGTTGTGTGTACGACAGTCAATGACACCGCGCGTATGTAGTTGTGATATTGTTGAATTAATTTTATGTGGTGTTGAATGTGTGTTTAAAAAATGGATGTGTTCGACGCGTACGAGGATGACTTAGAAGTCATTGAAATTGTTGAGATGGGAATTCCACGGCAGATGTACACTAGAGCTGATCATTTCTATGGTTTACCAGAGCTTCAATTTTTCCAAAGATTTCGACTAACAAAACCAACAGTTTTACATTTATTAACGTTAATTGAAGAACGTTTGGAATTTCCTACAGACAGGTAAAAGTGGTTAAAAAATTTAATGTGTAAATATATTATGATTTGATCATTACAGAAATCAGGCGGTGTCACCTATAAATCAGCTGCTTACTACATTACGATTCTTTGCAAGCGGGGGCCATTTGAGTACAGTAGCGGACTATATGGGAATGCACATCTCAACTGTGTCGAGAATAATTAGACGTGTATCGGACGCTATAGCAAGGCTTTACCACCATTTTATTAAGATGCCCCAAACTCTCATGGAGCAAAGGCTTATTCAAAATGGTTTTTTTGACATCGCGAGATTCCCAAGAGTGATTGGGGCCATTGATTGCACTCATATCAAAATTGAATCACCAGGTAAAGATTTAAAAAACCAAAAACACATTCTTTTCATTGGAACGTTTTTAAGGTGGAGAAAATGCTGAAGTTTTTCGCAATCGGAAAGATTATTTTTCAATTAACGTTCAAGCCATGTGTAATGCGAATATGGAGTTTACAAACGTAGTTGCTCGGTGGCCTGGTTCTACTCATGATATGACCATTTTCAATAACTCGATTTTACGAGCAAATTTTGAGAATGGAGATTATCCAAATTGTATAATATTGGGTAAGTTTCAGTTTTTAATATGTGTAAAAATACATTGCATTTGTTTTCAGGTGATGGTGGCTATGGTGTAAGACACTATTTTTTTACACCATTATTAAATCCACACACTCAAGAAGAGCAGTTGTATAATGAAGCTCATATTCGTACAAGAAATGTCATCGAAAGAACTTTTGGTGTCTGCAAACGAAGATTTCCTGTGCTAGCATATGGATGTCGATTAAAAAAAGAAACTGTTTTGAGTATTATAATTGCGTGTGCAGTCCTGCATAATATAGCTCGACAAATGGGTGAAGATGAACCTCCTCTCCCAGCTGACATTAACCAGCATGAACTGCAGCGACTTATTGAAGATGGTCAAATACCAGAGGTCAATGTTATTGACAACCAAAGGAGGGGCAGTGAAATTAGAAGAAATTTTATAACAAATTTTTTTGGAAATTTATAAATTTAACAAATAAATGTTTTATTAATATTTTATTTTATATTTTATTGTTTTTCCGTATTATCCTGTTTCAGTTTTCTCAGCTGCTCCTTTTTTATTTCAATATCTAGTTCTAAAATTTGCTTTCGAAGCAAAAATTCAACTTGCTTTCTTTCTTCGTCATGTTTTTGTCCTTCGAGTTGTGCCTCAACTAACTCCATTTTCTTTGTAGCTAGTTCGTCGTAAGTTTTCGACAAATGGCTGGAATGTAGTGCTGTTATTGTTGGCCTCCTCCTATTAATGACTGTTTGTAACTCCTTTGATTTCTTTTTTTTCAGGTGTTCAACTTTATAATCACCCCAGTCAGCTTTAAACTGCAATTAATTAATATATATAACAGATGATAACCAACACAGAAAAAGCTTACATTTGCATTTTCTTCCCCTTGGTCATATGTATCAGAAAACACTCGTTTTTTTGTTTTGTGAACCTCATCCATTGCTTCAGGTATGTGTGGAGAAGAGGTGGCAATGGGCACCACATTATCGTTTTCATGGTCTTCGTTATCTTCTTCACCTATAGTTTGCTATAAAAAAAAAAATAAGACCAATTTTTATGATGCTGTTCAACTTACAAATAATTCACTATCCCCGCCGTATTGAGTTTCCAGTCCATACACTGAATTCTCATCCATGGTGGCTAACGTTAGCTGCAGGTATGGATCCTCACATTTTGAAGATGAAGGACCACCTCCTGTTTTTCGCATAAACACTTTTTTATCGGCCACTTCTTTTCGCACTTCTTTTTTTTTATTTGTGTAAAATTTTTGTAATGAGGTTACACTCCTCATGGCACCGCTAGGACTACATGAATTAAATTTATTCGTTAGTTCTTCCCAGCACCGCTGCTTCTCCTTATTTGTAACAGCGTCCGTTTTTTTATTTTCTATAATATGACGCTGTTCACTGATTAATGTTAAGACAAAGGTCTTTTCATCTGCCGTAAAATTTGCTCCCCTCTGGCGCTTTGTACTATTCATCTGAAAATAAAACATATGTACATAATTCTTTACAACAAAACGTTGTAATTGTGGTACATACCTTCTTTATATTATTTTTTGTCTTGTTAGAACTTTATTCCACACTTTTCACCGCTGATTACAAAACACTCACGAACGCTGCTACTGTTGAAAGGTTGAAATGGCTGAAATGATTGCAAAATTGCAAATTTTCGATTTCCAAAACCATCATCCAATAGAAACGAAGTATTGTTCCGTTACTATGGCTACCGCACATGCGTTGTATCGTTGTGTCTCGTTAAGCACTGCTTACAAATTTAAGCCACAGGTAAACGGGCACTTAAATTAAGGATTTCTTAGAAGGCTTTAAGAGAGAGTTAACCGTTGGTGCAACACATTCTTAGTTTTAAGAACCGCTTAAATTTTAAGTATCTGACTTAAACGTTGGTGCAAATGGGCATAAGTTTGTCACATTTCTGTGTTTGTGTGGCAATAAAACTGAAAGTGTAGGGTATGTACCTACTCTTACAAATGTGCTGAAGTTTAATTTTGACAAATAAAAAGGAAATTGACGCAGAATCTCAGGGGGGGGCACCGCCCCCCCTGCCCCCCCCCTATGGGCGCCCATGAAACTGCGTGCATCACTCCCACAAGTTTAGTGTTTAATTCTAGTTAGCAAGTGTGGCACTGGCGCACTGGCAGTGGTGGCATAAAATTATTTACAATTACAATGGATTTCGATAATATAAATTCAGCTGATAATAATGATCGCGGCAGTAGCGAAGATATTTCTGATATTTCATTATCTCCACCAAAGGCGACAAAAAAACGTTACGACTGTTTTTACAAGAAGGAATGGGAGAACACATTTCCATGGCTATTGAAAACGAATTCCGCAAGTAAAGCCCGATGTCGTTTGTGTAATAAAGAATTTCTAATTAATAACAGAGGCCTACACCAGGTATTTATATTTTGTATTAAATGAGGGCATTTATTATATTCTTATTTTGTTTTTTGTTTTAAAGGTAAAACAACATGAAAAAACGAAGCAGCATTTGTTGTCCATATCATCACAAAAAAATAACAACTTAATCAAAAACTTCTGTGTGAATAATGCCCCAGAAAACAGTGAATCCATGAAGCTGACAGCAATCGAACTTGGTAGTGTTTATCATAATGTGCGGCATAATCTTTCGTACAATAGTCTAGACTGCTTAACGAAACTTAACCGAGATATGTATAGCGATTATCAACTTTTACGAAAAATAACACTGGGACGTACTAAAGCCGAAGCGTTAGTTTTAAATATTTTAGCTCCAAGGGCATTAGATATGGTCATGAAGGAGTTACAAGAAAATAATATATTCTTTGGTCTTCAAATTGATGCGTCGAATGTTAAAAACAGAAAATTCTTTCCAGTTGCCGTACAATATTTTGATTCTAAGGTAGGCATAAAAAATAAGATTATCGATTTTATTGAAAACCCTGATGAAACATCTGTAGGAATGATGAAAATTATAGAAACGGCTTTTGCAACGTTAGGTTTAAAATTTTTAAACGTAACTTGCCTTAGTGCTGACAATTGTGCTGCTAATTTTGGTTGTAAACAATCATTGTTTACTGAAATTTTACTTAAAAGTGATTCAATTAAAAAAGCTAATTGCCACGCACATATAGTTCACAATGCCGTAAAAAAATCAGTTGAAAAACTCCAATATGATATTGAAAATTTAATTTTAAAGCTTTATTCGCATTTTTCACAGTCCGCAAAGAGACGAGAATTGTTGTGTGAATATGCAGAATTTGTAAACGTAGAATATAAAGAATTGTTGCATCACGTTACTACACGTTGGTTAAGTTTAAACCCGTGTATAGAAAGAGTTTTAAAAATGTGGGAAAGTTTACTTTCATATTTTAGAAGTGTAACACTTGCAAACCATCGCGTTTATTAGAGGCAACCGACGCATTTTTCTGATGGGAACTTTTCCAGAAAACGAAGATGTCATTTCTGTTGAATAATGGTTTATTACTCCGTCCCATCTTGCTGCCCAAAATTCCGAAATTACCCTGCAATATCCGTCCGTACCCAAGTTCCCAAAAATCCCCATAGACCGAGCACGTTTTCGGTTTAATGCACTTTATACAATGGGCCCCAGCAATAACGTGGAATCCCATCGTTTAGAGTTGTAAAATTGAAACGTTCTTGATCGGAGCCATTAAGCACCAGATATGCCAGTCTTGACGCGGAACTTATTCGTAGAGATAGATGATTTTCCTCGATTGTAGATTTGATAATTGTACATAGTAATAGGGTTTTTGAGAAAAGAGCTTTAGTTTCGGCCGGACAGATTGTCTCGCTTCCGGATTTGTAGAGGCGTGTTTTGCATTGCCGCCTCGAGCATGGGCCGAAGAAATCGGCCAGCAAATTCCGAAGTGGGATAATTTTTATTAGGGTTCGAGATAGGAAATTCTCACCGTTTACAATGGGCGAAGAGTACATCTGTAACTTGTGTTTGTTGTTGTAAGCCGATTGTACGGGAAGGATATTTCTATGAATTGGACGAATTTGCCGACAGACCACCCGCTCAAAGTCCTTGCTCGCTTTTTAGGTCAAAGCTGTGGGAAAAAGCCCCCGGCGCGAAACCGCCCCCGAACGGAGGTGGTTGGCTAAGAAGTACCCCCTCTAATCAGGAAGGTACGACTTGGCTTCAAAATTTTGTCCAAAAATTTAGTTACTGTTTCGGTTCTGAAGTGGTCGGTCGGGAACTTCTCCTGCGGGTTGATTCTTGTGTTTTTGTGTAGGCTTGTGTTAAATTGTCAGCTTTTAATTTAACTTCAGTTTAAGTGTTCAGATAGTTAAGGTTGTCTTTGTTTTTGTGTTTTGCTTTGAATAATTTTCTAAACGTGTGCGAATAATAAAGGAGGCTGGTCGAGACTACTTTGTAGTTTTCTTCCTTTTTTTTGACAACCCCTCTTTGCGGTTCGCGACTTCAACAGTGAATTATGTGACCTGGTGTCGACGCCGCCATCAAAAAGGTAAGAGCAATCATTTTGTTTATTCTCACATTAATATTGTTGGGACCCACACCGGTCTGGCTAGACCGGGTTACAGAAGTCTCCAAGACTGTCCTTTACAAATAAAAAAATTGATGGCAATTGATGATGATAAGTTTGAAAACACTTTTGAAAATGAAATACCGGAAATAAATTTGATGTATTGTAATAGTTTGTTAAATGTTTTTGAAAATGCTATTCTCAAATTAGAAAAAAACACATGTACTATTATAGAAGTATATAATATTTTTTATGATTTGCGCGAAAAGTTAGAAGCACGTCATGATAATAAATTCTTTGGATACATAGTGTCGCTAAAGCTAAAAAATATCCCTGAATATGAAGCTAAAAAATTGGAAAATAATTTTATATTAGTTTTAAAGACAGCCCTGAATTATGTTAACCAATGGTTTAATTTTGAAGAAAATAACAATTGGTTCTACAGTGTCTCAAAATTGAATCTTGAAACCAAACTTTTATATCAAGATGTATGTGACATTCTTGATCTAATTTCTCCTGATATTAGAAATCAAATTGTGTGCAATATGGATGCACTATTTGATGAAATGGGAAACTTTCAAAAATTGTATTCCTTATGTAAACATAATGAAGAATTTCAATCACTGAATATTCCACAGAAATGGGTTTATATTTTCAATAAAACTGATAGTTTAACGAATTTAGAAAATTTAATAAGCTATGTTTTGTCGATGCCATCATCTACAGGGTATGTAGAGAGAATATTCTCTGTTATGGGGAACAAATGGACGGACAATAGAAACAAAGCCTCAACAAAACTAATTAAAGCTGAGCTTTTAATTACATTGAATTTCAATTTAACATGTAAAGAATTTTTTTCCCACCTACAGGGGGATAAAAAACTTCTAAGTTCAGCACAAAACTCCGCTAAATATAACTGAGACTGAAAATTGGAATAATTTATAGGTTTATTTGTTTTTTTTTTTTAGCTTTAAATTATTTAATATAATATAATATAATATAATATAACAATAATTATACTTATATAAAATATAATATATGTTACTTTGCTTTGTATTCTATTCATTTTTTTCTTGTTAATAGTTTATTTTCATATTTTATTACTCCTATATTATAAAGTTTTTAGAAAGAACAGTTGTTGCGTTTTTCTTAGATATCCCAATTCTCTTCATGGTGTTTTGTGGTATTGCTTTTTAGCTACGCCTGCGCATTACATGTAATTTATATGAAAATTTGCTTTAAACACACTAAGGCCGGGTTTACAGAAGCTCGAATCAATATTTAATTGCAACAAAATCCTTCAGTTGGAGAATGGAGACTAAAGTACCACGTGACTCGTCAGTCAGTTTGACCAATGAAACGTCCAGAAACGTCAAATTAGAGACGCGATTAAATTAAATATTAATTCGAGCTTCTGTAAACTCGGCCTAAAACGTCTCATATATTTTTAACTGATCTCATATATATTTTTCCATGGAACTCATATATACCTTCTGAAAAAATCTGGCAACCCTAAGAGAGAACGTCGAGAAACATAATGATCAGGTAAAACAGAGTAGATACATTTTAAGTAAACTGATTGACGGTATAAAATTTTTGTGGAATCTTTGAGTTGGCTTTAAGGGGGCATGATGAAACGCATGTTTCTACAAATCCGGGAATTTTCAGAGGTTTAATTAATTTAATGGCAGAGCTTGACACTACATTAAAATCTCATGTAGACAAAACGAACAATCGCGTTTTTATGGGTCTTTCAAAAACCATACAAAACGAACTACTTGATTCAATTTATGCTGTTTGTATTAATTTAATCAAAGACGAAATTTTGGAAGCGGACTATATATCTATTTTAGCTGATGAAACTACAGATGTAGCTTCACAGTCGCAGCTGGTTTTTTTCGTTAGATATGAATTGAAAGGTAAAATATTTGAAAGATTTTTAGGATTCATTAATCCAACAGATCACACAGCTGATTGTATTTCTAGTATTATTTTAAATGAGCTCGAAAAACTTGAAATCAATCAAAATTCAAAAAAACTTATATCTCAGTCTTATGATAGTGCTTCGGTTATGAGTGGAAGACAAAGTGGGGTACAAGCAAAAATCAAGGAACATTACTCTAAAGCTCAGTTTATTCACTGCTATGCTCACCAGTTGAATTTAATTATAAAAAAGGCGGCATCAGCACACGGCCAAGTAAGACTTTTTTTTTCAAATTTAGAATCATTTTCCTCGTTTTTTTCAAGATCTCCTAAACGTATAAAAATACTTGATGATATCGTTTCTAAAAGATTACCAAGAAATTGTCCGACTAGATGGAACTTTAAGTCACGAATAGTCAATACTGTACATAGTTTTAAAAATGATTTGATTAACTGCTTTCAAATTATAATAGAAGATAAAAATAGTGACAAATTAACAATTGCCAAGGCAAGTAGTTTACGGAAAACATTAGAAGATTACGATTTTAATTTTTGGTAATACTTCTTTCACAGAATCATGCCTAGTACCGAGATACTTTTCAACCAACTTCAAATTCCCGAAATGGACTTAATTAAACTTCAAAAAAACATTACTTCTTTTAAACTTGCCATACAACATGTAACAGATTCTATCGACTACGATTATTACCGAGAAGAAAACGAAGAGGGTGAATCTTCAAAAAAGCGGTCTCGTTTTAATGATAATAAAATTGCAATTGCTAAAGAAATTTGTGATAATATTAAATTTAGTATAAATGATCGATTTTTAGAAGCAGATTATATTACAGCAGCAAATTTGTTTCAGACTAGCTTATTTTCATATTTTCAACTAAATTTTCCATCAAAAGAAGCTGAATTATGTGCTACAAAATATGATTTAAATCTTAATGTGTTAAAAAATGAGTTAAACGTTATTTATAATCATCCCGATTTTTCAACAGCAAATGGTGCCTTAACATTCTTGAAGTTTATGTGTGAAAACAATTTATTAGACGTATTTTCAGAAACATAAAAATTATTAAAAATTATTTGCACATTACCGATGGTGACAAGTGAATGCGAACGATGTTTTTCGACGTTAAAACGTTTTTACGAAATACAATGTGTCAAGAAAGATTGTGTGCCTTGGCAATGTGTTCAATAGAAAAAAAACTAGTGCAAGAAAGCACGAATTTCAATGAACTAGTTATAGAACATTTTGTTCGTAACAAAGAAAGACGTATGGATTTTATATATAGAAATATTAATTAAAAAAATTGAAAAGAATTTAAAGTGGGGGATAACTATTGCATCTACTGGACACGCGATTAACAAAATTTTATTTATATTTCTTATGTCAACAAATTTAAAAGGAACTTTGAGTTCGCCGCATCACTGTTGGGGAAGTATGGAATTAGGTCCACCTCCTCGTGGTTCCAGATGGTAAACAGAAATTATCGATTTTCAATTATCAATTTTCAATCGATAATTTCTGGCTAACGGACCTCTAACTTGACATTTTTCTAAATTTTTAATAAAAAGAAACACTAATTTTTACCTAGCATAAATTTTAAATTTAGCATAATACTGTGTATTAATTTTGCCCCCCCAACAGAAAAAGTCACGAGCCGCCACTGCCGACAAGAGAGAAGCTACTCCACAAAAGTGGATTGAAATTAGAGACGGCGATAGAAATGTGTATAGTGACTGAAAATTCAAGGAAACAACTGCAGGAAATGCAAACAGGAACAAGTAGTCAGGCAGGAGAGATCGACGCGATAAATAGAGAAAACTCAAACAAGAACAAACAGGCATCGAGTCGTGCGAATCCAAGGTCAATGGCGTTCGAGGCAAAACATAAGACGTCGCAGGTGTCCAACAACAACAAAAAATCTTTGAGACAACTGTATCAAGGTAGGCCCAAGGTAATTCAACATTGTACCCGCTGCGGTTTCTCACATAAAATCAACGAATGTCCAGCATATGGCAAATTATGTCATAAATGCAACAAAATAGGTCATTTCAAGAATTTATGTAAAAAGAAGACACATAGCAGTAAAATTCAAACATTGAGTATTGAAACTATTGAAAATCACAATGCAGTAAATAAAAAATGTCTAGTCAAATTAAAAATTAGGAATCAAGTTGTATCATTTAAGTTAGATACAGGCGCTACTGTTAATGTTTTACCATTTTCTACTTTTAAGAACTTAGGCTTCAGTTACAACAACATTCAGAAATGCAATGATGTCAAATTAACAACATTTACAGGTCAAAGAATTCCCATTCTCGGAGTTTGCATTTTGAAAGTTGTAGTAAATGACAAAAAACATGAGCTTAAATTTTATGTAGATAAGAGCAATAGTGGAAGCATAATCGGTTTGGACTCTGGTATTCATCTTGGTTTGATTAGTTTAAAAGATAACATCGATGAAATAAAAATCAAAAGAAATGAATGTGAGTATCACCCAATAATAAAAAAATATAAAGATGTGTTTGAAGGTATTGGCAAATTAAAAAATTCCTATAGCATCAAAATCAAACAAAATGAACTGCCAGTAATTCAACCTGTGCGCAGTGTACCGATTCCTCTTGAACATGAATTCGAAAAATGCATTCAAAATTTGGTAGATTTAGAAATTATCGAAAGAGTAACAGGCCCTTCTGAATGGGTTAGTTCATTTGTTCTTACAAAAAAATCGGATAATACTTTAAGGTTATGTTTGGACCCACGAGAACTAAATAAAGTCATAATTTCACAGCCATACAAATTACCTAGAATCGATGAAATCAGCGCGAAATTAAATAAATCAAAATATTTTACGACATTAGACGCTACCAGTGCATTCTGGAACGTCTCTCTAGACGAAGAATCCAGCAAATTGTGCACGTTTGGCACGCCACTGGGAAGATATAGATTTAAAAGACTTCCCTATGGAATTAAAACGGCTAGTGAAGTATTCCAGGAATATTTTCAAGAAATTTTTAATATAAAAGGAGTTGAAGTTTACATAGACGACATTCTGATTCATGCAGAAACAAAAAAAGAATATGACAAAATTTTGGAAAAAGTATTAGCTCTTGCAAAACGACACAATGTAAAATTTAGGAAAGAAAAATGTAAATTTGGACTAAATGAAATTACATATCTGGGCTACAAATTCACAGCTAAAGGTGTACACATTGATGAGGACAAAATTAAGGCAGTGAAAGAGATTCCAATTCCTCAAGACAAAAAAGAACTTCAAAGGTTTCTTGGTCTTATAACTTACGTAGGTAAATTCGTAAATAATTTATCGGAAAAGACTTACATTAAGACAATTAATTAAAGATGGTAATGAATTTATTTGGGACACACCACAGGCTGAAGCCTTCGAGGATCTTAAAAATATAATAACAAATTCGCCCACATTAAGTTACTTTGACACTCAAAAGCCAGTAACAATCTCTGTTGATGCATCAAAAAATGGACTTGGAGCAGTTTTACTCCACGATAATAAACCATGTGCTTATGCATCGAGAGCCATGACAGAGACACAACAGAGGTATGCACAGATAGAAAAAGAGTTACTTGCAATTTGTTTTGGAGTCAATAAATTCCACCAATTTATATATGGAAACAGGTTCACAGTTGAAACGGACCATAAGCCCCTAATATCAATATTTAAAAAACCATTAAATTCGTGCCCAGCACGCCTACAGAAAATGCTATTGACACTGCAAAAATATGATATAAATTTAATTTACAAACCAGGTAAAGAGCTAGTAATTGCAGATAACTTATCTCGTTCCAATCCAGAATCAACGTATGATGACAAATTAGACTTAGAACATCAAGTATGTTTAATAGAAAAAAATATTTCAATCACAAATGAAAAACTTGATCAAATGGTTCAAGAAACAAAAAAAGATCAGGAGCTAAGATTGTTAAGAAGTTTCACAAATAATGGTTGGCCAAGTAGCACAAATAAATTAAAATATGAACTGAAGTCTTTTTATAAATTAAGAGCTGAGATAAGTGAGGGCAGAAACGGATTATTATATATGGGACAACGTTTAATCATTCCAAAAACTCTCAGAAATGATATTCTAAAAAATATTCACACAGGCCATTTGGGCATACAAAAGTGCATTGAGAGATGTCAAAACGCGATTTATTGGCCCGGAATAACAAATGATATAGAAATTTATGTGCGCAAGTGTCACATTTGCAATAAATACGCAAGATCAAATCAAAGAGATGCAATGAAGCCACACAACATTATCAAAAAACCATGGCAAAAACTAGGCCTTGATATATTTAACATAAAAAATGAAATTTATTTATTAGTAATCGACTACTATTCAAAATACCCAGAGGTAGTAAACCTAAACAAAAATATGACCTCCAGAAATGTCATATCCAAATTAAAAGAAATTTTTGCACGCCATGGTATTCCGAAAATAGTGATAAGCGACAGCGGAACACAACTTAAAAGCAAAGAATACGAACAATTTGCAAAGTTATGGAATTTCACAATAACAAATTCTAGTCCGTATCACCAACAATCGAATGGACAAGCAGAGCGGACAATTCAGACTATAAAAACAATTATGAAGAAATCCATGGAAGATGGAACAGACCATAACTTAGCATTATTATCCTTTAGAAACACCCCTGTTCTCAATTCATTTACTCCAGCCCAGATTCTAATGAGTAGACACCTAAGAGAAAATTTGCCAGTATTGGAAAACAAATTAGAACCCAAAGTAATTAATAAATCAATTTATCATTCTAAACTTGAAAACCAAAAGGTTAAAAGTCAATACTATTACAACAGAAATGCGAAACTAAACCAACATGAATATTGTCCAAATACCACGATTAGATTTCAAGAAAAGCCTAAAAGTACGTGGCAACTAGGAAAAATTGTACAAAAAATCAGACCACGTACGTATAAAATAAGAAAGGGTGATGGGAAATATATAGTCAGAAATTCTTATTACATAAAACCAACAATTGAAAATGTAGATTTCCCTGATCCTGAAAATGATTGTAAACCATATACGACAGACGAGTACGTATACTCCCATGATGAAAGCAAAATTGTAAACCGTAGTGTTAGCAATAACAGTGACAGTGATGATAACAGTGATAGTTCGAGTGCGGAAATGCAAGAAGAAAGTGTTGTGTGCGGACAAAGCAGAGAGGTTAATGTTGAACCACTACAGCGCCCAAAACGCACTGTAACTCTGCCAGCGAAATTCAAAGAGTTTGTAGTAGAATCTTAAGTAGTATAAGTAAGAAAAGAAATCATGCTTCTGTTTAGTTTATTTAAAAAGAAAGGAGATGTCATATAGTTAAGTTTAAGTTAGGCAACCCAATGTACAAAAGTGTAAATAGGTTAGAATATGAATAAACGGGCAGTCGAAGCTGAACCATCTTGTGTGCAACACCTGCACCACCCTGCTCCTACCAGACAAGACATAACAGTTTCGATAACGATAATATTGGCCTTTTGGTACAGAGGACAACATGAAGGAAGATCACCCCAGGAAAACAGACCTTCGGTCCTATTTCCCGACTTAAGGAGGGAGGAGTTATGTTAACGAGCAACCCAAAGTCCAAGAGATGGTCGAGTCCACATGAACTCGGTAATCTTAACAACATAAATAGCCAAACTGTATATAAACCAAAATTTCAATGAAATACAATTATTAATTAACTTGTTACCCTGTAACTTGGTGTTTCTGAATAAATTTTTTTGAGACTTGTCCGAATCAACAAGTTAGTACTGCCGTCTTAGCAGCAAAGGTCGTATCTACAAAAATTATGAATTTTGAGTTTGCCGCATCTACGTAATATTTAGGATCTGTTTTAAGTCTTTCCTAAGACAAAATGCATTATACCGGGTATCCCACGTAACACTTTCGGGCGCAGTAACTCAGGTATTTTTGAAGGGGTTTTTATTAAATTTAAAACAGGTGTAATATAATAGGTAAAGATTAGGCTGATAACAAAAAACTATTTTATCGTACAAAAAACGCGTTTTAACAGCTTCCTGTTGTTAAAAATTATGCAAAATTGCGTTATAACTTTAAGCAACTAGAATAACGCCTGTCCGCGAAAAATTAATTAAATCACTGTTTTTGTTTAAAAGAATTACGTTAATAAAAACGCAAAAATTAATTAATTTGTTTTTTTAAATTTAATAGTGCTGTCGGTGCAAAACAATTGCCTGCGTCGCCGAGTTCAATTTTGTACGCCCCTGACAGTTTTGACAAGTTATTGAAAATGGTTCGCTTTTCTTTAATTATTAAAACAGAAATCAATTTAACCTACGGAGAATGCCGCACAGACCTAGATGAAACAATCAAGACTCTTTATCGAACGGTATCCCGATGACGAATTTACCAAATTCAAAGTAGAGAGAATAATAAACTTATTTGAAAATACGGGAAGTGTACAAGTCCTAAAACGAGTGAAAAAAACAAGATGTTAAATACACCTAGCAAAATTATTTCCAATCGAATTAGAATTAAGTGTCATACGAAGCATATCGTTTAAGAGTTAAAGAAAAGAATATTTCCTTTTCCCAGTTGGGAAATGAAGAATGTGAACACTGTGAAGCTTTCAAGTTACACGATCACATTGAAGAATCTTTGAAAGCTGATTGTGACGTGTGCAATTCATGGAACAGCCATATGAACAATGCCAAAGCGTCGCGAGAATTATATAAGACCCATAGTGAAAAAAAAATTGAAGATGGCACTGTATGTGTATCTGCAGATTTACAAAAAGTTACCATGCTCCCAAGGATGGATTGCTTCAAAAAAGTTATTTTTGTACGCAGATTAATTGCGTATAACGAAAGTTTCGTTCCCGTAGGATCCAAATCAAGTATTAAACCTGTTGCCGTTGTCTGGAACGAAGCTGTCTCTGGTAGAGCTAAAGAGGGCATCGTGAGTGCGTTTTATGCCTTTCTTCTCGTCAATAGGGATGCACCTAGAATAATAATTTGGCTAGACGATTGTTCTAGCCAAAATAAAAATTGGTGTTTACTGATATTTTTTATTCGAATGGTAAATTCTAATGAAATATCGGCAAAGGAAATATATCTAAATTTTTTTGAGCCTGGGCACACCTACACACCTACACACAGACCATATCTATCAAAGATAGTTTAAATTAAGGCTACACGCGGAAAATTTACATTAGAATACAAGAGTTCTTTTATAAAGAAAGGGTTTAAAACATTAGATTTTCTCTGTAAAAAGGCTTGCAAGAAAACAGGAATTTTATCTGCAAGGATTTTGTTAGTGCCTCTGGCGGAAACATGTTTCACCCCTCTCCACCCGTAAGGGTGGAAGCCAGAGCCACCACCACCTTGGAACACAGAGTAGCATAATTCATCATTCTGAACTCATGTATTCATTTCAATAAAAATGAAAAAAATGAGTAAAGGCTGTTAAAATAACTTCAAACCGCTCTATTTCATTTTGCAACTAGATGCAGATACCGCTTTTGCTACTAGGACGGCAGAATACGCATCCCAGTTATATTACAAATGTCAGTCTGGCGAGAAAATATTGTATTTCGATGTTTGTTCCTTTTACCCGTACGTAAACAAGTATGGTCGGTATCCTGTCGGTCATCCTACGGCCATTCATGTATCCATCCGGATTGTGTAAAAGTCGACATAAACAAAGTCCACGGTTTCATTAAATGTGTTGTTTTACCACCTGTTTCGTTGTATCACCCTGTTCTGCCATACAAATGTAATGGTAAATTAACTTTTCCTCTGTGCAAAAAAATGCGTTGAAACCTTGTATGAACAAGACTGCCCGCACAACGACGGATAGCATTAAAATTAAACCGCTAAAATACAGAATTGTCGAAATTTATGAAATCTGGGAATACAATACCATAAAATATGAGCCAGAAAATGAAACAGGTGGGTTGTTTTCGGAGTACGTAAACCCATTTTTAACAAAAAACAAGAGTATAGCGAATGGCCTACATGGTGCAATCCAGGACACGAGAAAGACAACTACATCCGCGAGTATTCCGCTCGTGAGGGGGTTAAATTAGAAAAAGACAAAATATGCAAGAATCCGGGGTTACGTTTCTAGGACAAATTAATGCTCAGCAAACTGCATTAGTCAACCTTACAAACTGTTCGAAATGTTTGCATCGCCCGCTCGTTGCGTCAATAAATTAACCGTTGTCAACCCTGAAGTACTCCTAGTAAATTGGGAGCGCGTAGAAGGGCTTCTAGCACCACTAATGTAGCTATCGTTAGTTACACTACTGCTTCAGTACTTCTACTTCTTCATCAATTTTTGGAAAAGTTGGGACGACGCGTATTATATTATGACACTGACAGTGTTTTTTTCACTGCCAAACCAAGCGAATGGGTGTCTGACACCGGCGACCTTTTAGGCCAGCTAACCGACGAATTAGTTGATTATGGATTATATTACAGAATTTGTGAGCGGCGAACCTAAAAATTACGCCTATGAATTTTTGAATGCCAACAAAGGGATAATTGAGCCAGTATGTAAAATAAAGGGTGTAACTCTACACTACTCTAATAAACAAAAAGTTAATTGTAACGTTTTAAAATCGATGATATTGGATAAACACGCTCCAAAGGTGGTCGAAGTAATCGACAAACAAATTTTTAAAGATACATTTTTTAATGCATTAACCAAAGACGCAACAAAAAAATATAGTATAAATTATACTAAACGTCGTGAGTTAAGCAACTCATACGATACACTCCCGTACGGATACAAAGGAGCGCTTTAGTATTTTAGAAGTAATATGAATATCGCTGTAAGACTGTTCTTTAAATATATAATGGCTGGATGGATGCAGAACTATTTACTAAATGGTTTCAGGAATCATTTTTACCGTTTGTAAAAAGTCTCGAAGAAAGGAACGGACGGAAAGTAATTTTAATCTATGACGGCGCAACTGTTCACACAAGTTATTATCTATCGAAAAAAGCAATAGAGAATGGTGTTATTTTATTAAAATTACCCCCAAATGTAACACATTATATCCAGCCGTTGGACAAATGTGTCTTCAAGCCAATAAAAATGGCATGGAACAAAATGTTTGATTTTAACCGAGACAATCCAGGCAAGATTCTGCCTAATGACGAGTTTTCTCTGAAACTTAAAAACGCTTGGGACAAAAATTTTAAATCTGATCTTCTTCTGTCGGGTTTCTGGTGTACTGGTATTTTTTCCAAATTCCCAGAAGAAGCTTACGATTGTACCAAATTGGAACGATTTAAACAAGCGAATAATAATGGCAAATCACAACCGGAGCCACCTAAAGAGGCAGACGAAAGCTTACAACCAGGATCCAGCAAAAATAATAACTCAGATTTGGAAAGTTTCATTAGAAAAAAGTTAAACGAGAATTTAACAAAGAAAAGTACTATCAAGCAACGTAAACGAATCTCAGAACAAACTGGCGATATACTAACTTCCAAAAGAGCGCTTATGGTTTTAAAAAAGAAAACTGAAGAAACTAACAGTAAGAGTAGATGTGCTTCAAAAGGCAAAAATCGTTGACTGTCCCAAAAACGTTACGATATTTCCTCCTCGTCGTCCGAGTCAGATATAGAAATATTGCTTGAAAGCGAGCTTGAGAGAGAAGATTCAAGTGAAGAAGAAGCAGTAATGACTTCACACGAAATGCTCAATACTGAACCGTTCGGTGACGATAAAGAAAATCAGGCATCTACCGAGAACACACCAGAAAATTCCTTCAGCCCGGTTCAGACTAGTTCTACGATACAACCCGTTGATATACACTGTAATAGTTTTGTTTGTGTAAAATTTACTTACACAACAAAAGGTAAAAAAGAGACTGCAAAGACTTTTGTTGCTCAGATTACGGAAATGAACGAATCAAAAAATATCTATAAGGTGTCATGCTTACGAATCTACAAAGAAAAAAGAAACGTTTATATATTTCCAGTAGTTCCTGATGTCGTGGACATAGGATTAGAGCAAATCGTGTCACTTCTACCAAAACCTGACATTGTTAGGGGACGTTATATTTTTGATGAAACTTTAGAATTTGTTTAAATCCATTTTTTTGAGTTATTTGTTTGTTTAATAAAAACTTTAGAAAATATTTGTTTAGTTTTGTTCACATTTGAAAGGTGTTTGCGTTTGTTTTTGTGCCAAAGAGTTAAATTTAAATTGCAATGTTATTTATTCAAATTTGAAAACGTTATTACTTCTTTAAATAAAAAGATATTCAAATAAATAAAAAACCAAATTAATTGTAGACTTTCCTATAATGTCCCTTATTAACCACAAATTTGATATATTACAGGGGGAAATAGTGGACAAAAAATTATTTAAAAAAAATATTTTTTTTTTTGTTTTAAATGATTTTAAACTGTTACTTAAAAACATGCAACATCTGATCTGTTTTATTAGGCAGTTAGCGAAAGTACGGAACATTCAACGTAACGTTATTTTTTAACGGAGACATGTTAAAAATCACGTTCGCAACCGTTACTTTTTACGTACGTTATTGAGATATTTGCGAAATTACGATACTTATCACGATACTATTGAAATAACGTTGCCAAGGAGTCTGTTGATTTATTTTAAACGTTATTTTCATCGTGAATTTCAAAAAGTTGCGTTGAACGTTGAACTGTGAACCGTACAATGGAGAGCTGCAGAAATGTTGCATCAAATTCAAAAGTAAGTGGTACGTTCGTTCTCGTAGGTATTTTAAAAAACACGTTGTCTTTAGCGATTTATTTTCAATGTGGAAAAAGATATCGAACTCCTAGAATCAGCCATTGGGATCAACCCATTTCAACTGGGTAATCGGAAATGGGAGGATGTAAGCCTAGACCTGAAGACAAAATATCAGTACGTCGTCTCCGCAAGAACGTGCCGAGAAAGGGTTCTGTGTCTAGTTAAGAAGTACAGAACGAATGAATTAAAAACGAAAACTGGGACAGAGGAACAGCGGAGCAGAAGGGGGACATTATTACAAGAAATAATTTCCAATGTCGATGGAGAGCAAGCTGCTATAGATGAAGAGCTGGCAGCTGACGAAGAGGAAGTTATTAGTGAATTACAAGAGGAAAGTACTCCGATAAGACCAAATAATAGAATTAAGGAAAAACAACAAGCCGATAAAGAACGAGAGCAGATTTTAAAGCGGTGCTACATTGATGCGGCTGATGGACCAAAAATTCAGCGCTCTAAACGGCAAAAAACGGAAGAAGATTTAATAAGACAAAAATTACTTCATGATATGAAACTTGAAAACAAACGCTTTGACTTAGAAGCAGAAATAAAAAAGAAGGAAGTTGAAATTGAGGAGAAGCGCGTTAATCTGGAGTTGCAAAGAGAACAAAGATTAGCAGAAGAAGCACTCAGAAACCATGAGACAATGACTTCAATTAGTAGAGCTCTTCAAATCATTAGTAATTATTCTGTATCCAAAAACAATTCATTTTGATTACAATAATTATCTAATGTTCCTTCTTCGTTCTCTTTGTAACTCAATTTCAGTATGTTTCTTAATTAACACTAATGTTATTGTAATAATATGTTATTATATTTAACTTTAAACACACAAAAAAAAAATGAAATTGTTTCAATATGCTCGTAAGATAGAACCAATAAAAATGTTAATTACAAAGCATATATTATTCTGTATTTTGTAAATACATTTCTAAATCCGGAGGATTACACGAAAACATCACAGAAACTTGACTCCCCCTTAAACAAGTGTGACAGTTTGTAAGTAGTGCACCTACAATGTATTGTTTTTTTAAATTTTGTAAGAATAACTTTTGATTTTTTTTAAAGTCCAAAAATGCAAATAGTTGGATTAATTTTCCAAAACCATATTCAACACTAACCCTTACAGCTGACATATCCTTGTTGAAATTTTTTTGATGATCTGTTAGTGTTAACGTGTTTTTATAACCAACTTTGATAAATCTTTGATTTGCATATCCGGGGTCTCCATACAAAATGAAGTTGGTACCATTATCTTGTACGAATATTGTTTGTAATTCACGTAATAATCCAGTTAAGTGCAAAATCATGTCTTCTACCATTAATGGGTCCATCTAAACGCCCAATAATTCCATTTGGCAGCACAGTGGATTGATATTTTAAAACATGCTGTTTTTTATATCCGCTGTAAGTTAAGCGTTGGCCATGTTTTGGTCTACAAATCGGAATCGGTCTTGCTGTCCCATCTATGAAACCCACTACATTTGGGTAAGCACAACCAGCAGCACTGATGATATGACTAAATCGTTCCAAACAGTCTCTAGTTAACCACTTATGGCTTCCAAGAAAAGTACGTGGTATGTACGCAAGTATTACACTAAGGGTACTGCGCATGCGATACGCTTAAATTGTAATGTTCGGCTCTTCTCAACGTTCTCTCGCCCTCCAACCATCGAACTGTTAACACAAGTCATTTCAGCCTTAATATAGAATAATAACCAATACGCGTATTATTACCAAACATACCATGGCGACGAGGATAAACTGAAGATAAAGCAAGATAAGGTCAAAGTAGAAGTGAAGAAAAAAGTCGTAAGTACGATATCTCCAGAGAAACACGTGGTTAACCAATAAAAGCCATGACGGGAGAGACGAAGAATATTGGGTCAATGGAAAGGTACGACGCATCTATGGATTTCACTATTTATAATGAACTCTTCGAGCAATATTGTGCTGCAAACGCCATCGAACCAACAAAAAAAGTGGCAGTACTGATTATTAGTTATCTCTCAATGGAAACGTACAAAACGATACGGGACAGATGCTTTCCGGACATGCCAGAAGACAAAAGCTACGAGGTTTTGGTACAGTTGCTCAAGGAATAGTATAGTACCCCGATAAATGTGTTCAGGGAAAGGATAACATTCTACAAGGCAACGCAAAACACTGATGAAACGTGTTTAGATTGGTACACGAGGTTAAAAAGATTATCAATAAACTGCGCTTTCAAGTCACTGCAGGAAGTATTAGTGGACAGATTCATATCTGGTATGAGACAAGGAGCGGTCTTAGATCGTCTAGTTGAAGAAGACGCGACCAAGAAGATTGAAGACCTTGTGAAAATCGCGATTACAAAGGAGACGGCGATGGCAAATTCATATAAAGGAAATGAAAATGGAGGAAATATTCAGGTCGTAAAAAAACAACAGAGAGGACAGAGCAGCGAAAGCCAACCAGGGAAACAGGGACCATCAAGGGCTTGGACAGGCAACAAGAACCACAGACAAAATAAAACAGGCATGAAGACCCAAGAGCGACAATACGGAAGATGTGGAAAAAACCATGGAGGATTATGCAAATACATGAAATACAGGTGCAACAATTGTGGCAAGATAGGACATTTAAAATCCGTGTGTAGAACCATGGCCGACTCCATTAATCTCTAAAGAGATATGGCCGTTCCAATCGGCATTTACAAATTGGCTATCCAAACAATTGAAAAGTTCTCTAAAGTGGTGCCATCTGACAATGGAAATGTTAAAAAAATACAACACCGATCAAGTTGACATTAAATTTTGACAATTTGTAATTTAATAACGTCAAATAAATTCAAATCAGGAATGTTTATAACAGAACTCATTTTATTATATCAAATGGAATAAATAAAAATAGCAATGGAAAATTCTAATCATATTAATGTAAGTAGATATCCCTGAATACCTATGCACTAAATAATAATAAAAAGGAAATTACAACTTTAGAACCTTTCTGCTGACTGGTTTGTGCTGCAACAATTTTGTCTTGACCATTGACTAATCAGTCTGTGGTTTCAAGACATATGTTGTCCAAAACAGGTTTTACAGTTGTTGTTACAACAAATTTACATACTAAACGTTTACGTTTTTCACATTTAAATAGAGGGTTCTTCTCTAGGTGAGGAAATATTATGTTCAGCAACTGTTCACAAGCTCTTTCAAATTTTAAAAGTGGAAAAATTTTCAAAGCAATGTCCGATATTTGTTTCACAACCCCTACAAAACGAGAATTCGGATAAGTTAGTCCCCCACGATCTTGTTAAAAAATCAATTTTAAGAGAGGTCCAGGAAGTTCAAATGATAATAGCGGAGAAAGACAGTCATCACAGTGAAATTTGTCATCTAATTTTTTTATAATGTACCCTGCTAAAAAGGGACAGAAGCGGAATAAATATCTGCGACTTGTTCAATATTCTTACACAAATTGATTCTTAAATATTTGTCAGCTGGAAATCCAAAGAAAGGTTTAGTACTGTTCCCACACAAATAACATTTCTTCATGTCTGACGATTTATTTGCAATTACCGCTCAAATTAGGATAAAACATCAATGTCAGTCAATAAAGAAATCTGTAATTAAAAATTAATATGCGTAAGGACCACCAGAGTCCGCCAGTTTAGGGTCACTTCATATCATACTTTCCGTACTTGCCAAAAAATGCCAAATGGAACGGCCATATCTCTTTAGAGATTAATGGAGTCGGCCATGGTAGAACAAAAGGCAAAGCGGTAAATTACATGAACGTGTGTGAAGAAAACGATCAGGTCAGTAATCAGTATCAGGGGGGTGATGCGATCAACACGATAGATTGTATTAATAGTGTAGGTATAAAACCGATAAAAATAGTTGTTAAAGTCAATGATCAGTTAGTCACAATGGAATTAGATAGTGGATCGCCAGTGTCAGCTATTAACAGAGTTTTCTATGATCAATATTTGTCTAATGTTACTATGGAAAGCTGTAGTACAAATTTTACAGGGTATACACGCGAATTAATAACTACAATAGGAATAGTAAACGTAAAAGTAAACTATAACAAAATGTCGCATGATCTAAATTTTTATGTAATTAGTAATGGTACTGTGAACATATTAGGCAGGAATTTTATAGACAAATTTAATCTAATAGAAAATCTTGTAGGAGTGAACAAGTTAGGAGAGGTAGATGTCGCTGAGGTACTAAGGCAGGAATTTCCTGAAGTGTGTACGGATGAAATTGGAACATTCAGGTACGCTACGGTGTCTCTGCAATTAAAAACACATGCTATTCCGGTTCATCAACGACCAAAGTCGATACCTCTCGCTTTAAAAGATAAAATCGAAGCTGAATTACAGAGATTGGAACAAAAGGATATCATCTCACCTATTGTTACGAGTGAGTGGTCTTCCTATATTGTACCCGTTGTAAAGCAAAATGGTAATGTCAGAATTTGCGGTAGTTATATTGGGCTAAATAAATGTTTAGAGGATGTGTACTACCACTGCCTCCTCTACTTAACAAGCCGTGTTGTGCGAAATACGGCAACACTGTGCGGCGGCTGGTCAACCTGTTCAACCTGTTACATCTGTGCCGGTGTGTAGCAGTGCAAAAGTGTTTATCTGGTTTTATTTATTATCAAATTTTAACTAGTAGTGAACTTTTGGAATTAACTTGTGAAAATATTAATTTTTAGGAATAACGGAAATTTCAAACGGTAAAGTGTAGCGTAAAGTAATTTGCTAATTGTTCAAAATAACCTCAATTTTAGATGCCGCGTAAATGTTGTGTTCCTGGTTGTAATTCCAATTACGACAGTGAAATAAAAAAGGGAGGTCCAGTTGTATCAGCCTTTAGATTTCCAAAAGCTGAAGAGAGAAAAAAGTTGTGGCTTTTAGCTATTCCCCGCAAAGATTTTTCACCCACTGCAAATAGTGTTGTCTGCATGAAACACTTTTCTGAAGACGATATAATTCGCTATGACCTGTACAAAACAAAGGACGGAACTACACAACAATTGCTATTAAGGTGTCCCAAGTTAAAAGAAGATGCACTCCCAAGAATTTTTCCAAATCTGCCGAAGTATCTGACTAAAGAAAAGAGTGTTGTCAGGAACGACCCTCAAGAAAGAAAAAAAAAAGTTTTCAACAGAACCGCCGCAGCAATTGACAACTTTTTAAAAGCAGACATTATTCAAAGTTTTGAAAATGTAAAAAATGACTTTGCTTCAAAAGTTGAAAGTGTTTCTAAGTGGCATGTGATAATGAAGAACAGTGAATTATTTTTTTATACTTTAAGTGTTGATTATGACAATGGAAGTGATGAAGGTGAACATCTTTATATAGTTAATAGCGTTAAATTGGACCAGAATATGAGATTGAAAGTGGTGATAAAAGGTAACGAACTGTCATCTCATGAATTAAAGTGGATTCTTCCATGATTTAAAACTAAGTCGATGGTCCCAATTGAAAAATATATTAAGCAGGTACCATAAGTTTGAAGAAATTAATTGTAAATCTGATCAGTCTCAGTTTGAATTATACTTACAGAAATGTAGGAACTATCTAGAGAAATGTTGCGAAATGGCAGAAATTCATGATTATGAACACAAAAGACAACTAGAGATTGTTTTTGATCAAGTGTCACAATTAACATTAAAAAAGCGTAGATATTCACCAGCCACAATCTTGTTTTCGTTTATTATGTTTTCATATTCTCCTTCGGCCTATAAGTTTTTGCGAAATTATTTGCTGCTACCCCACAAACGCTATTTGCAAATGTTATCGTCATCATTTAACATTAGTCCTGATAACGAAAGCAATAAAACAAAATATTATTTAACGCATGTTACCAAAGACCTATCTGAAAGAGAGCGATATGTTAATTTATTAGTTGATGAAATTTACGTTAACAGTAAATTAGATTTTAAAGGTGGGAACATCATTGGTAATGCTAACAATAATCCTAGTCAGTTAGCAAAAACCATTCAAACTTTTATGATTTCCTCAACTTTTGGGCACTTTAAAGAAGTTGTACATTTAGTGCCAGTCAGTTCTATGACTGGAGACCAACTCCATGCTTTGACCCTAAAGAGCATTAAATTCATACAAAGCTTTGATTTAAAAGTAGTGTCAGTGGTTACTGATAATAACCGAATTAATCAAAATATGTACAAAATTTTTGCAGATAAAGAATATTTTCACAATCCATCATTTGAGAATTTAAAAACATTTTTAACATATGATAATGTTCATATTTTTAAAAACATAAGAAACAACTGGATTAATAAAAAAGATGCAAGTTGCACATTTCGTTACCCAGATTTTGAAGATCACAATATATTAAGAAATGCGTGTTTTCAGCATTTAAGACAGCTTTACAATGCTAAAAAAAAAAACGCTTTAATAAAAAAGGGCTACAAATTAAATTTTAAACCATTATACCCTTCCAATTTAGATAGACAGAATGTAAGTCTTGTAGACAATATTTTCCATCATACCACTATTGCAGCTCTGAATACAGTTGAAAATTTTAAAGAAACGGGAATGTTTTTAAATATTATAAGAACATGGTGGGAAATTGTCAATACCAAAAATATTTTAAAGGGTATAATAAAGCACAATATCTGGGCAGGCCCTATTTCAGATTTAAATGACATAAAACTGGAATTTTTACGTAAATTTGTGGTTTGGATTACATCTTGGGAGCGCTTAGGGAAACAATCGGGGTTATCGATAGATACTTTTCAGGCTTTAAAAAGAAGTACTATTGTATTAATTGAAGTAACTGATATTGCTTTGACGAGATTTCAAGTACCATATATTTTACTTGGAAAATTCCAAACGGATAATTTGGAGAAGAGGTTCGGTTTGTATCGTCGATTATCCGGTTGCACTTACAATGTTTCAGTGAGGCAAGTAGTCGAATCTGAAAAAAAATTAAGGGTCCGAAACATTCTGAAATTAATTAATAAAAAGCATTTGTCCCTTAAAGACATAGTCGTTAGTAATTGTGATGCAGATACTGATGCAAATGCTGAAACCGTCATTACCGAATTTCTTTCCATTTTAAGCACCGACTATTTAGATGTGTGTGAAATTGATCCATCCTCGTATATTTATGTCTGTGGATATGTGTCACATTCCATAGGTAAAAAATTAAACTGCAATTTGTGCACTCTGCTCTTGCAAGAAGCTAAAGGCGAAACACTGGTGATGAATATTTTGATTGTTTGCAACGAGGTGGCTTGTCTATTCCCAGTGTTGCAGTAAAAACAATATTTTTGCATATATCGAGCGAGCAATATAATTTGTAATCGAGTTACATTTGAAATAACATTTGAACAAGGTACGTGTGTCTTACCAAATTCTGACGATTAATGATGTCTACAGTTCCGCCGTTTGATGGGTTTTGGAAATTTTATTAAAATTAATGCCAAAAATTTTAAATTGTACTGAGTCGTTCAGTTTTGCAATTCTGCAGTTTTTAAAATTCATCCCTATTTTTTACATGATTTGAATATGTATTCGGCTGTGGTATTTGCAGTAAGACCTTGACCGATATTGGATGTAACCAGTGTTGCCAATTCGTGGGATTTATCCCTTTTCACGGGATTTTAAGCTTGTTTAAGGGATAAAGGGATTTAAGCCTCTTTTCGTGGGATTTTTAATAGTGGTAATATTCAGTTATCCGAAGATTCTTGTTCCTTGTTTACATTCACATGACATATCGAAACAGCGCTACCGCTACCATGGTAGTACTAAATTGTCCTAAATGGTAAATCAAAAACTGTGATCAAAAATCTTCTCGGTGTGGTCGGTAATGCAGTTAACTGAACTGATTTTGTTACTCCTTTAGTCGTGTTTTAGGTTAGGTATCAGTCTATCAGTTCCTCAGCTGTTGTCAACTGTCGCCATCACGAAATATTTATGGTTAAGTTTATTTTTTATTCCTGTTGTAACAATTTTTAAAAGTATTTAGTGTGTGTATCGAAAAATAATTTTGTAAGAAAGATAAGAAAAATGTCTGATACAGACACATCAAATGGTAATGCAGAACATTCACATAAAAGAAAAAAATACAGGCATGCTGAGCATAAACGTTTTCAGCTCGCTTGGCTGGAAAAAGACAAGTTTAAAAACTGGCTGCAACCATTAGCTAATAACAAAGAAAAATGTCGGTATGTAGTATGAAAATCATAGAAGTACTTGGTTGATGATAATTATTATTAATTACAGGTGCAAGGTTTGCAATATTGAGTTGGTCTGTGGTCTCACAGAGCTAACAAGGCATTCTGAAAGAAAAAAACATATTGAAAAAATGAGAACTGTGAATTTAAATAGAAGTGTTACCAATTACTTTAAAAATAATGATGGTCATGAAGAAAAAGTAAAGAGAGCTGAACTTAAATTAGCATTATTTTTTGCTGAACACAATGTAGCTACAATGGTTGTGGATCATTTAGTCCCCTTATTGAAAGATATCTTCGGTGATTCGAAAATATTACAAGATGTGAGATTAGCAAGAACAAAATGTAGCGAGGTTGTAAACAACGTTGTTAGCAAGCATGAAACCAATGTTTTAGTTAAAAATTTGAAAAATAACAATTTTTCAGTATTAGTTGATGAGAGCACTGATATATCAAATCACAAAAACCTTTGTGTTTTAGTGAAATATTGTGATAACGATGACAATAAGACTAAAACTAATTTATTAGAGTTAGTACCTTTAGATGCTAAAGACTGCAGTGCAGAGAATCTGTACAATGCTTTTAAAGACTGTTTATATAAGCACAATATTCCATTAACAAATATCATAGGTATAGCTTGTGATGGAGCAAATGTGATGACTGGTCACACTAATTCGTTTTTCAGTCGTCTTCAAGATGACATTCCACATGTAGTATTAATGAAATGTGTATGTCATTCTGCCGCCTTGGTGGCTAGTAAAGCTTGCGAAAAGTTACCACGAGGACCAGAAGATCTAATTAGGAATATAGGGTCTTATATTACTGGAAGTGCCAAGCGTTGTGCAATATTAGTAGAGTTCCAGACATATTTTCACCAAGAACAAAAAAAAATCTTGAAGCTTGCAACCACTAGGTGGTTGAGTAGACACCAATGTGTGGTGAGAATCTTAGACAATTGGACATCTTTAGAACATTTTTTTGTTACAGCAGCTGCTGAAGATAAATTAAGATGTGCGGAAACTATTCTCAAAGATATGAGAGATGTGTACACCAAAGCATATCTTTATTTTTTAAAATATGCTTTAAATTTTTTAAATGCATTCAATGCCCTTTTTCAATCTAACGCTATAATTATACATCAACTCCAGGACAATTGCAATAGGTTGCTCTTGCAATTGTGTAGTAACTACCTAAAAACAGAAGTGTGTTATTGCAAAGATTTGAGCGCCATTAATTTAGCGCATCCAGAGTATTTTGTAGAATTGAAAAATATAAAATTAGGTGCTGCATGTGAGAGCTATTTGCAATCAGCACCACTGGCAGTCCAAGAAACAGTGAGGAAATATTGTTTATCATTTTATGTTACTGCTGGATCAGAAATTCAACAGAGATTACCTATATCCAACTCTATATTTAAATCCATGAAGTTTATGGACCCTGAAATAATTTTTTCCCCAACAAGGCATTCAGAAATACAGCTCACTCCCTTAGTAAATCAGTTTAAAAGTCTAATTGATGAAACACAATTGTCTGTCGAATGGCAAAATCTACCATCATCTTTTAATGAACAGGAAAGAAAAGACTTGAAAGTTATGCCACTTGACAAAATGTGGCTGGAAATAGCAAATGCTAAGAACTTTGACAATATCTTGATGTTTCCAAATATAGGCAAATTAGCTAAAGTAATTCTCACATTACCCCATTCGAATGCAGAAGCTGAGAGGATATTCTCTCTAGTGACAGACATTAAGAGCAAGAAAAGAAATAGAATGGGTGAAATTACTTTAAATGCAATGTGTGTCATACGTAGTGCACTGCATCAGAGCAATAAAACTTGTGTTAATTATGCAATAGTCAATGATATGTTGAAACTGTATAGCAATTTTTACTCATTTAAAGAGTGAATAAATTAATTTTTATGTTGTTAGTTTGTTTGTTAAATTTTAAGAATTTAAATTAATTTTCCGTGTAAATCGGTTTCTTTGTTCTATTTTTTACATGATAAGAGTTTATGATTTTGTTTTGATAATAAAATGTATACCATACAAGAAAACATTTTAATTATTAAAGCTTATTTTCGAAGCGTACGTTTAATAAATGAAGATTGGCCTATTCAATGTGTCTACTTGTGACATGCGCAATATAGCGCAAAATCGCCAACTGCAACCAAGAAATGTAAACAACAAACAGAAAAATTAAGCAGGGATTGAGTCAACTTTATCCCTCAAGCGATCGAGTTTTCTTCATAATTATTTAATAATTTTTCAAGAGTATTTTGTAGTTATGCAACCAACAATTGTCAATTACCTTCTATCCATTATTTCGAGAAGCGGCATTTTTTAATTTGCATGGAAAATCCATAAGCGACTAGATGAAAATCATTTTGAAACACCCGGTATAATAAATAATTATGGGATTTTTTTTTATTCGCGAAAATTTCAAAGAGCAATGAAACGAACAATTAATTGTTGCATCAATTAATTTTGTTCGTTTCATGGCGCCTTTGATCACGTTTTTTCTTGCTCTCCCAGTATATATGTTACAGCGAATATCCGAAATCCGTTATTATGCATAATAACTAGACATTTTAGGAATTATGCGTAATAACTAAACTTGTCAGTTATTATGCATAATAACCGAAAAGATTAGGGATTATGCGTAATAACTGAAACTTTCAGTTATTATGCATAATAACGGAAACGTTTAGGTAATACTGATAATAACTAACAGAGGAACAGGAATTATGCATAATATTTTCAAAAAAGCTACCCACCCTGCCTCGCTTTACCCTACATATCACATGTACACTTGATTTAAAAAAAAAACATTGGTCTAACGAGTTTAGACAGTACTTCCCTCGCTGTCGGAAACGTGACGACTGCATGCCTATTGTGTTTTTTTCGTATTACATTTTGGTAGCGGGACATTTTAAAATAAAAATTGAGTAAGTATTAATTTTTTCAATTTTATCATTATTTGGCATTGACATCTTTGTCTTTTTTTTGTGATTCCTATGATTGCTTATTAAAAACGAAGTCGTCTCTGGGGTGTATAATATGTCGCCTATGCAAAAATTGTCAGGCGTGAACAGATAAAAGGAACATCCTGTATAGTACTTGTAATTTAAGACAAATAGCCATAACACTTATCAACTTGTAGACGTGACGGTGAAACATAAACTAAACTAAAACATGTTTTCCACAAATTGGAATAACCGGATGACAATGCCGACGGACCAGACTTTTTTTATTGCTCTGATTTACGTTTATTGAATAAAACACTACATTTTATTCGGTTTTTGGATGCTGTAATTCATATTTGGTTAATTATAACTCGTCTAGATCTAGGGGAGCATCCCCTAACCTGCCCCTAGATACGGCCTTGTCTAGGGGTTATGAAATGTCGAGAAAATTTGAAAGTAACAAATTGCCCAATGGACTCCATTACTGAACGTCCTTAGCTTACCCTCGATAAGAAAAACAACTTGTGTTTATGTATATGCATCGAAAAAATGTCACGTAGAAATTAGTTTGATTTGAATGAGTTCGTCCCCTCAAAACAGAGGATCAAAACAATTAACTAGTAAGTTACAATCGACATAATTTTGGGTAGAATTTATTGGGCAAAATTTTGAGATAACGTTTTGTGAGGAAAATAAACAGATTTATTTTGATTAATAATTTGCCAAGTATATAGTACTTCAAAGTATTTAGTTTTGTAATTCTTGATTTAATCCACTTAATTGAGTCAGTCATTAATTTTTTTCAGACATCCCGTATAAGCAAATCTACAAAATATTAATGCAGTGATAAATCACAAGTATAGAGTCATCATTCTTTACACATTTAGGATAGGATTTGTTCAGTAAAATTTTAAGGTGACGTCATCAATTTTAGAAAGCAAATATATTTTGATTAAAAATCTTACCATACTTATGATAAATTTAAAACATCTCCAAGATTTCAAAATAATCGGTTTAATTAATAAAATAAATTCACGCATTCATTAATTTTTTTGAGTCACCCTGTACATGCAAATTCAAAAAATATGAATGGAATGATAAATCACAAATACAGACTCAACATATTTTGCACATTTGAAATAGGATTTATTCAGCAAAATTTTCAGGTGACGTCATAAATTTTTTAGGGGGGAGAAGCAAAGACATTTTGACTAAAAATTTACCATGCCTATGGTAACTGTAAAACATATTCAAGATTTCAAAGCATTCGGTTTTGTAGTTCCTAATTAAATCAATAAAATAAATTCACACATTCATTAATTTTTTGAGTCACCCTGTATATGCAAATCAAAAAAATATGAATGGAATGATAAATCCCAAGTATAGACTCTTCATAGTTTGTACATTTTAGATAGGATTTATTTGGCAAACTTTTGAGCTGACGTCATCAATTTTTTGGAGGGGACAAGCAAATATATTTTGACTAAAAATTTACCATGCTTATCATAACTGTAAACCATCTGCAAGATTTCAAAGCATTCAGTTTTGCAGATTCAAAATTTAATTGCAAAATGTTGCTTTATAATTTTGACTTTTTTTCCAAAAATCTGGACGTTTCGGGTAAAAACTCAATTCGGAGTCGTAAACTACATGTGTAGGACTATGTTATTTTATACAATTTAAAACCCATTTACTATGTACAATTTTGACGTCATCGCATTAGTGGTGGGGCTGCTGATTAGACAAATTTTGGTTAGCATCTACATGATATTCCTAATGTAAGTACAAAATTTCACAACAATCAGTCCGGTACTTTCGGAGATTATCTGTCTAATAAAAATCCGGGACGGCAGACAGACAGATAGACGGACAGACCAACAGACGGACAGATGGACAGACAGACGGAAACGGGAGACCTATTTCTTCGTCCTCTAGGGGTCATGAAAGATCGAGAAAACGTAAAAGTAGAGAGTCGGCCGACGGACTCGATTACAATACTTCCTTTGCTTACGCTCGGGAAGTAAAAACGGGACAAATTACAGTAACATAAACGTCATATTCCCATTGCTTTTCATTGATCTATGAGAACCTGATTTGCTTATTTTGTCCCGTTTTTTGTGAAATCACCTGGACATGTTAGGCAATGTGCTTAATGACTAATGTTTCAGGTATTATGCATAATTCCTGTTCCTCTGTTAGTTATTATCAATATTACCTAAACGTTTCCGTTATTATGCATAGTAACTGAAAGTTTCAGTTATTACGCATAATTCCTAATCTTTCCGGTTATTATGCATAATAACTGACAAGTTTAGTTATTACGCATAATTCCTAAAATGTCTAGTTGTTATGCATAATAACGTATTTCGGATATTAGCTGTAACATATACATACCTACTAGAGAAGCAACGCGGGAATAATGTAAATTTAACAATTTGGTGTGGGATATTTCGTAATCTTGGGTTGGCAACACTGGATGTAACTTGAACCACTGTTCAACTGTTCGTTACGTTTGAGGTTAAGTTGATTGTGTTTTCCAAGTGTTTTCGAACTGAATTGTGTCTTTTTCTGAATTCTTTAAGTAACTGAAGGGCCGTAACGAACGATTTTTTTCTTTTGTTGTGTTTCGTAGTGAAAATCCTCTTAAAAAAACAGTTCTTTTCAGAACTAACTTGTTTTCACTTTGGAACATAAGACTTTTATGATTGAGTCTTATTTTCGAAATGGTCAAAAAATCGACGGACAATGGCAATATTCAATTCCTGACACGTGGACCGAATTTAGAGAGCAATTTCCAAACAATATTGTGGATTATGCTAATTTTTGCAATGCTTTAAAGCGTAGTGTGGGACAGTTCAGAGAAACTGGGTCTTTGCAAAGAAAACCAGGAACTGGCAAAACAAAAAACAAGAGAACTCCTGAAAATATTGAAAATGTTCGAGAAATCATGGACGAAGTCCCAACAACGTCTGTTCGTCATTTGCAACAACAAGTGGACTTGTCATATGGCACTTGCCGAACAATATTGAAAAAAGACTTGGGATTATTTGCTTATCGATTACAATGTGTGCAAGAATTACATCACGGGGATTTTCCAATCAGACGTGAATACTGTGAGTGGTTTTTGAACACATTTGATGATGAACTGCTAGAGAAGACATTTTTTACGGATGAAGCTTGGTTCCTCTTGAGTGGTTATGTTAATTCCCAAAATATGCGAATGTGGAGCCAAGAGAAACCACCTTTTTATGTTGAGGCCCCACTTCATGCACAAAAAATTGGTGTTTGGGCTGCAATTAGCCGAAGACGCATCATAGGCCCATTCTTTTTTAATGGTAAGAAAATGAAAACTAAAGTTTTAACTTTCTTCCTCAACTTATCATTTTTTAGGCAATTTAACAGCCATTCGATATCTGGAAGAAATTTTGGGGCCATTCATAAGAGAACTCCATGATGATGAATTAGCTTTTGGTTTTTTCCAACAAGACGGTGCCACAGCACATACTGCTCAAATAACAATAGCGACATTACGAGAGTTTTTTGACCAAAGAGTCATAAGTCGAAATACTGAACACATCTGGCCTCCAAGATCATGTGATCTTACACCTGCTGATTTTTTTCTCTGGCCGCATTTAAAGAACACAATTTATTGTACTTCTGTTAATGATTTGGAAGATTTAAGGAACAGAATAACCCAAAAAATCAACGAAATAAACAACAATGAGGTTATGTTGAACAATGTCATTGATGCAGTTCGAAGAAGAGCTTTGCTGTGTTTACAAGAAAATGGGAAACATTTTCAGCATTTATTGTGAATGGGGACTTTAAATAAAGTGTTTAATGCTCTAATGGAAATTAATTGTGAATTTAAGTGTTATTTTTTTTTTATTAAAAAGTAAATGATGAAAATTCAAAATTTTGGTTTGTTTTTGGCTGAAAAATGTGTTTGCACAAGTCGATTTACCTCATTAAGGTGAAAACAAACCATCATCGATTTAAAAGTCGATTCCTTTACTGTGGTCAGACTTTATGGAATTATATTCACTGAATTCGCCCCCACATTTCAGGATACGTTCAAAACAAAGAAGATGAGTCTTACTAAATAAAAAATCTGAAGATTTAAATGGTTAATCATTCATTAATTCATTATTTAAATTCCGTTTTGAGTTCACGCCATTTTTTTCTTTCGATCTGTCAATTTAATTATGAAGTTATGAACTATGTGGATCAATCATCGACGTGACCTTTCCGAAACAAATGAAAATCAAGAAATGACTCGATTACAAATTATATTGCTCGCTCGATATATGCATTATTGGAATATATCGTTGATGACCGACAATTTGAGGAGAAGTTCTTGTTATTAACAAATTCAAAATTTGTTCTTATAAAGTTGACAATGTTGAGTTTAGAATCGTGCCATTTTTTCGCAGATTTTGATTCTCATTGCTTGTGTGGTGAAAATATAAAAGAAGTTTTTAAACAGATATCCTCAACATTTGCAAATATACTTTTAAATAACTATACAAAGACACAAATGTGTGCTGCATTCGGGACAAAAAAAAAGAAAACTAAAAACTCTTTCTTAAATTAATTTTTTTATTATGCAACAGTGTTTCCTAATTCAACTTAATTTAGTCATTTCAGTGCCTTTGATTTTTAATGTTATATGATGTTATCTGCTTGTCTATGTATGAATTGTAGTACCTAATAAATTATTAAATTTCATTGACTTTTCTGTGTTTTTTTTTGCAAAAGAAATAGTATATTTTTGGTAGAGTAAGAATAAATGGTGTGTTGGCTTGACAAGGAGCCATAGCTAAAGACATCCATATGTATATATAATATAATTAATATATATTACTTTTCCTGTGCGGCTTTAGCTCGGCTCGGCATCGACGTATGCGGCCGGCCTCCGTATCGGTTCCTAGGCGCTGTTGCCAGTTCGTACAGCACGGCTTGTTAGTAAAGGAGGCAGTGGTATTACCCTTTACCAAAGATTGAACAGATTTTTGCATCATTGCACGATAACGTAAAATTTTCTAAAATCGATTTAAAGGACGCTTATCGGCAATTTGAATTAGATGAGAAGTCAAAGCATTTAGTCACAATATCCACACATAAGGGATTATACAAAATGAATCGTATGCCATTTGGAATTAAATGTGCTAGTTTTTATTGTTAAAAACATATAGAACAAATTTTTCAAGGTGTAGATAATGTTTTTGTATTTCAAGATGATATATTAGTACGTCATAGAGCAAATGAAAATCACATGCTAATATTACGGAAAGTTTTTCAAATACTATCTGATGCAGGTTTAACGGTAAATCTTGATAAGTGTAAATTTAGTCAAGATAGAATTTCTTATTTAGGTTTTGATCTAACAGCTGCAGGATTAACTAAAAATAAAGACAAAGTTAAAGCTATTTCAAATGCACCACAACCTAAAAATATCACACAACTTAGATCATTCATAGGCATGGTAGGATATTATTCTAAGTTTGTACCTAATATCACAGATATATTGTCACCAATGTACAAGTTACTTCAAAGTAACGTCAGATTTCAATGGTCAGAAGCTTGCGAGAGTGCATTCTCAAAAATTAAAGAAGTTATTTTGTCAGACGATGTGTTAATGTACTTCAACCCCGAATTACCAATAATAGTAACCTGTGATGCTTCTGAAACAGGTATAGCAGCTATATTATCTCACAATGTTAACGGTGTTGAACGTACAGTCGCGTGCGTATAGTAACGCGGAACGAAATTATTCGACGGTACACAAAGAAGCGCTAGCTTGCTATTTTGGTATTAATAAATTTGAGGAATATCTGTACGGTAAGAAATTCACTCTAAAAACGGATCAGAAATCGTTAATTAGCATATTTGGGAAGAAATCAGACATTAATCCTATGCACGCGAACAGAATTAAAAGATATGCGCTCTATTTTTCAAATTTTAACTTTGATATTGTACACATCAGCGGAAAATCTAATTCAGTAGCTGATTGTCTCTCAAGATTGCCTTTAAATTTAAAAGTAGATTCCAGTGAGGACAATGATATGGAGAATATTTTATTTGCTAGTTTAGACTCACCAGTGGATAATAAAACGATAGTGGAGGCAACAAATAATGATAGACTTTTATCTCAAGTAAAATACAGGGTGACTGCGAAATAAGTGCAAATATTTTAACCACGGCATCCCCCACCCTAGTAGAGCCGAAATATAGAAAAAAGAAATTAAAAATCGAATGGGGCAAAACCCCCATGAACCACCCTCAATACGAAGGCACTGAGCCACCTTGTAAACAGAGTTGGAAAAACGTTTGAATAAAAACGACCTAAACACTTTCAGTTTCAATTAAAAGTAAAACCGACTTTTTGCTGCTTATCATTCGTTCATTCATTTACTCATTCATCGTTAAAGGTCAGTGTGAAAGTTTTTTGGTAATTTTGATTCTGACGGATGTTTGGTCCTTGTCACAACGATTTTACGTTGTTTATTGGAACAGAAATAAGAGCAACTTAGAATGCTACTACCTTTTTACAAGAAATGTTGAAAATGTTGTCCTTGACTAGCAATACAGGCGTCAGAGCGTCGCAAGAGGTTTGTTGATAGGTAAAAAAACACCGGAGTAGCGGGTGTCACTTTCACTTGTTGAAGCTCTTCGATAATTTCTGGACACTGTTGATTTCCACAAACGAACTGTTTCATCCAACTGATACACATTTATCGAAAACCGTCTCTTGAAATCGTACTTGTTGACGACTACGTGGAGTTCCATCGGACAAAAAGTGAGTTACACAAGGTGGACAATCAGCGGGCTCCAAACCCTGTACTTTGTCAACATGGTATGGATGTGGCCGTATTCTTTTAATGTAGGATGCACTACAAGCTGTGAAAATCCAACTTCTTCTTTCTGTCCTATCACGGCCACGATCGTGAGTTTGAGGTTGAAGGTACCATGATCTCGGAGATGCTGTACCACTGATGCACCCATTACCATATCGACACAATCTGCATGGGAAAACTGCACCATAAACCGATTTCACCGACCGCTCGATGCTAACTGGCCCTTTTCGTGTTTTTCACGTTGCGATTAAAAAAGTGCCTGATAAAGTAACTTTTTTGGTTCTTTAACCGACTCGCTCTGTTCCATTCATTGTAGTAATTATGTAGGTCACAAAACAGTCCAGCGGCGCGTACAACAATTTACATTGAATTTCAAATAATTTTTTCTAGACACTGCTACTACTTAGGACCGTGAATTTTACCCAGTGACATAATCATATTGTGAGCTATTCCCCATTTTTTTTTTTGCATGTATTTCGCAGTCACCTTGTATTTTATTTTGAACGATTGGCCAAAGAAAGTAGAGGGGGAGTTAAGACCGTACTTCTGTAGAAAATTGGAATTAGACATAATGAGTGCGTATATTATGGTCATCGAGTAGTAATACCTACGTTATTAGAACAAACAGTCTTAAAAGAATTACACAGTTCACATGAAGGCATAGTACGAACAAAAGCGTTAGCTCGTTCTTATCTCTGGTTTCCTAAAATCGATAAAGAAATAGAAAACATGTGTAAATCTTGCAATCACTGTTTAATAACTAGATCAAGTCCGCCAAAATCAGTGGCACCATGGCCGAAATGTTCGGAACCTTTTACCACTATTCATATCGATCACTTTAACCTACGGGATCACAATTTCTTGGTAATAATCGACTATTACTCTAAATGGATCGACGCGTATTTAGTTAAAAATTTGTCATCGGAGACAACGATAGAGTGATCCTAATAATCGTAATGTTAATATTCAAACGTTATTATGTAGATTTTTGTTAATTCATAACAATATCCCTAATAGTACAGTATTGTCCGGTTATAATGAACCCGCTTGTAATGAACTTCCGGCTATAGTGTACTGTATTTCAAGTAACGAAATTTTTTCCATATATCTAATGTATTTTTTTTCGGTTATAATGAACCACTGAATCCGCTTGTAATGAACTTTCGGATAAAATGAACTAAATATTATTCAAAATAAAGTGCAGTTTTCCGTTTATAATGAACTTTTCGGGGATTCCCTGATTTACGCGCTACGCATTTCCCCACCAACTTGCTTTCTGTGCCAGTCGATTCTTGGTCACTGTGTCGAAGTAGCGCTACATAAGTACTTACTTGTGTAATAACATTGTTCGAAATGGAAAAACAAAAACGTAAAGCTCTAACCTTAAAGGACAAGTATGATATTATACAAAAAATACAAAGTGGTGTTAAACAACGCGATGTTAGCCAGGAAATGAACTTGATAAAATCCACTGTTTCTATGATATGGAAGCAAAGAGAAGCCATTTTATCAGCGTATGGTCAGGGAAATTCTACGTGTAAAAAAATGAGAAAATCAAAGCACCATGAAATGGATCAAGGGCTTCTTAAGTGGTTTACACAAAAAAGACAAGAAAACGTTCCTGTAAGTGGTATTATTCTACAAGAAAAAGCTAATGAAATGGGTAGTAAAATCGAAAACAAAGACTTCAAGTGTTCTAAAAGTTGGATTGAACGTTTTAAAAGAAGACATAATATCCGAACAGGAAAAATTGTGGGTGAGTCTGCAGCAGTAGATTTGAATGTTGTTAATGACTGGTTAACTAATGTTTGGCCTCATATTCGGAAAAACTATGACAGTGAAGACATTTTTAACGCTGATGAGACAGGGCTCTTTTATCAAATGACTCCTGATAAGACTTTAAAATTTGTGGGAGAAAGTTGTGCTGGAGGAAAGTTATCTAAATTGAGGATTACAGTTTTAGTAGCTGCCAATATGTCTGGAACAGAAAAAAGGAAATTGTTGGTTATAGGCAAATCTGCCAATCCTAGATGTTTCAAAAATAAACAATTGCCCGTAAAATACAAATCAAACCGTAACGCGTGGATGACCTCTGAAATTTTCACAAATGAACTGCTTGAATGGGATGAACAATTAAAACAAAAAAATAGGAAAATTGTACTTTTAGTTGATAACTGTACAGCTCACCCTGAGATTAAACTAAACCAAATTAAATTAGTTTTTATGCCACCGAATACGAGTTCAAAATTACAACCGATGGATCAAGGTGTAATTCATTCATTAAAGAGCCATTATAGGAAAATTTTACTCGCGCAGATGATAGAGGCTATGGACAACGGAAAAACATTTTCAGTTAGCATTTTAGATGCTGTAAATTTTATTCACATGGCTTGGCAAAAGGTTAGCAAAGATACAATAGCAAACTGTTTCAAGCATGGAGGATTTTCTGAAAAAAGTGCTGAATTTGATGCAGACGATGAGCTTCCCCTAACAGAATGGTTAAAAAAACATGAAGATGATCCTGGACTTATTTTCACAGATGTGGATAATGCAATTGAAATTGCAGTGCAAGAGAAAATCGGGGAATTTAATTTTGAAGAATATGTGGAAATTGATAACGACATAACGGTAACAGAAAGACTAACTGACGAGCAGATTATAGAATCAGTGACATCAGTCATGGCAACAAGTGACGAGGCCGAGGGTGAGGAAAATGAGTCTGATGAAGATGTTGATGTTTATGTTCCTTCTCTTAATGAAATGGCGCAAAAAATGGCAGAGACTCGCAACTTTTTAGAATCGCGCACTGTTCCGGAGCCTATATGGAACAGCTTTTGCAACCTCGAACGCTATATTAGTGACATTCACTTTTCTAATAGATATGTACAGACAAAAATAACTGATTTTGTCAAGTAGACTTGTGTTTATGTGACGTCTTGTTATATGTAATTACATAAATAGCTATGTTTTTTTTTATTTTTAGTTTATAAACCAAGAAATATTTTTTGAATTGTTCCCAACGTAGAATTGAAGTAAATTGAATTTAAACAAACGCAGTTTTTATTTTTCCGTTAATAGTGAACTTCGGATATAATGAACTAGTTTTGTTACATTTTTTGAGTTCATTATAACCGGACGCTACTGTACTTCAAGTGAAATACCAGCTCAATTAATGTTTGGCAGAAAATTACGACTACGTTTAGATTTGCTAAAAACACGATCTGCAATAGTAGAGACGACTTCCTGTAAGAAAACATTTAGAAATTTTGAGATAGGTGACTCCGTCATTATTCGTGATTATAGGAATCTCAACCACAAATCATGGATAAGGGCTAAGATTGCAAAAAAACTTGGTAGAGTTGTATACCTATGCAGATTGCAAACGGGACAATTGTGGAAGAGACACTTGAATCAAATTAGGTCGGCAGTTGCAGAAACCGAAATGTCCGAAGAACAGATAGAAAAAAACGATAACAAATTTGCATTGCAGAGATGCACGGGTTTGCCTGTGGGATCCTATTTCAGATCAGATACTCATCCGGAAGACATTCATCCCATACCTGGCACATCAGAGACAACTGCGCCTCCAAACGATATTTCAGATCACGACACCTTATTACCTCAAATGACTCAACAACCATCCATATTATCCCGACCAAAAAGAGATGTTAAGATACCTCCAAGATATAGACAATGATTTTTTTTTTTTCTCTTCTTATCTTTTAGTCAATGTCAAACGAAAGGAGGGAGAGGGAAAATAGCTAGAGTAAAATGTGATAGTTTAAGAGATTATGTTAGTTTAAGTAAAATGTGTAGTTTAAGTGCAATATGTAATTCATAGTACTGTAAGTGTTAAAAGATTAGGGGGGAGATATATGGTATGTACGCAAGTATTACACTAAGGGTACTGCGCATGCGATACGCTTGAATTGTAATGTTCGGCTCTTCTCAACGTTCTCTCGCCCTCCAACCATCGAACTGTTAACACAAGTCATTTCAACCTTAATATAGAATAATAACCAATACGCGTATTATTACCAAACATACCAGTAAGTAAATGGTTAAACTTGTTATAAATGCAATGTGTCATCCAGTTAGCAATTCTTGATATAACAGTGGAGTCACGATAAAATATAGCTTCTAAATCAGTAAACGGTTGGGATAACAAAGCCGTCTCAGTAAAATGAGCATTCCTTCAAATCCAGAAAATGTTATTCCATTGCTTAATGTGCAAATTTTTGGAATTCCCAGCCCATTATACAGACGCATTAGTTCATTTTTGTTGAAACGAAAAAGCTTGTCACACTCGGTATCGCTAATACTATCGATACTAAAAGTTTTCATTTTCCGGAAACCACGTTGAATGGATGCTTTTCGATTCTGAAGCAATGTGTGATAGTATTCTATACTTATAATTCCTCTTAAATAAAGTCTTCTTAATTGATTTGAGGTATACAGGGTATACTCCATGTTTAGTAAAGCACTCAAGGTTATTAAATGCAAAGGCCAAATGCAGAATGACAATAAATTGTTACCGCCAACATATACACGTATGCTTGTCAAAATAGGTACGTTATTTCGCAAAATTTGAAATTAAATTACGTGAGATGTATAGACGTTCACGTTAAACTTGGACGGATAAGTTCTGCGTTTCGTATTTTCGCAATTTGTGTACAGACATTTACGTTAAAATTGTACGGATACGTTGTACGTTCGGTATTTTCGCTAACTGCCTATTAACCTATTTTTTTTTAATAAATTGTTTTTTGATTTTATTCACTCATTAAAGAAAAAAAAAGCACTTTCGTCCACTATTAGACGTAGTGGCCACAATTACCCCCTCCTCCCCTATATTCTAAAGCTTTGGAATGTTTTTTTCTGTTTTTTTTTTATTACAAAAATCGCTTATAGCGAATGAATCCAATGGTCCCTTGAGTTCTCGTTATAGAGGGGTTCTACTGTAATATATTACAGCTCTAATCTTAAAAATCTCCCCACTCCAATTTGTCTCATATCCTTTCTCAAACGCATGCTTATATTTACTGATTCTTATGTAATCACCAATTTTGTATTTCGTCGCCCTAGTTCTTTTGCTAACAGTCGATGTCGAATTTTTAATATTGTGATAAACTTTCAAGATATTATCAGAATTTACGTCGACAGGAGCAATTTTTATAGTTTGATGAAAGCTATTATTGTAAGAAACGACGAAATTTTGTAAAACATCTATGTACATATTTAAAAGTATTTGCATTAGTAAAGTACATTTTTGATTTTAATGTTCTCTTAAAACGTTCAACAATGGCTGCCTTTACGTCGGGAATTTTCGCAACGTAAAAGTTGATACCGTTCTTCTTAAACAAGTTTTGAACATTTTTAGCGAAAAATTCTTTTTCTTTATCGGTTTTTATATCGCTAGGGATTTGTTCGATACAAATTTCTTCAAAAGCTGCAGCTACATCAGAGCCAGTTTTGCTATATAACGGTATCACATAAGCGAACTTAGAGAACACATCAATGACGGTCAATAGATACTTCATACCTTCGTTATACGACGCTAATTTTCTCATATCAGTATTTCTTCTTTAGAATAACATCGTATTTCCTTCTTTCAAACAGCAACACATCTTTCGGAATATCACGAATTTTGTCCACTTATGTTTGGTTACACTATTGCTAGTCATGTATTTTCACAATAATTTCACAAAACAACAAAATGTTCATCGTTCCCAGCTGCAGCAGCATACATAAATAGAAGCAGCAAAAACAAAAAGTCCTTACTTATCAAAAGACTTGATTATTCTGTCCACTTATTATTTTTAATTTATGACTATGATAGAATTTTATTTTGTTTTAATACAAATCACCCTATTATTTTTGTTATGTACTTCGTACTTCTGTGGTAATTATAAGTCAATACAATGCTCCGGCTTTGAGTAAAGAAGCCTGTGATAGTGCTTATCATTTCAGATTCATGTCGAGACAAACCCTGGGTATTCATAATTAATTATTATGAAGCGTGCGGTAACATTGGCACATTGAAAATAAAATTATGGATGCTAAAGTAATAAACATTATAGCGAACATAAATACCATTATCAATATTTGTTACTTACCTTAACTTGTCCAGTTTATTCTAGTCTACCAACGTTGTGGAAACTGAAAACAACACATTGTACATTAAAACTATGCTACCAGTACCTAGTCGTGCAACTTACGAATATAATATCAAATATCTACAATATTGTGCTCGTGTTGTGCACTTTCACTTAATAAACAAAATATTTAGTTCAAACAGTGGTTCCAGATTGAGATTTATGCAAAACAATTTGTAAAATAACTAAAGAACACAACAACCTTTAAGGTTATGAACGTTAAACCGAACAGCACGGAAAACTCGAAACTCGAACAGTTGTCAAACACAAACACACGTGTTTACGGAAATGGAGCTAAAGCAACCAACCACAGAACACACACCAACAAAGCCAACTTAGCCAACACCAACTCAGAAGTTTTCAAATATCACTAGATGACGTCTAGTGTCTCGATTGGATGTTTCTTTTTTTACTTTCAACCATGGACATTAATTAAGTACATACATGCATATCTACTTGGTCAATGCCATGAAAAAATTAATATAAACGACGGAGTGAGAGTTCAAATACGTGATCCCGCGCCAAAATGCATGAAAGCAAAAGGTGCTTCAATATGGCTGCCGCTTCAATGGCGTATCTTAAAGGTATTCATTAGGGACCACGCATCTCAAAATCACGTTCAGTGAAAATACAAATTTTTAGAATACCTAAATTTGAATTTTACTCATAGAAATTTATTTTGTACAATAAAATCAACAAAAACCAAACTCTCACTAAACTTTTAATTTCTGTAATATAATTGAATTGCGATTTTTTGAATAATTTTTACGGACATATCATATTGTAGGTACCTATTAAACAATTAAAACATTAGCTAATTCATAATAATCATAATAATTTTATTAAAAGCAATAAGGGAGTATTGCTACATTATAAAGCCAATAGCACATTTAAAAAAATTGGTCGAAAGTTGTTTCGACAAAACTTCTCTAGCACCTAATTTCCTAAAATACAATGAAACATATCCAGCATTTTCGAGTTGAGTTTTTCTTTACACAATTTTGTGACGACGTCATCAACATTTTTGCAAGGACACGTCTATCAACTTGGATTGGTCCAGTGTAATACTAAAAATAACAGTACTGTTTTTCCAAAATTTTCTGGGAAAATGGAGTGAGCCGTTCTTGATTTAAAAAATGGGCAATTCCACGAAAATGTCAACCTCAGCACATTTTTTTGAAAATTGTTAAATTAATCTAAATCTTATTATTAGTAGAGCAGCTTTCATAACGAAAGGGTACAGCTGGTGGGAGTGCGCAGAACATTGTTTTGGTTTGGTCCACGGCTGTAGAATAGGTAGGTTGAGTATCTTTCATTCATTCACGTTCCGGTAGGTGGAATAATTTCTTTCCGTACCAGTTGGCCATGACGCGCGTTTTCAAATGGGTCCCTCTTACGGTATTTAGAGACATTAATTTTTGCCACATCAAAAGGACACGATTATACCGACATAAATGACAACTTTGACCTTTGACATTTAATCAAAGCATTTAATAATAATTTTTTTCCACTAGTAGCATTACAATGGCTAATTGTCGACTTGTCTAGAGGTCTGTAATTTGGAAAATTTGTGAACCTTGGTCAATAATGTAAACGTGAAGTTGGCCACCTAATGTGACAACTGTCCTCAACTCTCAGAAAAACTGAGACATAACCTGAAAACGATCATTTTGGAAAATTTGCTTTTAAATTATGCCCTGGAATGATTTCCAAACCCTGAATTGATTATAAATTGAGGATAAATTGGTGAAACAACGTTGATGAAGTTGATGGGAGTGAAAATGAAGTTTACGGTACTGAAACTGAATCATGGTTCCGATTTGGTTTGACTTGATTTGCCGTAGATGAGCTTTGGACGATTTCGGCGATTTTTTTTTAATTGAAGATCGAGCCGTCGTTGTATCCTTCTGCTATGCTGGAGGATTTCCATTCCCCGTGTCGCTTTAACGATAAAAGGTCCATACCTTTTTCAGCCAAATTTGTCGCGGTCGCGTAAATACGACGGAATGAGGAGGGGTACATGATGGTTCACTTTACAACATTTTTCACACAAAAATTTATTAAAAACGGGAAATATGGAGGAAATTAAAACAAAAGTTCTGGACCATTTCTGGATTGTCAAAAAATAATAAAATTCCAAAGCTTACTAAAATGACGTGAGTACACGTTTTTATTGATGCACTTCAGAAAAAACATTTTGAAAATTCGCAAACCTCAAATGGGCTACTAGTGGAAAAAATAGTATATTAACCACGTTTGTGAAGCCAATTCTAGACCTCGCGCTTTAGAGCCCTCGACGCTGCGCGTCTCAGGTTCTAATTTGCGCTCGGTCTAGAATGTCTGTCTTCACAACCTTAGTTAATAATATACTATTATGTTAAACGTTCAATCTTTTGGAAGCGTCTTTGACCATTGTTTACACTAGCTACTATGCGACTTCTCTGAAACCGTTTTTCCAGAACCCTCATACAACGCCCCTACCCTGATCGCGTTCCTACTCTTAAAATGTTATGAGAAATGTTTGTACAACATTTGAAGGTTAGATAGGAACGTGATCAGGGGTGTTGTATGAGGTTTTTGTGGGGACGGATTCGGCAAAATCGCGGTGGCTAATGTAATCAATTACCGAAAAGTTCTTAACCAGTACATTGCCAACTTGTTTTTCGAAGGAATCTGTGTTTATCTGGTCATCGCACATGCTTGTTTAATGATTGTTTGCATGAAATAATAGTGCTAGAAATATCGAACAAACCTGCGGTTGCCGAGGTTTGTTATGTATAAATGTACGTTCCTCTCTGAGTTGGGGATCTCGTTAAACCAATTTAAACAGTAATTTCTATCATAATACATCAACTACAGTAGCGGTCATTTTTACGGAACCACTCGATAAAAAGTCAAGTTGGTAGCCCTGTCACCTAGTAGTTTACGCCGAACGCGGTTGGTAGCGGTAGTTGACATGGCAATCGAAACTAGCACAACACGAATGTTTCGGTTGCCCTCAGTTATCCCGCACTGTATCCCGTGCAGACTGTATGTTCTGTTCATCTATTTATTAAAATAAAATATCTACATTGACAATGTAATAACCCAAACATTCCGCCAAAATCGAAGACATGCGCATAAAATTTGAAAACCCGCGAAAAATTCGAAAAGTGGCCATGAACTGTGATCGTCAACAAAATGGAAACCCTACGTTGTGTTTTGAATGGCGGAATGCGTTCGGATGCAAGTGGTGAACCGCAAAGGTGGAAGAGTGACCTTGAAATTAACAACACAAAAATATGATGGGAATTATTTTATTAAGTTCTTTCCTTTTGTTGTTGTTTTTTTTTTTGTCAATATTTCAGTTACCAAAAATCTGGTTCTTTCAGGTGGAACAATTTTAAATTTCGATCAGATTAAACACAGCTTGTTCTTATAAGTATACAATGCTCTATTAAGACCCACCACTGACCCGGAAATGACCGGCATTCAGGCAAGACTTCTATCATTACGGGTACTAAGACCAAGTAATGATATGCATTGATTAGATTAACAGAACAACTTTCGAGATTCTAGAATTACAGCATACAAATTAGTCTGCTATTATTCTCTAATCTCACCCCATCCCCAAAAGTCCAGCGTAACTACCGACCATTTATCCGCGCATCACATGAAAAGTGACCTACACTACTCTGACCTACTGGTGCTAATCTAATCTGACTGACATGATCAGACTGTTCAAGAAACTTACGAACAATATGACATGTTCCTAACAAAACAGCTTTTTGAATTTTGACAATTATTGAATCATTCAAATGCAAAGACTTTAAATTCTCAACTAAGCTATTTGGAACTACACCTACATTAGAGATAATTAGGGGTAGAATTGAAATTTTTTTAAGATTCAACATGGATTTCATTTCTATCGATAATTGTAGATATTTTGAAATCTTGGTGTCGTATGTTTGAATAATGTTGTTTGTGTTAGGAATAGCAATGTCAATAAGAATGGCTTCGTTCGTGTGTTTTTTGATAAGTATGATGTCTGGTCTGTTAGCTGTAATGTTTAAGTCTGTAAGTATTGTGCGATCCCAGTATAATTTGTATTTGCTATTTTCAAGGAATGGAGACGGAATGTAAGTGTAATAGGGTGTCGTATCTTCGATTAAGTTCATAAGTGTTGCTAATTCTTTGTGAATGATTTTGGCTGCGTTGTCATGTCTAGCTTTGTAATCAGTTTGTGCTAGGATGCTGCAAGAAGAGATTATGTGCTGGATCGTTTCAGGTTTTGCTTTGCATAGGCGACAGCAGTCGTTTTTTATGTTCGGATCTTTGATGATGTATTTTCTATAATTCTTGGTATTAATTATATTATTATTAATATTATTATTATTATGATTACGCCTCTTAACAGGCTGAGTGCCCAATAACGAAGAGGCGAGAAAAAAAAAAGAAAAAAAAAATAAAAAATTGAAAAAAGAAAAAATTGAAGAATTGAAATTATTTGAAGGTGAATATATCTAAAAAAAGAGATTAAATAAAAAGATGAATCATACCAAAAATATTCTAGAACAAAATACAACAATTAGTGCGGATCAGTTATTTCGCAAATTTCTTTTATTTCTTAATTCCTGTTTTTAGCTCTCTCAGTTTGCAATTAAATATATCAATGTTACATTGAGATTTTTTATAGCTTTCTAGCATTTGATAAAACGGGGACGCTTTCATCACGTTAGATCTAGGAAATTTTTGCTCAAATAAGAAGTAATTTCTTACATTCATAGTAGGTGTTCTTAGTCCAATCATAGCAATCAAATCTTCACATTTAATTGTGTAACTAATTATATTATGCAACATTATAATGTAGGCATTGCTTCTTCTAGACAATAAGCTCTTGACATTGAGACGTTCATACAGAGTTTGATTCGGCACTCCTCTAAGAGGATATAAGCCGTCAATTATATACAGCATATATTTTAAAGCACGGCGCTGAATTCTCTCTAGTGTGCTGATATGAGCCTGATAAATAGGACTCCAAACCACAGAACAGTACTCAAGTCGGGAGCGGACATAAGCAAAATACAACAATTTCACTATGTGAACTTCTTGAAATTCTTTGGTGTTGCGGATGACAAATCCCAGACATTTGTTAGCTGAGTCCTCTATTATCTTGATGTGTTCAACAAAACTAAGTTTTGAGTCAAATGTAACTCCAAGATCTCGAATGAATTCAGGTCGTTTTAAATCAACTCCTTGCAAACTATAATTGAAACTAATTAGGGATAACTTTCTGGAGTACGTTTTAATACAACATTTATCCTTGCTCAACGGCATTTGGTTGGTGATGGACCACTCATTTATTAAATCTAAATTCCGCTGAAGAACATGGCAATCGTCAGGAGATTTAATTTCAAGAAATATCTTCAGGTCATCCGCATATAATAGGCATTCTATATTGACCTGTTTTACTATGTCGTTAACATATATGTTAAAAAACAAAGGACCCAAAACCGAACCCTGTGGAACACCCGACATTTGAATAAACCTGTCAGATGAATGACCGTTGTAAAATACATATTGGTACCTATCTGAGAGATATGAATCGAAAAGAAGAATTAGTGATTTGGAAAAACCAAAACTCATCATCTTATGCAGCAACAACTCATGACTAATACGGTCGAACGCCTTTGAAAAATCGACATAAACACAGTCGACCTGTCCTCCCCTATCAAGACGATCTGCTAGAAACTGTGTTTTTAAGAACAAATTTGTAACTGTCGATCTGCCCTTAACAAAACCGTGCTGCCGCGGAGATAGGTAGTTAGCAACATGTGAGTACATACGGGAATGCAGGACAATCTCAAAAACCTTGGCAAAATTATTTATCAATGTAATGGGTCGATAGTTAGTGATTTCCTGTCTCCTGCCTGATTTGTGAATTGGGACAATTCGTGATTCTTTCCCGATAGTCGGAAATATTGACTGCTTTATTATTAAATTGTAGATCACAGACAATGGCTTGGACAAAATAGCAGCACAATCCTTAACCAGAAAAGAAGGAACAGCATCCGGACCTGCTGTCACTGTAGGCTTCAGTTGTCTTAACGCGTTATATACCTCACTTTCAGTTATTTGTTTAATGTCAAAGGTGTTAATATTGTCCAGAATAAATTCAAATGAATTTGACTGATTTGACTTTACAGACAGCGATTGTCTGAAATGTTTCGAAAATCCATTGACAATGTCCTGTGGAGAGGATAGCTCAACATTTTCATAATACATAGTAGAAGGAATACCCGACTGCATTTTTTTGTTTTTTATAAAGGCCCAGAATTTCTTTGGATCCGTCCTAATCTCTGAAGTCATTTTTTTTAAGTACACACTGTAAGCATTTTTCAATAATATCTTTGTTCTACTCCTCAATGATTTAAAAGCGCTATAATTGTCATTACTCTGATTTCTTTTATATCGAGTCCAGGCCTTATGTTTTTCACGTAGAATGTATATTATGTCACTGTCAAACCATTTCGGATAGCATCCACGCTGCGATTTTTTTAGTGGTACCCAGGAATTGAAAATGCAATACAAAGTGTCATATAAAGACCGCACAGCATGGTTAACTTCAGATACACAATATATATGAGAAAAGTCAGCAGAACACATATTTTCATACAAATGAAGAAAGTTTGCTTTCCTAAAATTAAATTCATTATTACTTTTAGCCAGCAAACAAGGTATTTGCTTCCTGCGGATATCGATAGTAATATTTAGTGCTGGGTGATGACGATCTTCAGAAGTCAATAAGTCTGATGAGTGAGTAATCTGGATTTTAATATTGGAAAAAACCAAATCTAAAAGGCGACCATTACTGTTCCTTATGCCATTATTTTGTGTTAAACCAAGAAAATTTGAAAAGTCTTTACAGGTGGTGAATAAATTTGATGGATTTGTTATACCTGTTGCACAATTATAGAATTCGGGTATATTAAAATCTCCTAGAATTATGATTTTCGAATCATACAAAATATTAATTAATAACAGAGACTCAAATAAAACTGTGTAATCATTGAGTGTCGTTGAAGGTGGTATGTATAATACGATAATATGGATATACTGATATCCCACTCTAAGCTTGATAGCTAAGATATCTATATGTTTCAAATCATTAAAGTTTTGACTAAATAGTTCAAGCGCAATAATCGATACCTGTAAATGTTTTTTAAATGCAATTAATATACCACCACCTCGCGTACTTGAGGTTGCAGAGAAGTCCCGATCTTTCCGAATAACATCGAAAGTGTTCAAGTCTAAGAATTCACCATTGCTAACGTTTGGATTAAGCCAGGTTTCAGTTAAGACAAGTAAATCAAATTCTAATAGCTCCAAGGAATTTACCAAAATATTAGACAATTTTGAATTAATACCTCGCACATTTTGATAGTAAGTGCTAAGTGCTCTAGTTTGCAAATTCACATCTAAGGGAAATGGAAACCAATACCCAAATTATTATGTTGGCAGATTTTGATTATTTAAACGATTTAACTGTCATCGAACTATTTCTTTGCACTACCACAGCTACGTACAACCAAGCCACTGTGCCACCCCAAACGTCACACTATCTCTATGCTGTGTTCGCCGGCGCCTGAGGCAGCGGCGGCAAGTATTATCCCGTAACTTTACTCCATCCACCGCGGGACACACGACACTGGCTCCCACCACTAAAGTTTCCTTTACCAGCAAGACACCCTCCGCATATCCCGTGTTGGCGGCATCCCGGTATTGCGAATAAACAGTCATATGAATGACAGGAGAAATTGGTCAGTCTTGACATGGGCTGAAGTAGCCAACCGAATTCAATTGAACAAAATTAATGAAACAAGAGTACAGAGTCATCAAAATTGATTGAGAGAGTTGGTAAACCTGAACTTGAATAATTTGGTTTATTAAGTTGTATAAAAATATTAGCTGTCAGATTTGAAGTTTCAAGTTTCAAATTTCAAAACTCAGTGGCGTCTTTTTTCGACTTTTTTTTTGGTAAAAACATTAGTTGTCAGATTTGAAGTTTCTAATTTTTGTCACGCCACTGAATTCATTGCCATATAACCTTAAACAAATCTGTCATAAGGTTGACAAACTTCACGACAAAAACAGGGGGTACCAACTCTCTCAATCAATTTTGATGACCCTGTACATCGTGAATCGAATTCCCCAACACATAAATACATAAACACATGTTCAATATGGTCAAAACATAAAATATCATTTGATTTGTTTGTACATCGCTCTGAGAGGTACTTTTAGTAATAAATGTTCCAAATTTGGAATCATAAAACACATAAAACATCACACAAAATTAGCATAAAATCCCATTTGCCCTTTCGAATCCACGACGACATTTATTTCGCTGATTATTTCCAAAGCGACTTAATCTTTAAAATTTTACATCTTGAATACTGCCAAAAACTATGTTAGAATTCCAGACGGGAATCTATTTAAATTGAAATAATAATCTAAGAAGAACCATCCATTTCCTGAGATATTTCATAATTTAAAATGTTATAAAATGTTGCATTTAAACATTCCTGACATAACATTGTTTTTTTTTTATCGTCACGCAAGAAAATAAAATGTATAATTCCCAGCGACTCCGTGAAATTTAATAACAATTTTATCGCTTTTAACAAGTCCGAGCGCGATCCGGGAAAACCAGCCAGCTGCCCAGCCAACGCCAGTCTAAACAACCATGACGCAATCCATGATGACGCAATCTGCCGAAATTGCAGAATTGCCCGACGCCGTCGTCGTCGCGACAAGTGAGATCGGCGAATTATCAATTAAAAATTACATTAAACTATACTTGCACCTAGGAGTAACAATGGTGTCCCTCTAATCTATTGACAATATTGGCCCTTCGGTCATATTTTACAAATAAATGAAACGTACAAATCTCAAACACATGTGACTTTAACACTGGGCATTTGCATCCGCACGCAACGACTACTTGAAACAATCTGCTCCTCCAGACGCGCCAAAGCTTCCCCACCTCTCTTCAAGAAAAACGCAAATCTACATTACAATTAAAAATGTCATTCTTTCTGGCGCTTAAATTTAATTTGAACCGGTACACTACAACAATGGGGCCATCTAACCTGTCAAATTTTTGACACATATGTTTTCCCCCAGAAACCCGTCAAGGTCACTTACACCAAACAAATTTTGAAAATTTACACTAGGGAGTGGTTCTATAGAAAAGATCGCGACTTTAGAAGTAGAATGACAGTTTTGGCAGCCTGTCAGTTGTCAATTTGCCATTGCAGTAGTGGAAAATTTCATTCATAAAGATGTTAGTGTGTAATCGTAATTCACAGATGGCGAAATGATCTAAAGCGCGCCAAAACCGCCTAGGACACCCAAATTTTATTCCACCAAATTTCCCTTAGTGTACCAACCTTATATTCTACAGCCGTGGTTTGTCCTTACAAATATCGTGAGAGCAGTGGCAGCGGCGATGAATATTTCGACTTTGAAATATCAAAATATTATTTGTGTTAATAAAAATATCAATTTTCTAAATATTTTATTAGCGTTGACATTATAGAAAATGAATTTAACTGTTGCTAATTCTCAGGGTTTTACCCCCCCTTTTATCTAAAGATTTAACTGTTGATTTAAGACTGGTCGACTATAAAATAGCGTATGATACTGGTTTATAATGCGGGGTTCGTGAAATTTTTTACTCATGCTATAATCCCTATTGTTTATTTATTTTTATTAAATGATTCTGTATTCTATTGTAGAAATTGCTCTATTTTTCATTGTTTTTGAAAGAAATATAACTCAGCGGAAGCTGCGCCTCCCTTCTCAATACATCGATGTTACGCCACTGCTAGTCCGACTACAAGTCTCGCAACTTAAGCCCCGCCTCTGTACCCTTTCGTGCTGAAATTACTTCTACTTCTGAAAACTTTAAATTTTACTGGCATATATTTGCTTTTACAATACCATAATACCCGCAGTAAAAATTTCTTGTTATTGAGGAATAATAAAATTGTTCAACGAAATGATAGACTTCTTTAACATTGCTAGAAACAAAGTAAATATCTCGATTTACTTACAATATAAAGCACGGTCGTAAAGAGTACAGCTTTATTGACAATAATGTACAATCAATACTTATCCCAACATCAGCTTTAAAAAAATATTACACTTCTTTTTTCTAATATATGTGATAATTGGTGTAAGTAACGATAAGTGACTAATTTTCATGTTATTCGGAAATATTAACAATAATTGCAAATCAGGTTACATTGTCTCTTTTTCTCGTTCTCGCGCTCTATTTTTATTCTACTTTTATTGAAATTGCCTTGTGATTATTATTAAAAGTCGCATCGTTACTTACGCGAAATGAGATAATTTTATCTCGGTGGCTTAGCATTGAAATTAAATAATTAGTCTTGATAGCCGTTAATCTACCAATAATTTGATTTTGCTGTGTCTTTAGCATCCACGGAAAGAGTAAGAAAACACCGATAAAAATTAAAGAGACTCAAAATACCTAAATTCAACCAAGCGAAAATATCAGCAGGAATATAGGGCAAACATAAGCTGCACAAAGAAAACAGACATTGCGTTAAAAAAAGTTAAGATACAATGAAAATAAAAAGGAGAAAATCGAGAAAAGCCAAAATGAAAACAAACAAATGGAAATTTCAAATGATGGTAATGTCATCAAGTAAATAAATTGTACCTAAATTCGGTAAGTTTGTATATTTTTTCTTTTAGCACTTGATCCTTTTACTTTTTACTTCCCGAGCGTAAGCAAAGGAAGTATTGTAATCGAGTCCGTCGGCCGACTCTCTACTTTTACGTTTTCTCGATCTTTCATGACCCCTAGAAGACGAAGAAATAGGTCTCCCATTTCCGTCTGTCTGTCCGTCTGTCCGTCTGTCCGTCTGTCCGTCTGTCCGTCTGTCCGTTCGTCTGTCCGTCTGTCCGTCTGTCCGTCTGTCCGTCTGTTGTCACGGATTTTTATTAGACAGATAATCTCCGAAAGTACTCGACCGATTGTTGTGAAATTTTGTACTTATATTAAGAATATCATGTAGATGGTAAAACGCTAACCAAAATTTGTCGAATCATCCCCACCACTAAAGCGATGACGTCACTTCAAAATTGTACATAGTAAATGGGTTTTCAATTGTATAAAATAACATAGTCCTACACATGTAGTTTACAACTCTGAATCGACTTTTCACCCGAAACGTCCAGATTTTTGGAAAAAAAATCAAAATTATAAAACAACATTTTGAAATTTAATTTTTAATCTGCTAACCAGAATGCTTTGAAATGTTGCAGATGTTTTAAGGCTATAAAGAGCATCATAAATCTTTAGTCAAAAAATATTTGCTTATCCCCTCCAAAAACTTGATGACGTCAGCTCAAAAGTTTGTGGAATAAATCATATCTAAAATGTACAAAATATGATGAGTCTGTACTTGTGAACTATCACTCCATTAATATTTTTTGGATTTGCATATACAGGGTGACTCAAAAAAATTAATGAATGCGTAAATATATTTTATTGATTTAATCAGGAACTACAAAACCGAATGCTTTGAAATCTTGCAGATGTTTTAAGGTTAAAAAGAGCATAATAAATTTTTAGTTAAAATATATTTGGTTATCTTCTACAAAAAACTGATGACGTCAGCTCAAAAGTTTTCCGAATAAATCGTATCTAAAATGTACAAAATATGATGAGTCTGTACTTGTGATTTATCATTCCATTCATATTTTTGGATTTACATATGCAGGGTGACTCAAAAAAATTAATGAAGGCGTGAATTTATTTTATCGATTTAATCAGGAATTACAAAACCGAATGCTTTGAAATCTTGGGAATATTTTAAAGTTATTATAAGCATGGTAAACTTTTGTTCAAAATGTATTTGTTCATCCCTCCTAAAAAAATTGATGACGTCACCCTTAAATTTTGCTGAATAAATCCTATCTAAAATGCAAAAAATATGATGAGTTTGTACTTGTGATTTATCATTCCATTCATATTTTTTAGATTTTCTTAAGAGGTGGTTCAAAAAAATTAATGAAGTCAATTTATTTTATTGATTAAATTAAAGGCAACACTTATTATTAGTATTACACCCCAACCAACCCAATTTGGTAGACACAAAATTTGTTAAAGGAAAAACTCGGTTGAAACATAAGGGTAGCACGCTTATTTACATCGACTTTAACATTACAGACCTGCATTTGTTTTATGCGTTCACTTGATTCCGCGAATGTGAAATAGACATGTTTATAATCAACCAATTGTGAATTTCACCGTCAAGAATTAAAATAAAACCCAATGTTTTATATAATAAGCGGAAGTCGAAGCAATAAAACCGACGGTCGTTTTGTTTACAGTTTCTGTGTTTGGCTCTCACGTATGCTGTTACGCCTGTCATCTTAAATTAACAATGTTTATACATACACGATTTTCAGTTGCCTCTGATACGTAGGTATACGTGAGTAAATTGTTTCGTTATTTTATTGATTATTACAAATCAATATTCAAACGACCCAATTCATTTTCCCGAAAATTTGAGAATATAATAATTTTATTCTTAGTATTACACTACATCTATCCCAACTGATATACGTGTCCTTGCAAAAATGTTGATGACGTCATCGCAATTTTTTTTTAAATTCCCACTACAAAAATGTAATGAGAAAAAAAACACAATAGGCATGCAGTCGTCAAGTTTCCGACAGCGAGGGAAGTACTGTCTAAACTCTTTAGACCAATTTTTTAACATTACATACATTTGTTTATTTTAACTTACAGAGGTTTTCATAAAAAAATAAAATTTGCAAAATCAAATTTTATAATTCTCGAAAATGCTGGAAATGTTTCATTGTACTTCATGGGCGAGGCAAGTTCTGTCTAAACAACCTTCGACCAACTTTTTCTTTTGTTTAAAACACAAATTTGCAATTTTTCTTACTTCCGGGGGAGCTTATATTCACAAGTTCGCGTAAGAAACGATGACAAGGTGTAAGTAACGATGATATCGTGTCCGTAACGCAATTTTTTCTCTTTTCAAACATAATCAAAATTAAACTTCTTCTCGGTTTTTGAATACACGAAAATTAATTTTTTTATAAATATAACTGTTTTTGTATGATAATTCACAATTCCATAGAAAATGGAGAAAATTTATCAATTCCAGAGAAGGCAGGTTCAAAGTTTTCATTTTTAATTAAATTTTGACTAAATTAAATATGACTTTAGTCATATCAAATTATTAAGAAAAACGAGAAAAAAATCTCGACGATTACGTTAAAAAATGAAAGTGTGAAAACACTTATGAGGACAGTTTAAAATAAAAAAACTTTGCACAATCCCGTACGATTTTAGCCTAAGTAACGGTGGAATTGCCCAAATAAAATAAACTGACTCATTCATTAATTTTTTTAAGCCACTTGTTTACGCAAATCAAAAAAATATGAAAGCAATGATAAATCATAAGTGAAAGCTCATCACATTTTACACATTTTGGGTAGAATTTTTTGACGGCCTTGGGAGATTTTTAAATTTAACTTATTGGTTTCTCAGATATGAAACTCTTGTCGTGGTCCTTGTGTCCGACATATAGTGAAAATATTATTTTTGTTCGTAGGTTGGTTCGTGATGAATTGATGATATTAACCCATTCTAGTGATTGGACAAAAGGAATACTTCAACTATATGCATTTTACTTATGTAATTGAGTAATTATATTTAATTTGGGAATGACTATTTACAAAAGAGATTTAGTTTACAATAAAATAATTTGGTATAACAATAAATTGTAGTGTAATTTAACATGCAAATATAATTAACAGAAATGAACTTCAGTATTAAATCACTTTTAGATAAATTCAAGAAAACGTAACTATAAAACCAAATCTTTGAAAGCATAAAAAACAAAAATTAAAAAAATCTAAAACAGAACAAAAACATAACAAAACTCAAAATTGGTAACATAATTCAAAATTGGTAAGAAACATTATAGTAGTTGCGTGGTCAGTGTTCATCAAACAACATCACTGTTTAACCAATAATTTCAAGGCAAATTAATCTTTAAAAATTATAAAATTCAAGACGTTATCCAATCGAGAATACAAAGGGTGATTTATTATCAAAATTAAATGGAACTTTAAAAATATTAACAAAAAACAAAAATTTAAACATTTTATGAAACCATGCACATTTTTAGAGATATCAATTATCAATATATACTTACCCCTTGTGTAACAACACACACTGAACTGGCAACTGGTTAGAGGACTCTGGCCTTTAATGGATCTTTTGGTCTTTTATAAGTGAAGACCCCTCCAAAGAAGTTGTTTTTGCAAAGTTGTTTACTAGTTTGTTACCACTCTATTTGGGGTGTCATAAAAGTATTTGTGTTTACACCAAATTAGGGTTAATTAACTTTAATATGAAGATTTTTAGTGGCTAAATGTGCTTTTTGTTAAAATTAACAAATCCAAACGATGAAACTATAAAACTGGACAAAGACATCGTGTCCAGTCAAATATTTAATAAATCTTGATTAGCATGGTGTGAAATCATAAAATCCAAGATTCACAAGGACAACTTTGATTTTTACGACAATGATGATTGTTCTCGGTGCCGTTTGGTTTAAAATCAGTTCATAGGTAGTAAAAACCTCTTACAATTTGCACAAGTACAGTATAAAATAAAACATATTTATTATTATTATTACAACATAAAAACTCAAATACCTTTTTTGCAACCGTTTTTAGGGTTTAAACCATGTAAAATTTAAGGAAGGTTTCGACATTCCGCCCACTTTTGTAAGGGGCATCTTCAAGAAGTGAAGAGCTAGAGAACGAAAAGTTCAGTGAAGAGAGAGAAACCGAAGTTAAACCGCTCTAATATTTATTCTATTTTATTAAATAATTTTTGTGTTTTGTACCCAGTAGCCGGCATACGCTTTCCAGTACGCCACTGGAACAATCCATTTCTCAAAGGAGCTGGAAGAGCATTTATGATCCCAGACAAAAGCGCGGTACCAAGCACCTTTTCAAATTACCTTCCCTCCCCACATTCTACCTCCATGGATTTTATAAACAGTGAAATTAAATGATACATGTTGACGGGATCGAAAACTGTTCTACGTTTCACAACATTTCTCAGATTAGGAAATCGTTAATAAACTGATCTTACAGTAACTGGTTGAGGGGGATCGTGGTTTCAAATGCGACTTAATTTTGTTCAAACAATTGTCCTTTGATGAAATTACCAATAAATTAAGTCAAGAGACCTTTTAAAATCTACCTGCGGAAAATTCCAAACTCCTAAACTACCAACCTAAAAGCACAGATTACGGCTAAAAGAGTGACTTTTGCCAACCCCTAACACGCTAAGCTTGTCTGGGTGATTGCCTACATTACTGGGATTGTGATGATTCTTATTTTTAAATGCATTGGAATCTGTTGATGTGTAGTTGATAAAAATATATAAATAGTGGACATGCTTTTATGAATGTATCGTACAGACATAATAAAAATATATATGTTAAAGGTATTGTAAGGATCCAATTCGAATTTTTAAATTTCAAACGAATTCCGCTCGCACAAGAAACGGTTAGTGAGAAGAAGGAGAGGTTGGCAACCAACCACCCCAAAGAAACAGACGTGCGCAAAGCGAGGGTGATATTGTCTTGAAAAATGGGTCACTTCTCTCTGACCGCTTCGAACAAACGGTCGACTTCCTTCGAGCGCTTCGAGCAACAGGTTGTATTTTTATCTGTGAGTTATTCTGTGCCTTTTGCTGTTGTTTTGCGTTTCCAGTGTTGATCCGTTCCATTGGAAAACCTAGCAGCCCCCGTTGAACCATTGGGTGTTCCTGATTTCTCATCGTTCTTACGACGAGGTTTTGTGTTCCTTTTTGGCGGTAAGCCGTGTCGAAATCTTCGCATCTTAGGAGAGGTATGTTTTGAACACGTTTTCGACTGGGTCCTGTTTCGCGGCGAGTTTCAAGCCCCGACGATGCTTCTGACCTCGTGACACATCGACGCGTGCGCTTTTTTCCACTAATCTCGTTTTTTTTATCTTTCATTTAAAATCCATCGCAGTAGGGCTTTACAGGAAGTGATTTTTATTTCGGGCCATGCTTTATTTAGCTACATTTGTGAAATCTGTATTTTGGATGGCGGCAAACGAGTTGTTATTTTCACAATTCTTTGTTCAGGCAGCAGCCATTTTGAGGCGTCCATTTTCTTTCTTTTAAACGAGCACATGTTTTAACTGAATCTATTGAACAAATTAACAACATTGTGGGTCATGGGGGGGACGTGCCTTTTTTATTCCTTTTATTTAGCCCATCGTTTATACAACGCCACAGGATTCATCGTATTTTTGCATCGCATATCTCCGACGCCTATTATTTGGAATGACGAATTCGTCCAACGCCATTTTGGACCTGCAGATTGTCTGCCATGTTTTTGTTTATGTGTTTTGTTTGGGGAAATGTATGTGTAATAATGGCCCACAATGTAGCTGAATAATTTCACGTTTGAATTTTAACCAATAACTTGACTGGACACGAATTAATATTAATCACATGTAAATCTGTTAACTTTACAATCTTTCACCTCATGCAATTTGTCTTTGTCTCACAATTTGAGCTTCAGTAATTTTCTTTGCTATATAATTTGAATTGAACGTAAATTTCCATGCTCTACAGTTTTGACCTAACATGATATTTTATTTGCACAGGTTTATTTCATACCAGATCTTTGTTTTCACAAATCTTTGCTAAGTTTTGATCTTGTAAATGTTTTGTTGATTAATGTTTCTATCATGTAAATTATCTGATGTCCAAATTTAATCTCAATTAAGAATTATTTGTTGTTGAATTTTCGTAAGAGTGTGTGGCGAATTTAAATGTTGTTTATTGCTCTTTGTTGAAACTTTAACACTTGTTCGGTTGTCATTTAATATTAGAGTCATAGAGTTTGAACATTTAAATAGAATTGGAGGTAAATAACACAACAACACGTAGTGTCGGCGATGGGCGCAGTTCCTAGTTGCGGTAGCGGAATGTATCGCGCTGTCTGCACAAGACGTGCAGGCTTTGAATCAGATTTCAGTGGGAACGGTCTTGACGACGAGGTAGTAGTTGACCAGACTTCACCGCTAGTTTTAGGCCGAAACGGCCTGCTTGGACGGCATGTTCGTCATGGAGGGGTGCTGTCTGGCAGGCTTGGTGTAGATAGAATCACCGTCGCGGGGGAAACCAGCCCAGACCGGGAGCTCCAAACTTCGCTCACGCTACGACGCCCCCTCTGGGTATTTTCTGTGCTCGTAAATGAAATTGATATATTTTGTTCTATATTTTGTTCGATCGCCACACTCTCATAATGATTCGGTTTCTGCCATCCAATTTACATAATGTGTAGGTCTTGTGTTTGTTCGGTTTTCATATGTGTATGTCTGTCAATTCGCGAGTGTTTTTCTTTCAAATATCTTAAGGTGTTTGACATGTAATATGTCGGTGAATAAAACCCCAGGGGGTTTTGGGGAATGAAGACCGATGACACCTTGGCCCTGCGGACTCGCCAGAAGGGCAAATTGAGCCGTTGTCGTTCTTCGTTTCTTTTTCCCCCTTAGGAAGGCTTTTGACCAACCTAATTTTGTCTATTATTTCTGGCGCTCTCGACCGTGTATGCACTTGTATGAAAGAACTTCTTCCCGCCATTTTTCAAAAACAAAAAAAAAACACACAACGTAGGTTCTCATTTGTTAGACGATCACAGCCAAGGCCAAACTTTGAATTTTTGAATTTTTCGCGGGCCTTTCAAACTGTTTCAAGGTCAAAATTTTAAGGCGGGAAGTTTGGGTTATCACAGTATCTACTTTTTTTTTTAATTTTTTGCATAATATGTAAAGGATGGTGTTTGGCAAATGTGTATGTGTAACTATCACTCATTTTGTATCAACAAAAGAAATTAGAGTGGCATCAATTTATGTAGCGAGCAGATGAGTATATCCCTTTGGATACCGTTACATACGTAATTAATTAGAGTGCAATTTAACTTTACTCGCCGCTTAAAACATTTAAAACCAGGAGGAGACAGATGCTGTACAAATATGTCGGTAAAAGCTCTCGTGCATTCCGTGTTTTTCCTATTTTCACATTGGTTGTAAAATTCCAGGCAATACAGTGTTGTAAAACTAGATGATTTAGTCAGTTCACTTTGTCTTTGACAATCGTTTTACGGTATCAGTTTAGAATAATCTTTTGTGTTCAGTGATAAAACCGTTTGAATTTCTTTTTATTGTAACAAATTAAAGACTATATTTTATATTCACTATATTCTTAATAAACTATACATCATTTACAACTTAAAATATATACATTTTACAAATAACAACGTTAAAATTAGTTTTTGATACACGACTTCACCATGAAAATTTTCAGTGATTGTAATTAAGAGGATTATCATTAATATTTAAAGTTGTATTCGTGATTAGCACCCGCATTGCCATATAATTTGATTTCTATTTAAAAAAGGGACATGAATTTTTGGTGCAATTTATTAACAAATTAAATTGAAATATATGGCACAATATTTTAACTTTGTCATAAGATAGGAACATAATTAACTTAAAGTTAAGCTTATTAAATGCGTAAAATCACAATGAGGAGATTAAAATGCACTCATATTGGAAGTTTTTTCATAGAAAAGCATGTAAGCGGTACTTTGTAACACTTCATCAACCATTACTTCTCGTATTTCAACATCAGATGTATAGTACCACCTGCAAAATCGTAATTAAAATATCACTGATGCTAAAATATTTTTAAACTTGCTTTGTGTTGTGGTGTCCTCTCCTGTATGTAATGAAATGTCCAGAATGTGCATCTCCGGTATGAACAACCACTGCTGCCAATTGATAGACATTCCGGAATTCATTCGCCATCTCTGACAAAGACCCCATTCCCCAGGACATGGGCATGCTACTCGATAATGGACTGCCACCTTCGCTGGTACTTGTGTACACAGAGTTGGTTAATTTTCGCTGATAGTGAGCGTGAATAAAAGTATAAGCTGCTAAAGACAACCTCATTGGAAATTGGACGTAATCTTGGCGCTTCGAGATTCCACCAGGTTGCCACGTATTGCGAGATATGTGTATGCAAAGGCATACTGGGAGCTAAAAATTGCAATTCCTGTAATGACAAGTGCCGGATGTGACGCATAGCTTCACAAACTCGAATGCAGCGCAAAATCGAGGGTTAAATAGGATGTTGGTAACAAATTCACCACTCACTCACAGGTTGAAAATGTACGTTTCAATTTTAAAATAAAATCAACTTAAAATTTAGTGTTTCTAATTTTCGATAAATCAAATAAAGCCCCACACTTTCCACCAAACTTTCTTCCGTTTTAAATATTAACTGCTTTAGCAAGGAGTATTTATCCACGTTTTGTCTTCTAATTTTTTTTCTTCTTACGCCCAGGAAATGACCTGACTTTTAATTATATTGGCACAAAACGATGGCAACAGCGCGAAATGTAATTTTTTTGCTCAAAAATGACAGTTGACTTGAAACGAATGCAACTTTTTCTGTAATACAACAGAATTTTTTTTATAACTATTACATATTTTAAATTTACGAATAACATTCTGAACTGTAGTTTCAAACTAATCTGAAGGAGCTAGTTCACTTTACTTGAAAGCTGTAGTATCGAATCTTTAGACAACATGTACGGAAATTTCCCCTGTGAAAAGAAAAAAATGTTGGTTGCCTTCTTAGCAAAGATGCATTTAAGTTTTATTTTGTGGACAAATAAAATCGTCATATATTTTTTGGATATTTCAAAACGATTGTTTGATTACCACTAAGAATAATATTTTGCAATCGTCTTTTCCCTAGATGTATGATTCAACTTATTTTTAGCAGTCATATTAATATATTTGTTACAGCTGTTTCGTAAAATACACTCCTAACATTTTTAATTGTTCTTGCTCATTAAAAATCAAAATTTTTGAAGGCCACCACCAAACAAACTAACAATTCAAACAAGATAAATTAGTGTCGTGATGTAAAAAATGATGTTCTATGATTCTCCATCACTTCTGTTACAATGGAACAAAAAAAAAGTAATGAGTGATTCAAACGTGCACACAAAATGATATGAAACTGTAGTATACCTTCCCAAAGTTAAGTATTTTAATTTGCTTGGACAAAATTGATGGCATGGCCGGATCTCTTCCACTATTACAACCTTCACATTGGACATCAGGTACAACTTCAGGAGTAACAAAATTGGTTAGAAGCTGATGCAACTTATGCCGTCCCCACCCTAGATCTCCAGCACCACTTGGAAGTGCCAGAGACAGACTTTCAAACTTATCATAACGAACTGTTGACTGAAAGAAATGTGTTAAAACAGATCCAATTTCACAAACTAAAATTTACTTTATGACCACATTCAGTGCATCTCAGCTGGCTGGTTAAAGTTCCGGTAAATGGATGGGAAACAGGTTGCTGAGGAGGTCCAGTCATTTGTAAAGCTCGACAAGATCTGGAAATCCATCTATTACGCCTAATTGCTGTACTCCTCCAGTTTAAACTACTTGGTCTGCACAGTTCATTTAAAGACATGACACTTCCAAGAGTATTAAATTCGGATATATCATCTTCAGGTTCTGGAGTATCTAATTCATTCATTCCCAAAGCGTCAGACAAACAACCCGCCTACAAAACCAGTATTGACAAACAAACTTAAATATTGAAATCATTACTTTTCTTGTGATTTTATGAGTTTCTTCATCTAGTGTTGTTAAAAGCACATTTAGTAATTCATGAGCGTCCTGTTCACCTGCTGGAATTACCCAACCCAGTCTTTTTAAAGCATTAATAACAGCTGCTGGAGCATATGTTTCTTTGACAGATTTGTTAGTGCCATTAACAACTAAAACCAAATTGTTATGATATCAGTGCAGAAAATTTAAAAGTTTACCTGAAAGAACAGTTGCTAGAGTTCCACGCAGACTAGTTTCTTTAACAAATCTGTCTTTTTCTAACCATGCTATAAACTGAGGACAAGCAGCTAAAGCATGTAATACAGCATTAAGGAAGCAAGTTTTTCCTAAGTTCACTAGTCCTGCTAAACGTCCACGGCCACTACCAGAAGCTGTTGCAGGGCCCCAAAATACAAAGGCCCCAACAACTGCTGCTGCCGTTAGTCCTGCTGCTACTAGAATTCGATCAGATTCCATTTCTAATAAAATTATAAATTACAGCAGGACGTGGGAGAAGAATACATTTTTACTTTTAACTCAAGTTGTCAACCATCCTGACTGAATGTACATCTAATTTTGGTCGAACTACAACAATAAGTATTAGCACAACACTGTAAATAAATATAATTGCTACAAATCACAATATTTGAAGACATATGTCATCTGCCAAATTTCACAATTTCACATAACACTTTCAGCATAGCCAACCACATTAAAATATCCCTGTATTGCTATTACATGCCCAACTTTACCCTAATTAAATAATCAGTTCAAGATTGATTAACAAATTCGCGCCAACAACAACGACTAGAAAAATGACAAAATGACCAGGATATTCAAATACTTACTTACTAGTTACGCAACGAAACACAAATTAATTATGCATTCTGCTTACCTCTCGTTTAGGGACATGGTGATCCTCAATTGGCAACGAAATCAATTTTGTTTATTGACATCTGTCATTTTAGGTTATGGCATATTTTTGGTAGTTAAATTTAAAAAATGATGGATGAAGGTTCGGAAAATAGCATTTATTATTTACTTACAAGCTTGTGTGAAAAATTTGCTGTTGATCAGAGTGCAGTGAGAAAATTGCGATCAAGGGTCTACGAAATATTATTAAAGAAAAGAACCAATAATGATTCTGACAAAAGTAATGTGCAAGTTTTTGCTTTAAAATTTACACAAAACATTTTTGTAGGTTTCAAAACTAGGAAAGGACTTGACCCTTACTGCAATTTATTAGCGTGGCAATTTACTTTAGCAACAAAATACGGTTTAGTTGAACATGGGACAGAGTTAAAAGAATGTGGTCAATATGTACGAGAACATTTTGGTGATGCTATTATTCAATTTTTACTGTGTTTGCGCAACGTGCCCTATGATCATGACGACTCAATGGTAATAGCTGTGTAGTGTTATATGATTTTTACTAAATTGTTTATTGCAGGATCTTGAGTTGCCATTATCTTGTAAAAATTTGTACAAAAATTCAGCTCTTAGAGTTAAAAGTGATTGTTCAACAAATGTGTTCATGAATTCAGATGAATCACATTCATCAGGAGATCTTTGGGATATAGTATCAAAAAACTCATATAGTTACAGAAAAAACTGGGAAGACTTTGGTCATCCTGAGCCTGATAAAGAGAAACCATTTTTATCGGAATTAGGAGAAAAATCTCATTTGTGGGTGGAAAATTTACCTTCAGTGTATTTCTCCTGTACATTTCAAAGTCCGATTCCAGTTAGACCACAAGTAAAAACAGTTTCAGAATTTGTGAAGGATGTGAAGTATCTGTTGGGTAATTTTTTTCATATTGTGTTTAGAATAATTAATCGGGTGAAATTTTGAGTTCCTGTGGTACCTAAACTGTACAGTATTTGTTTCTGCTGCATGATCTAATATGCCTTTTATGTAAATCCATTGTATTTTGTGTCTGATGGCTACCTGCAATGATACAATTCAAGATTATTTCATTTGCTGTACAGAGAGCGACTTTAAGTTGTTGACTACTTATGTATTTTACATAATTAATTGAAAATTATTTGCAATGAAAAAATGAAAGGACGTATTTAATCCTATTTGCATTTTTTTATTCCAGCTAAATACAAAACAATTTTTTAAAATTTTGACTTAATATTTTGGGTCTATTTGAAATCTTTTTTTTTTAATTCCGAGTTTTAATTAATCTAATTAGTTACTTTGAACAGTCTGGTGGATATGTGCATGCCTTGAAACTGAATTTAAGTAAATTTCGTTTAAGTTTAAGAAACACTATCACACAAGAAGGAACAAAAAAGTAAAAAGAAAACTAAGACAGGGAACCTGTGTTACTGGAAAAACTTCAGATAAACAAAGATAATTTTCTAGATGACTCTTCCCTGTCATGTGTATTAGATGATGTGAAACGTCTAAAGTTATTTAAAAAGAGCTTCCCTTAAAACAAGTTAGTTAAACAAGTTTAGTTCCCTAGATAATAATAAATAAATTCTATGATAACACCTGTAAGTTAAAATAAATAATAGTACTGTTTTTCCAAAATTTTATAAAAGTTAGTGCTCATTCACAATGGGCATAAAGCATAAGGATGTCATAAGCATTAATGCATAAAAATTTATGTTTAGTGCTCTATGCGTCACAATGAGCATAATGCTTAGGACATCCTTATGCTGTATGCCCATTGTGAATGAGCACTTATGTTCATTGTGAACGAATACAATCATAGAGCACTAAACATAAATTTTTACGCGTTAAAGCTTAGGACATCCTTATGCTTTATGCCCATTGTGAATGAGCACTTAGATAATAATTCACTTTTGATTTAATTAATCAAATTGATTGTTCATTTGTAAAGTTTTTTAAACATCGTATATAAACAACTTAAAAATGAAAATTAATTACTAAATCTCAAACAACAGCACATCTCTAAGCAGAATTTCTAATATTTTAATTTTGATGACGTCAAGAACTTCCTAGAGGGAATCGCTAATCATTAATTCGGTGTTATAGTATCTTGCCAAAATTCATTTTGTAGATTCTAACAATATACTTTTAAAAATTTATTTTTTTACGATAAGCCGTAAACGTATTTATAAAAACATCGACACATTATTATTAGACCAAAAATAAAGGAGCGGGTTACCATATTTATGGTAATAAAGCCTGAAGGGGGTCGACGATGTAAGTAGTTTCAAGTTAAATAATAACACTTTCTATAATTTTGTAGTTTATTAATATTATTTGGATATTTTAAATGTGATTTACTTGGCAAAATACTGAAATGTCTAGTTTAGGCTCAGTAAGTAACGTTTGCAAAACTATGCGGGATGATTTTTGATAATTTTGTGTCAATTTAAGGTGTTGTAAAATTTCCGACAAAGAGACTAGTAATTATTTGCGAACATAACTACAATTTCATCATTTTTAGATACATGAGATCGTAATTATTGCAAATAGACATCTATTTTTTTAATTTTCCGACGTTTGTATTTATATTTATAACTACTATATGGGACATTTTAATTAAAAAATAGCACTAGTCAACAAGCACGCATGAACGGGCAGTGCACAACTGCACAATATCAAAAATATTATAGGATTATTCAAATAAAATGCCATTCGAAAATGTTCCATTAAACAATATGAACTGGTTGTATTGTATTCGATAAAATAAATTTCTTGGTTATCAATTTTTTGAGCCTACTTGTGTGGTCAGTTCTAAAAACTGCCACGAAGGTACACACAAGTAATACTAGATTTATCTATCACGTTTTTTAAGACAGGGTCACAAACGTTTTTTGGTCAACTTTTTTCAGTAATTTGCATTTTCAAAAAAAAATAATTATTTACTTCTAAAAATTAAAAATTCGTAATTCCACCATACTTATAAATGAATTGCTGGAATTTTGCACAAAACTTTTTGGTTACCTCGCCTTGACAGACACATTGCAAAAGAGTGTTTTAATTGATTTACATAGGTTGATTAAATTCCAAATTGTCAGTTTTCTCATATTTTGTAACATTCTCAGACTTATCTCCAAGTAACTTTCCCGTGGAAAACAAATTTGTTCAGATTTAGTTTTCTTAGAATTAATGTTGGGATAAACCCCACAAACTTAGTGTTGAAGGAGAGCACACTCGAAACAAGTTTGTCGATGTATGTATGTTGGTATAAATAAAATATTTTAAAGTTTATTCTTGAAATGAGTCATTGGAAGAAGAATCAGAGGGTTGTTATCCAACTTTATGGCAAACTTTTATTCAGTGATTGGAACAATTACTTTTAAAAAGTAATACATTACTTTAACAATTACTTTTTGCACTTTGAAAAATTTGATGAAGACACAATTTTAGATATTTGTTGTATAGGTCCAAAATAAAACAAATAAATACTTCACGCAAGAGGACTATATTTATAATTTAAATTCAATAATAACTGACATTCAAAATTTTCGTCAGCCAAAGCATGATGTTTTGTCTTAAAAACATCCGCGCCAACACTAAACATCCTTTCCACTGCGGCGCTAGATGGAATTGTTGTGGGGCAACATGTTACGTTTTTTTACCCAAAAATTGAAAAGCCGATTCTTTTGCGCCTAATTTCATTTCACTCTAGCTACAAATAAAAGTTCGATGCCAACTGCAACAATTTTTAAACAGAAATTTGCATTGGTGGGAGATTTCAAAATATCTTATTGGCTACGTGTAAATGTATCGTAAATATTAGTCCACCGATAATTACCTGCGGACGCAAATATTTTAATCTTTAATAAAAAGTATGTTCCTAAATACTTAGAAGGAGGCTACAAGATAATGTAAACTTAAAAGTCTGTCTTTAACTGCCTCTTACTTGGCGTTGTGACTTAAGGTACATGTCCACTTGAGAGGGCGCTTGCGAGAAATAATTCCAAAATCAGACCGTAAAGTCATGGTCGGGCCGGCCCACAACAGGGTAAGTGTATCGTTTTTACCTGGTTTCTCTGAGTTTGTGAGCGACTCGCACAATACGAACGGATTTCGAAGTGCGACAGTGATCCCCAATAAGTCTGTTTTACGTGTATTTTTTTCGTAATAACTGAATTCATTGCAATAATAGACCTTTGAAATTTGAAATGACAACTTGAGATTAAAGATGGCTTAAAATCAAAATCAGAACTCTCGTGAGAGTTGCTCTTCAGTGGACACGTACCTTTACAGATTAAATTTAGAAAACCTTAGAGGGTGAACAATCTCATGAAATTTTATAGATTTAAGTGGACCAGAAAAATGGCTAAAGTTTGTTTGACCACAAATTTTAAATATTCTGTCCTGTTTACTCAATTATTTATTAAGATATTTTATTTCTGTAAAGCGCAATGGATTTTTTAATACAGTTTCTACTAATGTACCTTTCTGAAAATTTAAAATTGATGCATAAATAGCGAAAACCAGATAATCTCTTACTCATCACAATTTTAACGCGTTTTAGTTTTTTTTTGACAACAAAATTTAGAAAACGGAAAGGCAGTCTGGGTAGGGTTTTTACGCTCAATTCAACGGTGTTAAGTTTATTACAATTGGACGTGTACTTTTGGCAAAAACTTAGGCAGACGTTTATATGTATTTCCCTAAGCTGGAATATGCTTTGGCTCACCCTGAAAATGGTGAAGAGCTTATGTATGGTTACCTGGTTTCTTAATAAATTCTGTGCTAAACTCGTTTTCGATTTTAACTACTTACTCGGTTAATCTTCTCTTTGTGGGGACGAACCAAGTATAATCCCAGCCGATCAGGTAAATGATTCGTAGAGAAAAACAAAACAATATTTTTGAGTATTTGGGTTAAAAGTAATTGTAAAAGTGACTGAATTACTCAAAAAAAAGGAATTCGTTACAATTGCTCATTACATTTTTTGAAAAGTAGTGCATTACAATTACTCATTACTTGAAAAGGAATTGAATTACAGTAATGAATTACTTGTAACTGAATTACTTCCAACCCCTGCTTTTAATATACTAATTTAATATTTAATATTAGTTTAGTCAAATCCATAAAAATTTTAAAAATAATAAATGGGCAATGGTAAAAATTCTTTACAAATTATTTTACCTTCAACTTGGGGTGTTTTTACATGTAGAACAAAATTAATACCTCTGATTTTAAAACCACAAATCCGACATGGGATGACTCGCGGGCTTTTTATTTGCATCGGTAAACAAGCACGGTTAATTTGTGCAGTGAACACTAGAATTACATCATTTGGGGTTTAATTTGCAAAGTGTATCTATCTTTAGAACGTAATTACTTTTACACGCTCTGTTTGTTTTTAAATGGAGAAATGTAGCAGTTGATTGCAAAGGTGAAAAATTTAAGGGAAGTACAAATTTCACAAGTACATTTTACCTCCAAAATTTGATAAATACGTTTATAGTATTGAAGTCAAAACAAAATCCAAAATATTTAAGAAACTAATATAGTAATCTTCTGCTTGCTTATAAACAAAATAATAGTTGCCGAACATTTGGTGAATATGGTTGATTATTCTTGAACAAATATTGGGTGTGCCATATTTTTAGGTGATTAATAATGCTGAAAATTTTTATTTATGTGAAATTATCTCACGCCTGGAAAGTAAAAATTATAAAGAATGTCAAAAATGAATTCGTTTATTGATTTAATAAATTTTAATCGTTTGACAGGTGCGTAAGAGCGCGTGCTAATAACGGAACGGTCGCGGATTCGAACCCCTCATAACCTTTTTTTTTTCTTACGCTGTGATTGGTAATGTCTACATTTTTTATGTATAGGCGTTATCATAAAATAAATAAAATTTCCCAAAATCAAATTTTATCATTTTTCGGAGAAGCTGGACTGTTGGACTGTACTTCAGATGTAGACAAAGTTCTTTCTAAATAACAAACGTTTTAATTTTAAGAAGAGAGTAACAGTATGATTATGGTGTTCCATAATATACATCAAAATTAATATGCAGTATATTATCTTATCAAACTTAATAAAAAGTTGATGACATCGTCTTCAAATGATTTTTAAATGAGCCGTGATTATAAAATACGGCCTGATGCGGTGTTAGTTGCGCTTCAGATGCGAGGGAAGTTCAGTGTAAACGGATTTTCTGAGTAAGGAAATTATTATGCATTGAAAACCTCGGAGAATTCACGTCAAGCTTGTTTTGCTCGTTTTTTTTGTGAAACCTTATCTTTTCCAATAAAAATATTTTTCAGTGGGAATGGCTTCTTATTCGTTCAGTTACAATGAATGTGGCGACTTTTTTTTGGTACCCAATATTACAGTCAAGGGATTGACACCTTCAATCTTAAAAACATACAGCGACGAATTTATTTTTTGCGGAACATGTTATAAAGCGCTTCATGAAATAGCAACACCTAGTCCATACTCTGGGGAATATAAGCAAGACGGTTACATCTTTGCTGTAATTTGCTATCATTTGTTTTGTTGTTTTTTACTTCAATAATATTTTTAGGAACTCTGCCAAAGCATTCAACGTTATTTGGAATTTTATCGCACAGTCGTTATCGGAATTCCTGACAACATAGGTCTATTAAAATTGTACGAACGCACAAACCAGTTACGCAGTCATCTCACAACTTTAACCGAAATCTGCAAGCTAGGCCCTTACTCGAAATCAGAAAGAATGCCTCATGGAGTCTCACTTTTAAACTATTTGTACCAAACTGCATTGAATCTCACTGACAAAAATGTTTTATTGGTACTTTACGCTATACTGTTTCCGTGTTGTCAAGTTTATTTTAGCAGATTTCTGCAACAATGGCTTTTAGAAGGCAGTGTTAATGATCCATACGAAGAATTTTTCATTAAATCCAACTTTAAATACGTATCTACCAGAGGCAGGACTTATTGGACTAGGAGTTATTTCATACGTGAAGACGTTGTTCCCGATTTTTTACTGGACCTGATAATGGATATTTTGAATTGTGGAAAAACGATGAATTTACTAAAATTATGCATGCCATCGGTTAGTTTCAATGTAAGGTCAGTTTTATTTAATTAACTATTTTTTTCTGCAGAGTAAATTATGTTCATATTTAATGGGAAAGAAACCTCTCATTATTTCTTGTTGTTTGACTTCCGAACAATTATCGTTATTAGAACAAAATGCGACGAGTTATTACCTTGAAGTTTTGTCCGAATGCGGGTCTAGAATGAAGCTTGAACAGATTGTAAGAGCAAGTAAGGAGCAAGATCCATTTTTCATGAATTTGATTGCCAAGAAAAGAGCCATGACGTTGAGAAGACTCGAACGTAAGTAATCTTAAAACTTTACTCTCTCTACATAGCTATTTAAGCAATATTCGTTATTTTACTAATGTCTATTTTCTATTTAAATGATTTTTTATATTATTAGTTTATATGCTTCAAATTGAGCCTGTCTTTACCGGATACAAAGAACAATGCGAAAACATCTGAAAGTCCTTTTTTTCAAACTGGAAAATTTTGTGTTTGTTGAACCAAAGCGTGTATGTTTGGCCGAATCAATTTGAGTAATCCACTCCCGACATTCGTAATTGAACGTTATTGACAATACAAAGTATCGCCGTGGGTGCTGTTAGATTTCAAGACATTTTCGTTTGGTTAGGTGTAGGAATCATTTCACTTTTTTTTTTCATTTTCGTCTTCAAAACATATTTAGAATTTTTGCTGTAGTACTGAAAAAAAAAAGGTGTAAGCCACGCATTAGAAGCGAGAACTTTAAGTACAATGTTGATCAATTGGTTCAAGCAGTGACTATTTATATATGTATAGTCACTGGTTCAAGTATAGAATTTCCGAAAAGTGAGTACGTCAATCGTAGATGATTTATCATGGAATTTTTGTTTTGGGGCCTAAAAATTAATTTTTCTCTATTGAAGTTTGACAATCGGTCTAGTAGTGTCGAAGATTATCTGTTTAATAAAAATCGACATAGATGATACACGGACGGCAGACAGAAAGACCTATCTTTCGTACTCTGAGGGACAATTAAAATTTAAGTACTGAACAACTGAGTAATTTCAGCCAATTTAAGAAAAACATTAACATGCATTTCGATACGGAAGTTCTTTTTACTTTGGCGTAAGTTAATACATATTACAATAGGTTGCATCCGGCGAATTGTTACTTTCATGTTTTCTCGACGTTTTATGACTTCTAGAGTACGAAACAATAGGTCTCTCGATTTCGTCTGTCTGCCTGTCTGTCTGTCTGTCTGTCTGTACATTTTTATAAGACAGATAGTCTTCGAAACTACTGGACCAATTGTTGTCAAATTTTGTATGTATCTTAGGAATATCATGTAGATGGTAAAACGCTAACCAAAATTTGGCTAATTAATAATTTTTACGTGTATTTGAGGAACACAGAAACATCGATTTACGTGTATTTGAGGAACACAGAAACATCCATATTAAAAAAAAATTAAAATTGTATATGATTTTACAATTCAGTTTTGACACTGCAAAAATGCTCTGAAATCTTGCAAGCGTTTTAAGATTATCATAAGCGTGGTAAATATATTCTATATAAATGTACAAAATATAACGATTCTTTACCTGTTGGTTATCAAGGTATTCATATTTTTTAGACTTAGGTACTCCAACATATTAATGAATGGAGCAGTTTATTTGTTGATCAAGTTTTTATTTAATCAATAAAATGAACTGTTTCTACTTACCCCATTTTTCGAAAATTTAGGAATACAGTACTGTTATTATGTATATTAATATTACCATGTACTGATATTTGTCCTTGTTAAAATGTTAATAAATCATGACAAAATTTTGTAAAGGAAAAGCCCACTGGAAACATACGCATAGCATGCTTCTTTGTGTTTGCACTACACATATCTTTATTTTAACTGTTAAGAGTTATCACAAAAAAAATAAAATTCTCAAAATGAGATATATTTAGCGCAGTTCGAGACAAGTTCTGTCTAAATAACTTTGGATCAACTTTAATGTCAAACAGTTATGTAAAACTTATTTTTTTTAAGCAAGTTTGTCATTATTGCTTTTTGACAAATCAGAAAACCACGTAAATTTAATGTGGTATATGTAGGAATCGATTTGAAGTAATAGTTTTTAAAAACTGGTAGTTAATTTCTAAGGAAAAAAAAAATTAGTATATAGTTTTTCTTATTCAAGAATTTGTTACATCCTAGTCGTAGACGCCTGTAAGTTAATGCATTTTTTCCGGTGGATTTTATTTTATGTTTTTGGTTTACACATGATGTTATCATTTTAAGTGAAAACAGTACCCTTTAGTAAAAAAGTCCGGGAGGTAAATTTGAATTAAGTAAATATGCTGATTTTCATTATTAAATAAATTTTGATGTTTTCAAAAACATGTGGATTTTTTAATTTGATCACTCGGTGCACCCTTTAGTTTTTTTTTTCAAGGAAATATCAGCATTTGTGTCAAAATTTTATCGGTGTGTGTGTAACGTGTCAAAGTTATATTTGTAGAATTTTTGTGAACAATTCATGAAATATTAGTTACAAAATGTAATGTAGTAGCACTAAATGCCTGAATCTTTGGTTGTAGTTATTTCTAACACCTATTCACCTTTCTTCATGGCATACTGTGTTTTCTTTTATGTCAAAAGAATTTTGTTGATCTGCAAGTCAGACTTTTATTTATTGCAACAGCGATGGTTTCAGTAACGCTTGTTTTAATAACTCAAAAGATTGTTGGAATTCTTCAAAGCAGTTGGAAATGACGCTCTTCTTTGTAATAGGCTTCATCGGGCGATTGGCTGCTTTCATTTTTTCTCGACGTTTTATACCCTTAGAGTACAAAAAAAATGGTCTTCCGTTTCCATCTGTCTGTCTGTCGTCTGTGTCGATTTTTTCTAAACAGATGATCTCCGACACTACTGGGCCAATTATTGTAAAATTTTGTATGTACTGTTGCGCCCCCCCCAAGAGTGCACGATTTTCCGTTGTCATGGAATTTTTTTAAATTTTAAATTAATGTAAGTCTCGCTATTACCAGTGGTGTAGCAGTTTTGAATAAACAAAATGTCAAATTTGACAAATTTTGTTCTTCGAGCGCCCATGATTTGAAGATACATTTACAATAGAGAAAATTATCCTGCACTTTTGAGGGGCCGCAACTGTAGATGGTAAAATGCTAACCAAAATTTAATGACATCCCTTCAATTTTTTTTTAGTGAACGCTATTTAAAATTTTCTAAATTAACATGGTCCTATACTTGTGGTTTATGAATCCGCTTTGATTTTTTTATCCTAGGCAACTAGATATTCGCAAAGAAATCAAAATTGCAATGGGTATTTAGCAAAGCATAATATTCGATATTAAATAATATTCAAGTGCTTGAAGTTTTTGTAGTAGGTTTTATAAACAGAAAGTTAGCACGGCAGAAGTCTCAGATGAAGCGCTATATATTTTATCTAACTATGTTAGAATCGTAGATAGGTGAAAAATGTAAAAACAATGATTTATGGAAAATTGTTATAATATATAAGGAATTAAGAACGCGTTTTTGAACGTTTTATTAGAATCTTTACACAAAAATATTAATGCTTTCACAATTTTGTTTTTACGTTTGTAAATACGAATTAAGAACCAAACTTTTTAAACCAGGAGGTGCTTTGATTTTTATTTCTTGTCGAAATTTTAGTTTAAACTTTATCTTTTTCCTACTATCGTCACCTTTGTTATTTTGTATTTTAGTTGAAAGGAAAAAAGTCTTAGAAGAGGAAAAAGAAAAAAAGCTTGACGAAATAACCGTTTTGAAGGAGCAGTACGATTCGGCCCTTCAACTGAAGCAGTCACGTATAGCTTCAGAAATTGAAACCGAGATAAAACAGATCGAATTTAATATATCGATTGAAAATGTTCGAGATAAGTTAATAGAGAAGGAGGCGTAAGTTGTAATATAGCGTAAGTAATATTTTTTGATGGTTGTTCCTTTAAGGAAGGAAATGATAGATTATTACAATAAGCTATACGAAATCTCGGATCAACGTCGAAAGAAAATTGAAACCCACATCCAAAAGCTAAAAACTTATTGTTTAGACCAGTCGATACCAGTAGAGATTAATTCCTCAGAGGAATCGTTTTATTCGGTTGATGATGTAGTGAAGGAAGAAGAAAACGATGAGAAATTTATTGATTCATTACCAGAATGCGAACAAGAGGGGGCACTGGTTTCTGAACCTCAATCTGAATTAAAACCGATGCACTCGTCACAATCGCTCGATATAATTAATGCAAATAACGAAAAAAGCGAAGATAATACGATAAAAGCTGTAATGGAAACATTTGCAATGGCTCGAAAAATTAAGGAAAAGGTATTGTCAGAAGAAATGGGTATAATACTTGCAGCACCTGTTCACAAGAAACAAGTCAGCTCAATCTTTGATAACGAGAAATTAACCGATGCGCAAAGAAATAAATTGAGAGTGTTAAGCTCAGAGTTCGGAATCGAAATTAAACCACCGCAAATCAAGAAGAGTTTGACTCAGTGTGAAATTAATCGCAATGTTGTCTTAGGAAGTAGCGACTGCTTTTACCCTTTCAAGCTAGATAACGTGAATTATCTTAATAAGAACCTTGCAACTTCTACCGAAGAGAGCGAAAAAAAGATTAAGAAGTCGACGAGTTTGTCGTTGGACTTTGTTAAAATTGATCCTCCGATACCGATGAGCGTCGATACGACCCCGATGAGTGAATCTACTACAAGTAGATTAGTTTTAAGTGTAGAAAAAGGTGAATTTGAAAGCATTCCGACAACCGCCGATACTCACATTACTGACGAAGGATTTGTTTTTGATGGAAACCCCGAATCAGGGTATATTCTGATTAAAAGAAGTTTTTCGGATACTTTGCAAAAGAAAGTCTTTTCTAAACGAGTCACTGTAGAAGAAGCTTCTGGTTTAAGCACGAATTGTTTAAAGTTATTTTTGCATGAAAGCATATCTATTCCACTGGCAACACAGACGAAGTTAGCAGAGAACGAGTTACTCAAATATTTTATAGACAATTTGCACTACTTCAAACATTTGAATAGTTTGAGAGATTACTTTTTTCTTCAAGATGGCGAATTTGGTCGAAATATTACTGAGAATTTGTTTGAAAAGTTGTACGACGTGCATTTTCCTATTGAACTGATCAACTGTAGAACTTTGCAGAATTTAGTCTTTGGTGCTTTACAGATGTCAAGTAAATTTCAAGAAAATTCTAATTATTTGTCTTTTAAAATCAATAGTTTGCCAAAGAGGTTTCATTTGGGAGATCCAGACGTTTTAGATTGCTTGTCTCTCACTTACAAAGTGCACTGGCCGTTAAACATTTTGCTTCCGGTGGATACTGTTAGCAAATATGACGAAGTATTTAAGTATCTTTTGAAACTCAACCGTATTTCTTGGGTTTTAAAAAAGATATTTTTGGTAAGAGTTTCGAAGTGGTATTTATTATCTAATGTTTATATATGTAGGAACTGAAAATTCTAGCAAAAGTTTCTGGAAAAAAGGAAATATATCTAATGATATCACCTCACTATCGAAGATTGCATCAGTGCCGTCATGTAATGTTACATTTTATTCAGACGTTGCAGAATTATGTCGTTGGTGAAGTTCTGCAATCTAGTTGGGAGATTTTTGAACGAAGCTTATCTACAGTAAACAATTTGGATTCTTTATATTTAGCGCATACAACATACATAAAAAATATTTTATTTTTGTAAGTTAATTTCGCTTTTCTTCGCTTTAATGTTAAATTTGTTTTTTAGATGTCTGTTAAATCAAAAGTCGACGCCTTTGAGAAAAGTTATACATAAAATTTTCGTTGTGATTTTGAAATTTTATGATCATTTAAGATCAAGAAGTTGGAACTGCGAAAATGGTACATACGTGCATCCAAATTTCTCTAAATTAGAAAGCATTTTTCAAAATTTCGAGGAATTTGTCCTGTATTTGTTTAAAATAGGAAGAAAAGTTGCAAGAAGTGGCTATCAACCTCACCTCACACAGTTACTCGATATGTTGGATGTTAATGGTTATTACTCTGCAAAAAATGATATTCATGTTACTTGAACTTTTATTAAATGTTGTAAAAAAATAATAAATAAATAGGTATTTAATGCCACTTAAAATTATTAGTTTTTTTTTGTTTCCCTGAAAGAAATAAACAATATGCCAAAGATTCTAACAGGTGGGTATTTTTATTGTTAGTGTAAGTAAATTAAACTTTATTTAAAAATATGCAGCCAAACTTACTATATCAACAATGTTCCTAAAATAGACAGCTTGTGCAGAAAAATTAAATTTACTGTAATATTAAATTTCGTACGTTAATTAACTGAAACTGGATCTCCGTTGACTGCAAATTTATTATGGTGTCAACTTATATTGATCTGCTAATGTGAATTAAACGTCTGCATATTAATAGAGTTATTATTGTTGTCACATTAGAGAAATAGAACAAGGTTAGTCTTAAAAAAATGCATACTTATTTCATAATGTGGGAGGGGAAATATTTATTTTTTAGATGTTTTCGTCTGGATTTTTTTGCGCGCCACGTGTTTTGTGACTAGGAGAGCATTTTTTCGTATGATTTTCTCCAAGGAAACTTTTAATTGCGTCGAGACGACTGCTGGTTAAAAAATGGGAGTATATTTATATAAATTGCTCTAAGATATAAGTAGAAACTGTTCTAACCCTGGAGACGACAAAAACTCAGTTGGATTATGTTTTATACTATAAGTACTGTTCATGAAAACGAAACACCTATATACCTACAAGGTGTGATCGACAAAAAACGTCCTTAGGCAAACGTAGGTTTCTTCTCTACTTCCACTCACGACAAAGAACGAGAAAATGAGTTTGCTCGTTCAACTTGATGTTTTTATCGCTCATCTCAAAAAATTCACAAGTGGTCTGTCCACGGTTTATTCTATTTTCTTATTTTTAAACTGTTTGCACAAGGTATTTAAAAAAGTGGTCAATGATTATCTACTTTTGGAACCGTTTTCTTGAAATGTTGGTTAAGAAAGTAATTTTATATTAAGTTTAACACTGTAGGTATGTCCCCTAATGAATATATTTATGTCCTGTTTCTTAATGATTTACTGTAATCCCCCAAATGCCCTAGTCCTGCTTTTGCTGATGACAAAAATGCATCATATAATTTCCTCATTTAATATGTTGACAATTTCAATTTGTTTTAAACATTTGTAAATGTTTTTATGTATCATATACGCGTAAATCCAATCCTATTGATACTTTTTATACTATTAATGGTCTGAACTTAGAGAAGACCTCAGTTGTTAAAGATCTGGGTGTAACTTATGACTCGGAGCTAACTTTTAATATCCACATTGAAGACTTAAGTAATTTAGCAAATAAATCATTGGGTTTTTCTAATGCGCGTTTCTATATATTTTAATAATCCTGATTTACTGAAATCTCTTTTCTTTGCGTTTGTGTTGAGTAAAATTGATGAATATGCCTCATTAATCTGGTACCCCATCTACATGAATTAACATACGATGCTTGACAAGATACAAAGAAAATTTCTGAAGTTTCTCTCATTCAAGATGAATGGCTCCTATCTGAGTGGCGGCACTGATATTAACTTATTATTACAACGCCATGGAATGGAGTGTGCTAAATTTTTGATCAAACTGCTTCATAATAAAATTGATTGCTCTATTTTTCTCTCTAAAATACAATTTCATGTTCCACGTTTTTCAGCAAGACTTGCTAATAGCTTTAATATTAGCACGTCCCGCACCAATGTTTTAGCCCGAGCGCCTAAGTATACCTATTATGTCTATAACTGTGCCAATAAACTGATAGATGGCATTTTTTTTTCTGCTCTAGTTGCTAGATTAGTTTAATAATATTAATTGGGTACTTATACAGGGTTAGTCACGAGAGAATTACTTCTGAAAATTATTTTTACGCAACCCAAAATACGAATACCATGTACCATTTGATACTAACTGAATTTAAAATGAAATGCTTAATCCATGATTGCTTTGAGTTTGGCAATCTCATTTTGACAATTGTGGAAAATGAGGTTACGCGTGTATCCATGGTGGTACCACAGCCAGTCGGAAATCTCCTCCGGCGCCGCTAATAAATTTGTCAGTGTGCCTCTTGATCTTTTGCAACTGATTAATCACGAGAAAATTATTTCTAAAAATTCCTTTTACGGCATTTTATTCAAAGGTTACAACACAAACTCAAACAAGTAAGTAAATAATTTAACTACTAATCTGTTGAAAATGTTGGGCATTTTGGGGGGATGCTACGGCTTTTTTGTAAATGGATGGCCGAAGAAGTCCAGAGGTTGCAGATTTGCACTTCGAAGAGGCTCTAGGTGACGCAGAGATGGCAAATTAACACATGCACATTAGCGGCGAACAACATTGGTAGAGCACTTACGGCTTCAGTATAGCCCAGATTGATCTGACTGTATGTCGTCAATCCAATGGGGCTCTAGAGGCGAGTCAACGATGAAAAAAAATGTTAAAAATTAATTAACGTCAAAGTGACACTGCCAAAGTCAAAGCAATCATGGATTAGGCATTTCATTTTAAATTCAGATAATATCAAGTAGTAGAGGGTATTAGTATTTTACTAACCCTGTATTTCGTTTTTAGAATTTTTGATTTGCATTTATTTACTATTTTTTTTCTGCTTAAGTTGCTAGCTTAGTTTAATAATTGAGTACTTATATTTCACTTTTAGAATTTTTGATTTGTATTTATTTATTTAAGATTCCTGTTTTTTTGTAATATGTTGTTCTGTAATTGGGTTTCTTGGTGGGCAATAAAGATTATTATTATTATTAATATTATAGTTAATGATGTTGTAAACCTAAAATTAAATTGACAGAAAATACAATAATTTATTTATTGCGGATACAAAAATTTGAGACAATTTTGGAGAAAACATTTTACAGTAGAGCATTTTCTGTTTCGTTTATTATCAAAGTTTAATTTACCACCAGAATAAAGCCCATACACATTCTTATATTTTATGTTTTGTGGATCGTCATATTTATCACATTTCTTTTTCCTATTCCAAAATTATTGCTAGTAGATTTTACTACAGTAATATGTTTAAAATTTGTTCAAATTCAGTTAGATTAAGATTGCAAAACGGACGCCAAATTCGAGCTACCAAAAGGTATTTCATCGAATTTTGATAATAAAGGAATACAACTGCAAGTTGTAAGTATTAGGGTTTCCCAGATAGTTATACGTACAACCCCGCTCATAAAAAAGTGGTCGTCAATGAATTTTATACAGAATTAAATGGCAGAATCTGACATTGAAGACCACTTTTTATGAGCGAGGTGATATGTAGTTAGCTATATCTATCTTGTCTTAAATTCGAAAAATGCGACTACATATTTTACTCTCCATGTTCGAACAGTTTTATTTTTATTCCCAATGGTCATTGAATGCATTTTCTGTCCGTTTTTTAGAATTTTTCAGATTCCTTTTAAGCACGCGAACGCCAAAGCCTGTTTATTTGTCAAGGTAGTTGATCTTGGTATCATTATAGAGTAATCTGTGCCAATTGGACATACTTAAGTGTTCTTGAAACGTCTCTAAATTTCCAGGAGGTGATTGCAAATGTTGCGAAGTTCCATGTTCTGACGTCCTTAGCTTTGTTCTACGTGGTTAGAATAGAGGAAGATCCTGCTTTTAGCACTTCGTGGCACGTATTCTGTCATTTCAAACGAAAATGCTGAGGTAACGTTTAAATTTCAGTTAGAAGCAAGTTTTCTCGTCAACGTAGCCTAATAACCACACAGAAAATAAAAGTAATGTTGTTAATATAGTTCAAAAATTATTTTTCTAAGGTGAAATTACTATTGTAAAGACGGTTCCTATTTTTCTGAGATTTAATTTTCATGTTTTACGTGATATTATGGTGGAGGCGCCGGGTAAATTTTTTTAATAACGCCTTAAATATTTTCCCCTCATATATGTAAACGAAATGTACACAAAATTGTATTTGTATATTAATACAAATATAGAATTCGAAGTTCAGTATTTTGATAAGTTGTACGCGAGAGTACCACTGCCATCTTTAGTTACACACTAAATTCACTTTAATATTCACTAATCACAAATCATTACAAAAATGTACTTGTATGTGAATTATTCCATATTACATTAACAGGTAAGAATTACTTTGCGGTCTTAAATCATTCACTTCTTTTTCTATTGAGTTTTCTAATCATAAAGAGATTTTCCTTTCCTCTGTATAGGTACTAAACATTTATACCCTATTCAATTTTAAGCTACCATGTGTTGTTTTTGTAAAAATTTATTTTGTTCATCCCAGCATCGCCTTGCATCCTAGGGGTCTTGGTGGACGGGAGTGAACAGCTTCTTGAACGGGTTAAGCATCCAGTGGCATATCCAGAGGGGTCCCACCGGGTCTACGAGTCGCGTTAGTTAAGCATTCAGTGGCGCATCCAGAGGGGTCCCACCGGATCAACGAGTCGCGTTTGTCTAGTGTCGGTGTGCAAAGACTTCGTGTTCAAGGACTATTTTCGTGTTTTCGTGCTCAAGGACTCTTTTCGTGTTTAAGGACTTTTCTTGTGTTTAAGGACTATTTTCATGTGCAACGACTTTTGTGTTTACGGATTATTATGTGTGCAATAACTTGTTAATCCCTGAGATATTGTGTATATATTGTTGTCAGTAAAAGAGTTTCGGCTCACTGAACCAGCTACAAAGTGTAATTTTGTGTCATACCTATATCAGTTAGATCTTTTAGTTCCTGTTTCTCCACAACCTGTAAATTATTTTTCTTCTCCCCTAGTTTTATTATACATATATATATATATATTAATTTGTTCGCATTGAGGTTTTCATAAAATGATTTAAATATAGAATCTAAAAAATAAAGGATAATTTGTTCCCGATTTAACGTTTTTACGAGATTAACTTTTTTTGGTTGTTTTCATCTTACTTGATTGTTGTTGGTTGTTTGTAAGGGGCGTCACCTAACGAAATGTGTGAATAATAAGTTCACATAACACCTCTATTTGTAACTAAATAACTAGTCGATTTAATAATTTGTTTGGTTTTTCAGTATTGTAGTTACTTTGCTTGATTCTTGTAAACAAGAATAAAAGAACAGCCCAATAAAACATCAAAGTGTGCCAATTTTCGGTAGGTATTAGGTGGCGTCAAGTAAAACTAAGAAACATTCGTTACTGAGTGCATAAGTAGGAAGTTTATAGTATATACATAACGAAAAAAAAAAAATACAAAACTACTATTAATATTTTTTATCATTAAAGAAATGTATTAACATCAATTGAAGATCAAACAGTAGCTTTTTATTCATTCTTTCTTTCTTATTACTTAACTAATTATACAGGGTCGCTAAAAAGTATTGAAGCAGTTGAATATCGGGAGAACGGTTTATTAGAACTGATTGAAATTTGGTACACATGTAATAGTAATTTACGCAACTAGTTCGGGATAGCCTGCTTCCCGCATGAACGCTTGTTTGAGGCACGACCGAAGGGAGTGCCGCATTTGCGTGAATGCGGGAAGCAGGCTCACGAACGTGTTGTGTACAATATTTTTTGCGACGAATAAACCTTTAAACTGAAGAGATTAACTGTGAGTTATTTATAAACAACGCCATTGACAGCACCGTCAACACGTCACAATGTTGACACTACCCGAGTATTTTAAGGTTACCATGGCAACGGGAAGTTAAATGCACGTGTGCGGGAAGTTCGACCTCCCGCACTCTGGTGAATGCGCGAAAGCTATCAAAAAAGGTCATGAGTGCAAAAAAGTATTTTTAAATTAAAATACTTTTTTGCACTCATGACCTTTTTTGATAGCTTTCGCGCATTCACCAGAGTGCGGGAGGTCGAACTTCCCGCACACGTGCATTTAACTTCCCGTTGCCATGGTAACCTTAAAATACTCGGGTAGTGTCAACATTGTGACGTGTTGACGGTGCTGTCAATGGCGTTGTTTATAAATAACTCACAGTTAATCTCTTCAGTTTAAAGGTTTATTCGTCGCAAAAAATATTGTACACAACACGTTCGTGAGCCTGCTTCCCGCATTCACGCAAATGCGGCACTCCCTTCGGTCGTGCCTCAAACAAGCGTTCATGCGGGAAGCAGGCTATCCCGAACTAGTTGCGTAAATTACTATGAACTGTATGTTGTTCTGAAATTTTATTAAAATTTCTATCAATATTTATTTTGGAGATACAAGACCAACTTAATTTTTTTTAAATAGTACGAGGTCTTAAATTTAATATTTTTTAAAAAAGCACTTTTTGCATTCAATAATATAACACATGTCTTTCTTTATTTGCAATAAAAGGCAAAAAAATATATAAAAATAATACAATTTGCAAAAAAATTTGATAAAGACAATATTTCGTAGGCCAAATAATTTTCACGTTTTCTAAATTGTATTATTTTAATCTTTTTACTTCCCGAGCGTAAGCAAAGGAAGTATTGTAATCGAGTCCGTCGGCCGACTCTCTACTTTTACGTTTTCTCGATCTTTCATGACTCCTAGAGTACGAAAAAATAGGTGCTCCGTTTCCGTCTGTCTGTCCGTCTGCCGTCCTGGATTTTTATTAGAGAGATAATCTCCGAACGTACTGGGACGATTGTTGTCAAATTTTGTATTGACATTAGGAATATCATGTAGATGGTAAAACCCTAACCAAAATTTTTCTAATCGTCCCCACCACTAATGTGATGACGTTACTTCAACATTGTACATAGTAAATGGGTTTTAAAATGTATGAAATAACATACTCCTACACATGTAGTTTATGACTCCGAATTGAATTTTTATCCGAAACGTCCAAATTTTTGGAAAAAAAACAAAATTTTGAAATAACATTTTGCAATTTAATTTGGAATCTGCAAAACCGAATGCTTTGAAATCTTGCACATGGTTTACAGTTATGATAAGAATGATATATTTTTAATCAAAATATATTTATTTATCCCCTCCAAAAAAATGATGACGTCAGCTTAAAAGTTCGCCGAATAAATCCTATCTTAAATGTACGAAGTATGATGAGTGTATACTTGTGATCTAACACTGCATTAATATTTTTTAGATTTGCTCATACGGGGTGTCTGAAAAAAAAATGACTGTGTCAATTTAGTTTATTGATTTTAATCAGTTGAATATGTACTTTGAAATCTTGATGTTGTAAAGTTAATGTAAGCATGTTAAGTTTTTAATCAAAATGTATCTGTTTATTAACCCCAAAAATTTGATTACGTCATCTCAAAATTTTGCCGAATACATTCTTTCGAAAATGTACAAAATAGGATCAGACTATACTTGTAACTTATCATTGGATTCACATTTGCTTATACAGAATGACCAAACAAATTAATGAATTAGTCAATTTATTAAAGAAAGTGAAACCAAAAGCGAGGAAAGTTCTGTCGAATGACTTTCGACCAATTTTTCAAAAATATTAAATTTGATTGATAAAAAAAGAAAGGGTTCAGCACATAAAACATGGATGTGTTAGGAATTTATATAAGTACAGTACGTCAAATAATTATCCCAACATGTGAAGATTTTGAAACAACATGAATACAGAACGCTAAATTTTAAATCTTTGAGATAAGCTACACATAGAGAAAGTAGCAATTTGGAAATTTATAACAAAAGCAAAATTAAAAATGTCACGTAAAAAGAAATCTCGAAATACTAACAAAATTAACAGTAACAAATAAAATAAAAATAATTCTCAAAATAGTCGTTCTGAATGGTTTTAGAATGACTATTAAATACTGAAGACTCCTCCAAAATCTTTTTAAATTTATCATCGAATTTTGATAACAAATTTGCTAATTCTTTGAAATTACCTTGATTAGGAGAGATTTGTGATTTGTCATGTCCTCGAAATGATTGTTTTTGTGTATCAAAGAAAATCATCATGTCGATAAAACGTTTAAAACTATCCCCGTTTTCTTGGACGGTCTCATTGTGTTGTAAATGTATTCACGATAAACCGAATTAAGAGAATTTTGTATAGTTTACTTCGTTTTCCAAGTGATTTTCATTTTAATGACACAATTTTGTGTTTTTCAAATTGATCATGTTTTTTTAAAGCCGTACCGATATGTTTTATATCGCTGTAACCTGTAGAATTCCAAAGTGTTTGTAATTTTCCGTTAAATAGCAGACAATTCCAACAGTACAGTTTGTTTGTTATTTCATTACTGGTCATCCTATATTGTATCAGTTTTGATTAAAGTCTTTATTACTACCATACAAGAGTTTGTCATGACTAATTTTATATCATTTCGGGACATGGTCTTAATTTATGCATAAATAGTTCATAAACATCAAGTTCCATGTTAATGAATTCGAAAAAAAACAACTCAATATTGTCTTTACCTTTATTTATCACCTCTTTAATATTACTTGCAGTCGGATTTACCATTAAAAAAAATAGTTTAAAATTACCTGCTTGAGTAACCGCCTAACGGTTCGGTAATTTCAATAAGCTACATATATTTTATAATTAAATGCACAATGCAGTTTCTGATATAACTAATTCCAATGAGTCGTGTCTGCGACGAACGTGACGACGACCCATACCGAGCACTTCCGATTCTCCAGGGTGCTTTCGCTCATCCTATAGGGCAAAGCACGTAACAAAACTGTGTGGACTGCTAGGATTAAATAATAATAATTTAAGAGTATTTTAACTTTTGTTGACTTTGCTACAGTTAACGAAGCATTCACTTTATTAAACAAAAATGTGTTTGTAATAAGAGAACAATATATATGTTACATACATATTTTAATAATAAGTTATTACTTCTTATTATCCGTGATTCGAATTTTTAGATTTATACTTCATTATAAAATTTCATATGAAAAAGTATTTATTAACTTTGGTGTTGCTAAACAAATAATATTCAAGAACTTTGGCATAACCATTATTTTCCTTCCAACCTTACCCACATTTAAATAGAGTAATAAAAATAATTACCTACTTATAATCAAAATGAACAGAAAAATCGAAATTAATTTATTGAATCGAATATCAGAATACGCTTCTGCATCGTTTGAGATATACATTGGCGGCAAGGCGTCGTGCCGTGCTTGATACAAGAAAACGCTGCTATGTATTGTAGCAATGTGTGTTTTGCATTTTTTACTGTCAATCAGGTACACAGAAAACCGAATGTATGTCGTTACTTACAGTCAAGAAAGTGGGCTAACGCCGAGATCTGACGCATTTTCCGGAACTGCAATTTCTCAGTTGGGGAAACTGCGGAATGTAACGAAGAAAATCGATTGGCTTAAATAATGTTTATGGCCATAATTATTTGTGTACAAAAATAAAACATAATTAAAAAAGAAAAAAAAACAATATTTTACTTTGCACTGTAAACAATAAAATAGGGTTGACATTGCCCACTGTGCCCACCTCGACGAGTCGCCACTGGGTCCTTTATCAGTTCAATCGGTTCTTCGAAAAATACATTGAATTTACTTATTTCCTTCTTTCTGTTAAAATTAAATCGTCCTTCTCTTAGTTTTACTTAACTATAAAGGATCTTAATCACAATTTAACTCTTTAGAAAATTACGTAACTTACATATAGGTAAATATTGAATTGTTATCTCATATGATGATGGAATTACTACAGCAATTTTAAAGGTACTATTACTGTCTTGTGACAGTTTGATAATATCAATGTATTTTTCGGTGATTAATACTCTTCGTATTTGTTAAGAAAATTTCGACGAACGATCCCATTAGTTTGACAAAAGAAATGTTTGAAAATATAAAATTCTTGTTTAGTAGTTTTTCCACTTATGTCACATTTAATTACATAATTCCTGCTGTAAAAATGTTACCATCTATTGCTTTAATATTTACTTTATATGGTTGAATAATAATAATAATTCATAATAATTAGTATCACGAGGTAAACAATATAAATTTTATAGTTGTTGTTTCTAAAAAATGTTGGTCCTTATACAGCCTAGTTTTCAATAATTGTATTAATCTGACTGACTGATTGTAGCAGGAAAAAATCTGTTCCGGCATATTTTCCCTTATAGTGTAATTTACCATATTTTGTGTATTTTATGGATTTCGACATCAGTGTTGGTTGTTCTTGAAATTTTTCTGACTGAAGTCCACCACTATTACTGTTAACATTTTGTGGATTATTGTAATTCCAAAATTTTGTCTAAGGTGTGATTTGCCTACGTTAAAATGATTAAACTTGGGCGAAAAATTTAGCAAGGTTATGGCTTAATTGCTACGTAACTGGCGGTAGTTTTGATGATTTAGTCACAGTAGACTGCAGAAAATCCGCTTTCCTGGGAAGACCTTCTATTAAATAAAAATGTAACGTGTCATTGTTTGTATTTATTGACTTTTATGAGGGATACGCTATAAAATGCTTATGAAATCAAATTCGTAAGCGCACTTACCTTTAGCCGAATTTTATTTGAATTATTACGAAAGTCTCCTAAATATAAATATTATTACAGTGACCATGGTTCCAGCCTGGGTAAATTTTTGAACTTCGACCTCATGTAGGTATGGATACTGACTATTTTCAGGTTTTGGGGTACCAGTTTCGTCAATGGTAGATCCAATACAGACTTTCAAACTAGTAAAATTATGTGCGGTTGCGATTGTTCTGTGTTTGGAACTCTTAATCCATCTGAGAGTTGTTATTAGTTTGATTGTCAAGTTTACACAAAATTCTTTAATTCCTTTATCAAAATGTTCTGTTGACTTATTACTTTGAACCATACGCGTTAATTTCATGCTAAGGCGGCAGTATTTTATTTTATACTTAGTTAACAAATGTATTTTCATGTCTGCTACTAATGCTTGCACTGAATCATAATTGCCATTTAATCTAATTTCTGGACTAGGTGACAATCAAGTTTTTAAAACAAAATTGATTATTTTTTTGTCCCGAGTCCAACAGAGTATCATTGAGTTCATTGCCATAATACCAGTGGTAAAGCGACAGCTTCATTATTATTCATTTCGGGTAACACATTACAAGCTACTTTTGGATCAAAAGCCACTTTGGGAAGGTACTTTTCCTTTTTACAAAATTTAAACTTCCATTTTATACTTTATCGATAACCGATTTTTAAATTCTTCTATGTACTTCCTCAATATGCAACTTTATCTACATCTTTAATCATTGTGCATGTACTAATAATCGTAATAATAATAATAATTAAACAGTCACGTCGTCGGTTTTTTTCTAAACATGTCCTAATATTTTTCAGCTTAACGTAATTATTTTGTGTACTGATACCATTTAAATTACAATAATTAAAATTTAAAAAATAGCTGAATCACAAATAAATCGTCCAGGAAATGACTCTTTAAATATACTTACTTCTATTGCGATTATAAAATTCAGCAGTGTGTATATTTCGCTTACGGCAAATTTTCTTGTATCGACACCGCATCAAAGTACACAAATTTGCTACGTTTTGATAACTACGTATCCACTCGTATCATCACTCTTTAACTTCCTATGTTCTTGCACTTTTCAAAAGGTTAGGAAATTCATTAAATTGTAACAAAAGGTCATAACTGGGCTGTCGAAAATACACAAAACACTTAGATACACACAACGACGAATACGAGCCCAGTTCCTTGGTGAATCTAGTTTCTAACTCAAAAGAAACTCCGGAGGTCATTTCGTTAGTTCTTTTGCTAGATTTTTCGTAGAGAAGGTTTCCCGTTTCTGAGGCAGACGAACACTTGTAGCAACAATAATTAATAATACAGTGAGTTCTATTAACATCCAATCCGTACTTGAAAACGATGTTGGAACATTTCTAATACGGGTTTGGGATATTATCACTTCTTCTTTTAATTGTGGTCTCCTCTTGAAATAGTGGATATGTAAGACTTTTCCAATATTTTTAATTTCGAGAGTGACGGACGTTGCATATTTTATCCAAATATGTATTGTACAGTGTGGGTAAGGGCCGCCATAGTACTAAGAGAAATTTTCTTACTAGTAGCCAATTACTTAAGTCTATTATAACTCCTTAATATTTATTCCATTTTCTATTGAAGTAATGTTTTCGATTACACCTTGTAATATTTTTATGTGAAGTTCGTTTATCTCAATGAGACTATATCCAACACATTTGGTTAGTCTAACCTAGATAATTTTTTGGATTGATACAAAGAAACAAATTTTCAAAAAATTGTTTGAATTTTCGGGAAAATTACCAGTGCCAATACAAAGCATCAGTTCGGCGATTCAAAGTTAGTGCGATGAAATATGATTGATTTGAACACAATGATAAAAACATGTTTTTGTATATTGTGAGAGTCTAAAGCGGCGAATCCTTTCAAAGTTATAACCCTGGAATATATCAACAATAGCTGTTCAATAGCTTTTCGAGTAAAGGATTTTATATTGCAGACGCATACAGCTTCGCTGTGACCTTTGATCAGACAACAGTTAGCAACGACTAAAAATTTTCCAGAATTCTATGATATGCGTATTTTTGGCATCATAATAAAACTGCCGCTACGGTAAGACCTGTTGATAACAATATAAGCGCAAGCGCTCCCACCAATTTCATTCAGGAGAATTTGATGAATACGAGACTAAATAAATTCAAGCCGCTGAAACTCGATTCAGTTTCAGCGCGTACTTCAACTTGACGCGCTATCTTTTCAGCTGCTGCTAATCGAAGACACGAAAATCATGATATACTACCTCATTTTATTTTCTTGGACAAGTGTTTCTTTTTCTTTAGAGCATCAAACAAGTTGCAACAATGTCAACAACTCTACTCAGGATTATCAGATTCTTTATAGTTACTTAACTGGAACCGGAGCGCACAATTTCAGCGAATCCGTCACTATAGGATTCTTGGGAGCTTACGGCCAAGCTCAGGTGGTTTTGGGAGCTTTGCCACTAGCAGTCGAGGCGGTCAATGAGGATGCAGGTTGGTGAGCTTTAATAAATTTTTGATAGAATGCTTTTTCACGTTGACGTTTTTTTTTATCACAGACATTTGTAAAAGTCACACAGGACATACGTAAGCATAATACTCGCATATCGGCTTGTAAAATAATTGGAGTATTTATTATTATTTATCAAATTAATTTAATTAATTAATTAATTAATTAGTTTATTTAATAAAATATTTAATTACATAGCGATTATGGGAGATAAGTAGGTATAATTGCCTTTTAATCTGACAATAAATAGCACAAATCACATAAAACTACCTCACTGTTTACACAATTTCACTAAGCTTATTAGCTTTATAGATAGTACTGCAATTAATAACATTAATTACATTCGAATTAATTTTTCTATGCAGATAAACGTTAAATTAGATTTTCGTGAGTGAAACATAAAGCTGATAAGTATTTGAGATTTGTAATTTAACATGACAGTAATGAATGAATTTTATGAAAGGCGATTTTGAAGTGTCAGGAAAGGCACTTACATTACTTTACCTCCAAGAAACTTTTATCATCATTTAAACATTTCTTTTATATCCAGCGGTTTAATTGACTTCCTTCTTTTTGATTTCCTTTTATTTCCTCTTACATTAGTGAATTTCCATTAATTTATAAAATGTTGACGTGACTTCTATTAAATTCCCATACTTTTACTTAACTTTTTTCTGGAGATTTTAAACAGCATATATCAACTATTTATTGTTACGTTGTACGGAGAATTTTTACCTCCCAAGCGTAAGCTAAAGAGGTATTGTAAAAGGGCCCATTCGACGAATGGCTACTTTCATGTTTTTTCGACGTTTCATGGGCCCTAGAGTACGAAAAAATAGGTTTCGCATTTCCGTTAACCTGTCGTTTTTCGTCTATCGTCTGTCTGTGTCAATTTTTTATAGACAGGTAATCTTCGAAACTACTGGACCGATTTTTATCAAATTTTATACGAGTGCGTATGTTAGGAATATATTGTAGATGGTAAAACGCTAACCAAAACTGGTCTGATCAACCCCCACCATTGAGATGACGTCATCTCCAAAATTTACAAAACCAAATATTATTCAATTTTATAAAATAACACCTTATTTAGAAAGTTCGTCAAAAAGGTCATTTTTACGTAAATATGTACTCAGCTATATTTAAAAATAAAAATTATTAGTTTCTCATATTTTTCAAAAACATTTTATAAAATTTTCGAATTCATTTCTAGGTAAGCTCTCTTTTCATTCCACATTTACTCAAGTATTTTTAAGATATACCTCAAAAACTTGGCATCTAAAAAAGTTTATTAATTTTTAGAGTCAATTTTGAAAATCTTCTACAATACGGGTGATCCTACTTGACAACGTAAGAAAACTGACTGGAAACGGGATGTTTCCAAATTGTGAAACAGAGGTTTATGAAATAAATGTTTTCTCCATTTCGTTTATATTATGCACATTAGCAAAATAGTATATTGCACTAGCAGCATAGAAAATTATTCGTTTTCCTTGAGTGAGGAATTCGTACTCTATGTAAGTTGTAGTAAGCTATACCTTTCTTATGACTCACTGGGATTTTGCCAAAGTAGTACATTTCGACCCGCTTACAATAAACAATTTTCTAAACATTATATTATATATACTATTTGTCTTCTATTGTTAATGCGCTAATATAATAAGTAAAAGTGTTGCATAAAATGTAGAGCTAACGTGTTTCTGTACCTGCAGGGTCCTTGTATAAATACAAGTTTTGTAATTTGTCTCAGAATCGAAATAAAGAATTTTTTTTACAAATTTTGGTAAAGTTGATTTAGAAATTACATATATAACTGTAATTAACTTGAGACGTAAATTTAATATTAAGTTTTACTTCCCGGGCGTAAGCTAAAGAAGTATTATAATCGAGTCCATCGGGAGGCTGGCTATTTTGATATTTTCTAGATATGTCATAACCCCAAAAGTACAAAAATATAGATCTCTCGTTTCCATCTGTCTGTCTATTTGTCTGCCATTTGTGTTAATTTTTGTTAAATAGATAATCCGAAACTACTAGAACGATTGTTGTCAAATTTTATACATAATGTGTATAATGAAGATTTAACCAAAAGTTTGTCTAATCATTCCCACCAACAACGGAATGACGTCACATCAAAATTGTAGATAGCAAATGGGTTGTAAATTGTACAAAATAACATAGTTGCCGAATAAATTCTATCTAAAATGTGCAAAATATTTTGAATCTATACTTGTGATTTATCACTGCATTCATATTTTTTAGAATTGCTTATGTGACTCAAAAAAATTCATGAATCAGTCAATTTATTTTATTGATTTAATCAGGAACGGGTCACTCCATTTTCATAAAAAATTGGTAATACAATTCTGCTTTATTACACCTTTCCAAACTGGTATACGTGTTTTTGCAAAAATGCTGAAATTTGTATGAAACATACTCTCTCTATATTGTGTTCAATTTTTAGCCTGGATATCTGGATTTTTGAAAAATTAAATTGAAACTATAACATTTTACAATTTAAGGTCGAAATTGCAAAATCCAATGAAATGAAATATTGAAAACATGCTACGGTTATTGTAAGCATGATAAATCCATAATCAAAATTTTATCTTAACTAAAAAAAATGAGTTAGGAATGTTCGTGATTCTAACACGTGATACTCTATTAACTGCAACAAGTCGCGGGTAATAGAAACTTTTGTGTTGGGTGTGAAAGGCTTAAATGACTCTTTTTGGAAGAAATTTTACTAATCGTTGGTAAAATAAAATTGCGGTACTTTGTTTCATTCAAGTTTAATTCTTTTATATTCATAAATTTAATTTTTTTGAATGAAAATGAAATAAACACGTACGTGTTTTATATAATAATATTATTATTAATAATAATAATAATAATAGTATTTATTGCCCAACAAAAATTATATTCCATTTAAAGGACAATTTTACATATAAATGAAATGAAAAATAAATATAAATAATAAATAATTAAATATATAATATATATCATTTGTATATGTACACATTTCTCTAGTATACACAGCGTTCAGCAGGTTTAATTGAATCTGTGCTACAATTTTATTGTTATGTAAATAAGTAAACACTGTAAATACAACCCACGTAGATTCCTGGCTTTTATATTTGCATGACGATGCGAATATAATTATATTGATATCTAATACTATTAAACGAGCAAAGTTTGTATATATATATTTATATATATATATATATGTAATGGGTTTCTCGAAAACGGCTCTAACGATTTCGATGAAATTTACAGGTTAGGGGTTTTTTGGGTCAAGAAATCGATTGATCATAGTTTTAACTTCTGAAAATTACAGCTTCATGCATTTTCAGCAATTTTCAGGCAGTGAATTATATTTGTTGCTAGGCAACATCAGATGACACTACACGAACACGAGATTGTTTTATATGAGAAGTTTGGGTGACAGTCTGACCGTACGTTTGACGTACCTTTTTATCTTCAATTGTACGTACCGAAACATACTCCACTGTATAGAGGACGTTGAAATTCACCTCCTGAGGTGAGAAAATTTACCAAAAACTAAACAGTGAGCGGATAAAAGGCACACGAAAGTGTGTTGAATTGAGATTATTTTGTCAAGCATTCATTTCAGAGGTTCCACGGTCAGTGTCAACATGTGATCGTTTTCGGGGATGGGACCGTGTTATTTGAGTTTTTGGGCTCAACGTTTCGCACACTTTCGTAAATGGCATCTTCGGGAGCAGGGTTGAGATTGAGAAATTAGGAATAACACAAAAGAGCACGGTAACTCAGTATGTTAACCACACCAGAGGCGAAACTCTTCTGGCAGTAAGAATGTGGTTGTGACCTTTTTCTAGAGTCGAGAGAGAGAACTAGGAAAAAAAAACGACAGAGAGAAAACTTGGGTAACAAATGAGATGTCAAACAATAATTCCAGTTTTCTGTTCTTTAATCTCTACATCGCACTCCGGCGAGAATAACGTCACATCTAAAAAAACATAAATTGTCAGTATTAGCAAAAATCCAATTGCTTAAACTGTAAACGCGCTTACCAGGCATTTATTGATTCTGGGAGCTCAATTGCTATTATAATCATTTATAATTCTACTATTACTATAGTAATAATAGACAATATAAAAATTGTTCCTAACCAGATGTTTCCCAGGGGTAGAATAAGTCAGGTACTTTGAGTTGTGTCACTTTTCTTGCTTAACAATATTCTATATTCTGACTTGTGACATTTTCTTTTCTAGTTGTGTCAGTTTTCTCGCTTCAATATTTCAAAACTCTATCATCTTCTGCAGCACTTTAAAAAAAAAAACTAAATTTATCACTGTCAAGTTATACCTAATGGAGGGAAGGTTGTGAAAGATTTTATGACAATATTTATAAAACGTAAAAAACACGTTTTTATTGTGAAAAAGTTATAATAACACCTTATCCTTATATTAAAATTACTAATTTAACCATTAATTTAAAATTGTGTTATACAATGCTTCATAAAATTTAGGAATGTGGTTCCCATTTATGAGATCCTGTATGTCGGTTTTTTTTCTGTCGGGAATATTAATTTTTCTTGAATATGCTGGTTTGCAATTCAGCGTTGTGAAATTCACTGGATGCTTTCGTTTACCAAAAACATTTATTTTCTTAAAAAACTCCTGCTCATACGATGTTTTTATATAAATCACACCAGGCTCGTCCTTCAAAACTTTGATGATCTTAATGTCACCCATTTTAATAGATTCGTTTTCAGTAGTTTAGCTAAAATTAGGCCCAATCTGCTGCGCAAGATCTTTCAGGTTTGTAAAATCTGAATGTGACATTTCCATTACCTTGTAAGGTACACCTGTTTTTTTAGCTGAGCGGATTATTCTGGCATATTCCATTGGATGGTATATTGGTCCTGACTTCAAAGCTTGTTTTACAGATTTTTCAATGACAGCATGAACATTGTCGCCCTCATTTTGAGTATGTCCTTTTATTAGGAAGTTGTGGGTTATCGATTTAACAGTAAATTTTTGAACTGCATACAAATACATACTTATAATAAATTTATTTTTTTGTTGTCCACAACAATTATCGGAAAAAAAGATCATTTCGACATTTTCATCATTATGTAATTCAGCTGTCTGTTTTATATAATTCATCACACATGTCCCGATCTCGTTTGCACCCCGGTTCGCCTCTCCTTCGTGCCAAAAGTAACATGCGACATTCTTGAACTGCATGTCACTAATTGTGAAATTATAGCTGTTAATTTTGGACTTGTAATAGAAAACAGAAACTTCCCCACGTGGAGCGGGTAGAACTGCTTGGAGATCATAGGTTGCCAGTATAATACGTTTATTTACTGCTGTTAATTCTTTGTATTTTCTCTTCTGTTCTCTAGACAGTTCTTTTTCTCTGAGATGTGTCTCATACTTTTCTTTGAGTTCACATTTTTCTGCATCTTGGGCATTGTTATAAGCTACGCAGAGCTCGCATTGATCCTTCTTGGGAGTGAAGAAACTTAAATTAAATTCATTATTGAAAATCCTAGAGTATTGTGTCAAATTTCCATAAGAAACGTTGTTTTGAATGCATTGCTCCATGTAGTCACGATGTAATCCTGCAATTGTTTTTCCGCCTTCGATGTACTCTCTTGTGGTTTGGGCTCGTAAATAGTGGCTTTCTATTTTGGGTATACTATTGATGTGTTCACGAATGCTCGCTCCCAAGTCAGGATTTAATACTCTATGTTTTCCATGTTTCCCTCTTTGGTCAGCAGCTACAAAACCATCCGTATTTTTTTAATTACCGTTCTGATTGGCCGGTCGGTTATATCTAGTGTAGCCTTGAAAAACATTTTGCAGACACGTATGAGTTTTCCAGAAATTGTGAAATAGAAAGCATGATTCAAACCTCGATGACTTCCTTCTCTCGGGTACCTATACGCGGGCCGAACAACATTCATACTTTTGGAGATGTATTCTCGCTGCAGTTGAAGATTTGCTAGATTCCAGTACTGATCAAATATTCTTTGTCGCATATCCTGACTGATCTTATTTGCACATTTTACTTTGCATTTGTCGCCACAAGGTTGCTGAATGGCCCTCCCTCTTACTTCTTTTGGAACTTTTGCAGATGAAAGGTAACCTTTTCCGCTGTTTCTAAGAATTTTTGCTTTTTCTTTTTTCCACTCTGTTGGATTTGCTTTTCTCTTTTTCGTTTTTTTTGGCAGATCTTGATTTTCTGCTAGTTCATTGAGTACTACTCTAACTTCTTCCTCAACAACTACATCTTCAGCCGTACTGCGTTTTCCACGTTCATGTCCTATTTCCGTCAGTTTCTTCTCTTCATAGAAGCTGCTGTCGCTTGTTGAAGAATTATTTGATGTACCATTAAAATCCGGGTCTGCGTCTGAATCATCACCATTTTCTGCCGAGAAAAAGTCATCGGATTCAAATGCCTGCTGTTTCCCGGTTTTCGTAATTTTTTTTAACTTTAATTTTGTTCCATGTTTAATACCGGAACTTTTCCAAAATGAACATTGAGGACTCTGAGGATCGATTGGACTCCTATTTTCTTTATTCCGACTAAACTTCCTAACATTCTCACTTGCAGTCTGTAAACCTTTTGTTTTTTCAATCTGGTTTAGATTTTTTGTTACATTCAAAATTGTACTTTCACAGGATTTTTCCGGTGACATTTTACAGAATTTGTTTACTTCAGTTTTATTTCGCTTTTCAGCTTCATCTTTTGCAGCTTCTCCAATCTCGTTTTGAACCTTGGCAATATCGTCAATCATGTCGTCGAAAGCGGGTTCTAAACGTATTTCATCGATTGTGTGTTCACTGTTGATGTTTTCTTCACCTTTATCTTTTTTTCTATTTGCTAATTCCATTTGTAACAGAGCAGCATTGACAATTTTTTTCCCTCTTGTAGTCATAATAATTGGTCTAAAGGAAAACAAAATGCATAATCAATTAACTATTACAATTCTGTAATAATGAATACAGAGCATCAAGCATAATTACACAACTCTGAATTCTACAAACTTTACGAATGTCAACGAAACACAACTAGAAATTGACTCAACACGAAATAAAACAACGTGACACTCATTTTCTAAGAAAAATATTAAGGGAAATAGTGATCAATTGAAAATTGGGTCCAAAGTACAATAATTGTTCTATCTCAAAAGTTGATTATCTTTTCTGTTAGAAAATGAATCATTTACTTGTGTATTTATAAAATAAAAGTGACACTTTTAGACTTCGGACGTACTTAGAATTATTAAAGATTAACTTACCTCCTGCAACAAAAGGGTACTGTTTTAAGTTGTGTCGTTTTTCTTGACTAACCGTCATGAAATTTCGTGTACGAACTCAGAAGTGACACTATTCTTGCTTGATGTAACGTAAAATCTGTCAAGCGGAAAAACGACATATCTGCCCTCTATTGGTGTGTTTTGCTAGTTGACAAATGACACTTTTCCACCTTGAAGATAATAATTACACACATCTCACTAGAGTATTAACTCAACATCACGTTTTTTTTAGTTGTGACGTTATTCTCGCCGGAGTGCGACATGTCACTTATCAGTGTTTAAAACAAAGACTGCTTATGGAATTTCTTTTTTAATGTGTATTTTTAAGTAGCGCGTGTACTTCAAAATGCATACTATATTATTTTTCAAAATTTAAGCAAATTTCAAGGTCGACAACTTACCAGTGTAGTTAGCGGAGATCACAACCCTCGCAAAACTGTAGGGTCGCGGACGTTACAGTAAACAACACGTTTTGTTGTCCATCTGTGTTGTACTCGTCTATAATATTGTAAACAAAAGAAAATGTAACTAAATAGTATGTTATATAACAGAAAACACAGAATTTACATTGCTTTTACTCTCATGTTTCAACACTGCTGCTGTACATAGTAAGGACTTTAGAGCCGTTTGCATTGAGGGCTTAATGCTGATTGTTGTTGACATTTAATGCCAAATGAAAAAGTGACAAGTTGACAAGTTATTACAAAAACATTCTGATTCAGAATCAGAATCGAGAGAAATTATGATTGGGGGTATGTCTTCATATGGTGCATTACCCATTAAACGCTTTCAATCATCCCTGATTAGCCGTTCACAATGTCTAATAAAATTTTGCCATTTGTCTGCACCTACTGTAGCAAGAGCCTCCCGCCTTAAGGACTGTACAACACCAATAGCGCCACCGTGTTCCCGAATATGTTTATTGTAATATAGTTTACACTGTCCCCCACGCCAGTTCAATTGGAAACTACTGACAGTGGTAGGAATATTGAAAAATAGGTGGATAATTCCTCTTGCTCTCGTTACTGCCATAGCATTTACCCTAGACATATTTATAAATCTGTTCTTTTAGGATCTCTGCTGGGTGCTTTTAAGTTGTTCTTCTAACTTCTTCACTCAGTAAGAACATAATTTATCATAAATATTGCGATAGAACGCGCTCATAGAAACGATTCAAATTTATGCGGTTCTTGACGTCTCAACTGACCGATCAGTCACTATTGCATTGTCGATAAAGTAAAATAAGGAGGTGTAAAAAAATACTAAACTACACAGTTAAGAGTAAATTTTTGGGTTTTGCGTGTCCTTGACCTTCGCGCCGATTTTGAAAAATAATATATACGCATATTTATCTGTCCTAATCTGATCTAATACTACCAAACGAGCCGAGTGAAACTCGGTCAACCAGATATTATTATATTATATGCGATAATTATATTGATTATACCTATATTAACAATAATTTAAAGTAATTGTCTAAACCGGTAGAAGTGATTGTTAAAGCCTATACAGTACAAGCAGACTGACCGTTCCTCATCTAATGCTTTTTTTGTGCTTCGCGGGTGTTGGATACCTTAGTGTTTTCAGATGCTTCGATTATTATTTGTGAAAAATGCAAACTTGACTCAGAGATATGGTATTAGCACTTTAGCAGTCGCATTGGTTGCAGCAATTAATCACATTATGGGTTTAACTACAGCTGTGGATAATGCATTGGGCGAGCAATATTATGTAATTTGTGATCGAGTCATCCTTGGAATTGAACCTGCATGTTTTTCTCTGAAACGCTGCGTCTAAAACTACGTCATAGAAAAGTTGTTGACAAAATTAATTTTATTTCCAAATAATTTTGTAAACTAATATTTGAAATAGACACCCAAAAAGGCAAAAACTAAGATCCTTTTTTTAACTTTAATTTCAATTTTACGTCAATTTATTAATCAATCTTACTATGAATTAACAACTGTCACATGAAACGTTTCCCCTAATATTACTGTTTTCTTGTTTATTGTTGCTTTCAGGAGAAACAATCTTTAAAAAATGGCATTTTCATTAAAGCAGAAAACGAAAGCGTTTATGATTGAGTCATATTTTCAAAATGGACAGAAGCAGTTTGAGATGAATTCCGGGGAGAATTTCCCAACAACATCGTCAACTAGGCCTATTTTGCAATACAATACAACGACGAAAGATATGATTTCGGGAAACCTGGTCTCTACAAAGAAACGTGGGAAGTGGGGTGTTGAAACAGAGAATTCCAAAAAATATTAGAAATGTCAGACAGACACGATATTTAGCACAATAAGTGGAATTGTCGTATGGAACTTGCCGAGCAATATTGCGAAAAGATTAAACATGTTACTACACAGGGTTACCATTTTCTGAAAGTTAATTCTAGGGCATAAAGTTTTAAAATCCGGATAAGACCGGACTCTGATACAAAATATTGATTTACCATCTACAGGGGACAAGTACCAACCTATTTACCTCCAAGCAGTTAAATTCGGATGATTATAAGCGAAGAGCTCGTTTGTGCTTATAACACAATAATGGCGAACATTTTCAGCATTTATTGCTCTTTAATTTTATTTTTTCATTTTAATCCCCACTTATTACTGTAATGACTGTTTTTAATCCTTAGGGAGTTAAGTAAAAAAAAGTTTAACTCCCGCTCCATAAAAAGACAGATAGCAACTCATAAACAACAAGTATTTAGTTCCTTGGTACATTACGTACTATTAATACTACATATTTTTGCTGCATAAGTAAATATTAATTAACGTTACAATTTTGGAAGGGACCTATATTGAAACGATCGTTACACTTTAAATCATTCAATTTTGGGAGGTTAATGTCACTAGTAGATCTAATGGCTTCGTTTGTAATGAGTGTATTTTTTGAAATATTTGCGTCCGCTTCATCAATACAAGAAAAAATCTTCTTAGAAAATTTTTTGGTCAATGATTCCTCCACGTATCTCCGCAACAATAGAAGACTTCCAACCACCGTGATTCTTTAAAGTTAGATAGATCTCCACCGCCCTCAACTAAAAATGACGCTGAGAAGCGGCGGAAGCAATGTCCTGTGTATAGTGCAGAATCTGGTAACTGTAAGAATGCAGATATCGGCTTAAGAAATTTAGACAACGTATTTTTTCCCACCGCCTGTACAGTGCATTTGTTACGCTTGTAATTGATAAAAAATCTATATACTTGTAAATAACGTGTGTTGTTGCTCTCGACATCGACAACACCAAATACTCTAGGTCTTTTTGGTTTCGTATCTGGAATGTTAACAACAAAAACAGAATCACGATCTATATGACCTATCTGCATATCAACTAATTCGGCAGTTCTACAATCTCCTGCGATATCCATTATTGCAGCCACTTTTATTAGCAAGTAATCCTTGTCGGGAGCTTTATTCAAGAAGGTACTGACATTGTCACCCATAAGAATCTTTGGCTTCCTTTGACCTGTAACCTGATGACTGCTTCTTCAGGAATGCAATAACTTTTCCTAACCTACAATAATTTTTCATAGTGAATCACTCAATCACCACTCAAAATAAAAGTAGGTAGGTGCACACTTGCCAATATTCTTTTTTCCTTCAGTGTAATAACGGCCTTTAACATACAGCTGGTTTCACAAAACACGGGAAAAGATGAGCAAATCAGGTTCTCATAGATCAGTGAAAAGCAATGGGAATATGACGTTCATGTCACTGTCATTTGTCTCGTTTGTTACGAAACCAGCTGTAGCTCCATAAACTTGAAGGTTTGACATTCTTCGCTTTTTTCGACAAATAAACGAGGATTATATCCTCAAATTGACGCCTCTGAGCCTTTTCTAACTTCTCCAGTTGCAAAACTTCGTGTACTGTTTTTCATACACGTTTCTACATTTTTCTGGAAGCAAATTGTTGGTCGCCGTTTCAGCTGATTTAACAACATCGTTCGGAACAAAGGTACCTACTTCTGAAACTGCTTCCAAGTCCATTTTAGCACTCAGGTGCTTCTCAGTTGCTTTCAATTTATGCCAAATTCTTTTCGAAGAATAGAATCGCACGTCGTTGGTATTGAAAAAAATAGTATCTGCACCGCAGGATTAAACTGCTTTTTGTTCCCCCTAGTTTAATCCATGTTGTATGAATTTTCTATGTAAAATCACACTTATTTTGTAAAAAAAAATATTAAAAAGCGGACACCATTTTTACTTTTAGATTTGTCATTTTTTGTATGTGTAGAGAAAACTTGTTGATATTTTTCTCATTTTAATAGATTAGACTGCAGTTGACTGTATTTACCGTCATAACATAACATAACCAATTCAAACATTGTTTAGTATTTTGTCTTCCTAATAAGTAAATACTTTTGAGGTATTTTATGTTGGAATAAAAGAACAACATACTTTTAAACTTTTATTGTTTTATTAACAATTCTATCCTTTAAAAATTCGAAGGAAAATATAAACGGCGTAATAAAATTTAAATCAGTATAGACAAATTTTGGAGGTAAATTACATCTAAATTTCTTTTTCTCTGATACAGAACTGATATCACATTAGTGCGTCCTTTTCGACACAGATTTCTTTTGTACACAAAAATTGCAACGTGGCAGTTTAGCTGACCGTAATGATGTGTTATGTCCCATCCTTTTTGAAAGATAACTTGGGTGATTTCTTCCACCGACGTTACAGTAGCATAAAAGTTGAGTATTAAAAGTTAGGCACATCAGAGTTTCTTGTAAAAGTTAATTGTACCTAAGATACACCGAATTTCAGATAATTAATACTGAAAGTTTTAATGTTTGAGACTTTGAATGATCGATGACGGTTTTTATAAGAGAAAAGAAACTTTTAATTGCCTTGATAGAAAATTAAAAATATTTGATACGATTTTCGTATTAATAAAATATATTCAGATGAAATTAGAAAATGATTAGGAATTTAGTTTATCCGCTCTCAGATGAAGAACAATCTATCTTAGCAACTTTATGAAATAAAAGCTTTCGCATGAAACAAGGGACCTCAATTATTATTTTATTCGCAAATAAAAGAAGAAATTCAAATGTCTCTTTAAGACATCTTTACAATCAAACTACATTAAATTTTAACATTTAATACAAATCTTTTTAAGAGAAAAGATTTTTCGTGATATTTTTCAGTTAAGTCCGTTTTTTTTTAAATCTTACACCTGCATTTCTTGATCTTGCTAGAGTTTTTTCTCTGTTAATCTTCGTATGTATGATGAGCAGTACGCGGGAATTTATCTCACCGCTGCAATCCCCCAGTTGAAGTAAGGTGTGTTTTACGGCGAGTAGCGGGGACGCCTTGATCTGGTCCACAAAACTACTTCTATATTACTATATTACTTCAAATAATAATAATTGATGCCCTTTTTAATTTTTCAACCACAGGACCACAGATTTGTGATCTTGAAATGTTATATTATGTTGAAATAGTCCAAAAGAAAAATATATTTGTAATCAAACTATCGCCGCGACAGCACTGGTTCTAGCGTATGAGATATAATTACGCGTGTTGATGATGAGAAAATAGCGCACTAACTTAATGACACGTTTTAATGTTAAACACTGTTTATTTCGCAAAGAAAAAATTATTTAAAAAGTCTTTGAGCTCAAATGTAGAGGACGTGGGCTTTCAAAGTTTAATTTTTCATTTCGATATATCACTATATTTTCCTACTTAGTGTTGTGTACATGTAATCGGTTAGACTTTCATTAAAAAAAAAATTGGAAAAATCATGTCTTTTATCCATCGTGTTCTTCACTTTATATATCAGAAAATAAAAATTGTTCAGAATGAGTGTGACAAGACTGGCTAAATTTTATGTTTTAATCTATCTAAAATTCTGTTTTTGTAAGTGAACGTGAAATTGGCGCGTAACAAAAATATTTTTTAATTATTTTTTTCCATTTTTAGACTTGTGAACTTAATCATGTACCGTTGAGTCAGTGCTCAATTTTTTGATCACCATGTACATACAAAATATTTTTTAAATGCTAAATACAGTGCGTCGTCTACACAGCGAGAAGTTTCTGGATCGTAAAATTTCAACTAGGAGCTTCCCACAATCTGAATCCAGATTGAAGTTAACAGATTAGTTTTCTTATGCAAACTATGGCAAATAATTAAATATATCGTATTTATATTTTCAAGTCCAAAAAATACATTCTTTTCTAGAAAAAATAGATATAGAACTGGAAGCTGTGTTGTCCTTGAAGGAAAAACCTTCACAATCGTATAAAGATATTTTCTGTTCGAAAAATACGTAACCGACAACAGTGATACTAAAATTGTGTGGTATTTCTGACAACGAAATACTCGTAGCAGGACCATTTTATTTAGTTAATATGAACATTTCATTCGTTATAATTTGTGGCTAATCTGTTAGCCGCAATTATTAAGACCAAATACATTTTAATTTACGTTAAAATAGTTTTTATTTTCCAGTAACATGTTGCCACAACGCATACACTGTTTTTCATGTCTTGAACATATTTTTTCTATTTATTAAATTAAATGATATTGACGGACAAATTAAATGGCTGTGACAGTAACGGAATTAATCTCATCAATTTTTTCTGTGGAGTTACATCAATAAGAACCTTTGTTTTCCTAACCTTGAAAGAACTAAACGTAAAAGTCTTCGTACTAGCTAATTTTTATATAATATAAAATAGAGGAAAATCTATAATTTAATCTCTTGCAGAAAATTTGGGTCTTATGTTTTTTTTATTATTTTTTTTTAAGTTTCGACCAAAATAATCATAAAATAAACTGAAATTTATTTTTGAAATTCTACTTTAAAGAAATCTTTTTTTTCAGTTGACATATGTATAAATCAGCTCACGATTTTAAATTCTTAAGAAATTTTTGAAATATAGATAATATGATAAAGTTCCCATTACAGTTTCAACTTGATGCCAAAAGACTTGTGTAGTTTTCTCAAAAATGTGATAACCGTTTTTGAATTAAAATTTACATGATATTGAATAATTTTTTTAAGAGTAGGTACATCACAGCAAATTCATTAAGAAAATGCGTGTTTTTTGGTATACTTATGTTTTACGCTTCATGTTCTGTTAAGCCTGAAACTACTTAACATGTGGTTTCCGTTTGTTTTATTTAAAAAATGTTTAAATTTAAGTTCATTTTAAAGAAAATTATTTGCATCTCCGAAATGGTGGAGGCGCCGGGTGACACTGATTATGTAAATTCTTCATTATTCAAGAAATAATTTTATATTCAAAGCAAAATGAGTTTGTGGTAATTAAATAAATAATCTTATGTAATTAGAAGCATATATTAATTTACTTCTTCCTCCTCTTCAAAGTAAAATTAAGCAGTTTCGTAATAATAAGCTCGTGCGGAAGTACGTAGTTTCGAATTGTTTTATATATAAATTTAGTACAGAATGCTGACTTAAAGTCCAAATTATAAAGCAAATATTGTGACGTCGTAATTGAGAAATTTTGTTAAAATAATCGTGAAAAAATATCGGTGCTACTGATACATACATGTAGTGCTCCTTTCAAGGGTGGCCAAGTTTAATATGTGCCTAATATTTTGGTAGGTGTATTCCTTCTTCTCTTGTGTATCCCGCACAAGTACCTACGTACAAACGAATTTTATACCTTTTTCAAACTTTTACCTTTACCGGTATCTGATCCATACTATATGTGAAAACAATGTTAAATTTATTCCTGTAAAAAGAAATTGTAGAACACTTCTCAAAATCGGTTTCCATATCGTTCCATTTGCATTAATATTCAATGTTTTGAGAGGAGCAAACACTCTCATATCGTAACTATAGTTTTGAATAGCTTCAAGTTGTCTGTAGTAGTATTCTCGAATATTTTACAGAATTTTACCATTTAAAGAGGCAAATAGAAGTGGCCTATAATAGGACCCTGAAGAACTCCGAATTTTACAGAAATTGCCTTTGGGAGAAATTCACCAATGTTTACCACTTGACAATGAGTAGTAATGTAGCTTGCTACCCATTTAACAAACCTATTATTCATTGCATTATGTTAATATATTAAAATTTGATGGTTAAGCCTATCTAACGCTTTTGAAAAATCCTCATACTTCGAATCGACTTGAACACCCTCCTCAAGACTGTTTATAATATAGTTTTGGTAAATAAGTAAATTTGTTGAAATTGATATGCCTTGGTAAAACCCCTGTTGCGCGTCCACGATTATCTGTTTACTAATTGCAGATCCCCTTATACTGTGTTATAAACTCCTTGTTACCAGATTTGTAAATTGGTACCAAATAATTCGTTTTCCAAAAATCAGGAACATTTACCAGAGGAGGTGGATAAGTTAAATGAATATTGAATGGGCTTATTAAACACTCTGGGGTTTTAGATCATTATTACTTCCCGAGCTTAAGCTAAGAAAGTATAGTAATCGAGTCCATGGGACGAATGGCCACTTTTATATTTTCTCGACGTTTCATGACGCTTAGAGTACAAAAAAGTAGTCTCCCGTTGCTGTCTGTCTGCTGTCTGTATCCATTTTTATTAGACAAGTAATCTCCGAAACTGCTGGATATACATACATAATTTTGTATGTATATTATAGATATCATCATCGAGGACCCGGGGTGGGCTAGTTAGCATCATGCTTGCCCGCTACACCTTGGGTCGTGGGTTCGATTCCTGCCATGGCTCTGGGTGTAACGTGTATGTCCCGTTCCCCTGTAATTGGGCCTCAGTGCCTGTTGGGGGACGTAATTAATAAAAAAAAATAAAAAAATAAAAATATCATGTAGATCGTTAAACACTAACCAGAATTTTGCTAGACATCTCTACCAATAATATGATGACGTCATTGCAAAGAATTGTATGTTTATTTGTTTTAACTGTTATACAACAATATACTCCTATACGTGTGGTGAACGAATACGCTTTGAGTTTTTCCCCGAAAGTTTAAATTTTCGCAAAAACATATGCACAGATTACCACTAAAAAAATATCCAGATCGTGGTGTGGTGGATAATAGCCTGAAACGTGAACCGGAACTCCCGAGTTCGATACTAAACTTAGCCTTTCGTTTTTTTCTTTTTTTCTCTTTTTCTCTCGCATTGTGTATTATCCATGTTTATGACGTCATAACAAATTTTCTATTGATCAAATTAAGAACGAGTTGCCACACTTTATCGAAAAGGTGAGAATACGCACGTCTTTATTTAATAAAAGTTTATAACAAAAATAATATTCAGAACATTCTGTTCGACTGTGGCTGAATCAGTAATTTTAATCCCCTGTTTCGAGGCGATAAACTCATTCGAATCAAAACAAATTTCTACGTGACATTGTACCGATGTATAAAAAGCAGTTTCAAGTGCTTGTTTATACATTATCGGAAGAAAGCTTGTTATAATTGTTGGGAGGCCATTTTTTGCCGTTGATTATCTGCTTTAAATATATTTGACATTGTCTGTGCTTGTGCAATGTCCACAACCCCTTGCAATTTGCGCCCCCAGGCGCAGGAGCCACGGGGGTGTTATTTATGCCATCAGATTTTACTTTACAAAGGGTATCACAGAATAAACATAGCAAAATCTAATTTTACAATTTTTCAAAGAAGCGAAGAAAGTTTTGTCGAAACAAACTTCGACCAAATTTAATCGTAACATTATTTTTGAATCTATTCCTATTCCATAATATATCAAATGCATCCTCAATATTCTTACAAATTATTTTTAATGGCCTACATTTGGAAGTTTTCCCCTTTACAATCTACCAAATCCAATGACTTTCTTAATCACCTGATCATCCCACAATATCAACAGTTATTCTTAGATTTTCAGTAATAATTTGCCTAACTAAACTATTATTATGCTCAATTCTTTAATTTACCTCAATAAAATTTACTTAATTTCGACACATTGTAAACCATTCCATTCTCTGACTAAGTAATATGATCATGTATTTCGTTAGTAATATATCCGATTCATCATTGTTTGTTGTTGATATTTGCCTTTAGTTGCTTAATTAGATCTTGCAAATTTTTTATTATGTCAGTTAATTGAGGGATTTTCAAAAAGGTCAGCATAACCGTTATAATAGGACTGTGTACACGCCTCACAGGAGAATACCTTGTTATTTCTTTTGTACTAATAACATCCAGCCATGAAAAAAAAACCTCCACAAATATAGATTAATTCAAATCAACTACAAAAACTTGCAGTTATAGATCTTTTATAGAGATGACATTATTACACCAATTTGCTTGTTGGCTTAAAGAGCTGTAATGAACTTCTACACAAATATAAATTTTGTTTAAAGAGACGAAACACGACGCCATCACGAACCTACATTAGCTATCTATGACGCAATATTTGTATCTATAAGCATCACAATGGAAATTTAAAAACGTACTCGTACTGACACAAAAAGTATATCTACTACGTATTATGTTTTCGATAGTGACAGCATTATGAATAACTGTGGAAAATAAACGCATGTGGTTTTAGTATGTGGGTTGTTCATATATCATGTCCACGACATTCAAAGCCTGTTTTTAGGGTATCTCTTTTGTATATTTTAATACAGAATACACGTCAGATATTTTGTGTTTAACTATTTTGATGAATTTTGTCATAATTACATGCAGTATTGTAAAATCCATTTAGCATCACACTAAAGTTGGTGACAAGAGAATGCACTTTATAATATAATCACTTACAGAAAAATGTAATTCTCTTTGTACTACTTCAATAAATTGCCAACTTGAGATTTTGTATTTTTTTCTTATATACTTTTATTAATTTCTGTTTGAGTAAAATTCAGCCACGTTAATACATGAATTTTATCACTTTATCAGAGTATCTACTTTAAAACATCTGAGATTGCAAGTTGAGAGAAATAAATTTGCACAATTTAGGTAGGGTATAGATTGCTGAATATTTGTTGCCAAGGAAGGGAGGACTGCTATATAGATTGAAAGATGGAGTGATTGGAATAAATTTTTATTATTTTTACTTCCCGAGCGTAAGCAAAGGAAGTATTGTAATCGAGTCCGTCGGCCCACTCTCACTTTTACGTTTTCTCGACCTTTCATGACCCCTAGAGTACGAAGAAATAAGTCTCCCGTTTCCGTCTGTTTGCCGTCCTGGATTTTTTTTAGACAGATAATAATCTCCGAAAGTAGTCGACCGATTGTTGTCAAATTTTGTATTTATATTAAGAATATCATGCATATTTACTTATCCCCTCCAAAAAATTGATGACGTCAGCTCAAAAGTTTGCCGAATAAATCCTATCTAAAATGTACAAAATATGAGTCTGCACTTGTCATTTATCATTCCATTAATATTTTTTGGATTTGCATATATACAGGTGACTCAAAAAAATTAATGAATGCGTGAATGTATTTTATTGATTTAATCAGGAACTACAAAACCGAATGCTTTCAAATCTTGGAGATGTTTTAAAATTATCATAAGCATGGTAAGTTTTTGATCAAAATGTATTTGCTCATCCCCCCTAAAAAATTGATGACGTCACCCCAAAATTTTGCTGAGTAAATCCTATCTTAAATGTGCAAAATATGATAAGTCTGTAGTTCCATTCAGATTTTTTAGATTTGCTTATACAGGGTGACTCAAAAAAATTAATAAATCAGTCAATTTATTTTTCTGAATAAATCAAGAATTGTAAAACTGAATGCTTTGAAATCTTGCAGACGTTTTAAAGTTATTGTGAGCATGGTAAATTGTTAATCAAAATAAATCTGTTTATTCCCCCAAAAAATTGATGACGTTATCTCGAAATTGTGCCGAATAAATTATTATACCCAAAATGGGTAAAATATGATGAAAATATGACGAAATTAAGAACGAATCACCCCATTTTCCCGAAAATGTCAAATACAAACGTCTTTATTTAGATTTGCTTATACACGGTGACTGAAAAAAATTAATTAATTAATAAATTTATTTTATTCTTGTACTATCTTGCCACTATCTAAGTATACTGTTTGGGCAAAAAAAACGAGTACGCTTACTTAATTAATTGGTCCTCTCTTCTGTGTTGATGAGACAAATCAATCAAATGTCATTTTTTTTAATACATACCTATGTCTGCATTTAATGCCACAGTTACGTAGTTCAATGCCGGCGCTGACACGATATGACGTGCTAATGCTCGAATTCTTTCGAAGCATAAACCTAAACATAACAGTTAAAGTTAAACACTTTAAATACACTTCATGTTATCAGCATTTGTTCAGACCGTGCCCCCTTGGAATTTACACCCTCGAGGCGCATGGATTGAGGGGTGTTATTTACTCTTCTGGAGCGAAGGAAGTTCTGTCGAAATAATCTTCGACCAATTTTTTTTATTTGCTGTGTCAATTTGTGCCACGTCTTCATATTGCGACCAGACAGTCAAAAGTTTTCTAACAGCTTCGCTGCACTCAGCTGTTAGTGCGTTCTATTCCACTTTCTGTAGCTTCGTCGGCATCAAATTTTCTGAATTTTACTACGTGCTCTTACATATGATCCTTTAATAATTTGAAGCCACTGCATGGAGTTTTTTTCACACATTTTCGTTTGCAAATTCAGTCTCGCAAAGAAGGTCGAATAATTTACCTATCCACATTGGTATATTTCTAAATTTGTCCCCAATAAAACGTTAATGACGTATCAGAAAACTTTAGCAACAAAATTTTGCTTGAACCGTGTGCGTAGAATATTCCTTTACCAGTAAGTAGTTAATCGTGATCTTATTTTAAGTTACAGAGGCGATCATTACAATAAAATAAAATTTGCAAAATCAAATGCTATAGTTTATTATTAAGAAACTGAATATAAATGATTATTTTTCAGTGAAGCAAAAATGCATACTCGTATAATAGGAACGCGAACTGTGTTAAGAACTTGTTCGAGTTTCTTAGATCACAACTTTTCTTCGATTCGTAACTTTCAACTCGAACCTTATATTCTATTTTTTTATTTAAATAAATAATGGTATATGATGTACATAGTATGAAGTTAAAGTTACGCAACATCGTAAATTTACAGTTTTGTAAATTACATGTAATTTCTCAACACTAATTAGTCTAGAGAGATGATCTAACTGCCTATACCACAGTATATATTTGCATGGTCTATCCTTACTTCAGTTTGGCAGTGATTGTACGTTACTTTTTCACGCTGCTTTCTAGTCAGATTTTTTAATTTTTTATTCGTACGCATTATCTAATGAAACAGCACATAAATACATATGATTCCAATTTAACTTTGAAAAAATAACGTTTGGTTTAGACAAATGGTATATTTTAATGACTAATTCTACATTAGACTTTGTGTGAAAGAAATAAGACAATTAATAATCAAATTTATAAACTAGAGAAACCGCATGTAAATAAACCACGTTTATTATTTATATGAAATCTAGTGAACAATATTTTGAGGTATCTAGCTCAGTTTCAGAATACAGATAAGATTTATAGAAAACGACGACAGACAACAAGCAAAAGATGTACCCAAACAGAAAATTCAATTTTTTTCATTTTATGAAGCTGTAAAAAAACATTAATTTATAGCTATTAATGTAATGAGAATATTATACGTCCAGGACGTTGTCAGGTCAGGTCAGACGAAATAATCGATGAATTGGAAATATATCGTTCAAAACTTAAAATTTTACTTCACTTTAAAATGATCATATGTAACATGAGAGGATAAAATAACCTTTATACTACGATAACTAAGAGGTTCTAAAATCATTTCTAAACCTCGATAAGTAAACGTATGTAACTTATGATTAGAAAAGAATTAGTTAAAGATAGAATTAAATCTTTGCTATTCAAAATATTATCCAATCCATTAATTTTAATGTATAGTTGTTGTACAACTTCAACTGAAATAAATTATCATTTTTTTAAAGTCGTTATATAATAGCACTTTATTAAGTTTTTGAAATATGTCAATGATTTTAGTTGGTAAAGAAATGTTTTCAATTAATATTACACTGTTCCTGGATTATTTATTTTTTCTACTATTTGTTCGATTTTTATTTCCGGATAGTAAGTTAAGGAACAATTATTTTATTATAGCGTTATTGTGGCTAACGTGTAGAAAGTTAGATTATTCTTGTTTGTAAGTATACTACGAAAATTTTGCAACAGAAACCATACGTAGAACCATAAATTACAAACTCTCGGTCCAAGTTGGCATTTAGCTACTCATTACATTTTAAGTAGGATTTATTCGGCAAAATTTTGTATATGGGGGGGGGGGGTTGGATAAATAGATACAGTTTTATTAAAAATTTACCGTGCTTACAATAACTTTAAAACGTATGCAATATCAACAAAATAAATTGACTCGTTCCTGATTTTTTTGGGTCACCTGTATAAGCAAATCGGAAAAATCTGAATATAATTATTATCAGTCACAAGTATAGACTCATCATATTTTGTACAATTTAGATAGGATTTATTCAGGAAAATTTGGAGGTGACGTCATCAAAAATGAGGGATAAGCAAATATATTTTGAATACAAATTTTACAATGCTTACGATAACTTTAAAATATATGCAACATTTCAAAGAATTCCGTTTTGCAGATTCAAAATTAAATTGCAAATTGTTGCTCTATAATTTTGATTTTTTTTTCCGAAAATCTGGACGTTTCGGGTAAAAACTCAATATGTAGTCATGAACTACAGGTGTAGGAGTTGTATAGGACTATGTTATTTTATACAATTTAAAACCCATTTACTACGGATAATTTTGAGGTGACGTGATCACATTGTTTATGGAAACGGTTAGAGAAAGTTTGGTTAGCGTTTTATGATCTACATGATAAAAATCGACACAGACGGCGGACAGGCGGACAGATGGACAGACAGACAGACAGACACGGGAGACGCATTTTCTCGTACCCTAAGGGTCATGACTCATCGAGAAGCAAAACATAGTTTAAAGTGATGTTTTCCTGGTATTTTAGTAATGTAGTTTCAGTTTTACAACACACGGTGACCAAAAAAATAAGGAATAATGAACCAAATAATATTTCCATTGGTCTCAGGATTCAAGTGTTACTGTTTCAAAAATAATATATATATATTTTCCAATTGTAAAGGTTAAAATTGTGTTTTAATCATTGTTTAGTAACTATGAAAGTTAACCTTTATTCATTCAATGATGAACATTTTTTGTTCACAAGTGAGGGAAAAATTTTATTCACTGGTCAAATTTCAATTTTTTATACAATGTAAATGACAATTCTGTACTAATAAAACATATTTATTCACAATTAATATTAACAGTAGAACAAGAATTAAATATAAAAACACGGCCTGAATTATTAATTGAAGAAGGTAGCTCCATCGTGTGTTCCAACGAGGCATCTGCCAAGGAAGGCACAACTTTTCAATGTCTTCTCCTAAAAATGTTTTCGATTTTTTTTCCACAGAACCCTCAGAGTGTTTCTTTATAAAGGCTTTCAACTTTAAGAACCCAAAAAAACATCTTTTAAAGAAGATAATATTGTAGATCGTTTACAAACCTGCTAATATGTCCATATCTTCTTTAATCATTAGAGTTTTCTTCAACATCGAATATTGGGAGTCTAATGAACTCGGTTTGAACACTTTTCGGAAAAATATGCGATCATTACATTCTCAGAAACACCAGTAACTTTCTTTTCTTCTTTCCATTTGAAGAAACTGTATCATTCAGCTGATTTCGTAGGCAGCAGCTCTCCAATTGCTGCCCGTGCTTCTTGTTCCACATCCGGTGGTGTTCCAATGATTTCCTCTCTCAGTTCTTCCATGATTTCTTCCGAAACAGCACCAGAAATATCACTTTTATAAATTTGCGATAAATTGTTGATTTTATTTTTACGCGTTAGTATAGATACTCGTACTTATCAGCTCTGCCAACTATCTTTGTGCATTCCAGTATTCCACAAATTAAATTTTTAAGCAATGTTGCTTTTTTAATTTTATCCGTTACAACGTTACAATTGGAAAAAACACTACACTTCACTCATGAGAGATCGAATTTTAATCATTCGTGAACACTTACCTTAAATTGTGCCCACTCATGATTAAAATTCATAATCCCTCACTCGTAGTAATATACTATGATCTCACCGAAGTTTGTAGAACAGGGTAACGTTGTCATGATGTTCCATTTCACAAACATATTAAAATTAAAATGTTCACTGCTAAGCAAAATGATAAAATAGATCTTGAGGCATGCAGAATAAGTTGTTTTGAAAAGGCGGGGAAAGTTCTGTTTAAATAACTTCGGATCAGGTTTTTTTTTTCATTTCAAAAATCAGATCGTATCAGCAGAAATTTGCCTACTGTCTCATACTTAATGCATGGGACAATGGACTCAAACGTTATAATTATTTATTTATGGTTGTGGTTTTAGTGGATCGGATTTTTAAAGTGATAACTGTAATCAAATTTTATATATAGATACAACCCGAGGGTTTTTGCAGTAATTCTTCCGTAATCGTCTTTAATAAAGTTTTAAAATGATTTTGTCGACCCGGATAACCCCTCGTTAGAGAAATTTTATTTTCGTGTGTTAAAATACCATTTCGGGTACATAAATATCTGGAGATGTATTGTATTAGAAAAGATCCAATCATTTCGCTAAATAGTATTTAATACTCCGATAAAAAAAATTAAAGAATAAATACCAGAGTTGTTCTTTGATAGTTTGTGTTTCATAAAAGAATACTAGTAAATATAGGTCTGTATTTCTGCCTTAAAGTTAAAGAAACATCTGTGTTGACTTATTTCAGGGAAGTATTATTGCAATCGCACTTCACTTAATTAATTTAATTGAATACGACTTCAGATTATGCATGCAAAGTTTTGTTGTTTACCTTACTTGGTATCAGGTATTGTAATAAGGTAATGCCTAAAACAGAAAGAATATGGATAACGTAATAATAAGCATGTTGGTAGTACAATCAATATATACCGTGTAATGAAGTAACGCGTGTTAATATGGTTAAGTAAGTGTCCTAATCCCCGAAAATATCCCACGGGAAAACTTTAACAATGCATGATTTCTGTAAGGACTTTACGTTTCAGTTTTGAGTAATGTGTTAATGTTAGCAGAATATGTTTAGGTCTTAGTTTATCGTTTTTTTTTGTGTCACAGATTTATTACCAGGACGTCGTTTAAGCTATGTGGCAGCCGACATTGGAACAAATTCTCCAGGCTTAAGTCGAAGCAAATCGTCTTTGGCAGCTCAAGCCATCCGAGTGATGACCGAGATGAGAGACAACGGAACTGTCGCTTTCATCGGCCCCGATGATACTTGCTCCAGTGAGGCGTTAGTTGCCGCCGCCTGGAACTTGCCGATGATATCCTATGTAAGTCTGTTAATGGTTAAATTTATGGAAAACGTGATTTTTTAGTGACTTTCGGAATTATTAGAACGAGTTTACTCGCTACTGCTTTTAAGGGTTTACTACGGTAATGACAAGGTTCTTCCCGGTTTTATACAATAATTTTCTCTACGGAACTGTAAACAACGAAATAATCATATTTGCTGGCAACTTCTAATATTAACTTTGGTGGTTTTACTTCGGGATTGTGATGACAGGGGTGAAGTGGGCGACGTAATCTTGTAAACATGAAACGCCTTAAATAGAGTTCGCTATATCTTGGACGTGCGGCGAAGGCGTTATTAACAATAGGTATTAAAAACATGTCAAATTCTAATATTTAATGGGACACATTTAATTCGCTGTGTGTTCATCAACGATATTTATGTATTACTAACATTTCAGAAATTTTCACAGAGAAATAATATATAACTCGCACCACAAGTCTATCACTTCTCCGTAAATGTACCAACATACGAATGAAGAAGAACAAAAGTGATCTAAGCAGACGTTATCTGACAACTGAAACGCTGATCGATTTTAGGAGTACGTCAGAACGTATATTTCATTAACACATGCGTTATCATACATATGTATATAATTTCGTAAATTTCGTATACCGAGTAATTAAATATTAATGTTGTTGTGGTTTTTTTGTCAGGTTGGCAACTTATTTAAAATTTTATGATGGCATACTTGATTGTCAAAGCGACATTTAATACGTTTGTTAGGCGACTCATGTCAAAATTGACAACATCCGGTGTTAATATTGAATTTTCTTAGCTATGAGAAAAATAAAAAAGAAGGAAAACCCTTCCGTGTTTGCTACGAAAAGTCAAGTGCATGGCGATTAAAACTACTGCGTGGGTAAGAAAACAAAAAAGTGTTACGATAATTTTCATTAATATCATCAGATTACCTAGTATTATTGACCACAGTTACACTAAACTTTAGATGCTTAAGTCATAATTGTGTTTTCTGATTCTGATATACTTAGTAATTCACCTTGATGCTTGTCCAATATATTTAGGTTTGGGGTCTCAATCTGGATGTGTATAACACTTTTTTTCCATTACTTTGAAAACGTGTTCTAAATACGGTGACTGACGAAGAAATGAGATTATGGCCTCTGTCGTTCTCTTTGAAAAACAGAAAATTGAGAAGCTTATTTTTTAAGTTTAAACTTATTACGACCTACTTCTATTTCAATACTTACATCCAAGATTAAAACACGAATAACTTTAGTACCCTCATTTTCATTTTTTTTTACAATACTCCTTTCCGGTTGGAACATCGTGTTTTGAATTAAGTACTAGAATTTCAAACGTAACATTTAGAACGGCTACTTTGATGTTTCTTAAATGTGCTCTGGCACTCCAGACAAGGGTAAATCCTTGACCACAGATGAGATTGCTTACTGATTACGAATTATGGTAAAGATTAATAATTACCTACGAAATGACAATGAGTAAAAATACAAACAACAAAAACTTACAGACTCACGATATTTATTTTATGACTCTTCAATTTAAATTCATCAGAGTATCGATAAATACTCAATACATTGCCAACTAGGACTGGTACTTGCGAACCTGTTGCTAAGTTTAAGAAGGAACTTAAAATATTTATTAGTAGACAATGCCTTCTATAGCTTAGGAGAATTCTTTAATTGTGTTGTCAAATTATTTTCTGATGTGATTTGTGATTGTATTGTTTTGTTTGCACATTGACGTGTCGTATACAATTTCAGTGTTGTCTTAAAGGAAATAAAGTATTATTATTATGATTATTGATATTATTATTTCTAATAATAATTACTGAAATTTTGAAATAATGAAGAGCGCGCGCTTGGCGACTCACACATATAATTTTGATACATAGCAGTATTTACTAATTTTTGGGATAACACGAACAATTTTTTGAAGAAAAGGACTTATACGATCATTAAATCTCCGTTAATCTCAAAGTAGTCAGTAAGTTCTTAGAAAAATTATTTTTTTTACGTACTATACGGTTAACGATATGGATAATTAACTTTGGTTGATACTGTAACATCAATACTTAAACGATATTTTTAACGTATGTACGCGGATAGTTTCAAAGTAACCATTTTTGTAGTTTCGGAGATTTATCTGGCTAATAAAATCCCTAACAGACGAACAGACAGATGAAAACGTGTTATAATAATTCGTTTAGCTTACATTTGCCAAGTAAAAGAGAACATTTCCGTTCTTTATTATCCTTTGTTTAATAGGTTTCTCTGTTTATATTTAGAATGACAACTTACGTTACAGCTGGGAAAATGCAGCAAAAGTATTAGATATTCAATACACAAGAAGTGTTGTAATTTGATTTCTTATTTGTTGCGAAAGTTCAAAGCAGGTGGAGAATTTCAAAGGTAGCAGAAACGTTATATTTTGAGAGTACCAGATAAGAGGTTCCCGAGTTTTAGCTTCTAACATATGGATAAAAGGGAAAATTCAACAAGTTTTAGGTGATTGGATGTACCTCTGTCCCATGTTTCATTAGGTGATGTTTTGTAAAAGACACAGATTGATCAAATAATTCAATTTACACCATTGAGCTATTTTTATTAACCTTGAAAATGTTATTCAAATAAGAAAAATCTTAATCTTTTGTGTACACGATGTGGTCCACTTATTATTCCTTAAATACTTGCTGTTAAAAGAATAGCTTGATATAAATGTCGGTATTCTTTTTCGTGTCAACTTTTCAAATTTTCTATGTAAATATAAATAATAAGAGTTACAAATTACATCATTTTTCTCAAATAAAATCACAACAGGAATCAAAAGTCGTATGATTCTGAAATATTTTAGACCGCCGTATTCTGGCTACGATTTCCCAACCGCAGCTTTGTTTAACGCAGTAGTTTGTGTTTGATGGGTCACACCGTGTATTTTCGTTTCATGACCTTATTTTGCGTATTTTGCATTTTTAATTTATTATAATTAACTGCTTTAAAGATGACTTATTAAAAATGAAATTTCTAATATATCCTACTTGATTGATACTTCCATGAGATTTTTTAACATAAGACGATAATTAGGTACTATTTTCAATTAATTATGGTAAGATGCTATTTGATTAGAATAATTATGGCAATTAACGAACTAAATACAGTACAGTAATACAGAATTTTAACGTTAATAAATTATTTTTAAGATGAAATCAGTGAAGGTATTGATTTTATATATTTAACTTTTTTTTTGATAAGTAACATTTTTTTCTTTTTCTTCTTTTAATTTTTCTATGGTTTTCGTAATTTTATTTTTATTTTGCACCCCAGTAAAGGCGGCACTAAGTAAAGTAGGCCAGAGAAAACAATTATAATTGTAGTTTTTACAGCATGCATTCTGTACGTGTAAAATTAAATACAAAAATGTAGTAAACCGTGTGAACATTAATACTGTTATTTTTTGCAGAAATGTAGTGATACACGTGTGTCTGACAAGAAGGTTTTCTTTACATTTGCCAGAACTTTGCCACCATCGAGCAAAGTGTCAAAAAGCGTCGTTGCTTTATTGCGAGCTTTCCAGTGGCATCGTTTCGTGGTCGTTTCGGGCACGCATCCAGCTTCTGCAAGCGAGGTCCAGGAAGCAATTGAGGTGGGTGTATGTAAACAGTGCTACACTTACCAGCCACGATTTGTTTACTTCTCCAGAATCTATTAAACTGCATAACTTGTTTGGTTCAATAACTCCATTCTTTTAATATTATAATATTTAAAAGAAAAATGAGTTTGCACAAGATATTGCGTTGTTTAGTGTAAGAAAATATTTGCCTTCAGATTTTGGTTTAGCCAATATTCTGTTTTTGATAGATATGTCAATAAATTAATGTGAACAACCTCGTACCGGTTAGGCGCTTTTTATTGGAAAAGTTAATTACAACTGTGTGTAGCTTGATCCCGTGACGTTATAATTAAAGCGTCGACTGGATTTTTCGTGGCAATTCAAATAAAAACCGTGTTTTTTCGGATGAACGGGTAAACATTCTCACCTTAGTGGGGGTGCAATTAAACTGTTGGTGAATTTAAAAGCCAAGTGCTCTTTTTTACAGGAACTTTCGATCATTCATGGGTTGACTGTCACCGATATTAAACAATATTCAGATTATATTCCTCATTATATTGAACAGATGGACAACATAGTTGCTGATACCTACATGAAAACTCGAGGTAAGTCAAAATAAAATTACAAAATACTGGGGAAGTTAAAGAAACGGAGAACTAAACAGGAAATATCTACACTATGTGTTATTAATTTCGATAATTCACTTCTTAATTGTTGGTAGAAAAATAAACTTCTAGAGTCTACTCAAGTGCTGACAGTTTCCTCAAACACAAGTCAAAAATGCATGAAAACTATTTCTAAGCATCTCAGTATTTTGGTCTCTACAATAATAGGGAAATTACTTGATTTGAATATTTCCAAACCTCAAAAAGTTTTAACAAAATTACATACAATTGTTAGCTTATGTTTCGTGTTAAAATGATGTATATGAACTTTAGTAAAGAAAAGTTGCTGGTGAAGGGAGTAGAAGGTAGGATAAAAGGGTTTGTTGGCCGCTTTGGCACTACTACTATCTTCTTTCCCTCGTCTTCTATGATTTTGTGGAGAATCCATAGAATGAGTGAAAACGGTAGAAAGGCGCAAAAATAGAGGGAGGCCCAAGATACCGTGAATACGTCGATAGCTCAGCATTTAGGATTGTGTGTAGGAGATCAACTTTTTGCATTTCGTAATAATGTTGGATGCAAACAGGTTTATCTGGAGTAAAGCTATGTTATACTAGATTTTCTTCTGGCCTCATACCAGGGCCAAATCTGATAGGTGACGTTGTTCAGTCGTCTGAATGTGATCCTCCTACCATTCTATTAATATAGGCAACGGCCGTGGTGTTGTCTATCCGCAAGAGTCCAGAACCCTTGACTATAGCTCCCCCAGTGAGCTATAGCCACACGATCTGGCGTCTATGAATATTACTACACAGTATTTGCTAAGTGTCAGGGAGATATTTGTTAGGGGAATCTTTTCAATCCGTTATTTAAGATCAAGCTTGAGTTCATGGGTGTCATACAGATTGCCGTTGTTGCGTTTGACAGCCAAATATTTTGTCTTTCTAGACGTTTAACGTGAGTCCAACGATATTTAACAGCTGGCTAAATTGAAAGTGAAAAAAAAAAGTGAAGACAAATGTTTCATGATGGATTTTCTTTTATGTTCTTGGAGAGATATAGACAGATTAAAGAGAAAACTAACGCTCTCTTACTCTAGGTGAACTTTTACCTTCGCGTGGTACAGGATGATTTCACAAACCGGGACGTTCGTTTAACTTTTACATTACATACCAATACTAAATTTTATTTATTTAATAGGTGCCATTCAATGATTTTAATTTAAATTTTCAGAATAAAAAATGCTATACTACAAATTTTTTTAATGAGTAGAAAAGCAATGTGTTTAAGAATGTTAAAAAAGTACTTGTTCAATAACAATTGCACACTTTTGAAAAAATATTATTAAACAATATGCTACAAAAATTTAGTGTTCTTTTTTCAAAATAACTAAATAGGTAAAGTAAAATAACAATTAATTTTCGACTTAACCAATGCAGCTTTTCTTTTTATTAATTAAATGAATTAGTAAATTTGGAGACAATTTTTTTGTACTGCGAACCTTTAAGGTATTTTTATTTTCCGAGCGTAAGCTAAGGGAATATAGTAATCCAGTCCATTGGACGAATATCCACTTTTTTTAAATTTGAAAAAACGCTGGATACATCTTTACGCTTATTGCATTTTAATTAAAGTTCGTTCCGTTTTTAGCTTTCGTTGTTTGTTTTTGGTTGTTGATTTAAGATTTAATTAAAATGGGTTTGTTATCTCCCATGTGGTGGATTTTAGATAAGCTGTATAGTTGCCACTGAATCGTAGAAAGATGTAGACATAAAAATCGTCATCTGCAAACTTTCAAAATACAAAAAAACTGAACTGCACCAATAATTATTAACAGAGTAAATTGAAAATAAGGTGTCGAAAATAGTCTTTTCCAATTTCTAATAAAAAATATATAATAAATTTAATCTCATTAACAAAAGAATAGTTTAATGCGAAATTGCAAAAAATTTTGTATGATACACGTGAATAAAAAAATTTGATGCCCTCAAAAACATTATCGCGCTCAACTTCGTCTCGTACGCTAAACTATTTTTTCGTGAATAAAATTCGCCTTTTTTCACTTATTCCATAAACAGTTATTATTTATGAACAAAATGTTAATGATCAAAATCGAGACCGTTTGTCTAAAGGTGACAAATTTTATTTGCAAAAATCAGGTAACTGTGAATTAGAACCATAATTACGAACCTTTGTTGTTTCTCTGTTGGAGAAGGATATAGCCCTTTTACTTCCAAAGCGTAAGCAAAGGAAGTATTGTAATAGGATCCATGGGGCGACTGACTACTTTCAAGTTTTCTCGATGTTTCATGATCCCTAGAGTGCGAAAAAAATGGTCGCCCGCTTCCATCTGCCTGTCGTCTGTGTCGATGTTTATTAGGCCGATAAACTCCGAAAGTACTGGATCGATTGTCGTCAAATTTTATGCGTATTTTAAGCGTTTCGTGTAGATGGCAAAACGCTAACCAAAATTTGTCTAATCATCACCACCAACAATTTGATGGCGTCCACTCATTCTATTGCTTAGTTAAGATTATCCAAATTTTATTTTCTACTTGTGGTTTATGATTCTACTTTGATTTTGTTTATTATTATTATATTTATGTATTGCGTAGTCCGTCTTGTTTTTTAGAGACTTTAGACACATAATACGGTCTTCCATTTCCCCTGCGGTTTAAGATATCAGAATTATTTACTACAGTACAGTTAATAATTTGAAGAAGTTAGATTAATCTTAGGAACCTTTGAGTTAAAAAATTCTGATATCTACTTAATTTACTGTAAATATTTATCTCTTTGATATTGAATTTATGACATTTAATATTACGACTGACTGTCTTCGAGAGGTTTTACGTTACCTTCGACCTTTCTTTTATTTGTATAAGCTGATTTGCATTTACATTCAAAAGTCAGATATTAACTAAGATCATGTGCCACTTAGTGACATGAAGCAGTTTTTGCTATCTGAAAAAACCAGGCAGTATTCGATTCAGTTTAGAAGTTGGACTTGAAATATACCTATTTCTACGTATATTAAAAAACAAACAGATAAGGTCTCGTTTTATTCGTTATATTTCCAATCCCTAATACTCCATGTAATATTAACAAAACTGGCAGAGTTGATGCTGCTAGAAACGATTACCCTTGGCCTGAATCTTTATAATATCCATAACAATGAGGCATGCAAAATATGTTCTAGAAACATTTTGTTTCGCTGCAACATTGGTTCTAATACCTTTTTAGATTACGGTTTCATGCTTTCAGGATAGTATTTTAACATATCCATAATGTTTTAAGAAACAAAATTTGTGTCAAATAAGTTTGTTTTGAATCTGTTATGTATTAATTCTTTAGACATATAGTACAATATGGACGCACGTTTTCTTTAAACATTTAAAATCACATTCAGTTTAACATAAATTCAACGAAATGTTATTAATATCATTAGTTTCCGTTTTAGTATATGTCTTCGTCGGTGAACACATCGCATTAATCGACTTCATCAAGTGCTTACAAAGGCGTAAACTCTTAGACACGGGAGATTATGTTGTGATATCTGTCGATGACGAAATTTATGACCCCAATAGAAGAATCAAGATTATTAGACGAGGTAAATCTAATTACAACAGAATTTCAAGTTTACTCTAGACCTTTTTTTATAAATTATGTTACAGACTATCTCGATCCTTTCCTCAGTGAAACATGGGGCAACGTTAGCGATGTAATGGGTTTCAGATCGGTGCTCAAACTCACTCCATCTCATCCACGCAATCCGAAATACAAGTAAATGCTAGTTATTACAATTTCCCCCGAAAGTATCTGACGATTTTTTTTAGATACGTGTGTGAAAAGATTAAAGCTTCTTCAGCTAAGCCACCATTCTGTGTCCCCTATCATCATAAAATATTTGACAGTATATCGGTAAGCAGCAGATTTAGAATGTTTGCAAAGCCATTATAAGTTTTCCTAATTAAACTTCTAAACTCCTAAAACAGATTATGGTGGAACAAATAACATTCTCTCGATTCTAAAATAGTGGAACGAACTTTTATCGAGTTATAAACGATAATATAATTAAATGCTTCTTAACTAAGCAAAAACAAATTTAAATTTAGAACTGGCGAACACTTAGTGCTTTTTATTTTGAGTACTAAACTTTCTGCTGTTAATTTCAGATAAATTTTGTGCCTCTATTGAACATTAAAAAAGTTAAACGTTAACTTTTCTTACAAGTAGTATTCTGTAGTAGGTAGTACATATATATTCTATTTATTTGTATGATGCACCAGATGCACATTTTACACAATGTCGATGCGTTTCACCAACTACATTTTTATGTTATCGACCAGGATGTATCAAATTAACGGTAAAGTGAGCTGCGTATATTTCATACTAGTATCTTTCTTAAACAAGGAATTTCGTAGAGGTCTTGTCAGTTTTTAAAAACGTATACACATCTAGTACTGTTAGAATTCGATTTTTATGTAATAAAATTTCACTATAAATTGTGTTTTTTTTTAGAATTTATGTCGGTTTAATTTATATTTTTCTTATTTATCACATCATATTTCATGATTTACTAGGCTTTTTAAAAGTAATATAGTTAAAAATTGATGATTCTCATAATGTAAATCTTAAAAAAGGAACTTTATTTGTGTATTATACCTGCGCAAAACGTATTTTGAAATTTTCGACAAAAGCATCTTGAGGTAGGTAAAGTCCGCGATCTAATATTTTGAGAACGAATAAAAATATTCAAATTCTGTGAACACCATTGTTTCTAGCTTGAAAGGGGAAACTTAATTTAGTACATTGCAAACATCACGCCATGAACATATGTGGTGTCGGCGTCTTCTGGAAGGTCTTGTAGTTGGGCAAGGAGAATGAGCTCTAGTACCTCTTCGACGTAACGACGGGCAATTAATAGTGTGGCCGAAATATTGCCCCCCTCACCTCCCCCCCTCCCCAGGGAGTTAAGGTCGTATGGCGACGTTTAGCAAATTGTATATTTTGCCTTTGACCTCTAAGTCGTCTAATCCTTATATTCCGTAAGAATGCCACAAACAAAACACTGGATACTTCGTTAAAGACGATTTGTTGCCATTCAAAGTCCCAGTGCTGTCTATCCTGACTCCATTGTAGTCTAGTAGCTTTAGGTTGTCGTATCAGCGGAAGACGAAAATAAGGACGAGATTCATCGAGATTCTACGTCCAAGTCTTCTACATCCAATTGACTTTAACGGCTCGGGATGGTTCTGATGGATCGTAAATAGCACTTCGCCTTGGGAGCCGATCTTCCCGTTCTTGTGTTGTTCGACGACGTTGACGACTTCTACGGCGAGATTCTACTAGGTTTGCTTCTTGCCCATCTCTACAGATCCGTCTTAGTTATTGTGACATGGGGTGGGCAAATTTGTCTATCAATTTCACGAAAACTTAATCCTATTTTACGCATACCCACAATTCGTCTTCGCTTAAAGGACGTAAGTTCATGAAAATTTTCACGTCTTCGAACTCGTGGCATTCTATAGGGCCCAGATAATTTGAATAAACCAAAAAAAATGCCAAGCTAATGCCATAAAGATTTTCAAAGTCTTTAAATAACTTTTTTTTTGACACCAGATTCTTTGCGGTTTATTTTAACAATAACCCTAAAAAATCTATTATGATATACTTGCATAAATTTGGTGTTAAAAGAAAGATTCTTTTAATATAAGTTCGAGAATGTAAAAATTTCGGGTGTTTCATTTGAATAATATGAGAAAACTGTCAATTTGCAAGTTTAACCACTCTGTATAAATACATTTTTTCGGAAGATAACAAAAAAAATTTCTGCAAAATTCTAAATCTTAGTTTAAAGCATGGAGAAGTTGATAATTTTAAATGCTTCTCTTTAAATGTTAATATATATTATATGATTGCAATGAAACTATAATAAGTAGAAATTTAATCTAATGTAAGTAGTGAATATACTCGTAGAACGGCGGACTTAATGGATAAACTTTGCGGATTTTGCATGTAATACTTCTTCAGGGAATTTATTGACTTTTTAACAACTGACAACACCACCGGGAAATTCTTCATATAACATGTGGGTTTTTACACAGACAACTTCATCTGACATGAATTATAACAGAACTATCTAAATCTTAAGTAAAAAAAAATGGCAAAAGAATTTTTTTCGTTTTAGGGATTATCGTGTAATAGGTACATCTATGCTCTTCTAGAATCGTTATCACAATAGTTTACTCATATATTGGAATTAAATATTTGACAGTAAGAGCTATTAGAGTAGTCTCCTAATTTTCTTGTTAGCTAAAATTGTTATTATTAACGTGTTACATATGCGTCCATTTACCGAGCTTACTGTTAATTATGTTAGCAAACATTTTTAGTTAAAAGGTTGATATTAATTTAAATGACATTTTGAATTATTCATTTAGCTTCGTAGAGACACAGCTTGTAAATAAATTAATAATTCATTATCACATTTTAGCGTGAATAATTCTTGGATTCGTGTCCTCTGATTTTTTAATGAAGGTTTAAATTTAAGAATGAGAATAAATTTCTTCATCTAAAATAAAAACCAACTAAAACACTGTAAGAAACACACAAACGTTCTACAAGCTGATTTTTTTATACCTCGTAACAGGAGAAGTTGAGGGAATCCGTAGCTCTTAGTACTAAACAGGGTATACTGGTATATGTACAGTTATACTCACATAAATCCCGTACAGATGACAGTCTGAATTTGTATCCATGCTATTGATTTTGTATTGATTTTGACACAAAAGTGAGGTTGCACAGGATTTATGTACGCATGACTGTCCGTGCTTTTCGTTATCGACTGTTTTAATTTTTTTTTGTGATTAATGTTAGACTATTTTTATCTGAACATGCACTTAACTGGTTCTCTGTTTACAAAAATATGAATTTAAATTATGTTTTGGTAGAATTAACAACCAAGAAGGATGCCCCGACTAAGAATTAGGAAAGTTGTTTATATTCCAGGTCCCCATCCAGGCGGCTTATTTATACGATGCTGTCATGATTTATGCTAGGGCTTTGACTGAAGTCTTTCAAAACAACGAAGATCCTAGGAATGGGACGGCCGTGTTACGTCGAATAGTCAACAGATCCTACCACTCAATTCAAGGATACGACGTAAGTAACATATTTGACTTTTTATTATTACACAATAACTTATTAATCCTTAACCTACTACAAATTTTGCACAGAAATTATGTTATTAGACCATGTTTGGGCAACGGTGTGCTAAAAGTCACAGTTAACGAAACTTCTTGTTATATTTATTATTAAAAGTTGTCTAGATTTGAGATTATGAGTTGGGAAATGACAATGCCAGTGAATATTTAGATTTTTGTGTCTCGTATATCAACCTTGTTTAAAAACCAAAACATATTAAATGTGCTAGAGCACGGCTTATGAAGCTTTTCAGAGAAAAATGGTTGGAGGTGATGATAAAGATTTTTTCCGGTTTTTATTAATAATAATTTAATAACATGTAGGTGAAATTTAAGATATCTCATTTTGCGCAATCTACTCAAAAAACACAAAATTAATTCAACATTTAAAAAAGGGTTAATACTGGACACAGATCCACATATGTTTTCTAACCATTAGTGGTACATTTTAAACGAAACGCCAGCGATTTCTACGGTTTTTGGCTACTGTGAAGAAACAGAAAATGTATCGTGAACGATATGTCGCGAATGATTTCTTTAAGGTAAATTTTGGTAAGCATAAGCTCCGATATGATGATATTCTTCTGAAGGTATTTTAAATTCATTGATGAACCACTGATTTTATGAAACAATTTACAATGTCAATGATCTTCTGAAGTTCACTGGGTTACAATAATTGCACTGTTAATATTGTTCTTGTCTTAGGAATTTTATAGCAAATATTCTTTACTTAACTTTGGTATCATAAAGTGTCATCTTTCATGACTCTTCTAAACAGTGGTTTTGAAACGTCTTAATATCATCAGCTGCTAAGACGTGCCAAATTTTGACCTATATCAACATACGTTCATAGTTTGCAAGAGTGACAACAGAGGTATTCAAGTGTGCATTTGCATAAGGGACTTTTGAAAGGACCAGGTTCTGTAAATCGTAGACCTAGATCCGAAAGATCTCGGCGTAGAATCGAGAATGCTGTGGAACATAGTTCACGAGGGAATTATATTTCTGTACGAGCAATTTTTCCGCGTTTAAATTTAGTTCTGAATCTTCCCGTATGATTCTTTCGAATACTTGATTCTGTATCTTTACAAATCTCAAAGTGATTTGTAACCTATTTTTATTTATAAATTTATTCCCAACTCAATGTGTAATGCACTTTATTTTGTCGATTTCCGCTTTATGATTCCTTCTCTTTTAAGGTGACTTTTTTAGCTACTCTATTTCTGTTCCCTCAATTTATATATGCATACCTTTCCCTTTTCCTGAAACTGTAATCACCTCGTGGTATAAGAATCAGCTCAGTTTGCGCAAAGGTGAGTATAGTGCGTCGACCGTCGGAGCGAATCTTAACCAATTTTGTTTGTATATGTCAGGGGGTTTTAAGTATTAACACTTGTTTTCATTCCATACCTTGTAAGAGTCTCGTTCCATACTTCAAGGTTCTCTTGTAGGTATCTCGCACTATCTGGAATGATTGTTATGTAATTCCGGAAATACACACCTTGCGAGGTCTACTTTTTCCATATTTTGATAATCTAATATGCACATGCTCTTAGTTCTTCGTTTAGTTTCTCCTATTATGACGCCCATAAATTCTATAAACAGAAGAAGACTTAGACTACCTTTTTGTCTAAACGATAGAAAAGAGGCGATGGTTTGTGTAGGAAAATGTCTGTATTTTTTGGATGATGTGTAATGTAGGGAAGTGGGAATGAGAAAATCTATTACGAGAACGATATTATTAAAATAAATGGCCTGTTTGGAAAGAAAGTCTCAATGATGAGAGCGGTGTTATTGCCAAGCCTCTCTTGGCTTGGCTCATTTAACAAAGGAGTGAATATGGGCGAAACAAATATCGGTGTCGTTATTTACGCCGTCAAAATTATGTTCTGCTATTTTGTTTCTAACCAGTGTATACTAGGACTCGATTCCCATCTTAGAAGGGAGATACATATATGCGGTCATTCTTCAATTTCCCAAAGCATGTATTCAATTTCGCAATCTCTTTGTAGAAGAAGTGTTAGTTTTTCCTTTGAATTCACACTTATTCGACGGTGTCGACACAAAGCGTTAACTAAGGTTTAGTTACTGATGAGATGAGACTGCAATCGAACCTTAGCTAAGGAGAGGACCTATGGGCCATTTGAAGGTTACCCACTGTAGTCCGTTCTGTATTGATGACCAGTCTTCGGGGTTTTTACATGAAAACTCGCCGATTAAACCCCTATTACTGCACGTGACAGGCGTCGGAGATACAACATAACGCAAGACACAATCATATCTACTCGTTAAGTTAAATATTGCTATTTATTGATTCCCGTCCAAGAAAAGTGAATGATTTGTAAATATACAAAATTACCAATTGTTTTATATCTTCATGAATCAAACGAGTGCGTTTTGATGCTAATAAGACCTTGAATCATGGAGGTAGAATACGAGGAGGGAAGATACTCTGAAAAAGCGCCTGATGCCGCGCTTTCGACTGGGATCATAAATGGCTCTTCCAGTTCCTTCGAGAAACTGGTTGTTGTGCTAGAAAGCGCTTGTCAAGAGGCTTGACATAATGATACTAAAATTAACATGTAGCAAGTTAATGACATTGATTAAGTACATATACATATATTTAATCGATGATAATGGTAATGGTCATGAATGGGTAAAGGCCAAATTCTTTTACTATTTGCTATCTGTGAATCCATTCGTAACCAAAGTGCACCGCCTCTAATCCTCTATTGACAAACGATCGCTTGCCATATAGTATTGACAGGGTTATAAATGACTCTTGCGTGGAGCTCTTTTGCCGGCTTTCTTTAGCTTTGGTTAATCATTTAACCAAAGCTAAAGAAAGCCGAGGAGGGAGTGTTCCTCATGGAACACTCCCTCCTGTCATATTACCTTCAGGCCTTGAATAATGAAAATCATCCTTCAAAATCGACGATACTAACAGATGGATGAACGAAATATTGTCTGTTACCTATATCTTGTTGTCTATATGGATTATTATCGTCTAAATCTGTCAAAATCAAATCTTGTAATACATGCAAGTCCAGATTTTTGCTGAAAACAATTTGTACTTTTGTTTTAAGTTGACCACCAAATTCATCTGAAAGACTTCGTAAGCGGTTAATTAAAAAAAATGTATTTAAATGCGTAGTAGATCTGAGATACCATCATTACAAAAAAAAAAAAAACTGAGAGAAGCCAAATTTTGTCATTGCAAATCAGGATACAGAACTATCATTCGAAATGACAAATTGTCAGTGTCAATTTTTGAAAAATTACAAAAAGTAACAATCCACGTTCTGAAAGTTCAAAATGCCTCAGTTAACACGTTCGTAAGCGGTTAATTAAAAAAAAAAAATGTATTTAAATGCGTAGTAGATCTGAGATACCATCATTACAAAAAAAAAAAAAAAACTGAGAGAAGCCAAATTTTGTCATTGCAAATCAGGATACAGAACTATCATTCGAAATGACAAATTGTCAGTGTCAATTTTTGAAAAATTACAAAAAGTAACAATCCATGTTCTGAAAGTTCAAAATGCCTCAGTTAACACGTTCGTAAGCGGTTAATTAAAAAAAAAAAATGTATTTAAATGCGTAGTAGATCTGAGATACCATCATTACAAAAAAAAAAAAAAACTGAGAGAAGCCAAATTTTGTCATTGCAAATCAGGATACAGAACTATCATTCGAAATGACAAATTGTCAGTGTCAATTTTTGAAAAATTACAAAAAGTAACAATCCATGTTCTGAAAGTTCAAAATGCCTCAGTTAACACGAATTCAGAAAGAAACGATTGATCAACGTTTAAGAGATGGAATAATTATCCGAGCTCTTGCTGAAGAATTGGATGTTGCTAGAAATAGGTACTGTTCTACTGGCTAAAAGAAAAATTAGGGACTTTGGAACAATTACAAGACAACCAGGCTTGGGTCAACCGAGAATAACCGCAGCCAATGAAGACTTGCAGTTCACAAATTTCTTGCGACAAAATCCTTTACAAACAACAGCGCATTCCAGACAGGAAACAAATTTCCCCTGTATCACTCATGACAGTACGACCTAGACTACGGGAAACCGAATTAAAAAATAGTTGTGCACCAAACAAAATATACATAATGGAAAGGAATCAGGCTGATAGAGTTGCATTTGCCCAGCAGTACGTCAACGAACCAGCTGAAATGTGGGACAAGGCAGTTGTTTCCGATGAAAAATCTTTCTAATCGTGCAACAATGGATCTTTCCGGGTTTATAGGCCAGTTAGAACTGGGTGTGATCAAGAATATATCCATAAGTACAATAAATCTGGCCGTTTTTCTTTAAAAAGGTGGGCCTGGATTAGCAATAGAGGACCGGGAGTCTGTTTGACAGTGAGTGACTGAATGCTCTTGTTTACAGGAGGATACGGAAAAATGTTATGTTTCCATCGATCTTACCTATATTCGAGCTTCAAAGAAACTTTATATTTCAGCATGTTAGAGTTCATTTTTGTTTTACATAACATTATATTACATCAATGCACAATATTAGAACAACTGCCCTGTTCATCGTGTACAAATGCAAGCCGAATTTTTTGGAAGAACAAGGTATGTGTATTTTGGCCTTCTAAAACTTATAACCCATTGAAAACCTTTGGGGAAATATGAAGGGTATTATTTATAAAAACGGAAGTCGCGTTGTGTGCTCCAGAACAAGCCTAGAAGAGGTGACGGCGATCTTTCGAGAAAGACCGCGTGGCTGTTTAAATGGGAATCATCGTCGGGAGCAGTCAGCGAAGTCCGGACAATGGGAGAAGTAGAGTCTAGTCAAAAGGGCGAATTTTCTAAATTTTGTGCAAATTTGTTTACCGTTAACTTGAATTTGAATTGAATTCTCTGGAGCGTGTGTTGCGAAGAAAGGGGAAGATTTGAGTTTGCCAGCACGGGTGAAATATTAGTGACCACAAGTAAAGACAAACCCGAAGGTTAGTGTAAAATCGTTGAACAATTCATGCGATCAACTAAGATACCTAGTATGTGGAAGAAAATGACGAAGACATCTGATGTAATTAGGAACGCCGTATTTCACAGATGTTAAATGACATACTTTATAACTTTTGACGCCGTCTTTTTTAAATTTTAACATTATACTTCAGAAACGACGGACACCGTATTTTATAAATTATGAACGCGGTACAGCGTGTTAGGAAATGCTTGCAACAAACTTTCAGAGCAAAGGCATTACAAGAAAAGTAATCTAAAATCTATGTACAACTTTTTTCAAAAATGCATAGTTTTTCTTTTAAATCGCCTTAAAAATAAGTATCACACCGTTTTGGAACTGCATGGAGGCCAATTTTTCAATAATACGTTCCATTATTTAAATTTGTATTGTTACATAGCAACGAATTAGGAATGGCAATCTGCTTTCTACCTATCAAGGGAATCGTTAAAAAAAGCATCGTTGCTTAGTTACCGAGTTACATTAACATTGTTCAAATTGTTTCAAATATTATTGTTAGATTTACTGTCATTGTCAGTAATACTCATTGAGAAAAAATGCCAGAATACAGAATAGAAGAATATGTAGACATGCATTTTGTTTATGGGGAGTGTGGAGGCAATGCTAGAGCTGCAGCAAGACGGTATGCTGAACGTTTTCCTGGGCGTCGACAACCGTATCGCGAAACCTTTTCAACTGTGGATAGAAGGTTGCGGGAGACAAGATCAGTTTTACCTAAGAATCAGGAGATCGGACGAGGTCGAGATCCAGATATGGTCAACATTGAAGAACAAATTATCACTCGTGTTGAAGAAGACTCGTCAGCTAGTACGCGTGAAATTGCTCGAGAAGTAGGGGTTGGTCACTGGACTGTGTGGAGAAGGCTACGAGAATCTCTTTTGTACCCGTACCACCTCCAGCGGGTCCAGAGTTTAAGTCCGAACGATTTCATTCCTAGACAAAACTTTTGCCGATGGATAGTGAACAGCAATAATGAAACTCTCGGATTTCTTTCTTCCATACAAATTTGTTAACAAAAGATAACTGCTGGACAATCAAAAAATAAAAAGTTAATGTTGAACGCTGGAGTGCTAAGCAGTGTTTAACACGAATTTTTACCTGATTTTTGAGAATACTTCAACTGCTTAGACTACTTTCTAGAATATTTTTTTATTTCCTAATAATAAAAAAATTCTTAAAAACAAGAACATTATATAGTTAACCATTAAGAAGTAACAAAGAAAATACCTTAAGCGTTCTATGATGTTTATTATCGATAAGGAAATCACTTCCACTGCAAAAAGGATATAAACGACAGAGTTTAAGATGAGGGAATTGGCATTATCGTACAAAGGACAAATGAAAGTACGTATAAAATGAGTTTTTCTGTCATTTCAGTAGCAAGTGTTCCTTGTTACGGTTCACTTTCGCGTACATGGCTTGCGCCGGGATTGTTTGCTTATCTTGTTCTTGCGCAGGAGCCTCATGTACATTGTGTAAGTTCGGATTTTTACCTACAAGCGGCAAATTATTTTGTTGCAATTTTCATAACGACTGGTATACGAACGATCAACAAGCGGAGTTTGTTGACCTACATTCCCAACCGCTCCGCTGCTACATTAATTGACCACATTAGGCGAGTGATCAGTGATCACACCGGACTCGGAGATATGGACCGACGATCTTAGGTCCTACAGAGTCTTCCGAATCTTGGGTGGAGCGTCCTCATATGTTCATTAAAAAGTTAACCATAGCCGCTTTTTTCAAGATTCAACAACAGGGGTCTGCACTAATCAAGTCGAAGGGTACTGAGGAGGATGAAAAATTTTATCACGAGGTTGGGTGCCATGAGTTGTCCTTTTTTGCCGGAGTATTAGATCAACTGGGAGTGCTATTGCGTTTCAGTTAATGAACTATTTCAACATTTCATTCACCACACGTCGGGATTTTTTTCAGCCGAAAGATACAAAACCCCCTTTTTCTGGTATCACTGCAGGTTTTCAGAGGCCGTTTGTGGTGTTTTCTGAAATTTCCGTTAACATCCGCGTTGGTAGCCTTATTAGCGTATCGGAACCGCGTCTATTTCGTTAACTGTAAATCGTAAATTTAAAAACCAACAATATTAACAACGACACCGCTTGATTCATACAAACTCGCTTTTCCGAACGTTCTGGACAAGTTTTCGATCATCTGTACATGTATGTACTGTATGGTTTCAACCGTTGTCTGCGCTGATACTCCAACTTTTCTTCATACGCTAGAGATTATACAATACATCACGTTTTTAAATACTAAGATGAGAAATTGTAATGTTGTATTTACGAAATATATTTTAAATTAATCTGCTCTTTTATAAGTACTATGTACTTTTGTTATTTAAAAAAGAACTACTAATTTTGTGTGAACGGTTGTAATTAATTTTAGACTAATAATAATCCATACTAAGCCTGAAATAAAGAATTGCGGAATTACTAAAGTTTTTCCTATTAATATTCTACGAGTAACATACTTCGTAGTAACTATGTTTAAAAATTTATAGCTAATAAATATGTTACATAATGTACCGACCTTGTACTTGAATTGTTTATTAACCACAGCCGAGCATTTGGACACTAACAAAAGTATTTACTGGGGTGTAGGCTCATTTCCTTGGAAATCGAAGGGCTAAACTGCAACTGCAGGTGGGGGAAGAGGTAATAATTAAACGGTCGTGATATTTTAATGTTTATGTTGAAAGATAAAACTACAAACATGATTAAAGAAAAATGATTAAATATATTCCAGGCAAAAGAACAAAATAAGGCATAGGGGTAAACTTACATAACTAAAATGTGCATAAAAGTGCTAAAAGCCCTACACGGTTGCTTTCCATTACCTCAATCTTAAGAACTACACTATAACCCATGAAATCCAATAAAACTAATTTCTAAAAATCCTTTAATAAACCCGTTACGTTAAAAACCTGAAACTAAATTTACAAAGTGCTAAATATGTGTGATACCTTCTAGATCTAACAATAATACGTGCATTTAAATCCGTAATAACACTAATAACGAAACATCGAAGACTACGAAAAAACGAATTCGAGCAATGGACTTAGCTATTTAATAAACTGCTAACTAATTACCATCAGAAATTATAAAAACAATTAAAACTAAGATTCTGGTTGGATTAATTTTCATAAAAAGCGAACGGTCAATTATTATCGGAAGATCCTCCCCGGCGACCTAAAAGCTGACACAAGGCCAAGAGTAACGCCTGAAATCGAGAACATCTGTTAACGCTAAAAGTTCTTTCCACTCCCGGCGCTACATGTTCACACCAAACGCATCGAAAACCACCGACAAAAACATAAATTAATCGCTTAATAGGTGCATGCGGTCGAAATCGGGAACCCATTAGGCTAACGAGAGCGAGATATTTTAAGTGACACAGATATAACATGGAAATTTTTCTAACTTCTTCCTGATTTCAGCAAATTTTTCTAAATCCAGTTTTCTTCAAAATTCAGCAAAAATTGGGGAAAAATCACGAAACAGGCTGATAGCACGACCTCGAGACTTGACTAAATTTTGCTTCCAGAGCTTCCGCTTCTATAGGGATTCCCGTGACATTAGAGTGTAATAAAAAAGTCTACTATATGTCCTCCATGGGATGTGCCTTAGATCGTATTTCGCAATTTTATAAGGTTTAGTTTCGCTCCGAATAGGATTTTGTCTCTCATGGATTTACGCGAGTTCGGGTCAGGTTAACTCGTAAATTTTTCGGTATTTTCAGCTTGCCTCATTTGGTTCCCATGACGTCATCTCTCGTTGAGTCAGCCTGCGTCGTCTCTGTTAGTAAAGGCAGCGTTCTTTGTTCCATTTTTTTATTGAGATTTATGCGTCTGGGTTTTCACATGCTACTGTTTAAGTTTAGCTACGAATTTTAAAGAAAATAATTGAGATTGGCGATTTTTATGGATGCGTAGTTTTGCGCATGTTGTTCGCAATGTCCGACAAGCGCAATGATATTTGGTATTTGCGAATATGTGAATTTTGTTCTTTCGCTTGGGAAATAAAAATCCAGAATCGGTGGGTAATATTTTATAGGTTACCCGTGAAATAGCATAGGCATTTCCACTTGCAACGTAGATCATTGTCTTGCTCTACTCGTACTTTAAACACGACCATAATACATAACTGTACATTTTCTGTCATAAATAGCTCTTAATAATAAAATAGTGCATATATGCATTTATTGGCTAAGTGTACGTTATTCAGGTTTTTATTGATGGAAACGGAGATGCTGAAGGTAATTTCACAGTCGTCGCTTTGTTGGATGATCAAGAAATGAATGGAACTTTACGGATGAGCATGCAACCTGTTGGTTATTTCCAATACAAATTAAATGGTAGCAACATGTCGACGGCACTTCCAGTAAGGGTAAAAATTTTCACATAAATTCATTCATGATAGTTTTGAATATGTTGCAGGAGTTTAAATACTTGGACATGGACCGACCTATTCAGTGGGTAGGGGGAAAATTGCCTAGAGCAGAACCGAAATGTGGTTTTAATGGAGAAAAATGCATTTATAAAATTGATTGGAGATTTCTTGCCAGCATGTCACTGATGTCTCTGATTGTATTAATTGGTATACTCTTCTGCGTAAAGTAAGTTTTTAGATAGATAATCACTGAAATTGTTAAATGTGGGCAACGCTGTTTTTATTTATAGAGATTTTTAAATCTAATGTAAATTTTTATTATTAAAATATTGCAGACACTATCGTTATGAACACAAATTGGCCTGTCTTTTGTGGAAAATTGATATGAGGGACGTGACTATAATACCCACGGAAACTACAGAATTATCTAACAAAAATATGGTTAGAAAATTTTCAAAATTCCTTTGATAGATGTTTATTTTTGAAAATGGTTATTGAAATATCAACTATAAACAGCTTCACTAACAAGCAGGCACAATAAAATAACCACTTTCACGTTAGACTCAACGCATAGTTATCACTATATTGGTTACTTCTGAAACATTTTAACATTTCAGATACAAGTATGTCGGCATAGTGTGTTCCAAGCTCCTAGCAGTAGCATAGCCGAATTAGCCGAAACGTCACCCAAGCGAGCATATACAGATATTGGATTATATAAAGGCAACATAGTTGCTATAAAATATTTAAAAAAGAAATCAGTGGATCTTACAAGGTCTATAAGGAAAGAGTTGAAACAAATTCGAGAAGTGAGACATGAGAATTTAATTCCATTTATTGGAGCCAGTGTCGATCATGGCAGTGTGGCTGTTTTAACTGCCTACAGTGCAAGAGGGAGTTTAGAAGATGTTTTAGCCAATGACGATCTTCATTTAGACAATATGTTTGTGTCATCTTTGGTCACAGACATACTTAAAGTGCGAAAACTAGTTGATGCATTAATTAATTTTATATTACTCGAAAATAATTTCAGGGAATGATTTATCTTCACGACAGTGAAATAATTTCTCACGGCAACTTAAGATCTAGCAACTGTTTAATTGACAGCAGATGGGTGTTGCAAATCACTGATTTTGGTTTACATGAATTCAAAGCAGGTCAAGAAGACCTTGAAATGCAAATCAAAAACTTAAGAAGATCGATGTGGAAAGCACCAGAATTATTACGAGATCCAGCTCCACCAACTCGAGGCACACAAAAAGGGGATGTTTATTCTTTTGGTATCGTTCTGTACGAAATTATTGGACGAAGAGGACCATGGGGCAGGTTAAACTTAGAACCAGCTGGTAAGTTAAGTTTTAGCATCAATTTAAAGTGATATTCAGGTATTGTTAGAAATAGTAAGGCAAGTAAGAGAAATCAGAGACGTACCGTTGCGGCCGCCGCTTGAAAATTTAGAGGCTGCCGATTATATAATCAAATGTATGAAAGCTTGCTGGCATGAAGAACCAGATCAAAGACCAGATATTAGATATGTTAGAGTGAGACTTAAGGAGATGCAAGCCGGGCTTAAAGCTAATATTTTCGATAATATGCTTGCCATAATGGAGAAATATGCGTACAACTTAGAAGGTCTAGTTCAAGAAAGAACAAATCAGCTGACCGAAGAAAAAAAGAAAACTGAAGCTTTACTTCATAGAATGCTTCCAAAGTAAGAAAACACACCTAATATCCAACTTTTTATATTTGAAACAAATTTAAGGTCCGTCGCCGAAGCGTTGAAGCGAGGAGATCGTGTGGAAGCCGAAAGCTTTGACTGCGTAACAATTTATTTTAGTGACATTGTTGGCTTTACAGAATTATCAGCAGTAAGCACACCCCTTCAAGTGATAGATTTATTAAATGATCTCTATACATGTTTTGATTCAATAATTTCGCATTATGATGTCTACAAAGTATGTCGTTTGTCTAATCATTAATAACGAATCTTAATCCAAAGTATTAGGTTGAAACTATAGGAGATGCATATATGGTAGTAAGTGGACTTCCAATAAGAAATGGCGATCGACATGCTGGTGAAATAGCTTCAATGGCGCTTCATTTGCTTAGTAAAATAAGAAAATTTGAAATTAAACATAGGCAAGGGGAAGTTCTTCAGCTTAGAATTGGAATACATTCTGGACATTGCGTTGCTGGAGTTGTCGGACTGAAGATGCCTAGATATTGTTTATTTGGAGACACTGTTAATACAGCCTCAAGAATGGAAAGCTCAGGGGAAGCTTTCAAAATCCACATATCTCATGCGACTTTTGAGCTTTTACAGAAACTTGGAGGCTATAGGTGCGACGAAAGGGGTGTTATTCCCATTAAGGTAATGGACATTTTTTAATTTATAAAATGATTTACCAGTTAATATGTTAGGGAAAGGGAGAAATGCGTACCTATTGGTTAGTTGGAGAAGATCCTGCACAGAGACTAGCAAGAATTCGAGAGGAAATTGTGGGTTCTTCATTATTCAGCAGCATAAGTTCGGACAGTAAGAATCCCTAGTAAGTCTGCAATTGAAATAAATTCTTTTCCACCTAGGGTTAAGTGAAACTCCTGATTTATTACGTCAACCTGGTGTCAACTTTTCAATTGATGGTGCGCAATTTCCTCAGCACTCCTGTGCTTTATTACAATTACATCAACGTGCTAGAGAAGCTTATTCTATGCATTACAGTCAGGTTAGTAACATACTATCATTTAATTACGTAATACAAGTTATTTTTGCTTTAGGAGAATTTAACGGCGGGTGATTTAAGAAGACATTTTCAGTCGCATTGTTATCATAATCGAAATCCAAGATCAGCTCCTGCCATTACCTTTACAGATTTAAATTATCGTTATATGTAAACATCCGTCATTCGTAACATCTGTGTTACATGTCAATTATTGTTGAATATGTTGGTATTCTATTTGTATAATAATAAATGTTGAAAAGCAATTATCCTAATTTGAATTCTAAATTGCATTTCTGAATGATTATGTAGCATAAAATTATTTTTAAATCAGCTTTTCAATAGCTTTAATCTTCAGTGCATACAATATCACAAAATTGGTCTAAGGTTATTCAGGCAGCGCTTCCCTCGCCCCTGAAGTGCAGTCAAATAAATTCAGTTTTTTGCGTACATTATAAAATTTGATTTTGCGATTTTTTTGTGATAAGCTTGCATGTACTTCAAGTAAGTTTTTCATAACATCAGCAACTTTTTAGCAAGGATACATAAAGTGTGTATTCTCAAAATTTCCGACAAATGAGGTGAGCCTTCTTGATTTGATCAATAAAGTAAGTTATTTTATGTATTCATATTTTTCAGTCATCTCTATAGTAGTCATATTTGCGTAACTTTTTATTTAATTCACATTATTATGCCTAGTTTTCTTAGTCATTTTCCTATGTTTTATGCATTTTTTTTCAACAAAAACCCGTTTTTCAACTAAAACACCAAAAACCACGTTGAATTTGACTGTTTACCCTGATTTTTAACCCCTAGCTTCTAACTCCAATTTTCCTAAAAACATCAATTTTTTGGGAAAATGACTCAATTTTCACGTTTTAGTCGTTGAAGTTTGTTGAGTTTGAAAAACAGCCATTGAGGTCTTTTCAAAAACACAAAAAATTGAGTAAATGAGTAAAGTTTTTAGGCTCATTTTATCTACTGAAACATCAATTTTTTATGGAAACTACCCCATTTTTATGGTCTTTTTAAAAATGTGAGCCACATTTTTATGCTAAAAATAAAGAAAACTACCCTGTTTTTTTCAGATTTCTTAAAAATGTGAGCCAGACATAACAACTGAATTTGTGGTTTTTGTTAAAAAAAAAATGCATAGAAAATGGAAAAATGACTAAGAAAACTAGGCAAAAAAATCTGAGTTAGAACGTTACACATACCTGTTAGACTATTAAAATTGAAAATTATTTAGTTTTTCAAGTCCATATCAGACAAATAAAGAAATCTAACTCACATTTTTATGGAAACAGCATTGAATCATAAAAATCAAATATTTGAGTTATCATTTAAAACTAGATACTAGAAAGGCCATTCCAACACATTATTTTTGTTTAAAGGTTTTGACCTGTTTTTAAAGCATATTAAAAAAGTTTTTGTCTCATGGGGCTGTTCAGCACGACAGTTAAAATATTAAGAATTTTGTCCTATTTTTTAAGGTAGAAGGCATGCTATACAAACTCATGTAGATAAGGATTGAAAGAAAATTAACAGATTTTTCCGACAGGGTAAAACACCCTGTCTGTGAAATTGATGTAAAAACTGTATATATTAATAAATTAGGATTATAGGTATGCCATTTTACCCTGTTTTGAAGTTTGTGCTATATGTTTAGCACAGCAGTTCAAATTTAAAGATTTTAATTATGTGAATTGGAAAATTTGGTGAGTCCGTTGTCATTTGTCATCATTAGTTAATCATCAGTAAGTTGGCAATCTAATCCTAAAGTTTTTCGTTCTTCAATTATTGTAAATTATTTATAAATCATAACGACAAATAACATAAAGTTTTCTCAGGATTCCGAACACGGTCTGGCAAAATTTATCCGAGGAGCACAGATCCATTCTGGAACTTATGATAAAGAATTTGAAACTGACATTTAAAGTACAAGAACAAGAACACCAGTTGAAAGTCAAAGAACTAGAAGATGCATTTAAATCCGAAAAGCAAACGTTAAAAGACGAACTAGTAGTAAGTTAACGTAATTTTGATTAATTAAAAAAAATGTCATTGTTTTCTTTTAGTCTACAGCCAACTTGAAAGTTCTAATAAGAGATAAACACCTGAATATTAGTAGTTTTATCAATTATGTTAAGGAGGAACATCTATCTAATAAAAAGGGATCGATGGTAGACCAATTTCAAACTTTAGCAGCTGAGAACCTTCATCTGCTAAAGAACTGGAAAATTAGCAAGAAATCATTGGATGACGTTTTTCGCAAATTGATGAAGAAATTGAACGCATCCGCGCACCCATTTATTGACTATGGTGATAATTTTGTACTGCCTGAGGCAGACTTGGAACATGAAAAATTGAAATTATTAGGTTTCATCTGGTGTGCGGTGCCGCTGAATGAAAAGAAGATATACATATATTCGAAAATTAAACAACGAAATTATTAATTTAGTTGTATTTATTGAAGAATAAATTAAAGTTACTCGTTTATACAAAAAATATGTGTGTAATATTTTCATTGTGTGCTGTTCAAAAAAGTGATTTTTTAATCAGTTGCAAAACGATAAGAAGCCAGTTTATTTAATAAAATTTTCAGTTGTTCAAAAATACCTAGATTGGGACAATGAATAGTGAAAATCAAATGAAGCAGCTTTTATTAACATATTTGAAAATTCATCATATTCATATAAAATTTGGGTTTATAGTACATTCATTCAATTCAATATAATAATAATTATTATCCTAAAATATAAAAGTGCGGCCTGTGTACGAATTAAAAATTGAATTTTCTCACTCATAACATAACTCATAAACGTTTCCAGAATGCTTTAATTGAAAATTAGGAAATCCAATAAAAAAATTAAATACTCTATTTATTATTATTATTATTGTTAATAAGTTGGTTTACAGGCCTTCATTCAATTACAAACCAACCATACACCTTCGACACAAACTTAGCTCATTTAATATATATGCGATGTGCATTGTAGCAACAGCTTAAATATCAACTGTGCCCTCATTTGAGTCACTTTATTAAATGAAGCTAATTACAGATATTCATTACACCAGCTAAAATTTCCATATTAGCATCCACAGGTCTCCTACACACCGTCAATCTATCGTTAAATACATCATACTTATCTGAAATTGCATTATAAAGTTCACACATCAAAAAAGTTGGAGAATGCTGCAAAACATTGGTGTTGGGCTTAGGGATATAGAAAAAACGAAACGCTCGGAGATTCATCTGAGGAACATTAACACTCACAAGAGAAAGCAGAAAAGAAGAGTCTATCAAACCATGTAGAATTTTATACAAGAATATCAATAGACTATTGATACGGCGTACACTTAACGATTTTAAGTTAGCACTATCATACAGTATCACATTGGAAGTTCCACGTGCAGAGAACACTGGAAACAAGTCCTGAAAATGAACCCCAGCATTTTCAGTGCCGCCGAAATAACTTTTTTAATATGTAAGCTCAACGTGAGTTCACAGTCAAAAGTAACACCTAAATCAGTTATATTAGAACACCGTCTTATGGAAATGTCATTTGTCCGATAGTCAAACGCCACCTGATGCTTTCTCTTGGAAAACGATACCACTCTGCACTTACTAATATTTAATTCGAGATTATTTTTTTAAAGACCATCCAAACAGCCGATCAATATTGCTCTGTAGCTCGTGACCATCATACAGCTCGTTGACAGTGGAAAATAACTTTAAGTCATCCGCAAAAAGTAGAACACGGACATCATTTATAAAAAGAAGAAAAAGTAAAGGCCCTAAGTTGGAACCTTGCGGCACTTCGGAATTCACCTGAAGCCTGGCTGAGTGATATCCCATAACATAACAGATACAATTGGACAAATATGATTTCAGTAGAATCATGAGAGGATCGCTAATACCATAACATCCAAGTTTCTGTAGCAATACCTCATGATCGATACGATCAAAGACCTTTGCGAAATCCGTATAGATTACATCCACCTGCAAATTGCTGTCCAAACCATTGGCAATAAAATGAGAGACAGAAGCCAAGTTGGTAGCAGTTGATCTACCCTTGACAAAACCATGTTGGTGATCTGAGATATAACTTTTTACGTTGTCATAAATGTTATATTATACATTTTCTTCTACTAATTGGTAATAACAACGTATTTTATATCTTCATATTTAACTCATCAATCAAATTGTGCCCCCCCCCCCCTATTTCAAAAGGTCACGAGCCGCCACTGGGTATTTGTGTTAAATAAATAAATAAATGGATTCGTTGGGTTCTTTACCTATTCATTTTATTAAAGCCGATGAAAAACAATATTATAATATTAATAAATTAGCTCCAAAATGGCCTTTTATATTAATAATTATAGGACGAAGCGGTTCTGGTAAAATAAATACTGTTGTCAGTCTTTTAAAATATTTATTTTTTGATACTTATTATTTGTATGCGAAAGATTATCAGTTATTACAAAATGTTTTGATGATGAAAAAATTCAAAATATAATTGAATCGTATTATTCGTCAAATATCGAAGACATAGTCAATGTAGACGAACTAGATAGAGATAAACAAAATTTAATTGTTGTTGATGATTTCGTAACGGAAAAAGATCAAAAGAAACTGGTAGATTTAGCTATACGCGGAAGAAAAATGAATGCGTCATTGATTTATATAACGCAGGATTGGTATAGAGTACCAAAATCAATTCGTTAACAGTGTAATTATCCTTCAATATTTACATCCTGTGATGGTAATGATATAAGCTTAATATTTAGAGAAAAGGGATTGGATAAGAAACTCAGGGAATATTATGAAAATAACATCAAAAATTTTGATTGCTTCACTATTGATTTCAAAAATCCTGAAATGAAATATAGGAAAAATTTTACACTCATAAATGACATCTGAATACGGTCTTAGAAAACTTAGAAAAAAAGGGGTAAATCAAGGAAAGGACCACCTAGTGTAGGATTTAATCTAACAGAAAATGGTGATTATGATATCGGAGGACACAAATTACCTAATGTAAAACAACCTGAAAATCCTGGTGATGCTGTTAATTTACAATATTTAACGTCAGCGTCCACAAAGTGGACTAGTACCTTGCATGCTGCTGTGGATAAAGTCGACGATAATATGATTTAAAAAGATGATGCAGAAACTATTGTAAATATTGTTAAACCTGAACTCAGTTCGCTTCGCTCACAAGTGAACGAAGTCCGTGATAATATGATAAAAAAGATGGTTCAGAAAGCGTTTTAAAAATTGTTAAACCGGAACTCAGTCATATGATTACAAAAGATCCGCTGAATCTAACCGCTACAAAAAGATGTATTGATATTGGTAATAACAGATTAGTTAAAACTGCTGATGCAATTGATAATTTGGAAACTGAATTCATGAAAAAAACTCATTATTCTTTTTTACAGTTTGTAGGAAAAAATATTTTTATTAAGGAAGTTCATGGACAAAAGGCTGTTAATGTGCTTAACTTTTATTTTGATGGCGAACAATTTCTTAGATTACCAATGAATGTAGAAGTTATAAAATTCTAGTCCACAGCTATTTTGAAAGATTTAGATATTAGTGATAATAAAGGAACAATAGATGTTTCTAAACCATTTATTATTAAAAAATCTGATCTTCTAACTTTAAGAATAAAAAAAGAAAAGGTAAATACAAATGAAAATCTCGGCTCTTTTAGTCCTAACAAGCCTTATCTATTAAGTATACTCCAATTTTTTTTATGTTAGTTAAGTTTTCTGTATAATTGTTTACAAAAATAAACATAGGTATACACTCACCGGCAAAAAAATCGAATCATTAGTATTTTTGTAGAAATCTTCAATAAATTCTGGTGTGCGTCACATTTATAAGACAAATTAGTTTATTTACGACAAAGGAGATGAGAAGGTAACGGGACCTTCGCTGAAGTTGCAACAATTACGAGTTTATTAAAAAATACCAGAAAATCCATTACATTAAACCAACAAAAGACTACTTAACATATCATTAATAACGACTGTTGCCGCCTCTAGCTTGCATTAGGGTTGCCATACGTCTTCCCATGCCTTCTATGAGGTGTCTAATCTCAGCCTGGGCTAATTGGTCAAATTCTTCAACTAGCGCATTTGCAAGATCTCTTATGTGTTGTATGGCCGGCACACGTGCTCTGATACGTCTACCTAACATGTCCCACACATGCTCAATTGGATTCAGGTCGGGACTGCGTGCTGGTCATTCCATACGTGAAATCCCGAATTCGTCGAGGTAGGTTTGTACAACTCTAGCGATATGTGGTCTAGCATTATCATGCATTAGAATAAAATTATCGCCAATAAAAGGAGCAAAAGGTACGACATGCTCTTGAAGAATATTTGCTACATATCGATCAGCATTCATTGTGCCTCTATCCACCGTGCGAACCTCGGCAGAAATTCCTGCCCAGACCATCACTGAACCTCCATGAAAACTTAGTCTGGAAACAATATTGCACTGAGCCTACCTTTCGCCTCTTCTTCGTCACACTCTTTGACGGCCGTCAGGAGAACGTAGACAAAAACGCGACTCATCTGTAAAGAGTACTTGGCCCCATTGGGCAAGATCCGAGTTAACGTGTTCTCGAGCAAATGCAAGTCGGGCTACTCTGTGTCGTGGGAGAAGTTCTGGGCCACTTGCAGGTCTATGGGCCCTCAATTCAGCTGCAGTTAACCTTTTTCTTACACTTCTTTCACTTACACTAACTCCTCGTGTTTCTTCAAGTTGATTTCTGGCCTCAACTGCGGTCGTATCTCTATTACGGAACACGGTCAGCGTTAAAAAACGGTCATCTCGAGCCGATGTTTTCTTTGGACGACCCGAATCAGGTCTTCGGCTGTATGATCCAGTCTCATTAAATCGTCGTACAGTTCTGTGAATGCTCACTTGTGATACCCCTAACGTATTGGCAACGTACCGTTAACTTCGACTATCCTGAATAAGAGCAATTGCCCGTGCTGCATTAATGGCCACAATACTCATGTTAATTGACAAAAACACAGTTTTCATCAAATCACAATGACAAACCGTCTGTTCATGCCCTCTAAACGTCACAACTGCAAATCTCATTGTTGGAAAAAACTTATCATCTTCAGATTTGAGGTTTATATCATGTACAAAAAAGAACCAAAAACCTAGTGTTAGTATATTTTGTGTGATTTTTTCAAAACTGATATTGACTAGCCAAATGTTTAAAAAAGAAACCATTTTCAATACAAACTTTGGGTGATTCGCTTTTTTTGCCGGTGAGTGTATAAATGGAAAGCAATATAGTAATCAATTTAAATAAAAATGGTATCTCTACTGTCTGTTGTACAGTAAATGGTGAAGAAATTGAACTTAATCTGACAGAAGATGAAAAAGTTGAAATTTTACAAAAAAATTACTATTATTTTATTAACAAAATTACCTTATGAGGAAATGATGAAAAACATATGAAAACATCCTTAAAATTTGTTTAAATTGGGACAAAGTCTGAGGAAATCAGCCCAGAGTTCACCAAAAGTTCATGAGGGGATTTAAATATTCCGGCAAAGTCCTCATGAGCGTAAACAAAGTCTGACTTATTCAGTTTATTGCCAGCTAAATGGATTATTGTAAAATATGCAACACAAAAACTAAATCCACTGGAGAACCAGAATTTATCGTAAAATATAAACGATGAAGAAGAATATCAACTTGTAAAAACTGTAAATCTGTGAAAAAAAATATTTCTAAATCACCTAAAGATATTTCAATTATTGAATTATTCAAACTTCCTAGGAAAAACAATGAGACACGACATTTTCAACACAGAGAGGTATTGATGAATGATGATATACTTGGCAAATAGATATTTATGTTTTTTATAGACCAAAAGGAAAATCAGAAGATCGAAGCTATACTTTAAGAACAAAAAACCTAAAGTCAAAAACGAATGATTTCAATAAATTTAAAAAGGTCTACAGTAGTTGCTGAAGACACCTTTTCTAAATTTGTATGGGTAGAACCTTTAAAAACTAAATCAGGATTAGAAGTAGCTAATGCATTATTAAAAATCATACAACAAGTGATTAAAGATAAACACAATCCGCCAAAAAATTTACATGGTGATAAAGGAAAAGAGTTTACTAATAAAAATATGAGGACTGTTTTAAATAAATACAATATCAATCTTTATAGTACAGGAACAAAAAATAAGGCTTTCTTTGTTGAGAGGTTCAACCGTACTTTAGGAAATAAATTCAAGCCAATATTATATGACAGTTTTGATTGGCTTTCATTACTTCCAAAAATTATAAAATCTTATAACAATTCTTATCATATTACGATTAAAATGAAACCAAAAGATGTAAATAACGAAAATGAAAGGCAGTTATTAGAAACCATATACATGGTTATACTAAGAAATCAAAAACCAAAATTTGAAGTGGGTAATAGAGTTAGATTATCTAATATGGTTGACAAATTAAAAACAAACTGGACTGAAGAAATATTTACAGTTGTAGAAAAACGTGTATATAATGTTTGGATTTATTTTGTTTTTGATCATAATGGTGAAAAAATTAAAGAAGGTATATACTTACGAAGCAGAAATGCAACTAACATTATTATAAAAATTATTGAAATAACGCAAATAAGAATATTTTCTTTTTTAATTCAATAATTTTTAAGTTTGCCTTGATTAATAAATTCGCTGTTTTCATTTATAAACGAGAGAAAGAGAGTTTGCTAAACGTCTTTTTGCTCGTTCTTTATTGTTATATCTCATAACAGGATTTTTATTCAGTAATGCGTTTATTTTTTCTTCATCATAACTATTTACATCTTTTATTTCTTATTCTAATATAGTAATTTTATTATCTCTATACTCAATTTCTTCGTCCATCTTTTCTATTGTTTCAACTGCAGCATTTCCTAATTCTTTTAAAATTCTGTTGTCCATATATAGTTGATTAGATGCTTTAACTGAATTACCAACTGATAAATTATGCACGAATACAAGCACAGAGCACTAAACATAAATTTGTATGCATTAATGCTTAGGACATCCTTATGCTTTATGCCCACTGTGAATGAGCACTTAGTTGAAATACGGGTTTTTGTTGAAAAAAAAAAATGCATAGAACATAGGAAAATGACTAAGAAAACTAGGCATAATAATCTGAGTTAAAAAGTTACACAAATATGACTACTCTCTATTAAGCAATTCCAAATTTTAGATGGCATTTATTTAGAAAAATTTTGAGGTGACGTCATCAAGTTTTTGGGGGTTGGGATAAACACAAAAAATTGATGATTTACTTATTATATTTACGATAAACTCAAAACGGTTACAAAATTTCAGAATAGTCGGTTTTGCAATTTAAAAAAGTTAAAAAGTTAAATTGTGAAATATTGTTATATGGCAAAATTTTGAGATGACGTCATCAAATGGTTGGTACGGAAGATCAGGAACATTTTGGTTAGCATTTTACTGTCTACACAATATTTATAGAATACAACACAACAATAAACGGTCCAGTGTAGTTAATATCTAACAATATCTACAGAGACAACAGACATGCGACAGGCAAACCGTAAAAGAAGTAAAAATGAAGGTCTGAACCTGATATAAATAAATTAATATAAGTATACAAATATCTAATAAATACAAAAATACTAGATTCATGGCTCGTATTTAAAAACAGAGCTGTTGTCTTCATTTCTTACTAAACTGGAAGTGTTATGGTCAGGTTTTCGATTTTCACAAATAGATAGGAGTATTTAATATTTTTATTTTTTATGCGAAACATAGCATAGGTAATGCATTGTTAATCTTTGGAGATCCATTATGTTCAAGTTATATTTAATTTTGGATATTTGTCTCCCTCTTGAACGTAATATATGATTAGGAGACTAAATAATTGTAGTTGCTTTACGACATGTTTCGACTTTATTTAACGTCATCATCAAGTTATGTATATGTTCAACAAACTAAAGGTTATTCAAAAACTGTATGTATAGCTTCTAAACTTACCTAGTAACATGGAACTTAACACTTGAAAGAATACAATGATAAAATTACAATCATAATTAAAATATCGGAGATTAATACAAAATGGTGTTACTTTTTATATATTTTTTCCCTTTCTCGGAATAAAGTGGCGCAAACATTGATATAATAAAGGAGTGGATGGAGCCTTGTATACGTTTCCATACGCAGGCGAGTGTAATCAACATAAGAGAGAAATAGCTAGACCGGTTATGCGTCAGTGGGGAAAGGATGGCTGACTGGGTGTCACGTGCTGAGTGGCAAGAAACGCTTCATTTGCACGGGAATTAATACGTTTTCTTCTGAATTTGTTCAAACAAATTATTATAACAAACGTTTATTAATGAAAACTATATTTTCACAGCTTACATTATAATTATATACAATCTAAAATAACAGAAATCGTGTTAAGCGATGGAAATCCTCTTTTAATAAAATGAAATGTGTGCAGAATCGACAATACATTACGAATTCAATTAATACAACAATCTTCTACAAGTTACCGAAATCTAATAGTGTACAATAATTGTTTTTTCAAGCTAACATTTGGAAATCTGAATTTTTAGGATAAAAGTAATTAAACTTTCGGAAAAACTAACAGTTTGACTAATTTAATTAAACATATTAAATTGTGTGAATTCTCTACCAAGATCAATTTTTTAAATTCACGTACAATTAACTAACACAATAACCAAAAATGAATTAAAAAATAATAATATTGATTAATGATTAAAGAAAAAAATTATTGATGTTTGAAATGAATTAATTTATTATAAACATGTCTAATTCTATCTTTAATTTCGTTCATTGATTTATTTTCGTGATTTAATCTTATGTTAAAGTATTCTTTAAATATATTGTAAACAATTTGAATTAGGTGGTTATTTAATGGTTCTTGATCGAGAATATGAGTTTTTAAATTTGGAAAAATATTTTTAAAATCCTCCAAAATGGATTATGAAATCTGATTCTAGAAAATGTTTTCCACAAATACGAGTATGTTCAGTAGGTATAAAATCCTCCCTTTTTGTAGCTATAATCCATTTTTTTCGTAATTCGGGATGTTTAGGGAATCTAACAAAATTTTTATATTATGCGAAATCCTTCGTTTGTAAACAACATGTAATTACTACCTGTGAAATGAAATAAAACTGCTTCCGTTTGCACGTTCCGTGCAGTTATATGCACAACACGATTTCACCATATTTAACAAATAGTTCGATAAAATGCAATCTAAGAACACTACTAATTTGAATAATTGTAACTTAAGTCCACTAAACGTAATTTTGCAAACAAAACACCTTCACACACCATGCGAGAACACGAAAGAAAAAAGAAACCTCCCAGAAACACATTGCCGGGCAGTTTCGCGCCAATGTGTTGCCACCCAAAGAAACCCATCTCTGTCCGACTGTGTTGACAATGCGCATCTCTCTCTAAGTTACTTCCATATAATATTATTTCTATGGGCGCAAAACCTTTGGAAAGAGACGCTAGAACGTGCATCGCATGGGCGAGAGAGAGAGAAACGTATATTTTAATGGTCAATATTGCCAACTTGGAGTGGCTAAATTTACTGGCAATTGCAAACTGGGGAACATATGGTCAGGCGGGGTAAAACTGAAAAAGTATGGTCAAATGATGTGGTTGAAATTTCGAAAAAAATGGTCCGGTGGGGTGATGTAATGGTTAGGGAAATCAGTGATCTCATTTAGGATAAAATTGGGATATGAATTTTTTGCTTTAATGATGTAGATAGGTTCTAGGTGTTCAATTGTAGAGTTGGACTCACGTCAGGGGTAGGTTTGTAACTGTGTAGATGTTGTGTGACGTGGTCTGTAAAAGCAGAGGTATTATCTTTCAACCTATTAGATGTGATGGCTTTGAAATGTTCATTTGTTCTAGATGTTATTGAACGATAGCTGCGTCCTATATAGAAAGCACCACAATCACATGTGACCTTGTAGATACCACTGCGTTCTGTCTTTTTTAAAAAATCCAGTTTTCTACAAAACAAATTTCTTAGACAAATTTTATTGGAAGGACACGGGATCATGTTAAATTTCCTAAATTTAGATTTGACACAATTGTGTAGATTAGGGATATATGGAATCGAAAAAAAGGTTTTGCTTTTTGTTTGGACCTGTTGTAAAGAAGTTAGATTTTGGATAATCTGTTTGCGTTCTATTTTTTTAAATAAGTTGTGGATGACATGAAATGGAAAATCATTCGGTTTAGCTAGATCTAGAATAATGTGGTATTTGGTTTTCTAAAGATGCTAAATTCTACGAAGTTATTAGATTTATGGATTAAACTGTCAAGGAAGGGCAAAATGGAGTCGTTTTCCATTTGAAACGTAAAAGAAATATTCTAGTGTATCGTATTTAGAAACGTTAGGAAGTTCTCCAAGATCTTTCTTGTCTCCTGTGAAAATGCAGAGAATCTCGTCCACATATCTCATCCAAAGTCGGAGTCTACTTTTGAAGATGTCATTGTTTCTGATAAAAGTTAGTTCGAGATTCTTGAGAAAAATTTCAACTAATAGGGGGGAAAGGGGAGAGCCCATGCTGAGGCTCGAGGTCTGTGTATAAATGTGTTGATTGAAAATAAAGAAATTTTGTTGAAGTATGATATCTAGTGAGGTTGAGATTCCAGATTGTATAAAGTCGACTCCAAGTTGGCAATATTGACCATTAAAATATACGTTTCTCTTTCTCGCCCATGCGATGCACGTTCTAGCTTCTCTTTCCAAAGGTTTTGCGCCACTTTATTCCGAAAAAGGGAAAAAAATATATAAAAAGTAACACCATTTCCATTAATCTCGGATATTTTAATTATGATTGTAATTTTATCATTGTATTCTTTCAAGTGTTAAGTTCCATGTTACTAGGTGAGTTTAGACACTTAATATACAGTTTCTGAATAACCTCTTTTAGGTTGTTGAACATATACATAACCTGATGATGACGTTAAATAAAGTCGAAACATGTCGTAAAGTAACTACAATTATTTAGTCTCCTAATCATATATTACGTGCAAGAGGTGGACAAATATCCAAAATTAAAAAAAAAAATAATGAATTGTGTTATCTGGTACTGTTTTACTTCTTCCACGGAATGTGGAAGTCTCTCTACTGAATTCCTAGAAGATATAATATTTAAATATTGCATATATGAATAATTGTTCTCTAATTTTTATTATTCATGAATATAAATGACAGCGTGAGTTAACAAATCTAGATAGTCTACATCAAATTTTTGATAAAATACTAAAATATTCTAAATCAGCTGGAAACTATAAGCTAATGGAGGATCAGGAAGACCTTGATGTTACATATTACTTACGATCGAAGAAACGAAAAGTTGATGACGGTGAAGAGGCTACATGTTCGTATACTGTCGATAATCATTTTAAACGAAAAAATCCAATTATGTTGATGCCGTTAGAAATCTTGCAAAATGTTTTCAAGTTTATTACATATCACGAACTAAGTAGGTTTAAGCGTGAATAAAATAAGATTTGATATACATTTACGATATTTCAGGTGAAAAAGTTCGAAAAGTAAACAGAAAATTCAAACTGGCAGCAGAAGATTTACTGAACAAATCCTTCAAAACTTTGTCAAAGAAACTACAGAATCTAACCGTAACAGTTTTAAAAGCTATGGAATGCACAGAAGATGACATGGAAATTAAATGTTTGTGTCGGTTACTGAATCTACTAGATATTATCAATTTCCAGGTATGAATCCAATTGTTTAATCAGTCAGTTATTGCTAAATTACGTTTTAAGCAAACTGTTATTATGGCCACAATCTGGCGTTATGTCTACAACGAATTTTACCGCACGCACAGATCTTGCATGTACGGAGGTTTAATTTTGGACCTGTATGACCTCATATTGTATAAATTTACAATGAATCCTTATCAAATTTATGGTCCCGCTGTTGTTAAAGACTACGTATTTAATTCGTATTTCACTTATTAAAGTTTAGTTCTTCAAATATTGTTCAAGGCTTTACCAGAAGAAATCAAACATGTAATACATTTGACAAAAAATTTCTGCATCCACTTTGATAAAGTGAGTGAAGAACCAATTAAACAACCTCTTAGTATCAGTGGCTGCAAAATTGTTGATCTTCTTGACTGCGCGACACATGCTGCGAAGAATGTTGTTTTCGAACGAACAACTGGTAATACATTTTCTGCAAAAGTAAGAAAAAGTAATATGTTTAGTTAAAAAGTTAATAAAAACATTTTTCAGTATTGTTACTACTTACAAAATGCCTGGTTTGTTGCTTTTGGTATACCACCAGATAAAGAAATGTCTTTAAAACAAAAGCAAAGAATGATGCACATGAGAATTAGAAGAATAATTTTAGCACACACAGAAATATTTATGCAGCAACATCACTATGAAAGAGAAATGTTAGTGAGACCTAATCCCATAATAAAAAAACCAAGTGTAGTTGTTTACACTGGATATGGTGATGTACATGATACGTTCTTCTGCTACGGAGCAATGAACGATGGTAAATATATAAGAAAAGTGTTGTATTTCTAGCCAATAGAACAGTTTACAGCTGCATATTTACAAAAGTTTCACCTACAAGAAGAACAGAATGACGAAGACGGTGAAGATGAATTTCACAACGATGGAATCATACCTAATCCTGTTCAACTAGAAGAACAAAATGAGTTTCTTTTAATACCACATTTGGGATTAGACATCGATGTACGAATTGATTGTCCCTTAGCTTATGCACCACATAAATTTATTAAAGAAAATGAAGAACTGATCAGAAATGAAGAAAAATCTTCGAATGGAATGTTCAATCTTTCAATAGAATTTAATTTTCCTGGGGCTTATTACCCAAGATTACCTACAACATATAATTATCAGAAGCGCATATCAACCAGACAGTACTAATTTTTAATCTTTAATAATATTACCGTTTTTGGAATTATACTGCTTTTACTTCTTAGAATACCCTGTATACAGGTTAAATGATTGCACGTCCATTTTTAACAAAATACCTTTATGATTTTAATAAAATGTAAGCAATTGTACATGCATTCTTAAAATTATATTAAAGTGGGTTTTTAAATCGTAAATACAAATTATAAATAAAACTCTTGCCTTTATCAATAAAATAAAATAATGTTAAGGAATATTACACTGAAGCTTAAAAGTACAATTTATTCAAGATAATATGCACCATATTATCGAAAAAAAAAGTCCTCCAGTAGGCCATGAAATGTATTTTTAAACCAACGATGACAACACCAACGCGTTCCTTATTCGGTTTGACAGTCAAATAACTGTCAAAAAATTAGTCAAATGACTGCAGTGCCAACATGATTATTTTAAAAGCAAATGTCATGGTTTACTAAAAGGACCTTTTTCTATCATATAGTAGCTTATAAGTCATTATAATGATTTCGACAAGATTTCGATTTTCAATCAAAATAATCGCACTGCTGGATGGGTGATTCAACTAAAGTGATGCACTTAACTCTTTCTAAAAGGCACTATTATGTTACCTCTTAATTCGAAGTTTAATTTAAAAAATATCATGAATCTTAGTAAGTCAGTTTGATTACTGAAATTTGTTCAAATAAGTGGAGAAGAAGAAACGCTACTGAAAACAAAACATAGCCGTCCACCGGCGAGAGCTCTTTTCTAGGTGGCTGACTGGCTGCAAGTCATAAATTACTGGAACGGCCGAAAGTGGCCAAACGCTCAGGAGAAGACGAAATTGTATTTTTGTAATAACTAAATTAAAAACAAATATATTTTCTTTTCTTTTATATTTAGGCTAGAAGGGGCCCTTTAACTTCGGGGACCTGATGTTCTAGCATCATAAGCATCCCTATAAATCTGCCTCTGACCGGACGCTGTACAAGTTCGGACAATATAAAATATATTTATTTTACAGCAGGTAATGAACGGGAAAAATGACCTCTCAGCAACATGCGTAACTTGAAGTGTTTATGTTTATACATCAAAAGAATGTCACGTAGAAATTTGTTTGATTTGAATGACTTTATAGCCTCAAAACAAAGGACTCAAATTATTAATTAAACCACAATCGAGCAAAATGTTTTGAATATTATTATTGTATTTAAAAAATCCTTATTTTATCAATATTTTATTACTATAAAGCTGTGCGTATTCTCACATAAGAACTATTAGTTTTGTTAAATTTATTTTATCCAATGAAAAAAAGGTCCGGTAATTTCATTTGTCGACGCTGGGTCTCCAAAGCAGAAATTTTACCACTGAGCTCAGGGCCGGCTCTAAGGGACCAGGCGCCCCGATGCAACTTACTGTTCAACGCCCTTTAAAAATTGTTTGTAAAAAAAAACAAACAAAAATTTGTAATCACATATTTTTATAGAAAGATACTTTTAATTAACAAACATACATACAATTATGATGAATCAATCTTAATATATAAAAGTGTTCGTCCTCACTGATAGACTAACTGATTCATCAACGCAAGGCCTGAACTACTGCAACTACAAACATGAAATTTGGACTTTTTAATATTGTAAAATTGATATGATTTCAAAGTTATTTTTAATTTACTTACCTAAATGTTATTCGAAAATAAAATTTAAAATTAGTGATGACAAAGAGCCACGGAATGATACACAGAACAAAATTCGACTACGAATCGGAACAGTGGAAAATATAACAAAACTGAACAACCACCACAACCAGCCGACTAGACTTGGAAAATAAAATTTTTAAGTTTGTGCCGACACGGAGTTTTATGGTACAAACAAAGGTGACAAATGTTAGAAAAACATCTGGTTTTGGTCATACCGCTGTCTCGTCAAATTGTTACCCAGATAATGGCAATCATAAATCTGGTATTTTTTGTCGGTATTGATCTAAAGGTCCAATCACCCAACCCAAATGCGCACTCTTTTTCAATTATTACAGTCAGAAAGTGCCAGGAATTGACTTCTTATGACCTATTTTGGTGAACCACTCCCCATAGTGGAATGTTAAAATGTTGCTTTTTCTGAAAAGTTTTCGATGGGCGCCTTGGTCTGTTCCTGCTATAATATTTTGTACATAGTGATACAATGCAAATCTAATACTCTTATTAATTTATTTCTACGGAGTTAACACAAAAGCATAGGCGCCGCCCGCCGCCCGGCGCCCCTTGTCATGGGCGCCCCGATGCGGTGCATCTTTCGCTTACCGTGTTAAGCCGGCCCTGACTGAGCTACAACAAGGTTGCATACTATGTGAGTAAAGGACAAGGCAGATTAAGCAGTAAACAAATGTAGTAACAATACACAAAATCAAGACAACATTCGTAAACCACAAGTGCAGGAGTATATTATTTCATGCAAAATCGGTAATTTTATTATACAATATAATGAGCGGACGTCATAAAGTTGTTAGTGGGGATGATTGATGATATTCATAATATACAGGGTGTGATTGAAAGGTACGTACAACAAAATTGACAGTTATTCGCGAAGTCTAAGAAGTCTGAAAAACTTATTTTGTGTTATCAAAATTATAAGGAGAAAATTAACCCTTATCCAAACTTTTTAAACGCTACTGAAGGATAAATAGGTAAAATTAATTTATTTTAATAAATCCTAGCAACTGTAACAATAAAACTTTTGTCAAGACTAAATGTTGTTATAGAAACGAAAGATGATCTTTTTATCAGAGGCGTAACGAATTTGGACATACATTTTAATAGTTTTTATCTCTAAAATGAGAACACTTTTACCTGAACTTTTAGTACTCATACTTCGAGACCAATTGCCGATTTTATTTTGTACGTACCTTTCAATAACACGCTGTATATGTATACAAAAAAAAAAAAATTGACAACAATCGGTCCAATAGTTTCGGATATTATCTGTCTAAAAAAATCCAGATAGACGGTAGACAGACAGACAGACAGACAGACAGACAGACAGACAGAGGGGTCATGAAAGGTCGAAAAAACATAATAGTCGCTGGACTCGGTTACATTACTTCTTTAGCTTATGTTCGGGAAGTAAAAATCTCAAACATTAATAGTTACTCGGTCGTATAATATATTCTGACAAAACACAAGCACTAGGGTTACCTTTGAGCACCTTGATAAAATGGCCTTGGCCCATTTTGGGGGCAAATTACAACTTTGCTTATAACATGGAAGCGTCTAACTGGCACCAAATTTTAGAGCTCGTAGTGTAGTATGTACTGTACATATAAACGGTTGCTTAAGAAATCTAGATCTGAAATCTAAGCAATCTATAGAATACAGATTCCTTACGCAACCCTAGTTATGGATTCACATAGTACTCTACAAGTTCTACAATTTGATGCCAATTGGTATCATGACATGAAAGTTTCTAATTAGAAGCTTTCATGTCCTGACTTCCTGAGTTAGGTGGATATCTGGAATTTGCGCTGAATAACAGCTCCTACCCTGTCGTTTTAATAAAATACCCAAAGATAATCCTAGTGCTTGTGTATTGTCATAATATAACGTCACCTGAGAACTGGTGTGCCGTATAGACCAGGCCGCGTCCGAGGGATTTTCGCCTCTGCTGTTTAGTGCACATTTGCCGCATGTCGCACTTTAAATATTTCACTTGGAACGCGGACTATTCACTCAGAAATATGTGCCTAATGTAGGTGGGCAGATGTAAACTGCGGCGGATCTAGTGCTTTAATCTTCTCCAGTCCATGTTGTAAATTTTTGTAGGATGCAAAGTGCGGCGAATAATAAAATCAAGTAGCAGCCCGCTCATGGAAAACTGCGAACGAATTAGTTCTTCTTTTTTTTAGATCTAAAGCCCTCCCCCCTCCTCCCCCCCACACACACAGAAGAAAGATCTGTGCAGTTAAAAGAAATGTGATACCTGTCGCATACGCTTTGTTCCCAAAAAAGACGCAGCAAACATATAGGTACTAAAATGTTCTAAGCATTGAAATCATTACAAGGTGGATTAAACCCAACATCCATAATAGTTGACTTCGAAAAGTCTGCAGAAAACGCAATCTACCAGGAAGTTCGGGGTTATTTTTTCCATTTTACGCAATCCTTTTGGAAACATATTCAAAGTTGTGGACTGCAACAGAGATATGTTACTAACGCAGATTTTGCGTTAAATGTAAAAAATTTGGTGGCGCCAGCATTTTTTTTTCAGAAGATGCAGTAACATCAGCATAGGACCAGTTCTGCAAGAATGAAACTATTTTGCAGCCACTTTTGACATATTTCGAAACGACATGGTTGGGTATGGAATTGTAGAGACTCCGTCGAGAATGATTTACCAAAAACGAATAATGCCTTCAAAGTTGGCACAATAGTTTTCGTGAATTCCGTGCATCCCGATGTATATAAATTTATTAAGTATTTGCAAAAGACTCAGTCATTAAATAAATTAAAAATTGAACAAAATTTGGCTGCAACTATACAGTTCAGCAGAAAAAATCTTATAAAGATTTAACTTGACGTATTAAAACCATTAGTGAAAACTATGCAAAATATGCAGTTATTGATTATGTTAGAGCCATTTCGCAGAACATTCATTTAAGCATATGAATTTGTAAAAAATGTACCTGTTTTTATTAAATAATTGGATAATAAATCTGGTTAAGAACAATAAACACTTTTTTTCTTGAGTACTTATTACAATATAACGATATAAATAGTAACAATCTCTTAAAATAAAAAAAATAAATAAATAAAATGAGAATTTAATGATAAAAAAATGAATAAAAAATGCAACCAGTGGTTTACGCTCGTATTTTTTAATTTTTAAAGTGCAACTACAAACTTCGTCACTTAACTACAATCAAATTGTTTTTAATTCGATATTTACACCTTACCTACTTGCTAAATTTATTGCAACTTAAAACTCAGAATACAAAATATTTAGTTTTAATAAAAGAAACTAATTCGCGATGAATTTTACCTTGCGATCAATTGACGCTGCGATAAATTTACGTGCGATCAGTTGTTGCTGCGATCAATTTACATGCGATCAATTATCGCCGCGATCAATTGTCGCGTGCGACCAATTGTGCTGCGACGAGTTGTTTGCGATCAATTGTCGCGCGATCAATTCTTTACGACCAGTTGTCGTAGAATCGTTTAACAACACTAGTGTTAAGAAAATCATAACATAATACTAAACTTTATTAAAATTCAATGTTCTGCAGAGCTTACATTTAATACTTAATATCTAATAGGCCCTTGAATTTTAAAATCAATTGGTACTTTCTGCGCATTACTGCATCACTGCGCAAATGTCAAACTGAACTTGACAATGATTCATCAGGAACATCTCGCAAAAAAGACGTAATTTGATCTCCAGTAAACGTTTTTGCCTGTTTCGGCAAATGTTCTGAACTATTCCGCTTGCTTCAAGAAAGACTCGACTACTTAAATAAGATAAAGTATCTATATTTTCATGCATTGGCAACATTGTTTTCAACATAGATATTTTTGTCCAAACTGAAGACCATATTTTTTTTGCGCTAGTCCTGGGGTAATACTTTATGTGGAAGAGCGCCTGACCAGTAACGAGATGCTTCCTTCAAACACTAGAGTTTACCGCGCCCAAGATTTTATCTTTCACCAGGATAACTAACTTGTTCATACAGGACATCAGGTGGCAGTATGGTTTCTGAATCATGACATAAATAGATCTAAACCCAACTGAAAACGTGCGAGGGTTCCCAGTGAAAAACTTATAGCACCAGCGATTGATTTTTCCTAATAAAGAGGAGTTGCTGAGTCCGGTAACTAAGATGGGAAGTACTATCACAAGACTACCTTCAGAAATTTATGCCTCTCTATCCTCTCCAGGTTGGCAAAAGTTATAGAGGCCAATACCGCCACCATCAAATATTAGATCTCTTTTTGGTTTAAGTTTATTTTGTATTTTTGTTACGTATTTTATTTATTTATTATTCACTGTATACATACGCAGTTTTATAAATCTTGTTCACTTATTACAACCTATTTTATGAACTTTGTTGAAAATGTCAACCGATTAATCTTGGTCTGGTTCTACATTGAAGTAGGGAATGAAGTGTATATGTCGAAAGTCAAAATGATAAGCCGATAAGCATGACTAAAATTACGAGAAGAGGTCACGGTACGTAAGGAGCACAGTAAAGAGTGTTGCACAAATTATGTCAGTGAAATGACATCAATGCCCAAGATTCTGTGCTGTCATCTCTACAAAGTTACACAATGAGAGCCACACAAAACATATATGATAAGAACGATGTAGTTTATTTAAAACAGTTGTAAGAATTATAACTATAAAATAATAAAATATTATTCAAGAAATTTAAATTCCTTTTTAACAGCTGGATCTTTATCTTTATCTTTCTCTTTCTCTTTCTCTTTCTGATCTTGACTCATCATCATTTGTGTCCTCTTTAGTCTGGCCAGAGCAGAGTCACGAATTCTGCTACTCAAGTTGGGGTACGGTTCAATAGCTTCCAGAAAATCGCGACGACTTAAGCGAAATACCTCACAATTAGTAATGGCAACTACACTTGCTACTCGAGGCTCGTTTATGATTAAAGAAATTTCCCCAAAATAACTCCCATCTTCCAAGTGGCAAATCTAAAAATGTGCATCAGTCAAAAAGAGATGTGTCAGTATAATTTCTAAGTAACTTCTTGTTCATGGATGGTGTAAACTGCTACAGAACCCACATATATAAAATACATTGCGTTACCGGTAATTCCAGCTTGAACAATGACGTCATTGGGAAGATATATTTCAGATCTCAATTTAGTAACTAACCGCAGTATTAGAGAACCCGGTAGTCCTTTAAAAAAATCAACCTTTTCTACCATTTTTTTACAGTTGTGGAGTAAAATATCTTGTTTAAGTATTTTAGACAACGTGTTTAATATGTCGCCTTCTTTAAAAATATTTTTTTGAAACTTGAACTCCACATAGCGAAATACTCGGTTTTTTATAGATGTTGGTAGCTCTTTATAATTCATGTATTCTCCAATTTCTTGGATTAAGTTGTCGTATTTGTTTCTAGAACTGGAATGACGGCGGTAAATTTGCATAACTTGTGCTAAAAAATAAAAAAAAAGAATAAATTGATCAACTATTTTAAATGAAAATTAAATACCTAAAATCACCATATTTAAAACACTTCCTATTAAAATACATAAAATGTTAAATAGCATAGATATTGCTTTATCTGTCTGGATACTACTCATGGCCACTAACATGAATGATTTAACCACTTGGTAGCAAGACTCCATTGTTGGACTGAAATTGTCCACATTTTCTGAAATATCAGATTTTTCTCCATTTGTTGTGGTATATACGACCAAAGTAAGTGCTGTGGCCCACCAAATCAACGTTAAAAACCATAGAGCAAAGTTTACGGTGGACAGTTTGTAACTGTAAAGATCCATTCTCTGTAAAAATAAAGTTAGCAATTTGATTAGAGCACGCGTGTAATACATTACGATGCAAAATTTTCGTATATACTCGATCAGTGTTGGCAATCTCGTCAATTTTAACAGATAAAAGTATTTCAGATGAATTAGGTGGTATGCGTTTCCGTATTGTATGTACATGTTGTACGGTAATGATGACAGGAAATCAAAAATAAAACGTGGAATGATATAACTTTTAAAAACGCTGTTGGGTTTCATCACGACTTTATGAGACTTTATGTCGTAATATCCAGTGAAGAAAAATAGAGCCACATCAGCCAGAGAAAAAAGGTCCAGTACAAATTTTAAGTACAATATCAAAGCTGGTGTCAGGGTAGTTGCAAGTTCTAGAGGCATCACCAAAAACAAACTGAAATACACAACAATCATTATCATTTCCCATGTGATCCTTGCTTCACTAAAGGGATGTATCATATGATAATATTTGCGAAGATGTCTCGATTCTTCCAACCGTATCTGCGCTGTGGATCTTAAAACCGCTTTGCTTTCTGGGTTTGCCGCGCTAACCATTAAGTATTGTCTAAATTTTCGGCGTAGGTTTACAAAAAGGCCTCCATTTATGTATAGTGTAATGAGTTCATCGTCTTGTGGAAGAGTACAGTCATGTCCTTCTACCCTACGAACTTTATGTAAAGTGGAAGCCATTATTATTGCAGTGATTAAACTATTTTCACTAGTTTCACAAATTCATTAAATTGTTTGGCTCAAGCCAACTTTATAAAAATACGCTTGTTGTATTTCGCGTTAGTAATCATGACATACTTGCGGAATTATAAGCACGATTTGAAAATATTCCAAATCATGAATAGTACATTATGGAACTAGTGGATGAAGTTGAATTTCAACGGCGAGAGTGATTTTTTCACACGAGCGAGTGCAACGAGCGAGTGCGAAAAAGAAACTCGAGCCGTTGAAATTTCTTCATCCGCGAGTTGCATATACTATTTTTTCTAAGAAATTAGGAAATAAATGTTTGTTTATGGTAGGTATTTTATTTTTGAAATACATTAACTGTAATAGAACAATTTGTGCAATTATCACCAATAATATTTACACTTTTATCGTAAGTATTATTTGAACTTGTATCTTTGTTTAAACTTAGTTGGCTGCTTCCTGTATCAATAACTGCACTTGTATCAGATTCGAAAATGCCGCATTGGCAGCATTCAAAATTTCTTCAGAAACTTCGTCAGTCTCACTCATGTTCATTGTTTTCACTTGTGTAAACTAGCAGTATTAAACGTCAAACACTAACGGGTCGTCCAGCCTAGGCGTCATGATTTTCGAAGCGCGCGAAGCGGACGGTGCGGTCGGTGCAGGCGATACGCGACACGTTTCGCTAGCTGCGAAACGCTCAGGCTGGACGACCCGTTAAAATCGTAGACGGCCGAGTATTTTTCCACTAGAGGGTGAAATGAAATTTCATCCACTGCCAGCGATGGGAAAATGACAAACTTCAACCTTAATGAGTAGAAAAATAAAATTATTACATTCGGTCTGGATTTTACTTGACCAGAACACTGTGAACTCAAATGCAAAATAGAATTATTTTCATTACCAAACACAAAATAAACGAAGTTAAAACAACATGCAAATCATAAATGTTTATTAACCTACGTATTATCACACCACAGTTTGAGCTGATGAAAGAAATAATATCACAATAATCGAAAAAGTTCAAAAAGATGTAGCGGCGGAACATGGACGAACTAAATTGCAGGCTACAAATAAAAAATCTAAGGATAATGATTTGAAACGACATAAACCAGAGTTGTTACTTGGTAAACAAAGTAAAAATGAAACATACGTCACTCAATCTCTTATCGTTGATACAAGTACCACTCAGGGCATATGTAAACCAAGAAACGTCTACAGTGTCAAATTCTGGAAAGCTGACCAATCTCCAACGGTAACGTCTGTAGAGGCTACAGTTTCCGAAACCTTAGCTGATGTAACTCTAATTAACAAAAATGGCTTTAAAGTTGTCACCTCTCAGAAAAGGAGGAAATCAAGATCAATCATAGAACAAGTGGTGACAATGGAATCGTGACAATGATACCCAAAACTTCAATGGCGTGAAGAAAAAACTGTGACTTTGCGTTAGACGTACGCATCCCAAAACTCGAGAAGAAAATATATTAGAATACTTACGAGAAAACTCAAAAATAACGTTTACCTGCGAAAAAGTGGAATCCAAAAGTCAGTATCCAGTGTTCAAGATAAGTGCTCCTTTCAGCGAAAAAGAACGTTTTATATACGATTCTGGGTTTTGGCCACTTGGTGTGCAAGTAAGCAGATTTTATTTCCCAAGCTCGGTTTTTACAAAAACAAAAGAAAATGTACTGACAACATAGAATACACCAAAACTTGCAAAGTCTAGGTAACAAACTAGAAAAACTTGAGATCGTTTGAGAAGAACGTACACCTGATGTCTTATTATTTAGCGAGCATTGGCAATGCATCGACCAAATTCCATTTATAAATTTGGAAAATAATTCTTTATGTTGTAGCTTTTGTCGAGATAAAAACAAACATGGAGGAGTAGCGATATATACTAAGAATAATATAAGGTCTACAACTTTACCACAATGTCAAAAACAATCGGTAGCTAACATCATTGAATGCTGTGGAATAAATATATTGGACATGAACTTTATCGTTATTGCTTTGTCTAGGCCTCCTTCTGGAAATTTTAACCTATTCTTAGATGTTTTAGCAGGTATGCAGATATCCAAAATTCCCTGTAACAAAACAGTTATTGTTACAGGTTACGGGCGATTTTAATGTAAATTTCCTGAATGACTCCCTAGATAAAAAGTACTTACTAAATTTATTAATGATCTGCAATTTAGTTCACACTATATGTATCTGAGCCGACTCGGAATCATGCTTGTCTGGACAACATTTTCATCTCTGCATACACCCCCAGTTAAATCGGTATACTGTTTTATGGGTTCGGTCTACTTGCGTTGTGAGAGCAGACTATTTAAAAATGCTGCCATTTAAACAGCAGAGTCTACCAATGACGAAACTCGACTAACGTCGAAGCATGATTTATTTATGTCAGAAGTATAAACACTGAATTTCTTGAGTATAAGCATAAACTCAATTTTATTCATATTGCCTCACCGGCCTCAAAGGACAAGCCGCCTCTGGAAACGGATTAACAATTGCTTCCCAAATGTGAACGCATTAGTAAAGGGTGAAGTTACACGTTAGTTGTAATTCAGAAAGAGCATATTTTACAGGTACAATCGGTGGACATATAAAACTCGTATAAAACTGTCAAAAGAAAATACGGAGAAAATCAAAATTTATCCTGTGTAAATTTATTTTTTTTTTCACTAGCAGCCATGACGCATGCAAATGTCGACTCATTTAGAGGTAGCAAATTCAACTTTTGCGACCACCGGTTCAAAAAGAAAAATTGAGGTTATGTACGTAATGTTTGATGTGATTATTTCTTAAAAAATGAACAAATGTGTGCTACAAACATTACTTGAGTATACGCATGGTAGTTGGTAGACGGTAGAAGATAAAATGAATAACTCAGCGACAAGTATAAACGGTTTTCTTTGTGTTGAAGATTTAGATTAAGTTTCATTAGAAATCAAAACAAAATCATGTTGCGTCAAAAAATTGAACGTTTATTTTTCAGTTTATTGTCTTATGGTTTCTACTAGTGAAAAAAATAGTATATTAACCACGGTTGCAAAGCCACTTCTAGACCTCGCACTTAGAGCCCTCGACGCTGCGCGTCTCGGGTTCTAATTTGCGCTCGGTCTAGAATGCTTGGCTCTGCAACCTTGGCTAATAATATACTATTTTACGCCAAGGTTATGTATCATGGACAGGTAAATAATGCATGAGCAAAACAAACCTCAGAGTGTTTTTTTTTTGTTCTTCAGGAAAAATAAAATTAACTTAAATTATTAATTAGAAATAAAATCATTTTGGAAAAATTATGTAAGCTAGGTTTTTTAGTGATATGATGTTATAAATGCGAAAAACATCTCGTTTCAATATTTCCCCTTATTTCTGTCCGCCAGATCTCAACAGAGTATGTTAACGTTTTAAAGTAATCATAAAAAAGAAACGATAGAATTTGAAGTAAATTAAGTTTTAATTTGTGGAAATACTTTCGTAGAACAAAATAGGAGTAACACTTTACCATAATAACTTTTTAGTAAATTTTATTAAATTTTTTATTTGAAGAAAAGGACACAAAAAGTGCACTCAAAAAATTTAACAACTGTATAGACAGAAAATGGTACAATTCCTTTAAGTTTGTGTTGTTTTCGAAACAGTAGTGAAGGTCGGATGAATAAGTCATCTACAGGAATACAGCATTTCCTCCATTTGAATATGTATCTAATAATGAAAACTCATTTCGCCACGAATCCATCAAATTCTAGTTTACGAGCCCTAACAACTAAATATTGGGACACAGACAATTTCTCAAAAAAATCCGGTAGATATTTTTGATATCATTCAATTCGTTTGGACTAAATGCAAATTTTGCATGGGCATCTATTTTGGCAGAGAGTGAGGTATTTTGCAAATTAATAAATTTTCTTAGAGCGCAAAAATTGTCACCTAACTAAAAAATGTGCAATTTTTGCTGACATTTAAATGTTGGGACACCCGAGAAAATTTGCTAAGTATACCATCGAAATACAAACGTAGTAGCTGGTAAATGCTGCCATTATTATAGGGATCGTAGTGTGGCGTTGCTGTGATGTTAATGTAGGCAACACAACGCACACGTACTACTTCCTCTCGCCTACGAGTAGGCAACTCAATATGCTCACCGAACACCACTCGTGATTGGTTAGCCTGGCGCCGACGCAGAGACCAACTGGGGACACAAGGAGGCGCGAGTACGGCAAGTACTCTCTTCTGCCGCCGACATCGAAACGAAGAAGATGGGTACCGTCTCCTGTTCCACGTGTAAGATATCCGTTTGTAAATAAACTATAGAGAAACCCTACCTGGTGTTAGTCATTTCCACATTGGTGACCCCGGAAAGAAAATAGGAAGAGCTAGCACCATGGAAGAAATGCAAAAGAAACTGCAGGAACAACAAGAAATAATTTGCCAGTTCCAGACACAACTGGCTACCATCTCCAACAAACAAGCCCTTGATGAGGTAAGAAGTGGTTCAAATCTGAAGCTACCGACATTCTGGCAGCGAGACCCGGTGCTTTGGTTTGCACAAGTCGAAGCCCAATTTAATTGCGCGAGAATCAGGTCCGACCAGACCAAGTACTGGACCGTGGTAACCGCCTTAGACTGCGCGACGCTCCAGCCGGTTGCCGATTTGGTCGCCAACCCCCCAACAGAAGAGACAAAGTACGAAAGCATAAAATCCAGATTGATCGCCGCCTATGCAGACACCCCCGAAAAACGACTACGGAAGCTCATGTACGAAATAGAGTTAGAGGACAAGCAGCCGTCACAACTACTAAGAGAAATGGAAGCCCTAGCGGGTAAGGGGATCAGCGGTGACGTCCTCAAGACTCTGTGGTTGCAGCGTTTACCCCCACAACTACAGATGATCCTCGCCGCAAATGATAAAGAAACGCTGGACAAAATGGCGACCATAGCGGACAAATTGACCGAAATCCACCATACCAGCGCCATCACAGCAAATATTGGTGCCCTAAATCGCGGTACCTCCGCGCACGCCTCTCAAACCGTTACATCGGCGCAAGAAGATGGAATGGCTGCCGCCATTACGGCACTGCAGAAGCAGTTCGTAACTTTATCGACCACAGTAAACCAACTCGCAGACGACAGAAGGCGCCATGGGCAAGGCGAAAACTGGAATCGCGCCAAATTTAGGTCAAGGTCGAATCCGCAGGACGATAATATCTGCTATTATCACAATCGGTTCGGAGCAAACGCCAGAAGATGCGCCAAACCCTGTGACTACAAAAGGCCGTTAAACTAGAGGCGCCGTCGACGATTGAGGTGGTCCACGACGCAGCGCAAACACAACGCCTCTTCATCACCGACCCAAAATCAGGTACCCGATATTTAATCGACACGGGGGCAGAAGTTTCCGTGTTACCCAAGAGATTGTTCTCAGGCAGACAACATCTCAGCCCAGCTGAGACAACGCTCTTCGCGGCCAACGACAGCGCGATCAGAACATACGGCCAAAAGCTAATGTTCCTTGATCTCAAGCTGAAACGTCCGTTCAAGTGGGTATTTATAGTGGCAGACGTAGGCAAACCCATCATCGGAGCAGACTTCCTGAGGCATCACAACCTCCTACCTGATCTCCGCAACCGACGCCTCGTAGACGCAGCCACCCTCTTATCAACTCGCGGAACCCTGGCTATATGCAAGTCGCCTCAGATCACGACAGTGGCCAAGACGACGCCATATCACGCACTGCTAGCGGATTTCGCAGAAATTACACGCCCACCGCCACCTGGAACGAAGCACAGGGGCAACGTGTTCCACCACATCATCACCAGAGGTCCCCCGGTCGCAGAAGCTCCTCGCAGGCTTGCACCCGAGAAGTTGAGAGTGGCGAAAGCCGAATTCCAATATATGATGGAACAGGGCTGGTGCCGACCATCCAAGAGCCCTTGGGCTAGTCCGCTTCACCTTGTCCCAAAGAAACTCCCTGGTGAATGGCGTCCATGTGGCGACTATAGGCGCCTAAACAACGTGACAGTGCCTGACAGCTACCCCATCCCTCATATACAGGACTTCACCTACAGACTCGAAGGTAAAAGTGTGTTCTCCACCATAGACCTAGTGCGCGCATACCATCAAATTCCCGTGGCTGAAGAAGACGTTCCTAAAACAGCCGTGTGCACTCCGTTCGGGCTCTTCGAGTTTACAGTTATGACGTTCGGACTACGTAATGCCGCACAGACTTTCCAAAGACACCTGAACTCTCTAATAAGTGACCTTGATTTCTGCTACGTGTATATAGACGACATCTTAGTGTTCTCCCGAGATGAAGCAGAGCACGTCGAACATCTAAAAATGTTATTTTCTAGGTTACGGGAGCATCACATAGTGATTAACCCGACCAAGTGCGTGTTTGGTGAAGCCGAAGTGAAATATTTAGGACATACGATTTCCGGGAGTGGAACCAAACCACTTGAGACGTCGGTCAGTGCAATCCGCGAATTCCCCAAACCAAAGACAGTTCAAGATCTGCGACGGTTCCTTGGCATGATCAACTTCTACCGACGTTTCATTCCCCACGCAGCCCAGACCCAAACACCACTTCACCAATATCTGAACAACGCGCGGAAGAATGACAAAACAATAGTCGAGTGGACAGAAGAAGCTGAAGCCGCTTTTGAAACGTGCAAGACAGAGTTAGCCAACGCCGCGCTTCTGGCACATCCCGCCGAAAATCTGCCGCTCAGAATTATCACCGATGCTTCTGATTACGCAATCGGGGGCGTACTAGAGCAGCACTCCAATGGGACCTGGCAACCTTTAGGTTTCTTCTCCAGAAAACTTAGCAAGGAGCAGCGCAACTACAGCGCATACGACCGTGAGCTGCTTGCAGTTTACGAAACCATAAAATTCTTCAGGCACATGGTGGAAGGCAGAGACTTTTGCATACTCACCGACCACAAACCCCTCATCTACGCGTTTCAGCAGAAAGCAGGCAAAGCATCCCCAAGACAAGTCAGGCAGCTAGATTTCATCGGCCAGTTTTCCACCAACATTATCCACATTTCAGGAGAACAAAACACAGTTGCAGACACACTTTCAAGGGTCAATGAAATCACAACTCCTACGTTCATTGACACCGACGACTTAGCCAAGGAACAAGAAAAAGACGCCGAACTAAAAGCACTTTTAAACTCTGATACAACAAGCCTGCGGTTAGAAAAACTCACCCCACAGGCCGGCCAGAAAGCTATCTGGTGTGACACGTCAACGGGGGTGGTTAGACCATACGTTCCACAAGATTCGAGAAAAGTAATTTTTGAAGGATTTCACAACCTCTCACACCCCAGCGGCCGAGCGACCAGTAAGCTCATCAAGAAGCGATTTGTGTGGCCATTTATGGAGAGTCACATAATGAAGTGGGCACGAAGCTGCATCCCTTGCCAGCGATCCAAAGTTGGCCGACACACCAAAGCCCCATTACAGCATTTCGATGACGTCACAGAACGGTTCCAACATGTGCACATCGATATAGTAGGTCCGCTACCTCCCTCTCAAAGCTACAGGTATTGCCTCACTATGTCTGACCGTTTCACCAGGTGGCCAGAGATCGCACCCATGACCGACATGACCGCAGAGACAGTCGCCAAGACATTCTACGAAACATGGATTTCAAGATTCGGTTGCCCAAGACAAATTACAACCGACCAAGGGCGACAATTTGAAGCATCCACCATGAATGCCTTGGCGAAAATTTTGGGCATTCAGCGCTCTCGGACGACGCCATATAGGCCCCAGAGCAACGGCCTTATCGAGAGATGGCATCGAACCATGAAGGCAGCCATCATGTGCCATGAAGCAGAAAGTTGGCTAGACGTTCTACCTACAGTATTATTAGGGTTACGTACAGCCATCAAAGAAGACATCGGCCACTCACCAGCAGAGCTGACCTACGGAACGCAACTGAAAGTCCCAGGCGAATTCTTTTTCAGCAATATCGACAGATCCGTAGAACCCACTACCTTTGTAGAAAAACTACGGGACCACATGAGGAAACTTCGCCCAACTCCAGCGTCGCACCACATTAGGCAAAGCACCTTCGTCCACACAGAGCTCAGTAAATGTAGCCATGTTTTCCTAAGAGACGACACCGTGCGAAGACCGCTCCAACAGCCCTACACCGGTCCACACCTTGTTCTGTCTCGTACTGCTAAGACAATAAAGGTCAATGTAGGCGGTAGGGAAACAACAGTGAATATCGACAGAGTAAAACCCGCTTTTATTCTCCAAGAACCAGAACCACCACCGGCTCCATCCCCAGTACGAACACAGGAAGTTACTCAAACCACCAGGTCAGGCCGCAGGTCAACGCTCCCCGCACGTTTCAGAGAATGACAACTGACAGCCGTTTTGACAGCTGTCACCCGTTACTTGGGGGGGGGTATGTGGCGTTGCTGTGATGTTAATGTAGGCAACACAACGCACACGTACTACTTCCTCTCGCCTACGAGTAGGCAACTCAATATGCTCACCGAACACCACTCGTGATTGGTTAGCCTGGCGCCGACGCAGAGACCAACTGGGGACACAAGGAGGCGCGAGTACGGCAAGTACTCTCTTCTGCCGCCGACATCGAAACGAAGAAGATGGGTACCGTCTCCTGTTCCACGTGTAAGATATCCGTTTGTAAATAAACTATAGAGAAACCCTACCTGGTGTTAGTCATTTCCACAGTAGCATTTCATGCTAGTGTTGGTTTTATTTAGAAAAAAATAGTTAGCGGCGGGCTAGTTTTAGTAAAAGTTCTGAAAATAATAATTTCGCAGTACCTCAAGGGAAAATCGCTAAGAAAAAGTGAAGATTTGTTCCAAATAGCTTAGTCGTCGATGGTAAATGTCGTAAAATATTACGCAGACAGAGGTACCATCGGAATAAAAGGTAAAATTCCCGATAGGCCACCACCTGTGGAGCCGTGTGATCAACAACAACTGATGAAAATTTATAAAAGTGGACGACGGAGTACTTCAAGAGAAATTACTACTTGCTGGAATAGCGATAACCAACTAAATTTTTCAAGACAATATTGTCGCGAATGCATGCACAAATCAGGCCTTGGTTTTTACATTGTAAATCTTAAATAAAGCTATCTTTAATGGACTTTATTATTTATTTATATTATTTTAGGCTAAAGTAAAACCACAATTAAAAACTGCCCACAAGAAAAATCGGTTAATATGACCAAAATAAAAATCGGAGAAAAGTGATATATAACGCTGAGTCCAAATTTGATGTCTGGGTGAGATAATAATCGAAAAAGAGTTATTGAAATAAAAAAGGAATTTTAATATGGATTATCTCAAACAAAGAGTCAAGTTTGCAAGCGGAAAAATGGTTTGGGGGTGCATGTCTATTAACGGAATTTAAAGACCAGTTAACAACGTTCATGGAAGGGAAATTACAAATTCAAACAAATATCAAGACACTTTGTAAAAAAATATTAACAACTACTGAAGCAGTCTATTCTGTTGATATTTATATTTTTCAACAGGATGATGCTTCAAGTTACACACCTAGAACACTTATTACAAAGAATAATAATATAAATGTTTGCCCTGATTATCGAATAGCCCAGATCCTAATCTAATTGAGACGGTATGGCGTGAAATAAAAAAATATTTAGGAAATCATCCGTGACAAGCGATTGTCAATCTTCAACAGGAAATTTAGCGAGTGTAGGATACGGTAACAACTCCTGTGTATTGTAGAAAATTAGTTGAAAGTGTGATGGCAAGAATTCCTGCAGTTATTAAGGCAAAAGGAGATATGACCAGTTACTGAATTTGCTGTGTCCCAATATTTATGTGTCACAAAATATTACGTTGTTTTAGAGTTT